>NC_092748.1:112912931-113562920 GCF_047496795.1 Chiloscyllium punctatum | reverse complement strand
ATTATTATTGGAAAGGGTTCAGGAAACATTTACCAAGATGTTTCCATGAATGGATGGTTGAATTATAAAAACAGGCTGGATAGGGTGAACCTTTTCTTGTCAGAGCTTCGGAGGTTGAGGGGTTACCTTACACATGCTTATAAAATCATACGTTAGAGGCACAAATAAGGTGTACAGCAAGGGTCTTTTCACCAGCATAGGGAAGTTCAAAACTAGGCAGCACATTTTTAAGGTGAGCGGAGAAAGTCTTATGAGGGGCAACTTTTTTAACACAGTGTGGTTCGTGTGTGAAACGAACTGCGGGAGGAAGTGATGAATATTTAGAAGTACATTTGGGTAAGTGCATGAATAGGAAAGGTTTAGAGGGATATGGGCCAAATGAAGGCAGTTGGGACTAGTTTGGTTTGGGAACATGGTTGGTGTGGACTAGTTGGACTGAAGGGTCTGCTTCCCTGTTGTACAACTCCATGACTCAACACACATATATTGACAGATACTGCGGAGTGAGTTACACGTGACACGTGAATCTTCCAGTTTTCATTCAAAATTAATCCCATTGCCCTCTTGTCCCTATTCGCTTGATCACACTTTTGAAAGTTTGGAGTGTCCTGCCCTGATAACTGTAAGGTGCAGTCAGTATCCAGGAAAGGACTAACGTCCACACTCTGTTATGAGTCTTGCATTCACATTCACACTCACACAGGCTGAATTGATGCAACACAAATAAAACTTTTGCCTTTTATTGTCCAACTTTTGAGGAACAATCAGTAAGATATTGGTGTACATGAGAAAAAAAAACACTTTCTATAATTTTTCTCTTATTTTTGATTCTTCTGTTGAAATGTTGGGCCACAGGGCGGTGTGGTTGATTGGTGCGGGTGTCCCAGAGATGTTCCCTAAAGCGCTCTGCTAGGAGGCATCCAGTCTCCCCAGTGTACAGGAGACCGCATCGGGAGCAACAGATACAATAAATGATATTGGTGAATGTGCAGGTAAAACTTTGATGGATGTGGAAGGCTGCTTTGGGGCCTTGGATGGAGGTGAGGGAGGAGGTGTGGGCGTAGGTTTTGCAATTCATGTGGGGCCAAGAAAGGTGCCAGGACGGGAGGGTGGGTTGTTTGGGGGCGTGGACCTGACCAGGTAGACACGGAGGGAATGGTCTTTGTGGAAAGCGGAAAGGGGTGGGGAGGGAAATATATCCCTGGTGGTGGGGTCCGTTTGGAGGTGGCGGAAATGTCGATGGATGATGTGGTTTATGCGAAGGTTGGTAGGGTGGAAGGTGAGCACCAGGGGCGTTCTGTCCTTGTTATGGTTGGAGGGGTGGGGCCTGAGGGCGGAAGTGCGGGATGTAGACGAGATGCGTTGGAGAGCATCTTTAACCACGTGGGAAGGGAAATTGCAGTCTCTAAAGAAGGAGGCCATCTGGTGTGTTCTGTGGTGGAACTGGTCCTCCTGGGAGCAGATATGGCAGAGGCGGAGGAATTTGGAATACGGGATGGCATTTTTGCAGGAGATAGGCTGGGAAGAGGTGTAATCCAGGTATCTGTGGGAGCCGGTGGGTTTGTAAAAAATGTCAGTGTCAAGTCAGTCATCATTAATGGAGATGGAGAGGTCCAGGAAGGGGAGGGAGGTGTCAGAGATGGTCCAGGTAAATTTAAGGTCAGGGTGGAATGTGTTGGTGAAGTTGATGAATTGCTCAACCTCCCTCGCGGGAGCACGAGGTGGTGCCAATGCAGTCATCAATGTAGCGGAGGAAGAGGTGGGGAGTGGTGCCGGTGTAATTACGGAAGATCAACTGCTCTATGTAGCCAACAGAGAGACAGGCATAGCTGGGGCCCATACGTGTGCCCATGGCTACCCCTTTGGTCTGGAGGAAGTGGGAGGATTTGAAGGAGAAATTGTTAAGGGTGAGGACCAGTTCGGCCAAACGAATGAGAGTGTTGGTGGAAGGGTACTGTTGGGGACGTCAGGAGAGGAAGAATTGGAGGGCTTGGAGACCCTGGTCATGGCGGATGGAGGTGTAGAGGGATTGGATATCCATGGTGAAGATGAGGCGTTGGGAGCCGGGGAAACGGAAGTCTTGGAGGAGGTGGAGGGTGTGGATGGTGTCTCGAACGTATGTGGGGAGTTCCTGGACTAGGGGAGAATAGGACAGTGTCGAGGTAGGTAGAGATGAGTTCAGTGGGGCAGGAGCATGCTGAGACAATGGGTCGGCCAGGGTGATCAGGCTTGTGGATCTTGGGAAGGAGGTAGAACCGGGCAGTGCAGGGTTCCTGGACTATGAGGTTGGAAGCTGTGGGTGGGAGATCTCCTGAGGTGATGAGGTTCTGTATGGTCTGGGAGATAATGGTTTGGTGATGGGGGGTGGGGTCATGGTCGAGGGGGCGGTAGGAAGAGGTGTCCTCGAGTTGGCGTTTGGCTTCAGTGGTGTAGAGGTCAGTGCGCCAGACTACCACTGCACCCCCTTTATCTGCTGGCTTGATGGTGAGGTTGGGATTGGAGCAGAGGGATTGGAGGGCCACGCGTTGTGAGGCTGAGAAGTTGGAGTGGGGGAGGGGGGTCGACAGGTTGAGGTGGTTAATGTGCCAGCGGCAGTTGGAAATGGAGAGTTCGAGGGCAGGTAATAGACCAGCGCGGGGTGTCCAGGTGGATGCAGTGTGTTGGAGGTGGGCGAAGGGGTCCTCGGAAGGTGGGCGGGAGTCCAGATTGTGAAAGTAAGCTCGGAGGCGGAGGCGAGTGAAGAAGTGTTCAACGTCACGGTGTGTGTTAACTTCATTGATGCGTGGACGGAGGGGGATGAAGGTGAGTCCTTTGCTGAGGACTGATCGTTCATCCTCAGTGAGGGGGAGGTCTGGGGGGATGGTGAAAACTCGGCAGGGCTGGGAGCTGGGGTTTGATGTGGGTGTAGAGCTGGGAGTGGGGGCAGAACCTGTAACTGGAGTGGGTGTGCTGGTGGGGGGAATGGGGGTGGAGTCATGAGCAGGGGTGGTGTTCCCCTCAGAGTTCTGGGGAAGGTGGCGGGGATGGTGACAGTGGGATCTGTGGGGGGGGTGTCAGCAGAATGCAGGTGAGTGGCGTTGGTGGGGGTTGAAGTGGTGGCAGACACGACAGTGGGGGGGGGTGCGGAAGTCACTGAGCGTGTTACATTAACGATGATGTGAGGGGCGGAAGTGATGTCACGTGTGGTGCATGAGGAATTGTGAAGGGTGGAAGTAGTCATGATGGGGGCGGAAATGACGTCATCAATCAGTGTGGGGATGGTGGCTCCACCAGCCACATGGCTAATGGCGTCCGAGCAGTTCCAGAGGCCAGGGGGAATCTACTGGAATGTTTGAGGAGTGCTGGTTATGGAGGTGGGTAGATAAAAGTTTGTTGTACTTACAATTTTTGATGTTTGAGATGGGGTTGAAATACTGTTTGTTGAGAGTATGAATTCTCCTGAGGATATAGTAAAGGTGCTTTGCAGTTCTGAGAGTGTGGCCCTCAGCTGAGGCAGGGCTAACTGTAGAGAGGTTAGGTGCCAGCGCATTGCTGCGAGCGTGGAGCGGAGGATCTTGAAGGAGAACCGTTGCTGGTGTTTTTGAATCTGTAGTCTGTACTGTTTGTCCTGTTCGGTTCCGAACTCTACTGGTTTAAAGGTGGTCTGGAGTCTGTGTAGGATGAGTTGGTTACTGAGGTAAGCACTGAGGAAGCAAATGTGGCTGTGGTAGTGAGTCTGTTTCAGGACATGGTTGAAGAGCTTCAGGGCAGAGGAAATGACCTGGGAGTTGCAGTGGGAGAGGGTCTCCCTGAGATTGTAGAGAGAGGAGGAAAACTTCTTCAAGGCAGGCATCCTTGCAAGAGGATTTGCAGTAGGGTTAAAATCAACTAGGTAAAAACACTGGGATCCTCTGTGGAGACTGGCTCTTCCTTGCAATGTCTCCTTCCTTGACGGTTCAATTCCCTACTTAGAGCAAACGCACTGTCTCCAAAAGAAAAGATCAAAATGATCACTTCCACCCTAACCTGAGACATGATCCAATCTGGAATTCCATACCTGTCATGTAATTCTAACCATCTCCCTCTACCTGGGCTGGGTCACAGGCTTGGAGGTTGCCTTTGAGTAAAGGGTCATAGATTAACAGCATGGAAACTTCAGCCAAACTTATCCATGCTGTCCTGTTTTCACAATTAAGCTGGTCCTATTTGCTTGTGTTTGGTCCATATTAGAGTTTATTTTCATAATTTGTTCACAGGATACGGGCATCACTGGAAAGACCAACAATTATTTACCCAGAGGGCAGATAAGTGCCAAACAAATTACTGAGGGTCCAGAGTCACATGTAGGCCAGGTAAGGATGGCAGATTCCTTCCTTAATGGACTTAATGAACCAGATGTTTTTTTTACAACAATTAGCAGTTCTTTTCTCCCCTTAACAGTTCAGATTTCACTTGCTGCCATGGTGAGGTTTGAGTGCATGATCGCAGAACAATAATCTGGAGCTGTTGAGTCCTAGCACCAGTCCTAACCACTATGCCAGCACCTCCTGCCAATGGGCTTGAAGTGGGAAGATCCTTAAATCCAGTGAGTGCCCTACCTACCTATCTGTCCATGCCCTCAATTATAGGGCACTCACCATAGGACCAGTTGAGCCCCTTGGTGGTCAATGAGTGCCCACTTATGGACCTCACCATGCTGCTGGAAGGATTGAAGTGGCACTGGAAGAGGTTCAGGTGAAATGTTAGTCTGGCAGGTTTCCCTCAGGGGAGGTGGATGTTGATGGGGGTATTAAGATGGTGAGATTAATTGGGCCCCTTGGAAACCACACCTTATCATGGCACCCCACCCCCTCCCCTTACCGTGGGTTCTCAAGCACCCAGCCCCCCTCTTCTACTTGCCAGCTTGGCAGCCAGTGAGGTGCCCAGGTACAGACCCCAGTTGATGCAGCACCGCACTCACCCTTTACCAAACAGCAACCAGCCTCTGATTGTCTGGGAGCGCACGGTTAGACTTCCTGATTCAGGAGGTCTGAGTGGAACTCCTGACTGCAGTCTAGCAATGGTCAATTGTGGGGGGGGGGGGGGGGGGGGGAGCTATTCCCCGTGGAAGCAGGCCCTCCAACCATTTGGCCAGAAACAAAAAGGGAAATTGCTGGAGAAGCTCAGCGGGTCTGGTAGCATCTGTGGAGAGAAACCAGAGTTAATATATTTCTAGCACTCACAGTTCTTTTCATTTTTCTTTCAGCCAGAGATGCAGTGAGTTTGAAGCTTTGTCTAGAATTGAATCCCTGCAGTGTGGAAACAGGCCATTTGGCCCAACAAGTCTATACTGACCCTTCAAAGAATAATCCCTCCTAGACCCATTCCCCAAACTAATGCATCTAACATTATGAGCAATTTAGCATGGCCAATTCACTTAACCTGCATATCTTTGGATTGTGGGAGGAAACCAGAACACCTGGAGGAACCCCACGCAGATAGTGGCCCAAGGCTAGAATTGAACGTGTGTCCCTGGTCCTGCGAGATAGCAGTGCTAACCACTGAGCTACTGTGTTGCCCAAGCCACTGGCTAGTTCAGCCTTTGGTGTCTCTGAATCTTCATGTGATGCAGCCACCATTTCAGGCAGTTTAGTGACAAGATTCACAATTATAGACTCCAAAGAGTTCACCATATGAAAGAAGAATGACTTTCATTTATATAATGCCTTTCATGACTTCAGACTGTGCCAAGGCGCTCTCCAACTCCTTGCTATGGTATTGCCTGAGTGGTATTATCACTAAACTGTGGATCCAGAGTCTCACGTGATCTTCTGGTGACCAGGATTCAAAGCCCTTAACACGACAAAAAGTGAAATTTATATTTCACTTTTTTTTAAAGAGGCTTGAAATTAAGAGTATAACAATTGTCAGAGAACAGCCCTAAACTTTGTACAGGACATTGGTGAGGCCTCTTCTGGAGCGCTGTGTCCAGTTCTGGTCACCCTGTTACAGGAAGAATATTATTAAGCTGGACAGGGTTCAGAAGAGATTTACCAGGATGTTGCCAGGAATGGAGGGATTGGGTCATAAGAAGAGGCTGGATAGACTAGGGCATTTTTCACTGGAGTATAGGAGGTTGAGGGGTGACCTTCTAGAGGTTTCTAAAAGCATAAGGGGTATAGATAAGGTGAATGGCAGGTGTCTTTTTCCTAGGGTGGGGGATTTCAAGACTAGAGGGCATATTTTTAAGGTGAGAGGAGAAAGATTTAAAACAGACACAAGGGGCAACATTTTTACACAGAGAGTAGTTCATGTGTGGAATGAACTTCAAGAGGAAGTGGTGGATTGGTGCAGTTACACTTTTTAAAAGATATTTAGATAAGTATATGACTAATAAGAGTTTAAAGGGACCTCCCAGGTGGAGGCAGGTGGGACTAGTTTAGTTTGGGAACCTGGTTGGCATGGATTGGTTGGACTGAAGGTTTCTGTGCTGTATGGTTCTATCACTGCTAACCTTGCTTGTTCTGGTCTATGGGTCACTCCAGAACCACAGCAAGGTGGCTGCCAATTGCTCTCTGGGAAATTAGGAATGGGCAATAAATGCTGGATTAGTGGTGCTGGAAGAGCACAGCAGTTCAGGCAGCATCCAAGTGGCTTCGAAATCGACGTTTCGGGCAATAGCCCTTCATCAGGAATAAAGGCAGTGAGCCTGAAGCGTGGAGAGATAAATGCTGGCCTATTCATCCCATGAATAAATTAAAATCATGCGTTTTGAAGTGTAGTGCTGTGTTTTCTGAATACAGCAGCTAATTTGCGTACAATCCACTCCCACAAGCGAGCATGAAAATAATGAGATAATTTGCTTTAACAGCATTGATTGAGGTTAATTATTGACCGGGACTCCACAGAGAACAGCTCTACTCTCCCTAAAGTATGGTCTTTTGCAATCACCCAAAAGGGTAGATGAAGCTTTAGTTTAACACCCCATCTGAAATTCAGTCCATTTTTGTTTATTCACTCACAGGATGTGGCTGTCACCACATCAGCCAATACTTCTTGGCTGTCCCAAATTACCCCAAGGACAGTTAAGGGTCAGCCACAGTGCTGTGAGTCTGGAGTTTCATTTAGGACAACAGCTTCCTTCCTTAACGGGCATAAGCAAACCAGATATTTTTTTTAAAAAGAGCCTGATCATGAAACTAAGTTCAAATGACATCAACTATCATGGTGGGATTTGAACCCAGATCCCCATGATGTTACCTGTGCCAATAATCTAGTAAGAATACCACTAGGCCATCACGTGTCATTAGCTATGCTGCAAGTGAGAATGCCATACAAACACAGAGATTCAGAGCAGGAATAGGCTACTCAGCCCCTCAGGCCTGCTGTACCATTCAGTAAAATCATGCCTGATCCCATTAATCCTGGTTCCTGCTAACTCCTGACAACTTCTCACCCCTTACTTACCAAGAATATATCCACCATATGCCTGAAAAATTGTCATAGAGTCGTACAACACGGAAGCAGGCCCTTCAGCCCAACTCATCCATACCGACCACATTTCCTAAATTGAACTAGTCCCATTTGCCTGCATTTAACCCATATCCCTTTAAACCTTTCCTATTCACGTAACTGTCCAAATGTCTTTTAAGTCATGCAATTGTACCTCCCTCTACCATCTCCTCTGGCAGCTCACTCCATACTCCGTGTGAAAACGTTGCCCCTCAGATCTCTTTTAAATCTTTCCCCTCTCACCTAGTGAACAGACTCTGCCTTCACCACCTTTTTGAGGAAGAGAATTGCAAAGACTCATGATCCTTTGTGAGAAAATAAGTTCTCATCTCTGGTTTAAATGAGTGAGTTCTAATTTATTCCAGCCTATATGTCATCCTCATTTAGGTGTTCCAATCAAACCCATAAGTTTTCAAACTTGAAGATAACAGATAATTAGCAACTGAGCCATGCTAATGTTGATCTAAATCCATCCATTATAAAAAAAATTCAGTCTCTTACTATATTTTGGCTAGTCACATAGTGGTACAGAACTTGAGAAAAATCTGTTAGAGACAAAAAAAAACTGCAAATGTGGGAATCCAAAGTAGACAAGCAGGAGGCAAGCTTTTTATTTTGTACTCATCAGGATACAACTGCAAGAATGTCAAATCTCAATCAGCACCCTCTTCTCATACAGTAGAAGTTGTTGTTCCCTTTGAGTTTTGGCACTCCTGCAATTGTATCCAAGAGTACCAAGTCTCAAAGGAAACCAAATTTACACTACACAAGAAGAGGATGTTGCTTGTGATTTGGTATTCTTGCACTTCTGTCCTGATGGGTGCATGGTGAAAAGCTCCAACAACAAATCTCCTCTCAGCAATATATTTTAATTATGCTGCAATTATATAAATGCCTGCTCAGATTGCATCCGGTATAATTGCATTCAGTTCTGGGTGCCACATCACGGGAAGGATTAATTGTTTCAAAGGGGAGTTGAAGTGCTAATAAGGTTAAATTATGAGGACCAGTTGTAAAGCCTAGGCTTGTATTGCCTTTAGAGTAGAAGATTAATGGGTAATCAATTCATGTGTTTAAGATGATCAAAATAGTTGGTAGCTTCTCTCTATAAACCTAGTTCCTTTGGTTGCGGAGACCAGAACAAGAGGGATAACCTCAAAAAATAAGAGCTAGGCTATTACCGAGGTCATATTAGGAGTACTCGTTCACATAAAGAACTCCTTAACCCCAAAAAAGCTGAGTGGCTGGTGTGAGTGTATGGGAGGTGTTTGGTGTAAAATCTGAGATTGATTGTTTCTTTGTTGGGGAAGGATATTAAGGGTAGGAGTTAAGATTTGGATCCACTATTATCTCCTTGAGTGACAGAAAAACCTCAAAGTGCTGAATGACAGCCTGCCATCCCTAACTTGCTACATTTTGGAGTTGGTAGTGCTTCTGAAATAAAGCATTAAGGTGAGGTACAGCCTGCCCTCTCATTTCAATGTCAAATGTCCTATTCAAAAAAGTGCGGGACATTCCCACAAGTGAAGCAGTCAATTTTCTTTAACCCATAACTAACATCACGACAACAATTGGTCCAATAATTGAGCCCATTGTTTTTTTCTGGGTGCAAATTTGCTGCCTCGTATCCAGCATTTTCTATATCTTTAAGGTATGTCATTGGCTATAAAGTGGTTTAGGACATCCTTAGGTGGTTATATAAATGTGAGTCCTTTCTTATTTGTGTCATGCGAAAACAAAATAACTGTTAATTCTTCATTTACTTAAGCCAAATCTTCATTTACGATAATCTCCAATAAACCCTACTTTGCTTGTCACCTTTAAGGAGTATTGTAGCTTGTCCCTGAGCTAGTCACAGATTGATAGCCCACTTAATAATGTTTTGACAGCAATTCATTCCCGACATGAAAAATACTTCAATGTATTGGAATGAAATGAAATTGAAGTTCTCAACCAGCAGGTCTCGGCTATTTGAATAACAGAAACTGACATGTGGGTAAGTGGTTCTTTTGATTAAATTTAATTTGTGCATTTCTGTCACACTCAATGACGGATTTACCAGCGAGGCTACTTAAATTACTTTTAAATCATAAAAGCTGGAGGTAAAATTGTAAAAGCACTTGCCTTCTCCTCTCTGATTTCCCATGAGCAAATTAGCGCTATATCATACTGGGAAAGGGGGCAGTTCAGGAGATGGGACAAGATCTAATCTGCTTTATTGGGGGCTCCACAGTGTAACAGTCCATATCAGTCCAGAGCTCGGCTTTCTCAAATTGTTAATTCCTCATCCTCTTCCTCATCGTCACTGTGTCTTCCCTTGTCCCTGCAAGTCACTGCATACACCTTCCACTCTGATTCTTGCTGGGGGACTGTTATAGTCACTCTTTGATACCTGGTCTATCTGGCTGTTCCTCAGTGTTTAAACAGAGACAGAGAAGAAGCAAAAGAGCTAGGTCCAACCCCTTCTCACCTAACATCCATAGGGGCACACTCATGCTTGTACATGTACCCATGCAAATTCTTTTTAATTCAGTCAAGCATGTGGGCTTCGTGGGATGGACCAACATTAATTGCCTGTCCCTGTGTGCCTTGGAGAAGTTGGTGTTGAGTTGCCTTCCTGAACCACTGCTTATTTTGTGTAGGACACCCACAATGCCATTCCTGCATTTTGACCCAGCAACACTGAAGGAATTTCCAAGTGTTTCCAAGTCAGGATGGTGAGTGCTCTAGAGGGAAACTTATAGGTGATGGTGTTCCTATACTTTTGCTGCCCTTGTCCTTCTACATGGAACAGTCACAGGTTTGGAAGGTGCTGTCTAAGGAGCCTTGGTAAATTTCTGCAGTGAATCTTGTGAATGGAACGCTTTGTTGCTAATGAGCATTAGTGGTGGAGGGATCGGATGCTTGTGGATGTGGGTTAAATCATATGGGCTGCTTTGCCCTGGATGGTGTCAAGCTGCTTGAGTGTTGTTGGAGCTGCACCCATCCAGGCAAATGGGGAGTACTCCATCACTCTGTTGACTTGTGTCCTGTAGATGGTGGACAAGCTTCGGGGAGTCAGGGGGTGAGTTATTTGTTGCAGCATTCCTAGCCTCTGACCTACTCTTGTAGCCACTGTGCTTATGTGACACATCCAGTTGAGTTTGAATTAGGAGATATTGATATTAGGGGATTTGGGGTAGTAACACCATTGAATGTCAAAGAGCAATGGTTAGATTGTCTCATATTGAGCACGGTCATTGCCTGGCATTTGTGTGGCGTGAATGTTACTCGTCACTTGTCAGCTCAAGCCTGGATATTGTCCAGATCTTGTAGCCATTAAAGATGGACTGCTACAATAAATGAGGAGTCACAAATGGTCATTAACATTGTACAATCATTGGCGAACACCTCTACTTCTGACTTTATGATGGTGAGAAGGTGATGAAGCAGCTGAAGATGGTTGGGCCTAGGATTCTACCCTGAGGAACTCCTGAAGAGACGCACTGGAGCTGAGATGACTGACCTCCAACATTCACAACCATCTTCTTATGTGTCAGGTATGATTCAACCAGCAGAGTGATTTCCCCTTGATGCTCATTGATTCCAGTTTTGGTAGGGCTCCTTGATGCCACACACAGTCAAATGCAGCCTTAATGTCAAGGGCTGTCAGTCTCCCCTCTCCACTGGAATTCATCTCTTTTGTCCATGTTTGAACCAAGACTGTAATGAGATCAGGAGCTGAGTGGCCCTGGCAAAACGCAAACTGGACATCACTGAGCAGGTTATTGCTGAGCAGGTGCTGCTTGATAGCACTGTTGATGACATTTTCCATCTCTTTACTGATGATTGAGAATAGAGTGATGGGGCGGTAATTGGTTGGGTCGGATGTTTCCTGCTTTTGTTGGACATACTTGGGCAGTTTTCCACATTGGTGCCAGTGTTGCAACTGCGCACTGCAGAAATTCACTGAAGATCTTTAGGCAGCATCTCCCAAACCCATAATTACTTCCATCTTGAAGGACAAGGGCAGCAGATACATGGGAACACCACCACCCACAAGTTCCCATCCAAGCCACTCACCATCCTGACTTGGAAATATATCGCTGTTTCTTCACTGTTGTTGAGTCAGAGTCCCAGAATTCCCTCCCTAATGGCATTGTGGGTCAACCTACATCACACGGACTGTTGCGGTTCAAGAAAATAGCTCACCAACACCTTCTCAAGGCACCTAGAGATGCACAAGGCCATGTTAGTAGATTCATGGGGACACAGGAAAACTCACACCACAGAAAGAGGCCATTCAATATCTGTGTTAGAATTGTTGGCATGCTTCATGTAACTTCATTTACTTCAGACGGGTAATTCCATGACATTTAAGTAGAGCCTTTCAAAACCCCAGGATGCCAAAGAGTGCTTTAGTGCCACTAAAAAGATTTCTGAACGGTGTTCATCAGTGGATACTGGCGAGCCATCTCCTCACAGTGAGCTTTCATTAACAGCAATGTGGCCAAATGTCAGGTATCCTGTTTTTAGAATCCAAGAAATGTCAGCTTGGATTTCTCCACTCAGGTCTTGGGAGTGGGATTAGAATTTGCAAGAGTCGTGTCCAATTTGTCAAAGCTGATGTGATCTGTCGCATTCTCTCAGGTCATTACTTTCAATGCAAAACAGAATGATTACCAATTAATTGTATGTATATATATTTTTTATTAACAATCCCTAGACTGGAGGAAGTGGTCCTACACCCTTCTGTTATAACCTTTTTCTGCACCATTCTCCGCTCCCCACTCTCCACCAATAACACATATAAAGCCTTGTTCCAGCTAATTGGTTCCAATTATTTGGATGGGTGACCATTTCCATTCATTTACAGTTGGTTACAATTGTCCTAAGTAGACTAATTCATGTACTCTCACAAACATAGTGAGTCTGGAGAGATCAGAAATTGCTAACTGATCATAAAACTCCTCGGTGAGTGTAGCCCAGCAATTGTTAATGATTTACAACCGTCGCATAAATCAAAGCACCTGAATATGCAGCAGGAGCTGTGTGAAAGATTTGTGCACAAGCATTTATCTTTCAGGTGGCTGGCATTGAACCCTTGTCCAAGTGACCTTAATACAGGTACTGCCTGTGTCAAGCACTCAAACAAAATGAAGCATAATAATATGTAATGTAACACCATTACATTGAATTAAATAGAACTTAAGGCGTAGAAACAGACCATTCAGCCCAACTGGTCCGTGCTTACTTTCCTCCCACCCTTATCATCTAAGCCTATCAGCACAAACCTTCCAACCCTTTCTCCCTCAAATTCACCAAACCCAATGCTCTCTGATGTTCTTCCTGAATTTTCCAGTAAATTTGTTAAAAGCATAACCGGTGAAATTTTTTTGAAAAACTGAATTAACTAAAGGACCAGGGACACTGTGACAAAACAAAATGAGAAACTTACAAAGTTAAATCAAAATGTCATTTTTGGGGCAGTGGGTGAGGGATGTGTGGGGAAGGGACATTGGGCTCTTGATTTGGTTTTCTCCACAAATAGAAACATTTGTCTATTTCCTCTCTATGACCAAAGCTATCAAGAACTACTTTTAAAGACCACAATTAGTTGACCCCGTCAGACGTTTCATTCCTAAAGAAAAGAGCCCCAGCCTGTTCATTCTTTCTTGGTAGAACCATAGGACCATTCAAAGGTTACAGCACAGAAAGAGGCCATTCAGCCTATTGTGACTGTGCTGGCTGAATAAATTAGCTGCCCATTTTAATCCTGGCAGCCAGTTAGCTCAGTTGGCTGGATGGCTAGTTTGTGATGCCAACACCATGGATTTATTTCCTGCACTGCCCGAGGTCACCGTGAAGGTCACTTGTCTTCTCAACTTTCCTTGTTGCCTGAGGTGTGCTGAACCTCAGGTCAAGCCACAACCAGTTGTATGTCTCCCTCTGATGAGACAACAGAGTCTGGTAAGACCATGGCAAACTTCCTTATATATTCTAATCCCATTTAAGAGCACCTTGCTGGTAACAGCACTTTAATGCAGATCCAAGTCCTTTTGAAATGAATTAAGAGTTTAAAATTAAAATTAAGAGTTTTCAAAACTTGGAACCCACCACTTTCTGGGATGAAAATGATTTTAAACCTCCACATTTTTCTACCTTTCTCCCTTTCCATAGTGATGTTCCATCTAATTGTGTTATGGTCACTATTTCCCAAATGGTCACACACTGCTTCTTCATCCACCCGCCCACCTTAATTTCCTGCAAATAACCCACGCAGTTCTGGCAATATTTCCTGAGGTGGCCCCCTGTGCAGGGCTTCCCAAAGTCGGGCGTTGAGACCCCACGTCAGGCTGTGACTGTTCAGTGGTATCACTGTTCAGTGAGGCAGAAATGGTTGCTGTGGACTTCCCATTTCCCCTTGTCCCACACAAACAGGTCTTCATTCTCTTACCCCTGCTATCATAGATCCTCTCTTCCCCGTACCCTCATCAGCCCTACCTCAAAACTTCACTTAGCTTTCACCAGAGTTGTAACAATTTTCAAGCCCTACAATGCAGTTAACATGGGAAAATGTTTAGGAAGCCTGCTTTAATGATTCGGTCAAATGGAGAGTGTGGTGGCATAGCTGTATTGTCACTGAACCAGTAACCCAGAGATTATCAAACTTGCTGATAAAGAGGGTGCTGTTATCCTCTGGCCTGCCCACCCCTACCTGCCAGGATCTGAACACCAACTCTCAGACCCTTCCTCTTATCTCCCTGGATCATATCCCCACCAATGAACTTCAAGCTAAATTTCCAGGACTATCTCTGACCACATCTACTGCTTCTGTTTGTATAGCCCAGTGCCCACAGCCTCCAATCCCATTGCCCCCCTCCCCCACACAGCCTTCTCCCCAAAGTCCACTGGGAGACAATGAAGACTGCAGATGCTGGAGATCAGAGTTGAGATTGTGTTGCTGGAAAAGCACACCATTCCTGATTAAGGGCTCCAGCCTGAATGTCAATTTTCTTGCTCCTCGGTTGCTGGCTGTCCCATTGTTTCAGTTTGTCCTATCGTACTTTTCACAGCAGAGAGTGGTGGGCGCTGGCCGGAAGTGAAGTTGGAGCGCAGAGCTGGTCGGGAAGGTAAGTGATTGATATTTGAGTGGGTGTTTTCTAAACCCCAGGCCCTACAAAGTAGGGCCTCCCTCCCATCCTCCTCCTCTAACCTAACTTTAAAGTCCACAGGTAAGCTACTCAGTGTTCTTGTTTTGGAGACTAAGTGTAGAGTAATGGCAGCGCAGGCAGTGGAATGTTCCTCCTGCAGGATGTTTGAGGTAGGGGTGACCACCGATGCTCCTGCCGACTTCATCTGCAGGAAATGCAGTCAGATCCTGATCCTCACCGAACGAGTTAGGGGACTGGAGCTGGAGTTGGATGAACTGAGGATTATTCGAGAGGCTGAGAAGGTGATAGATAGAAGCTACAGGGACATAGTTACGCCAGAGAACAGAGGTAGCTGGGTAACAGTTAGAGGTGGGAAGGGGAGGAAGCAGGCAGTGCAGGGATCCCCTGTGGTCGTTCCCCTCGACAGTAAGTATTCCGCTTTGGATACTGTTGGGGGGGATGGCCTAGCAGGGGTAAACAGCAGTGACTGGGTCTCTGGCATGAGGTCCGGCTCTGAGGCTCAGAAGGGAAAGGGGGAGAGGTGGAGAGTGCTAGTTATAGGAGACTCTATAGTTAGAGGGACAGACAGGCGGTTCTGTGGACATGGGCGAGACTCTTGGATGGTTTATTGCCTCCCGGGTGCCAGGGTCCGAGACGTCTCGGACCGTACTTCAGAATCCTTAAGGGGGAGGTTGTGCAGCCAGAAGTCGTGGTACACATTGACACCAACGACATAGGTAGGAAGAGGGGTGGGGAGGTCATTCAGGAGCTCAGGGAGTTAGGCTGGAAGCTAAAAGCTAAGACGGACATAGTTGTCATCTCTGGGCTGTTGCCAGTGCCACGTGACAGTGAGGCAAGGAATAAGGAGAGGGTGCAGTTAAACACGTGGCTGCAAGGATGGTGTAGGAGGGAGGGCTTCAGATATTTGGACAATTGGACTCCATTCTGGGGAATGTGGGACCTGTACAAACAGGACGGGTTGCACCTGAACCAGAAGGGCACCAATATCCTGGGAGGTAGGTTTGCTAGCACTCTTCAGGGGGGTTTAAACTAATTTGGCAGGGGGATGGGATCCGGACTTGTAGTCCAGCAAGTAGGTTAGCTGTTTTTCAGGATGTCCAAGAATGTAGGGAGGCTGTGGAGAAGGTAGCACTGACAGGGAATACTTGTGGACACAGAGATGGGTTCAAGTGTGTATACTTCAACGCAAGGAGTATCAGAAATAAGGTGGGTGAACTTAAGGCATGGATCAGTATCTGGGACTACGATGTTGTGGCCATCACGGAAACATGGATAGATGAGGGACAGGAATGGCTGTTGGAGGTTCCTGGTTACAGATGTTTCAGTAAGATTAGGGAGGGTGGTAAAGAAGGAGGGGGGGTGGCATTGCTAATTAGAAATGGTATAACAACTGCAGAAAGGCAGTTCGAGGGGGATCTGCCTTTGGAGGTAGTATGGGCTGAAGTCAGAAATAGGAAAGGAGCAGTCACCTTGTTGGGTGTTTATTATAGGCCCCCCAATAGCAGCAGAGATGTGGAGAAACAGATTGGGAAACAGATTTTGGAAAGGTCCAGAAGCCACAGGGAGTAGTCATGGGCGATTTCAACTTCCCAAATATTGATTGGAAGCTCTTTAGATCAAGTACATTGGATGAGGTGGTGTTTGTGCAGTGTGTCCAGGAAGCTTTTCTAACTCAGTATGTAGATTGTCCGACCAGAGGGGAGGCCATATTGGATTTGGTACTTGGTAACGAACTGGGACAAGTGATGGGCTTGTTAGTGGGTGAACATTTTGGTGATGGTGACCACAATTCTGTGACTTTCACCTTGGTTATGTAGAGAGATAGGTGCGTGCAACAGGGTAGGTTTTACAATTAGGGGAAGGATAAATACGATGCTGTAAGACAGGATCTGAGGAGCATAAGCTGTCAGGGAAGGATGTCGTGGAAATGTGGAACTTTTTCAAGGAACAGATACGACGTGTCCTTGATATGTATGTACCTGTCAGGCAGGAAAGAGGTGGTCATGTGAGGGAACCTTGGTTGACAAGGGAAGTTGAATGTCTTGTAAAGAGGAAGAAGGAGGCTTACATAAGGTTGAGGAAACAAGGTTCAGACAGAATGTTGGAGGGATACAGGATAGCTAGAAGGGAGCTGAAGAAAGGGATTAGGAGAGCTAAGAGAGTGCATGAAAAATCTTTGGTGGGTAGGATCAAGGATAACCCCAAGACATTTTATGCATATGTGAGAAACATGAGAATGACGAGAACGAGGGTAGGTCCGATCAAGGACAGTAGTGGGAGACTGTGTATTGAGTCGGAAGAGATAGGAGAGGTCTTGAATGAGTACTTTTCTTCAGTATTTACAAATGAGAGGGACCATATTGTTGAAGAGGAGAGTGTGAAATGGACTGGTAAGCTAGAGGAGATACTTGTTAGGAAGGAAGATGTGTTGGGCATTTTGAAAAACTTGAGGTTAGACAAGTCCCCCGGGCCTGACAGGATATATCCTAGGATTATGTGGGAAGCAAGGGAGGAAATTGCAGAGCCGTTGGCAATGATCTTTTCGTCTTCACTGTCAACGGGGGTGGTACCAGGGGACTTGAGAGTGGCGAATGTTGTGCCCCTGTTCAAAAAAGGGAATAGGGATAACCCCGGGAATTACAGGCCAGTTAGTCTTACTTCGGTGGTAGGCAAAGTAATGGAAAGGGTACTGAGGGATAGGATTTATGAGTATCTGGAAAGACACTGCTTGATTAGGGACAGCCAGCATGGATTTGTGAGGGTAGGTCTTGCTTTACAAGTCTTATTGAATTCTTTGAGGAGGTGACCAAGCATGTGGATGAGGGTAGAGCAGTGGATGTAGTGTACATGGATTTTAGTAAGGCATTTAATAAGGTTCCCCATGGTAGGCTCATGCGGAAAGTCAGGAGGCATGGGATAGTGGGAAATTTGGCCAGTTGGATAGAAAACTGACTAACCGGTCGAAGTCAGAGAGTGGTGGTAGATATTCAGCCTGGAGCCCAGTTACAAGTGGAGTTCCGCAGGGATCAGTTCTGGGTCCTCTGCTGTTTGTAATTTTTATTAATGACTTGGAAGAGGGAGTCAAAGGGTGGGTCAGTAAATTTGCAGATGATACGAAGATTGGTGGAGTTGTGGATAGTGAGGAGGGCTGTTGTCGGCTACAAAGGGACTTAGATATGATGCAGAGCTGGGCTGAGGAGTGGCAAATGGAGTTCAACCCTGTCAAGTGTGAGGTTGTCCATTTTGGAAGAACAAATAAGAATGCGGAATACAGGGTTAACGGTAGGGTTCTTAGTAAGGTGGAGGAGCAGAGGGATCTTGGGGTCTATGTACATAGATCTTTGAAGGTTGCCACTCAGGTGGATAGAGTTTGTAAGAAGGCCTATGGTGTATTATCGTTCATTAGCAGAGGGATTGAATTCAAGAATCGTGAAGTGATGTTGCAGATGTACAGGACCTTGGTTAGGCGACATTTGGAGTACTGTGTGCAGTTCTGGTCGCCTCACTTTAGGAAAGATGTGGAAGCTTTAGAGAGGGTGCAGAGAAGATTTACCAGGATGTTGCCTGGAATGGAGAATAGGTCGTACGAGGATAGGTTGAGAGTTCTCGGCCTTTTCTCATTGGAACGCCAAAGGATGAGGGGTGACTTGATGGAGGTTTATAAGATGATCAGGGGAATAGATAGAGTAGACAGTCAGAAACTTTTTCCCCGGGTACAACAGAGTGTTACAAGGGGACATAAATTTAAGGTGAAGGGTGGAAGGTATAGGGGGGAATGTCAGGGGTAGCCTCTTTACCCAGAGAGTGGTGGGTGCATGGAATGTGCTGCCTGTGGGAGTGGCAGAGTCAGAATCATTGGTGACCTTTAAGCGGCAATTGGATAGGTACATGGAAGGGTGCTTAAGCTAGGAGAAATGTTCGGCACAACATCGTGGGCCGAAGGGCCTGTTCTATGCTGTATTGTTCTATGCACTGAATCTATTTCTTTCTAACCTGATGCTAATTCTTCCCCTTTATTCAGTCACTTCACATTTATGTTCTGGTTCTTCTAATGCTTTACATCAATTCCATAATTTCCAGTTTTCCAGATCTAACTACCTTGTCTTCAACATGGATGTGCAATCCCTCCACACGCCCATCCTCCATCAGGATATTCTGAAGACTCTCTGTTTCTTTCTCCAAAACAGGCCTGAACCTTCCCTATTCACCATCTTCTCTGCCAGGCTGAGCTCATTCTCACTTTAAACAATTTCTCCGTTAACCTTTTCCACTTTCTCCAACTTTGGCTGGGTATGTGAAACATTCTTTGTTCCGTTCTTACTCAGTCCCTTCCCACAACTCTTTCCCCGACACATTGGTGATGTCCTCAGTGCTGCTTCCTGCTTTTTTCCGAATTGGAAAAAATAATCAATTTTGCTCCCAATTCCCACTCTTCTCTCACCTCCACCTGGTCCATCTCTGGCTCTTCCCTTCCCTTCCCTTCACTTTGATGACTTCCCTGTTTCCATTTCGGGGGATAGGCTATCCACCACCATGCAATATGAGCTCACTAACTCCTACAATTACCTCGTCTATCTATCTTCACACACTGCTTCCTGTAAGGACTCAATCCCATTCTGCCAGTTTCTCCAACTCCATCACATCTCTTCCTCTGATGCTACCTTCCAAAGGGTGACTGTGACATAACTTCCTTTTCGTTCAATTGAAAAGTTCACCACGTTGTGGTGGACTGGGTTCTCATCTGTATTTGAGCCATCTCCCTCACCTCTGCCTTCACTCCATCACCTCCATCCCAGAACATAGATAGGGTTCCCCCTGTCCTCACTTTCCACTGCACAAGTCTCCGCATCCAAAGGACCATCCTCTTCCATGTGTGCCACCTCCAGGAGCATGCCACCACTAAATACATATTCCCCTTCCCTTACCATCAGTATCCACAGGGAGTGTTTCCTGAACCATCCCTCCACCACTCTTAACATGGCACTTTTCCATATAATCACTTGCCCATTCACCTCCTCACTCCTCACTGACCAAAGCCCCAAACACACCTTCCAGGTGAAGCAATGTTTCACTTACACTTTACTCAATTAGTTTGCTGTATTCACTACTCACAATGTGATCTCCATTACTCTGGTGAGACCAAACAGACTGGGTGACTGCTAGGCTGAACACCTCTGCTTTGCCCATTGGATTGAACTGACCTCTCAGTTGCTTGCCATGTCAACAAACCACCTTGCTCTCGTGCTAACGTTTCTCTCCTGGACTTGCTGCAACGTTCAAACCAAGTTCAACACAGGCTGGAGGAACATTTCATTTTCACTCAGACACTTTACTGTCTCTAAGACTCAGCATTGAGACCAACAACTTAAGAGCATGATGTCCTGCTGTCCACCTTCTGTGAATTTGCATATTCTTTGTTATCAAGTGTACAGCAGTACAGAAGTACAGGAGTACAGTGAGACTTTTTTTACAATGGCTGCTTTTTACTGGTACCATTGGTAGAAATACCTAGGCACAGATCTTACAAAGTTTAAAAAAATGTTATGATACAGAGAGGATTAGAAGGGAAACAGAAGCATTACTTATAGAATGAATGAAAATGAGATAGATACAGTCAGTTCTGCTATAACGCGGTAGTTCCATTCTTATGCAATCCAATGTTATAAGAAAATGGTGTAATAGCAGCTCCATTTAAACCAATGGGGTCGGAATCGCATTATAACCAATACACACTTTAAACGTCTGCGCTTTACAAACAGTGTCCCCCAGTTTGTCAATCACGTAATAGGGAATTTGTGTTAATGAAATGTGTGTTATAGCAGGACGACCTGTGTAACATTATGAAAAGGGTTTACATTACAGCCCGGTAAAGAGGGTTCACGTTACAGTCCAGTAAAGAGGGTTCACATTACAGTCTGGTAAAGAGGGTTTACGTTATAGTCTGGTAAAGAGGGTTCACATTAAGGTCCAGTAAAGAGGATTACAGTTCGGTAAAGGGGGTTTCCATTACAGTCCGGTAAAGAGGGTTCACATTACAGTCCAGTAAAAAGGGTTGATGTTACATCCCTGTAAAGAGGGTTTGCGTTACAGCCCAGTAAAGAGGACTCACATTACAGTCCGGCAAAAAGGGTTTACATTACAGTGCGGTAAAGAGGGTTCACATTACACTCCAGCAAAAAGGATTCACATTACAGTGCGGTAAAGGGGGTTCATGTTACAGTCCGGTAAAGAGGGTTCATGTTACAGTCAGGGAAAGAGGGTTCGCGTTACAGTCCGGTAAAGAAGGTTCACGTTATGATCCAGTAAAGAGGTTTTACATTACAGCCTGGTAAAGAGGATTTATGTTACAGTCCGGTAAAGAGGATTCACATTACACCCCGGTGAAGAGGATTCAAGATACAGTCAGGTAAAGAGGGTTGATGTTACAGTCTGGTAAAGATGGTTTACGTTACAGTTCAGTAAAGAGGGTTTCCATTACAGTCTGGTAAAGAGGGTTCATGTTACAGTCTGGTAAAGAGGGTTTACTTTACAGTCCGGTAAAGAGGGTTCACGTTACAGTCAGGGAAAGAGAGTTGGTGTTGCAATCTGGTAAAGAGGATTCATGTTACAGTCCAGTAAACAGTGTTCACATTACATACTGGATTAGTGGTGCTGGAAGAGCACAGCAGTTCAGGCAGCATCCAATGAGCAGCGAAATCAACGTTTCGGGCAAAAGCCCTTCATCAGGAATAAAGATGAAGGGCTTTTGCCCGAAACGTTGATTTCGCTGCTCATTGGATGCTGCCTGAACTGCTGTGCTCTTCCAGCACCACTAATCCAGTATTTGATTTTCAGCATCTGCAGTCATTGTTTTTACAGTGTTCACATTACAGTCCAGTAAAGAGGGTTTACGTTACAGCCCGGTAAAGAGGGTTGATGTTACAGTCCAGTAAAAAGGGTTCACATTACAGTCCGGCAAAGAGGGTTCACGTTACAGTCTGGTAAAGAAGGCTTACATTACAGTCTGGTGAAGAGGGTTCATGTTACAGCCCAGTAAAGAGGGTTTACAATACAGTCTAGTAAAGAGGATTCACGTTACAATATGGTAAAAAGAGTTCACATAACCGCCCGGTAAAGAGGGTTCACTTTACGGTCCAGTAAAGAAGGTTTAAGTTACAGCCCGGTAAAGAGGGTTCACATTACAGTCCAGTAAAGAGGGTTCCCGTTACAGTCCAGTAAAGAGGGTTCACATTACAGTATGATAAAGAGGGTTTACGTTACAGTCCAGTAAGGAGGGTTCACGTTACAGCCCAGTAAAGAGGGTTCACATTACAGTACGATAAAGAGGGTTTACGTTACAGTCCAGTAAAGAGGGTTCACGTTACAGTCTGGTAAAGACGGTTCACGTTATGGCCAGGTAAAGAGGTTTTACATTATAGTCTTGTAAAGAGGGTTTATGTTACAGTCCAGTAAAGAGGGTGTATGTTTCAGTCCGGTGAAGAGGGTTCGCATTACAGCTCGGTGAAGAGGATTCAAGTTACAGTCCAGTAAAGAGGGTTCATGTTACAGTCTGGTAAAGATGGTTTATGTTACAGCCCGTAAAGATGGTTTACATTACAGTCCACTAAAGGGGGTTTCCATTACAGTCCGGTAAAGAGGGTTCACGTTATAGTCCAGCAAAGGCGGTTTACCTTACAGCCCGTAAAGATGGTTTACGTTACAGTTCGGTAAAGAGAGTTTCCATTACAGTCTGGTAAAGAGGGTTCACGTTACAGTCCGGCAAAGAGGGTTCACATTACAGTCCAGTAAAAAGGGTTGATGTTACAACCCTGTAAAGAGGGTTTGCATTACAGCCCAGTAATGAGGACTCACATTACAGTCTGGTAAAGAGGGTTCACATTACAGCACAGTAAAGAGGGTTCACGTTAAAGTCTGGTAAAGAAGGTTCACGTTACAGTCCGGCAAAAAGGGTTCACATTACAGTGCGGTATAGGGGTTTCATGTTACAGTCCGATAAAGAGGGTTCACGTTACAGTCAGGGAAAGAGAGTTCACATTTCAATCCAGTAAAGAGGATTCATGTTACAGTCCAGTAAACAGGGTTCACATTACAGACCAGTAAAGAGAGT
Organism: Chiloscyllium punctatum; assembly: GCF_047496795.1. NCBI lineage: Eukaryota > Metazoa > Chordata > Chondrichthyes > Orectolobiformes > Hemiscylliidae > Chiloscyllium > Chiloscyllium punctatum. The sequence continues at coordinate 113,540,189 of NC_092748.1, read as the reverse complement.
TCATATTACAGTCCAGTAAAGAGGGTTGATGTTACTGTCCAGTAAAGAGAGTTCACATTACAGTCCGACAAAGAGGGTTCACGTTACAGTCTGGTAAAGAAGGCTTACATTACAGTCCGGTGAAGAGGGTTCACATTACAATATGGTAAAGAGGGTTCACATAACTGCTCGGTAAAGAGGGTTCACTTTATAGTCCAGTAAAGAAGGTTCACGTTACAGTCCAGTAAAGAGGGTTCACATGACAACCCAGTAAAAAGGGTTGATGTTACAATCCTGTAAGAGAGTTCATGTTACAGCCCAGTAAAGAGGATTTACTTTACAGTCCAGTAAAGAGGATTCACGGTACAGCCCAGTAAAGAGGGCTCACATTACAGTCTGGTAAAGAGGGTTCACATTACAGTCCAGTAAAGAGGGTTTACATTACAGTCCAGTAAAGAGGGTTGACATTACAGCCCAGTAAAGGGGGCGTTCATGTTACAGTCCGGTAAAGAGGGTTCACATGACAGTCCAATAAAGAGTGTTCAGGTTACAGCCTGGTAAACAGGATTCACGTTACAATCCGGTAAAAATGGTTTATGTTACAGTCCAGTAAAGAGGGTTTACATTACAGCCCAGTAAACAGGATTCACGTTCCAGCCCGGTAAAGAGGGTTCACATTACAGTCCAGTAAAGAGTGCTGATGTTTCAGTCCAGTAAAGAGAGTTTACGTTACAGTCCGGTAAATAGGGTTGATATTACAGTCCAGTAAAGGGGTTCACATGACAGTTCAGTAAAGAGGATTCACTTTACAGTCCAGTAAAGAGGGTGTATGTTACAGTCCGGTAAAGCGGGTTCACATTACAGCCCAGTAAAGAGGGTTTATGTTACGGTCCAGTAAAGAAGGTTCACGTTACAGTTCGGCAAAGAGGGTTCACGTTACAGTGCAGTAAAGAAGGTTTACATTACAGTCCAGTAAAATGGGTTCATGTTACAGTCCGGCAAAGAGGGTTCACATTACGGTCTGGTAAAGAGGGTTCATGTTACAGTCTCATAAAAATGGGGGGGTTTACATTACAGTCTGATGAAGAGGATTCATGTTACGGTCTGGTAAAGAGGATTCACATTACAGTGTGGTAAAGAGGGTTTATGTTACAGTCCGGTAAAGTGAGTTCACATTACAGCCCGGTAAAGAGAGTTCACGTTATAGTCTGGTGAAGAGTGTTTGCGTTACAGTCCGGCAAAAAGGGTTCACATTACAGTGCGGTAAAGGGGGTTCATGTTACAGTCAGGGAAAGAGAGTTCATGTTACAATCCGGTAAAGATGTTTCATGTTACAGTCCAGTAAAGAGGGTTGACGTTACAGCCCGATAAAGAGGGTTCACTTTACAGTCCAATAAAGTGGGTTTACATTACAGTCTGGGAAAGAAACATTAGCAGCTCCATGTGTGGCACTAGGTCCAAGTCTAACAACGGTCCCGACTCCGGCACTCAGCAACAATAAGGTACATCATGCTGTGAAGGGCCCTGATGGCTTAATTCCATGGCTCGTCCACCAATCAGAGACACCCATCCATCTCTCCAGGACACAGCCCAGCCCATGCACCTCTGCTGCTGTCGCGTTCCATTGCACCATGCTGCTGCTGCTGCTTCTGTGGGGTACTGCCTGCACGTTCAGCTCCCGCCTGGTCCCCGCTCTCAACTCCTTTCCTCCTGGTCAGCAGGTGGGGTTGAAGTTTGAGGTGAAAGAAAATGGGAAAAAAGAACTTTAAGAGCGGAACAAAAGAGGGGAGAAAAAGAAAAGAAGGAAATGGAAAGGGCGAGCAGAGGAGCTCCAACTCTACCTCCCACCACCATCAAGACCAGCCAAGTCTGAGTTGTGTCCTGTTAGCTTTGTTGTCAGCAGGCAGGATCATTTGCTCCTTTGCACACATTCACTTACACACATTTTGCATCTCTTTCACTGCTTTATCAGGATTAACACTCCCTTTGTCTTTTGCTATGGTCTTCCTCAACATCTGTTCCACGCACTCCTTCTTCCCCTCTATCAACAGCGTAAAGGCTCCAGCCTCTTTCATTCCTGTGAACTCTCTGGCTCTCTCGATAGATACTGCCAGATCTATTGAGTTTCTCTAACACTTTATGTCTTATCAGTAACCCAGTGGCATGGACAATTCCAGGACAGGGATTCGAATCCCAACGCTGCTGATGGTGAAATTTGAATTTGATAAATATCTGTGTGATGACCATACTCTGCTGATCATTTTCCTGACCATTATCGAATGTTATAAAAACCCATCTAGTTCACTAATGGTCTTGAGGGAAGGAATTCTGTCATCCTTACCTTGATGAGGTTGTTGGAGGTCAGTCACCTCAGCTCCAAGGCATCTCTGCAAGAGTTCCTCAGGGTAGTGTCCTAGGCCCAACCATCTACTGCTGTTTCATCAATGACCTTCCCTTCATCATAAGGTCAGAAGTGAGGACATTCACCAATGATTGCACAGTGTTCAGTACCAATTGCAACTCCTCAGATACTGAAGCAATTCATGTTCAAATACAACAAGATATCAACAATATCCAGGCTTGGGCTCACAAGAAACAAGTGACATTCATACCACATAAATGCCAGGGAATGACCATCTCCATTAACTTTGACATTTCATTGCAGACACCGCACTATTAAGATCCTTGGGGTTATCATTGACCAGCAACTTAACTAAGCTCACAATATAAATACAATGGCTACAAGACCAGGTCAGAGGTAGGAATACTCCAATGAGTAGCTCACCTCCTGATTCCCCAGACGTATTCACCATTCATAAGGCACCAGTTTGGATTGGGGTGGAATACTCACCAATTGCCTGGATGAGTGAAGCTCCAACAACACTTGAAGCTTGATATTATCCAGGACCAAGCAGCCTGACTGATTGGTATCACATCCACAAGCACCCACTCCCTCTAGTCTCGATGCTCAGTAGCAGCAGTGTGAATTGCAGAAATTCACTAAGACTCCTTAGACAGCACCTTCTAAATGCACAACTGCAACCATCTAGAAGGACAAGGGCAGCAGATACATGGGAACACCACTACCTTCAAATTCCCCTCTAAGCCACTCACTATCCTGACTTGGAAATATATTGCTGTTGCTTCATTGTCGCTCAGTCAGAATCCTGGAACTCCCTCCATCCATTGTGGGTCTACTTACAACACATAGACTGCAGCAGTTCAAGGAGACAGCTCACCATCACCTTCTCAAGGGGTAAGAGTGAATGAGAGAAGATGTTGCAGGCAACAGTGAGAAGGGTAGAGCCGAATCCTTGGTGAGGGGTGGATGCAATAACAGAGACATAGTGAGTGTCAGGTGGGAGAGTGATCAGAGTCCCAACTGTGTAAGTAAGAGATGTGAAGAGCTTTGTAAGGGAGAACTCTGGTGCAGAGTGGAAGTGAGGGGTTTTGGTGAGAAAAGGAGGGAGTGTTCCTTTCCGCCTCCCTGTAACCTCAAGAAGACCCAGAACTAAATCACTGCAGGGGAGGGCTGAGTTTTTGATATGTGGAAGAAAAGCATCAAAACGAAAACATAGGATCGTCAGATGGGACTGGAAGCTACGTTTGCGACAAGTGACAGCCTTGCTCCATAAAACCAAGTGAGGGAACTCTGTGTATGAAACACAAAACATCAGCATGCAGGTGCAGCAAGCAATTGAGAAGACAAATGGAACTTTGGTCTTTATTGCTGGGGTGTTGGAATTTAAAAATAGGGAAATCTTGTTTCAACAGGGCAGTGTGTTGGTAAGGTCACATCTGATGTATTTGTGTACAGTATCGATCCCCGCATTTAAGAAAGGATTTACTGATATTAAAGGCAGTTCAAAAGAGATTCACGAGCTGATTCCCGGAATGAAGGGGTTAAGTTATCAGGAACGGCTAAATAGATCCAGTCGCTGGATCTGAAATGTTAACTCTGACTTCTCTTCACAGATGCTGCCAGACCTGCTGAGCTTTTCCAGCAATTTCTGCTTTTGTTAAATCCTTGAGGCATTGGGACTGATTCTGTGGAATATCTGCATTAGAAGGCCATTGCACCCAATCTAGACTGATGGGGTGGGTGAGGTTTGGGGGGACAGATAGGTGGGGGTAAGTCTGAGCAAAGAGACTTGAATGAGGGAAACAAAGATGGAAATGAAAGAGAGAAAAATATCTTTAATATTTAAGTGTGAAGGGCCTTAAGTGAATCCAGCAGTCACCACAAAAAAGTCGATGAACACGTGACCAAGGAAGAGGAGTAGATCAGTTGAGCCTGTTCCACTATTCAATAATGTCATGGCCAATCTGATTTTAATCTGCATCCTGCACTCCTGCCCATCCTCTATCTAATGGATTTCACCAGAGCTCGACATAACTAGATGAAAGTGAGGGCTGCAGATGCTGGAGAGTCAGTGTCATGAAGTGTGGTGCTGAAAAAGCTCAGCAGGTCAGGCAGCATCCGAGGAGCAGGAGAGTCAATGTTTCAGGCATAAGCCCTTCATCACACATTCCTGATGATGGGCTCATGCCAGAAACTGTGACTCTCGTGCTCCTCAGATGCTGCCTGACCGGCTGTGCTTTTCCAGCACCGCGCTTTGCAACTCAGCTCATTGTGAGAAATGCTCTTTTAAAGCAGTTGATATAGCAACTCCTAAACATCAGGAGCTAAGTTCAAAATTTGAGCTGGCAGCTGGAAAGGTAGCATTCCAGACTCCTGAATCTGGGGCTCATCCGCTCCACCCACTTTTTTTTCTCTTGACTCCAGCTTTTGTGGACGGCACGGTGGCACAGTGACCCAGAGACCCGGGTTCGATTCCCACCTCAGGCGAATGACTGTGTGGAGTTTGCACATTCTCCCCGTGTCTGCGCGGGCTTCCTCCGGGTGCTCCGGTTTCCTCCCACAGTCCAAAAATGTGCAGGTTAGGTGAATTGGCCATGCTAAATTACCTGTAGTGTTAGGTGAAGGGGTAAATGTAGAGGAATGGGTCGGGGTGGGTTGTGGTTTGGAGGGTTGGTGTGGACTTGTTGGGCCGAAGGGCTTGTTTCCACACGATAAGTAATCTAATCTTTTGTTTTAAACTTACCTCCTTATTAAGAGTGGGATCGTCAGTGACGGCGATCTGGATGTGTAGTGTGGATTTCCCAGTAGCAGCATCGGATGAGTGTTTGGGGCCAGTCCAAGACTTGGTAGCATTGGTGGCTATGTCAGTGGGCGCTTAGGTCAGCGGCAGCGGTGGGGTCAAGTTTTGGTCCAGTTTGGAGCCAACAGTACCACTGATGGCAGCATCAGCATGGGACCCATGGTGGTCGTGGCATTGGTGGAGACAACATGGCACTGCAGAATGGCGACTCTGTTCTGGGAGTGGCTGACTGTTTCATGCTTGTGTTAATCTCAGCATCGGGGTGAGGATGGAGGTGAGTGTTCCCGGATGCAGGCCCATGGCTAAGCTAAGTTGAACATTACTTTCTGCCTTTACTTTCTGTGTCTTGGTTTATTTTCCGTGTTTCAAGATGGTGCAGCAGAGTGGGTGACCCTACACAATACTTGTCAGTGAGTTTGTAACAAAATACATGTGACAATAAATAAATCGACTCAAATGGGACTGAGGAATTAAAAAAGCAACTGGAGGAGGATAACTGGAAGAAAGATTCACAGATAATTGAATATTAAGAGGAATCAATGTGCTTGTTATAAAGCTCGAACTTCTGTAAACAAGTTGCAGGAACTCATTGTGAGCAGTGTTTGCACTGCTGCAAAACATCCCTACTTATATATTCCATTCCCCTTGCAGTAAACAACAACTCTCCATTTGTCCCCCTAATCACTTGCTGTACCTGCAGGCTAACTTTATGTGATTCACCTTATTCGGGCACACAGATCACTCTGTACTACAATCTCTTTCCATTAAAATAACGTACCATTTTTCTCTTCTTCCTTACAAAGTGGGCAACTTCACATTTTCCCACTTTTCCAACATTTGCCATTTTCTTTCCCATTCACTAACCTTCTGCCCTCTTCACAACTTACTTCCCTACCTTGTACTGCTACCTTTTTTTGGACAATGGACTGAAAACAGAAAAAATATGCTGCAAGCGAGCTGTGTAAGAATGTGTTTCCAATTTTAAAAACAAGCTACAACACATTGAGTTGCATCTACAGTGTCTCTGTGAAAGATAATTCAAGAAAATTGGTACCAGCCATTGTGCGATCAGGAGAGCTTAGCATAAAAACAGCCTCTTGCCTTCAGAGACCAGTGGACTGGTGCACCACAGGGTGCACCCTGTGTAATGTTATTTTGATTTGAATTTGGTAAGTTTTTGTTCTATATCTATAAGTTTCCACTGTCTGTTACACTTTTTTTTGTTACAGTACATTACCAATGACCACCAAAGTGTAGAAACAGCCTCTGAACAGTTCCCAGACAGATGACTGCAGCTTTCTAGAGTAGAGAGCAGAGCAGCTTCTACGTGAAGACAGTAAGGAAGAAACAATGAGCTTGCATGAGAAATTCTCCTTACTATCCCTTCTGTGTAGACAGATTAAAGAAAATCCCGAATAAATAGCTACTCTCCCTTACCTTTCTCTCTAAGCTGCTCTCTCTGAAAATTCCCCTGTAAAGGAAAAGGAGTAAAAGCCACCTGCAGAGCTAGTGAAAGGACAAATCCTTAATAAGTGAGTGAATGAAAGAACAAACATCTATGTACTCACAATCTCACGATATCAGCAAAGACTCAGAAGAAATTGAAAGAAACCAAAAAAAAATCAACATCCATGACCTGGATTGGTACCAGAACTGTACTGCTTTGTTATTTTCTCCCTTCCACACCCATTACATTTGTGACTTGTCTTGTCATTCTCTGTATCTCTTTGTGCATGGGATTTTTAAAAAGGGGTAGAGTTTGAGCTACAGAATTGTAAGCGAGCAATTCATTTATTTTACTGTCATTGGTTAAAAACAATTTATTTGCAATAAGTTTGTTAATGGAACAAAAACCTGGTGCAGATAACTTTTAAAACCTGAATTAGACAGTAAGTTCTTATTGGGCAATTTGGTGGTTTAACCAATTCTTTACATTTGTAATACCTCCGTGAACAGAGGGGCTTGATTACCAGTGCACTACTCCAGTGAGTTGTGACAATACCATCAGCATATTTAGAAACCGTGCAATCAATCTCTTCAGGAGAAAGTGAGGACTGCAGATGCTGGAGATCAGAGTCGAAGAGTGTGGTGCTGGAAAAGCACAGCCAGTCAGGCAACATCTGAAGAGCAGGAGAATCAACGTTTCGGGCATCAGGAGTCAGTCCCTTCATCCAAGTCATTTACATGGATTGTAAATAATTGAATCCCTAAAACTGTGTGCCACACCATTTCTCACATCCTGTCAACATGATAAAGATCCATTTATGCCCACCATCTGCTTCCTATTAGCTAGCCAATCCTCTATATACACTTATATGTTATTCTCTATAATGTATCCTTATTTTGTTAGTAGCATCTTGCCAAATGTCTACTGGAAAGTACAGAACATCTACTGGTTCACCCTTATCCATAGTTATTAAGTCCTCAAATGGCTAAAGCAGAGCAGGACATAGATAGAAGAAATAGAACATATGAAGATAAGAACTAGGAGCAGGAGTAGGCCATCAAGTCCTTTGAGCCTGCTCTGCCATTCAGTAAGACCATGGCTGATCTTTTTGTGGTCTCAGCTCCACTTACCCACCTTGTCACTGTCCATCTTTAATTCCTTCATTGCTAAAAAAAAAATCTACCTAAGCTTTAAAAACATTCACTGAAGTAGCATCAATTTTCCCTGGACAAGGAATTCCATAGATTCACAACCCTCTGGGTGAAGAAGTTCCTTCTCAATTCGATCTCCAACTACTTCCTCTAACTTTGAGGCTATTCCCTCTTGTCTTAGTTTCACCTGCCTGTGAAAACATCCTCTCTGTGATCTATCTCATCTATTCCCTAAAAATAATTTAGATTAGATGCAAACTAGAGTTTGGAAGACCATAATGAAGGATGTTGGAGATGTAAAACCTGGGTGTATCAGAAATATGGAGGTGGTGAAACAAAGTTTGAAGCAAGTCACTTAGTGGATATAGAAGGCAGCAGTCTTGATAATGAAGTAGATATGGTGTCAAACAGGACAGAGTTCTCACAGTCTCTAGCTTATCCATAGTGAGCAAATGGGAAAAGAGATGAAAATACTGGGTGGGGATATGAAGTTCTTGATTGGGACCAAATGAAGTTGTTGCTTTTATCGATGTTAAATTTGAGGAAGATCTGACTAATGTGTGACTTGATTTTGGACAAGTAATCAGAAAACTGAATGAGCAATGGAAAAGGTGCTAGTGAGGCCATACTGTGAGAAATTTTGGTCCCTTATTTAAAGAAAGCTATAATTTCATGGGAGGTAGTTTCAGAGAAGGTTCACTGGGATGGTCCCTGGTATGGAGGGATTGTTTTATGAGCAAAGATTAAACAGATTGGGATTCTACTCACTGCAGTTTAGAAGAGTGAGAGGTGATCAGATTGAAACATGTCGGATTCTTAAGGGAGTTGACAGGGTCAATGCTGAGAGAATGTTTCCACTCATGGGAGAGTCTGAGACCAGAGGACATAGTCTCAGAATAAAGGAGCACCAATTTAAGACTGAGATGAGGAGGAATTTGTCCTTTCAGAGAGTTATGAGTCTTTGGAAATCCGTCCTTTAGAGAAGTATCGGGGTGGAGTTCTTGTGTATATTTAAGGCTGAGTTGGATAAATTCTTCTGAAGAAGAGTCACGGGATCTAAAACGTTAACTCGGTTTCTCTCCATCCGCAGAGGCTGCCAAACCTGCTGAGCTTTTCCAGCAATTTCTGATTTTGTCTTGAATGAATTCTTGATCAGTCTGGGAATCAAGGGCTGGAGGAAAGGGCAGGGGGGGTGGGTATGAGAAATGTTCCATTAGCCACAATCCTACTGAATGGCAGAGCAGGTTCAAGGGGCTGAATGGCCTACTCCTGTTCCTATTTCTTATGGTCTTAACCAGAGCTCGATTTTGTCATTGTACATTGTTGAAGCAGATCATTCAGGTACAGTATAGAGGGAGTGCTGCACTGTCAGAGATGACAGATGAGCTAAGATGAAGATAGGTGGTTGACATTAAAGGTGGAAGTGTATAATAAATTAGTGAGTGTCTACTTAGTGGATAGGTAAGGGATAGTCAGATAGGTTGATGTTTAGACAGACAGGTTGCCTGATAGACAGAGACCTCTGTAGCTCACTTTCTTCTGTTAAGACTCTCCATTAAACCTAGCTCTTTCACCAAGGTTTTGAATACAGGTCATTCTTTTTTAAAAAGATTTGGCCATGCTATGCTATTTTTTACTTTCCCACCTGTGATCCCAGATTCACATTAACACAGTTCTCACCTGACTCCCAGTGCTGCAAAGTGACAAATGCACGGAAAACTCAGCATTCCTGCGTACATTCCTGTTCGTTCAGCTCGTTTGGCTGTTGCTTGCCTCACTTAAAGCTGGATGAGATCTTAAACTATGTCCCCAAGTAAACTCAACCCTCCACCTCCACCTCAACTGAAGAACAGTTTGATAATCCTCAACCTTTAATTTCCAGAGCTGCAAGATCAGAAAGATGCTGAATCCATTGCTTTCTACATCTAAATTTGTAGCAAGATACATTCAAAGGTATTCTTTTTTTTCATATTTTCAACTATATTTTATATTAAACATAATTCTGTACTTGTTTGATGTTTCAGAACATAACCTAATCATTTACATAGGTTTCTATGAGAAGATAGTAAACATAGTTTTTCAGGAACTTAGAGTCATAGTGTCATACAGCATGGAAACAGGCCCTTCGGCCCGACCGTCCATGCCAACCAGGTTTCCTGAAACCTGGTCAGATTTGCCTGCATTTGGTGCATATTCTTCTAAAGCTATTGTCTTTTGAATGTTGTAATTGTGACCAGCTCCACCACCTTCTCTGGCAGCTTGTTCCATACATGCACTACTCCACTTTCTGTGTGAAAAAGTTACCCCTCAGGTCCTTTATAAATATTTACACTGTCATCTTAAATCTATGTCCTCCAGTTTTGGACTCCCCTACCTTGGGAAAACGATCTTAGATATTCACTTTATCCACACCTCTCATGACTTTATAAACCTCTATCAGGTCACCCCTCAGCTTCTGACCCTCCAGACTCTTGAGCCTCTCCCTATAACTCAAACCCTCCATTCCTGGCCACATCCTTGTAAATCTTTTCTGCACCCTCTCAAATTTAGCAACGTCCTTCCCATAGCGGAGCGACCAAAATTATTCACAGTATTCTAAAAGTGGCCCCACCAATGCTCTGGACAGCTGCAACGTGACTATACTCAGTGCACTAACCAATGAAGGCAAGCGTACAAAATGTCTTCTTCACCACCCTGTCTACTTATGACTCCAACTCTGAGGAACTAGGCACCTGCACCCCTAGATCTCTTTGACCAGCAGCACTCCCCAGGGCCCTACCATTAACTGTATAAGTCCTGCCCTGATTTGCTTTACCAAAATGCAGCACCTCACATTTATCTGAATTAAACTCCATCTGCCCTCCTCGGCCCATCATCCATCAAATCAAAATCCTGTTGTACTCTGAGATAAGCTTCTTCGCTGTCTACTGCACCTCTTATCTTGGTGTCTTCTGCAAACTTACTAACCATAGCTCTTATGTTCACATCTAAATCATTTATATAAATGATAAAAAGAACAGTGGACCCAGCACCAATCCTTGTGGCACATCACTGGTCACAGATTTCCTGTCCAAAAAGCAACCCTCTGCATCCACCCTGTGTGTCCTACCTTCAAGCCAACAGTCCAATGCCCCTCTCTGTTTCTGATCAATTGATATGCTGTCCCAGAGTCATCTCATTGATATATCTTCCTGAGGTGCACATGAAGGGGTCTGACCAATTGAGAAAGACAGACTTACATTACCAGCCCTCAGGAGTGGGCTAGGTGTTGGGGATTTGGAGGGAGAGGGGAGACCATAAAATCAGGGGGAAGGCAATGAATGGAATACCCACTGCTTTCTGGACTTCTGCCAATTCAGTCAAGTGTGGGCAATGTTGATGTTGACCTTCCTACTAGAGATTATTTGAAGCTCTTAAATGGCCAATTCTACCCAAGCAACCATATAGGGAGGCTGTCCAGTCAGAGCTGATGGTGTCCTTTAGGTTTCAAGAAGGGGTATCCATGAGCCAAGGCATGCTCACTGGTGATCAGGGCAACCTGCAATGAAAGAGCCACCTGAGCCTTCACCACAAACTTACAGCACATATTGACAGGACCTCCTTCAGCACTGTCTGCCTGCTGTACTACCAACAGTGGCCACTGCTGTAGTGGATCAACTGGGAATGAAGTGGTGTTAGATCTTGGAGGCAGGACCTCTATTCTGAAAGGGGTGGAAGCCCCATCAGCAGGTCGATCCTGCCAGATTGCCATCGAATTCTACTGAGCATCCAAAAGGCCAGTTGTAGTGTCATCACCTTGGCCATGAAACTCAGCTGAAGGAGTGCTTTGCAAACTCAAGTTCGGACTCAACTATTGAGTTTCACTTGCCTTCAGAAATTATTCATAACAATTGGTCCATATACAAATAACCTTTTACACACTTCAACTTTACGCTTCTCTGACCAATCTGACCACACATTGAAATCTGTTCGAAATTTGTTTCAAAATGTTCCAATTCACTTCTTAACTGCCTTTCTGTCTTGACCTATATACCAACATTATTCACAGTTCACCTTTCATTTACTGCAGCTACTACTGATCCAATCTCTTCACTCTTTAGTACTTCTCATCTTTCAGAGGGCATCATCTGAAGTGATGGATTTCTAAGCAAATCCTTCAGTTCCTTTTTTGAATTGAATTGAATTGAGTTGAATTGAATCGAATCGAATTGAATTCAATTGAATTGAATTTATTGTCACATGTACCGAGGCACAGTGAAAAGCTTTGCCTTGCGAGCAATACAGGCAGATCACAGAGTTACGTAGCATAGATAGTAAATAATGGATGAACAATGGCAAAAACAACAGTTTTTCCCACTTTCAGTTCTAACCATCATCTGCAACAGTGGAGGATAATACCCACTCACCTCATTCCAACACAACATGGGTTGAGTAAATAATTTTAAACTCACAGGTCTGAAATTTGTTGAGGGTACAAATGTCAGAGTCTGTGTTCAAAGGGCTGGGTGGGAGAAGAAGGTGTAACTTGTAATATTGGGGTAACCACTGAATTCCTCTGATTTGCTTGCAAATCAATGAATGCCGATACATGCTAGAAAGACCTTGTTCAATTCCAAGCTGCAGATATTAGCCACATCCAAAACACAATACAGAAATACCCATTCTACCAGGCAACTATTAGATTTTTTTTAGTTTGGTGTAAATTCATGATTTTGTAAAGAAATAAGGAAGGGAAAGAATTATTAGCGTTATAATTGCAGGGACCTTTCTTAATTCAAAGCTGCTTCTTTTTAAATGTCGGAAAATTCAGCTTTCTAAAACTTTCAAACATTGGTTGAAGTCTATTTATAGCAAGGATTGAAAATCTCCATCAACCCTCAGTGTGTATTTAAAAAAAAGCCCCTTTGGAGATTAATAGATTTCCAGTTACTAAAGACATCAAAGGAATGGGTTAATATTATTGAGGTCACTGACATTCAACGGCATTACCATCACTGAAACTACCACTATCACCACCCCGTGGATTACCATTGACCAGAAACTGAATTGGACTGGTACATAAGCACAGTGGATACAAAAACAAATTGGAGGCAATGAATCCTGCATTAAATAACTCGCCTCCTGATTCCTGAAATTCTGTCCAACATCTACAAATTCGATTTAGATCATAAGAGGAAAGAGGTTATGTTGGAACTGTGCAAAAGTACCTGGATGAGCTCTTGAAGTGCCACAACATTCAAGGTTGGGGTCTAATGTGGGTAAGTGGGACTTGTGTAGATAGTAGTGTGTTTTAGATAGTACAGACTCTATGTGCTGAAGGGCCTCTTCTGTATTGTATGATTCTATGACACAAGGCACAAGTCAGGGTGTGATGGAATACTCTCCACTTGCCTGGATGGGTGCAGCTCCAACAACACTCAAGAAGCTTAACCTGGACAAAGCAGCCCACATTCGCACCACATCCGCAAGCACCTACTCCCTCCCAGACCGCTGCTCAGAAGCAGCAGTGCATACTATCTACAAGATGCACTGCAGAAATTCGACACGGATCCTTAGACAGCATCTTCCAAACACATGAAGGAAAATGGCAGCAGATACATGGGAACATTACCCTCCCAAGTTCCCCTCCAAGCCACTCACCATCGTCACTTGGAAATGCATTGCTGTTCCTTCAGTGTTGCTGGGTTAAAATTCTGGAACTCTCTCCTGTAACAGCATTGTGGGACAACCCACAGCACATGGGCTAAAATGGTCTGCTCACCGTTATCTTCTCAAGGCCTGAGGGGGTGGTGGGGGTGAGAACCCTCGACATTTTAAAACCATTTAGACAGAGGCTGAGGGATGACCTTAGAGAGGTTTATAGTGTGAATAGGCCAGGTCTTTTCCCCAGGGTAGGAGAGGCCAAAACTAGAGGGCATAGGTTTAAGGTGAGGGGGTGGAGACTGGTACAATTACAACATTTAAAAGGTACCTGGATGGTATATGAATAGGAAGGGTTTAGAGGGATATGGACCAAGTGCTGGCAAATGGGATTAGATTTACTTAGGGGATCTGGTCAGTATGGACGAGTTGGACCGAAGGGTCTGTGCCATACATCTGGATGACTGCATGATGCAGTTCTGAAGAAGGGTCACTTGACCTGAAAGGTTAACTCTGATTTCTCTTCATCGATGCTGCCAGAAGTGCTGAGCTTTTCCAGCAATTTCTGATTTTATTACTGGCAAATGGGTCTAGGTTAGATTGAACTGTCTGGTGGATGTGGACAAGTAGGGCTGAAGGGTTTGTTTCCCTGATGTCTGACTCTTACCACCGCTCGACCTAATGGTGACACAGCACATAAACCTCACATCCGGAGAGGGAATACAATGAAAAATTAGCAGAGCAGGCTAAAGGGCTGAATGGCCTCATTCTGTTCCAGTGTTCCTGGATTTCGATGCAGTTAAGCCCCAGTCGAACTTGGAAGTTTCCCGGTGTTGCTGAGTGGTAGTGAACGGCGGTTTTAAAATTAGACAGATGTCTTTACATTAAAGGATTGTGAGGCTGTTAGGAATAAATCTGAGCCCATGGGGACATCCGTCACCTTCACTATGGCCCCGTACAGACTGCATTCAGGGAAGGGGTACGTGAAACAGGGGGGGGGGGGGGGATGCAGGCTTCAGGGGAGTGATGGAGGGAGAGTAGGTGAGAGTGAAAGCACACACACACACACACACACACAATGAATTCACAGCTAAACCTACTGGCGAAATTCAGAACAAAACGAGCTCTCCGCTCAGAACCGATTAAAAGAGAGTTGGACCGAACGAGTTGGTGAAAAAGAAAATGGGACACATTTTGCGCCTCCTGTTTTCTTCAAAATCGATTTAGATTCCTCGAATTGAGGGTGAAATAAAAACGAGGCAACATTTCCATTCGTTAAACTGACTGCTCTGAGATTACAGTCTAGATTAGAGTGGTGCTGGAAAAGCACAGCAGGTCAGGCAGCATCCGAGGAGCAGGAAAACCGACAGCCCTTCCCGAAATGTCCACTCTCCTGCTCCTCGGATGCTGCCTGACCTGCTGGGCTTTTCCAGCACCACTCTAATCTTGCTTCTAACCTCCAGCGGCTGCAGACCCCACTTCCGCCTGGTCTGAGATTATAGGCTGTCCAAGATTTGTTACAAAACACTATATTTTTTTTCGAAACAGGATCGGAAATTGCTGGAAAAGCTCAGCAGGTCTGGCAGCATCTGTGGAGAGAGAAAGCAGAATTAACAGTCCGGTTCCAGTGACCGTTCTTCAGCATATATTTTTCGTGTCGTTTTAATCTGCGTATCCTCTCGACATTTTTTTCCCCCGAAGTTGCTTTATGCTGTGAATTTTGCTAAGGGAATACTCCAGTCCGTTTCTGATCCAGTGATGTGGAAGGTAAAAACAATGACTGCAGATGCTGGAAACCAGATTCTGGATTAGTGGTGCTGGAAGAGCACAGCAATTCAGGCAGCATCCAAGTAGCTTCGAAATCGACGTTTCGGGCAAAAGCCCTTGGATGCTGCCTGAACTTCTGATGTCCCACACTGGCTGACTTGCGGTTAAACCACCACACTCTCTCTCTCTCTCTCTCTTTCTCTCTCCCTGTGAACAAATTAAAAACCTGCGGATGCTGGAAATCAGAAACAAAAGGGCTGCCAGACTTGCTGAGCTTTTCCGGCAATTTCTGTTATTTCTTTGTTTCTCGAAATCAGAAATTGCTTAGAAAACTCTCTCCCTCCCTCCCCCCCACAATCTTATAGAGGTTTATAAAATCATGAGGGGCCGAGATAGCGTAAATCGACAAGCTCTCTTATTTTGGGGGGGAGTCCAGACTTGAGGGCAAAGGTTAAGGGTGAGAGGGGAAAGATATAAAAGAGACCTAAGGGGTAACTTTTTCACACAGAGGGTGGTACGTGGATGGAATGAGCTGCCAGAGGATGTGGTGGGGGCTAGTACAATTACAACATTTAAAAGGCATCTGGACGGGTATATGAATAGGAAGGGTTTGGAGGGGTATGGGCCAAGTGCTGGCAAATGGGACTAGATTAGGGTAGCTCTCTGGTCGGAAGGGTCTGTTTCTGTGCTATACATCTCTATGACTCTGGATGCTGCCACTCCAGCTGAGATACCCCAGCAGTTTCTGTTTCTGTTTGTGTTTCTCTCTCATGGCCTGTTTGGCGGTTTCTAGGCGAAAGTGAGGACTGCAGGATGCTGGTGGTTAGAGTCAAGAGGGTGGTGCTGGAAAAGCACAGCAGGTCAGGCAGCAAACGAGGAGCAGGATGTTTTCCTGTGTGATTGAGGTAGGGGCATAGTCTAAGGGGCAGACATTCTCAGATGCGACACTGGTTACTGTCACACCCTCAAACAGTCTGCTGACCCTTTGCCCGCGACTTTAGTCACGGTAGAACCGCGGGTTTCGTTCAAAAACAGGACAGGGAGATAAATACCACACACCGTACCCCCTTGGTTTGGTGGCGTCGCCTTTATTTGACTCATATGGCTGCGTTTAAAATGTGAATTGTTTTCAGACGAACTTCAGCCTGGGGAGTGGAGGGGCTTTAAACTCTGCCACTGGTGAGCTACACGTCGGGCCCGTGTCTTCTCCCATACAATAGAGATGGGGCCATTCTATCTATCCTGTGCGTGTCAGCCTTTTGCAAATTTAGTCTCTATTACGAGAATAACCTGTCCCTTCCTAAATATTTACATCAATCCCCTTTTAGAAAATCGCCTTTTACCAGCCTTTCAGGCAACGTGTCTTGGTTCAAAACTGATCATTTCCCTCCCCTTGGTCACTGTTCGATTTTCTATCCAAGTTTCTCAATGAGTGGGTCCCCTGCTCCTTTCAGTGGAATCCGTTTCCCTGCATTTATTCGATCAGACTCTGAGAGAGATGTTTACAATCGCCGGAGACTGTACAGTCGAGCGAACCTCCCTTTGAGAAAGGTCTGCCTTTCCTCATTCCCTGCTCCCAATGTCCCTCATCAATCTCGGTCTGTGTCTGTGTGTGTGTCTGTGCGTGCCTGTGTGTCTGTGCCTGTGTGTATGTGTCTGTGCGTGCCTGTCTGTGTGTGTCTGTGTGTGTGTGTGCCTGTGCCTGTGTGTATGTGTCTGTGTGTGTGTCTGTGCGTGCCTGTGTGTGTGTGTGCCTATGTGTGTGTGTGTGTCTGTGCCTGTGTGTATATGTATGTGTGTGTGTGTGTCTGTGCGTGCCTGTGTGTGTGTGTCTGTGCCTGTGTGTTTGTGTCTGTGTGTGTCTGTCTGATTCTCTGGGTTCAAGGCAATCTCACGGCTGAGAAACCAAAGCAGAGCCAGGGATTTTAAAATTGGGGGTAAATTTGAATGCAGTTTCCGATGTCTAAATTATGATATTCGATTGATTTTAATTCTATTAAAATTTAAATAAACGAAAAATGTGATATCTGTACGCAAGTAACATTCTCAAATTTGGAAATGTCATTTCAATCCACAAACATCAGGGAGAGAACAATTTAGAAGCAAGTTCAATCTTATTGTTGCATCAGGAATCTGAGGCAGGTCCGGCTGAATATTTCAGTCTTTCTCCGCTTCAGAGAATTGAGGTTTTTTTTTGAGGGTTAATTGAGGGGATGGGGTAGTCTGGAGGCTAATGTGTTAGTGAAACGCGGTTTGAGTTGACTCTTCTCCCCGGGCATCGCTTGGGGTAGAGGCTAAGATTGTCACAGGGTCTGTCAAAGGGAACATCACCCAGAAAGACCAGAGACAGCGCAGCAGGCGGGGGGCAGCGGCGTGAGAGAAGTCGCAAGAAATGTAGGGGATCTCGGACACTGAGACTCCTCTCATTCAAACCCAAAAAAAGGGAGATTTTTAAGAACCAAAAGGGACAAGCTGTCAGAAGTGAAAATAAGGAGGGTGGATGAGACAGATATTCAGAGAACGAGAGATAGAGACAGGGAACTAAACACTGTAGAGGGAGAAAGAAGACACACTAGCAGAGAAACACACAGATAGGGACACAGGAACAGATACAGACTGAGTGAGAGGGACACAGAGACACACACACACACACACACAGACACACACTCCGAAGAGAGGGAGAGTGAGGGACACACACACACACAAACAGACACAGATACCACACACATACACCGAAAGTGAGGGAGATATAGAGAGAGACAGACAGACAGACACACGTATATATATACACACTCCAAAAGTCGGAGAGACAGAGTGAAAGACTCCGAAAGGGAGGGCGAGACAGACAGAGACACACAGACACACTCCTAAAGTGAGGGAGAGGCGGACAGAGAGAGAGAGAGAGACGCAGACAGAGACACACACACACAAAGGCAGAGACAATCAGAGGCAGAGAGACACGGGAGAGAAAGTGATCAGCTGTAAAGGAGACAGAGAAACAGGGACAGATTGCGACAGAGAGGGAGAGAAAGTAGCACCCAGAGAGGGGGACTGTGCACACACAGGGAGAGGCTGGCAGTATAACAGAGACTGGAAGACACAGGGTGTCATCCGATGAGAAACCACCTGTAGAACAAACTGAGCCCAATTGGCGACTGACCCCGTGAGGTTTCTCAGCAGCTCAGAGAGGGAGAGAGAGTGCCAGTGGGTGGGAGACAGAGAGTGGGCCAGTCCCTGCTGACAGGCAGACAGGGAGAGAGAGAGAGAGAGAGCAATCCAGGTGGCAGTTGTATAGGCAGGGTCACAGGTTGTTAAAGAGAGAGAGAGATAGCGGCTCCAGAATCTGCCCTCCTGCCTGCCTTCACAACATGGAAAAGTCGAAAAACTTCCGGATCGACGCCCTGCTGGCTGAAGAGCCTCCCCGGGCGGTGCCGAGCTCCTCTCCCCCGGTACTGAGCCCCAGTTCGGTGCCTGAGAGTTCCGCGGGGAGCCCCGGCTCCTGTGTCCGCACCGAGACGCCTTCTCCCCGGGGGAAAGGGGCCAGTTTACCGCTGGCCAGCAGCAGCAGTATCATTCCCAAACCGGGCTTGCTGAACCTGCAGCCTCCGGGGCTGGGCTCCCTGTCCCACGCTGCTATGTACGGTCACCCGGTGTACACTTACCCGGGACTGGGAGCGCAGCACCCGGCGCTGACTTACGGCGCCTTCCCGCAGTTCCCGCACCCGCATCCCGAGCAACTGAAAGCGGCTGCGGCGGCTGGATCGTTCCAGTTAGATCACTGGCTCCGGGCTCAAGCTGCAGGAATGATTATACCGAGACTACCCGATTACAGCAGTGAGTACCAAATCAGATCAACCCGCTGTCAGACCTGTCTCAACCTTAACCCAGCAGCAGCTCTTGGAACAACTTCACAAATCCCCATCAAAGTTTATTCTCAGTCGCAGCGCGTCTGGTAAAGTTTAGGCGGACTGTCTCGGGTTGAACCGAGCGGCTGAGGGCCCGATTTTAACTCGCTGCAGATTTAAAATCAGGCCGATTACAGACCAGTAAAACCGGCGATGATTCAAAGCAAGAATTTGTAACTTGAGATGCTTAGAAATGGTAATGCACGCGAGCAAAGTCAAATAACTTTCGGAAAGAATTGTTAACGACTCGATTAAGCGAATTTGCACGGTTATAGGCAGGAATTTACTGCATTGCAAGAAGGTAGCAGCGGGCGGATGGGCCGAAGATGCCTGTGGATATCAGGTTAGGGGATAAATTAGCTTGTTGCAAAATCATCAACAAATTTTCTCTTCCATTCGCCTGTTGGCAGTTTGTTTTAATTGCCTTCAGTTTTGCAGTTGCAGGTGGTGAATTATCCGGACAGCATTTTGTAGTTAGCAGCCTGTTTCTCACACACGCAGAGAGACAGCAAGTTAGACAAGTGGTTATGAAGGTATAGATTGTTCAGATCCATCCGTTCAGAGGGTTTCTGTTTAGGTATTTACCAGGGTGTTGCCAGGGTTGGAGGGTTTGACCTACTTGAGACTGAAAAGGCTGGGGCTAGTTTCCTTGGAGTGTCCGAGGCTGAGGGGTGACAGTATAGAGCTTTATAAAATCACGAGAGGTGTGGACTGGGGAAGGAGACATGGTCTTTTCCCTTGGGTAGGGGAGTCCAAAATAGAGGTCTAAGGTGAGAAGTGAAAGATTTAAAAGGGACGGAAGGGACGGTGGTACGTGTATGGAATGAGCTGCCAGGGGAAGTGGTGGAGGCTGGTACAATTGCAACATTTAAAGGGCATTTGGGTGGGTATATGAATAGGAAGGGTTTGGACGGCTATGGGCCAAGTGCTGGCAAATAGGATTAGATTAATTTAGGGTATCTGGTCGGCATAAACGAGTTGGACAAATAGTCTGTTTCTGTGCTGTACATCGCTATGATTCTATAACTCGTCCGTCGAATTTCCCCATGAAACACGTATGGAAAACTGAGAGAACAAGCGATTTTCATTCGGTCAGAGAAACTGTGAAATATTACTTCCGTGTGTCAAAATTCTTAGGGGCTAGGCTGGGTAGATACAGAAAGGTCATTTCCCATTGTTGGAGAGTCTAGTACAGTACAAACTTGATGGGCAGAATGGCCTCTTTCTGTATTGTATGTTTCTATGATTCTAGGACCAGAGGGCATAATCTCAGAATAAGGGGTTTACCACAGAGATGGGGAGGAATTAGTTCTCTCAGAAGGTACCTGTGGAACTCTGTACCACATAGGGGCGTGGAGGTTGGGTTATTAGGGATATTCAAGGTTGAGATAGACAGACTTTTATGTTTTTAAAAACTGAAAGAACTGTAGATGCTGTAAATCAGAAACAAAAACAGAAATTGCTGGAAAAGCTCAGCAGGTCTGGTAGCATCTGTGGAGAGAAATCAGAGTTAACGGTTAGGATCCACTCTGATTTCTCTCCACAGATGCTGCCAGACCTGCTGAGCTTTTCCAGTAATTTCTGTTTTTGTTTCTTTATATTTTCGATTGGCTTTATTATTGTCACGGCTTTGTTACAACAGCGAAAAGTTTTGTTTTGCGTCCAATATAGGCAGACAGATGATACCATACAGAACAGGGCGAGAAACGCAGCGTTAGAGCTGCAGAGAAGGTGGATACATTCAAAATTTGAGAAGTTTTAATCGGGAAATCAAGGGTTATTTGGGAAAAGGCAGGAAAGTAAAATTGAGGATAATCAGAATTATCATGATCCCATCGAGCAGTCTCGATGGGCTGAATGGCCTCCTCCTCCTCCTCCTATCCCTTCTGGGGTTTTGTACATGTCGGTGTGTTCAATCCAGACCTTTCCCACAACGTGAGATTGCCTGTGGGTTCTGCGGCTGCATCTGTTGTGTGTTTGAGCGGGGCCAGTTGGGAGAGAATTCCCTGTTGGAATGTTTCAGGCTGAGGGGAAAGCGCCAGCTCGGATCTCTCTCTCTCTTTCTCTCAGGCAGCGCCGACATTGAAGTGAGATTAAACCTCTTAATCTTCTCGGGTCCAAAGTAATCGGACAGGGGATCGATTTGTTCGGAATTTCACGCACTCCGAAAATTCCGTCCTTTCAAATTTACTCGGGGGGAGGGGGAAGTTGGAAAGTGAGAAGCAGTCAGCACCGCTTTCTCTCTGTGATTAATCCGTGCGTGTACACACAGGCAGAGAGCGCGCCGAGATTCTTTAATAACATGCAAATGAAATAGTTTTCGTACCAACTCAAATAAAACAGGAATGGAAATCCCAGGGGGAAAAGGGATCCAGCACAAGAGAGAAAACCGACTGGAGTTTGTTGATTTTTTTTGAAAGATATTAACTTTAACTCAATTCCCACAATCGCAGCTCAATATTGTGGGATGACGGATTCTGAAACGAACACAGGGCATGCTGGAGAAATTCAGCAGGTCTGTGAGAGACCACGCTCTGAAAAGCAGTAATCTCAGACTTGAAACGTTAACCTCTGTCTCTCTCTCTCTCCACACACCTGCTGAGTTTCTCCAGCAATTTCAGTTCTTGTTGTATTCCGGATTCTTGAGGGATAGGCTGGGGGAGGGGATGGGAAACGGAATGGACGACTGTTCCTATTAGCAGGAGTCCTTTTGGCCCATTGTTATCTGTGATAGCTCTTTCACAATGGGGTTTTTAAAGTTTTTTTTTTAATTCATGGGTTGCTCGCCATTCCTATTTACCCCTGGGGGCAGATAAGAGTCATCCTACCTTCCCTAAAGGACATTACTGAGCCAAATGAGCTTTGGCGACAATGGTCACGATTAGACTTTTGATCCTAGGTTTTTATTAAAAAAAAAGAAAAAGAAATTAAATTCAGGTTCCACCATCTGCCGTCGCAGGATTCGGAGCTAGGTCTCCAGACCATTACCTGGGTCTCTAGATTAACAAACTATCAGGTATTTTTGAGTGTAGTCATAGTTGTAAGTGTGTGTGTCAGTTTTACGCAGACTGTATTAACACCTTCAGAAATTATCCCTGCCCTTGCATGATACTTCCCATGACTGGGGCAGTGGCTGCTGTGTGTATATATGTGTGTGTCTGTGTGTGTGTGTATGAGAGAGAGGTGTGTGAGAAAGATGTGTGTGTGAGTGCGAGTGTGGGTGTGTGTGAGAGATGTGTGTGAGGTGTGAGAGAGAGATGTGTGTGAGAGGTGTGTGTGGGATGTGTGTGTGTGAGATGTGTGTGTGAAGTGTGTGTGAGGTGTGCATTGTGTGTGAGATGTGTGTGAGAAATGTGTGTGTGTGTGAGAGAGGTGTGTGTGTGAGAAATGTGTGTGTATATGTATGTGTGTGTGAGAGAGAGATGTGTGTGAGAGAAATCTGTGTGTGTATATGTATGTGTGTGTGAGAGAGAGGTGTGTGTGAGAAATGTGTGTGTATGTATGTGTGTGAGAGAGAGGTGTGTGTGTGAGAAATGTGTGTGAGAGAGAGGTGTGTGTGAGAGAGAGGTGTGTGTGTGAGAAATGTGTGTGTATGTATGTGTGTGTGTGAGAGAGAGGTGTGTGTGTGAGAATTGTGTGTGTGTATGTATGTGTGTGTGTGTGAGAGAGATGTGTGTGAGAGAGATGTGTGTGTGAGAAATGTGTGTATATGTATGTGTGTGTGTGAGAGAGAGGTGTGTGTGTGAGAATTGTGTGTGTGTATGTATGTGTGTGTGTGAGAGAGAGATGTGTGTGAGAGAGATGTGTGTGAGAAATGTGTGTATATGTATGTGTGTGTGTGTGAGAGAGAAGTGTGTGTGTGAGAAATGTGTGTGTGTGTGAGAGAGAGAGGTGTGTGTGTGTGTGTGTGTGTGTGTGTGAAGAGGCCAGTCTTGTCAAAGGAAATTGTCTTTGTCAGTGTAATTGCTTGTTGGAAGAAATTAGTTCAAACTGCAACTGAAAACAGGTTGTTTCACGGCCCATTAGCTGAAATGAAGAGATCAGTGTGTGTATGTGTAGATAATGCGACTGGTTACACCTCACACCAAGACAAGGAGATACAGAGCGAGAGAGAGAGAGAGTGAGATGGCACACTCACCAATCCCACACCCGGAGGAGACACAAGGAACAAAACCAGAAACTGCTGGAGAAACTCAGCAGGTCTGGCAGCCTCTGTGGAAATAAAGCAGGGACATAGATTGAAGGGGGAAAAGTGACAGAGAGGCCGCGAGGGAAAGATTGGGAAAAGAGTAAGAAAGTAGAATAGAGACGCTTAAAACAAATGGAAAGATGCTGCGGAAGATAGTTTGGGGTGCGTGTGTGTGTTTGTAATGTGGGCTGTGGGAAGAATGGAAGGGAATAATAAAGAGGAAGAGAAGGAAGGAGAGAACAAGCGGTTAGATATTGAAAGAAGAGGTAAAATTAATGCCTAAATGAGGGAAACGGGCAAAAAGACAGAGAGATTGAAAGAGAGAGCTAGAATGAAATAAAACGAAGAATTGCGGATGCCGGAGAACTGAAACAGAAACAGAAATTGCTGGAAAAGCTCAGTAGGTCTGGTAGCATCTGTGGACAGAGAACCAGAGTTAATATTTCAAATGCAATGAGTTGTAAAAGGTGCGAAACAGATGAGAGATTTAAAAATAAACTTAGCTACGCAGGGCTGAAATAAATCTACCTTCCAGAATTACTCAGTATTTATTCCTGTTTAGATAATTTCAGGTTTTAAGACCGTCCTCCCCCAATCCCATTCCATTTCCAACCTTCCCACATTCATTCGCCCTCATGTGATTGTGGTGAAACAGAAAGCGAGACAAACTAAGCGCCGGTATCGTTCAGGGATGTGGAACAGTTTTGAGCGTATGGTGTTTTGCCTGTGAGCGCCTGTGTTTACTGTGTGGAGGAGGAAGAGGCAGCTGCTGTCTGATTTCAGGGTAAACAATCGAATCTGTTTCACTGGGCAATTGGCAGAAACAAAACAAAGACCTGGAAGAAATCTTCAATTGAAAAGGCCCTCGAGAAAACCATCGTGGGTTTTGGAAAGTTTTTTTAAAAATTCCCACATGGGTCCGATGGGCCGAATGGCAAATACAACGCTTGCTGAATTTATATGTCCCCCAGGACTCAATACCAATTCCACACAGAGGCCCACTTGGGTTTAAAAGAAAGTTGATCTGGTTTCTCTAGATCCCTACCTAAATCTGGAATGTATAAAGTTAAAAATCACGCAATTTTGTACAATCCAGTCCAACACTGGCATCTCCAAATCATATTCTGGAATGAGAGTTTTGGAAATTGGGGATTAACTGAGAGGTGCCAAATGGAGTTTAATGTGGAAAAGTGTGAGGTAACAGTGGTTAGCACTGCTGCCTCACAGCGCCAGAGACCCAGGTTCAATTCCCGCCTCAGGCGACTGTCTGTGTGGAGATTGCACATTCTCCCCGTGTCTGCGTGGGTTTCCTCCGGGTGCTCCGGTTTCCTCCCACAGGTCAGGTGAATTGGCTATGCTAAATTCCCCGTAGTGTTAGATGAAGGAGTAAATGTAGGGGAATGGGTCTGGTTGGGTTGCGCTTCGGCGGGTCGGTGTGGACTTGTTGGGCCGAAGGGC
The DNA here is from genome assembly GCF_047496795.1 of Chiloscyllium punctatum. Classification (NCBI taxonomy): domain Eukaryota; kingdom Metazoa; phylum Chordata; class Chondrichthyes; order Orectolobiformes; family Hemiscylliidae; genus Chiloscyllium; species Chiloscyllium punctatum. Next base: position 113,515,491 of record NC_092748.1, on the reverse strand, counting down.
CTGCTTCCAGTAAGTAAGTAATCCAATCTAATCCAATTCACTTTGGAAGGAGCAACAGTAATAAGGAGTACTGGGCTAATGCTAAGATTCTTGGTAGTGTAGATGAGCAGAGAGATCTTGGTGTCCATGTACATAGATCCCTGAAAGTTGCCACCCAGGTTGATGGGGTTGTTAAGAAGGCACACTGTGTGTTAGCTTTCTTTGGTAGAGGGATTGAGTTTTGGAGCCACTAGGTCAAGCTGCAGCTGTACAGAACCCTGGTGTAGCAGCACTTGGAGTATTGCGTACAGTTCTGGACACTGCATTATAGGAAGGATGTAGAAGCTTTCGAAAGGGTTCAGAGGAGATTTTCTAGGATGCTGCCTGGTATGGAGGGAAGGTCTTACAAGGAAAGGCTGAGGGACTTGAGGCTGTTTTCATTAGAGAGAAGAAGGTTGAGAGGTGACTTAACTGAGACATACAAGATAATCAGAGGGTTAGAGAGGGTGGAGAGTGAGAGCCTTTTTCCTCAGATGGTGATGGCAAGCAAAAGGGGACATAGCCTCAATTTGTAGATTTAGGACAGATGTCAGAGGTAGTGTCTTTACTCAGAGAGTAGTAGGAATGCCCTGACTGCAACAGTAGCAGACTCACCATCTTCAAGGGCATTTAAATGGTCATTGGATAAACACATGGATGAAAATAGAATAGTGTAGGTTGGATGGGCTTCAGATTGGTTCCACAGGTCGGTGCACCATCAAGGGCTGAAGGGCCTGTGCTGTGCTGTAATTTTCTATGTTCTATGTGGGTCAGCCGGCATCCATGGAGAGAGAGAGAGAGAGCAAGTTCATGTTTCAAATGTAGACTCGAAACGTTAGCTTGCTCTCTCTCTCCATGGATGCTGCCTGACCCATTGTGACCTCCGGCATTTTTTGTTTTCAGAGCTAATTCTTAACTTAGGTCAGCACCTCTTGTGATCTTTCCCAAAGCCTGTGTGTTGTCACTCTGTCTTGGCCAATTGATGCACAGCCCATTGTGAACAGGATGATAAAAGTTACAGCCAATCTCAAATGTTGAATTAATAACATCTCGTGAAGAGAATTCCAAGCTTCTTCCAGCCTCCTTCGGTCAGTAAGGAGGGCAGGGCTGCTGCAGGTTTCAATCTGCACTTCCAATGGCCCTACATCTCAAAGATGCCAGGTTTCCAAGTCAACGGGGCAGAGGCTCTCAACAGAAATCTATTTTGGTGAGGGACACACCTTAATCTCTTATTTTGGGAGGAATCTTGTTCTATCTTCTGGTTCCCAGAGGTAAATAGAATCAAAAAATAATATAAACACAGGTGTGGGCAGTCTGGTGCAGAGTCCTTCAACAAAACACCAGGATGGGAGGATCTGATCAACCTGGATAGCCTGCTTAGCAACGTAAAGTGATTCAGGACAGGGAGTTATTTTTGGCATAAGGGTTTCCTAAAGATGAAGGAAGAACTGGACTTTATAGTTCTTTTATTTAATTCATTCAGTTTATATTTATTGCCCATCCCAACTGCCCGAATTAAGAGTCAACCATATTGCTATGGTTCTGGAGTCATACGTAGGCCAGATCAGGTAAGGATGGCAGTTTCCTTCCCTAAAGGATGCTAATGAACCAGACAATCGAAAAGATCATTAGACTCTACATTCCAATTTTTTTTTTTAATGGAATTGAGTTCAAGTTCCACCATCTGTAACCAACGTTTGAACCCAGGTCCCCAGAACATTACCTGGGTCTCTGGCTGAATAGTCCAGTAGAACCTCTTGGCCATTATTCCTATCATTTTGTAGGCTGATCCTTGTTTGCAACCCTATTTTTCCTTGAAAATTCCCTTGGACAAAGAATTTGAGAAGAAGTGTTGGAGGATGTAAGCCTGCTTTTCTTTCGAAGATAATCTGAAGTGTAATTGTGGCTGAGTCTGAGAAAAAAAGATAAACCTCTTTAATCCTGCAGCTCTGTTTCTGTTACCATTAACGGGGTGCCTCATGCTAAAGGTAGGTTAGCTCAGTTTGCTGAGACAGTTGAAGCACAGAAGAACAGGGAGAATGCAAATGAGATTGACACAGGTGTGTGTGTGTGTGTGTGTGTGTGTGTTTGTGTGTTCAGAGTGGCAGTTCCACACTAAAATCATCCCCTCTCCTTCCCCACTGCCTCACAATTTAATCCCCATGTTCCCCCAAACATGACTATTGTAGTGTTAGAGAAACAGTTTTCATTCTAATTGAGAACATTAAGCTTGTCAGAAGCTAATTTCTGTATGGAATGGTATCACTTACTTTTTAATAACTGACAGTCAGGATTAACATTTGGTCTCCACAATGAAAGTGAAGCCTGCAAGAACATGTGGGATTCCTTCACACTGCAGAAATCTGAAACAGGCACAGAGACTGCTGGGAAAACTCAACAGGTCTGGCAGCTCCTGTGGAGAGAGAAGCAGAGTTAATCCAGTCTTCAGAACAGGTCACAACTTTCACAGATAGGAACAAGGATCTTCAGTGAGAATGGGGCTGCTGGTAGTAATCCTTCCACTGCCGAACAAGTGACAGTCGAGCTAAACAGTCGATATGCCATTGTACAGAATTGGAAAAGGCTGCAGTTTCTGTCACAGAGTACAATAGATGCATTAGAGACGGTGGTTTAACCTGAGGGTCACCACACCTCATGTGAGATTAAGAATGATAGTTTTTTACAGTAACATATGCCAGTACAGGTAATTGAACCCACAGCATTGGGTATTACTAATCAATTGAGCTAACCTATTTTTAGCATGAGGCACCCCTGTTACTGATTACAAAAACAGAGCTATTGGATTAAAGAGGTTTATGATTTTTTTTCTCACCACACCCAGGTATTGATTGCCCCAGTTACTAACCCACTTGCCACTCCAGAGCCAACAGATGTTCAAAGAGTCTAAAGACCGTTAGGACTGAGAGGGTTAATTGTTACTTGCTGGTCTGTGTCTAAGTTAAAATTGGTTGTGTTGTGAGGATTTTAACCAGGCCTATTGTTTGACTGAAAATTACTTTAAAAAAACAAAGTTAAAAATCACACAACACCAGGTTATAGTCCAACAGGTTTAATTGGAAGCACACTAGCTTTCGGAGCGACGCTCCTTCATCAGGTGATTCAGATGAAGGAGCGTCACTCCGAAAGCTAGTGTGCTTCCAATTAAACCTGTTGGACTATAACCTGGTGTTGTGTGATTTTTAACTTTGTACACCCCAGTCCAACACCGGCATCTCCAAATCATATTTTAAAAAACAGGTTTAGATATCCACTCAAGTTTTTTTAAAAATGGTTATAATACCCAAAAAAACTGATGCTAAACTAGGTTTAGTATTTACTCAGTATAGCATTTTTTAAAAAAATGATATGTTTACTGTTTTGTTCAGATTTTAGATTGATGTAGCTTTATTCCATATTCCTGAATATTACTCCTGTCCTGCTGCTAAATCCAAATGGGCAAATTGCTTTTAATTTGAGATTTGCCTTTGATCAAGATGTAGGAGCTGAGGTAGGCCATTCAGCCCAACAATTCTGGCATCGGGTTTAAGATAGCTGCATTCAGCAGGGTAAATACAGGGATCCAGTAACTGCAGCATTAACCATTTCCAATGGCAATAATGCTATGACCTCTTTGAGTGAGATGACCAATCTGTGGTCAGTATAAGTTTCCACTGAGCAGATACTGGACAGTGGCTGTCCAAAACCAAAGGGCACTATTGGATGGATAAACCTATATTGGATGGATAAAACCTGTCAGTCTGGGCTGCATTTGATTCTACTGTGGCACTTGGTGACCTATTAGAATATCAGAATAGGTGTAGACCATTCTGCCCTTCTTGTCTGCTCTATCATTCAATAAAATCCTGGTAAATCTCTTACCTCAACTTCACTTCCTTGCTCAATCCCTATATCCTTTATTACCTTGGATACTTTAATTTGTGTTCTTAATAATTGTCCCCCTTTTTTTGTGATGAAAGCTGTTTTAAGATAGCACTCCAGTGGGGAACTTCACAATCTGCATCTAGGCTACCAGTCAACATATTAAAGGGCTATGATGAAATATTAATCTATCATTTTTCTCTGTCCATCAAGGTCTGTTTATTTCTGTTTAAACAGATGGTGTTGAAACTGTGATGCAATCCTTGGCAAAGTTTCCGAATCATATCTAAAACTCTGTCAGGCACCCTATACATAGCTGGCAGCAAGGCCAGTCAGTTTAACGTGATTATTTCCTCTGATGGGCAGCAAGGAACATTAGACGGTATATTTTCCTTTATGTGATGTATCTGCATGACGGAACCATTTGAGCATGTGCAGGATAAACTTCAATGTGAATTGTGTGTATGTCTCTATGTGAGTTTGTATGTTTTTGTATGTCTCTGTGTGTGTGTGTGTGCCTGAATGTGTGTATGTGTGTGGGTATGTGTCTGAATATGGTGTATGTCTGCATGTATGTGTCTATGTGTGTGAATGATTGGTTTTGGGCATGTATCGGTGTGCATGTGTGTGTATGGAGAAAGTGAGGGCTGCAGATGCTGGAGGTCAGAGTTGAAAAGTGTGGTGCTGGAAAAGCACAGCTAGTCAGGCAGCATCTGAGGCACAGGAGAATCGACGTTTTGAGCATGAGCCCTTCATCAGGAATGAGCAGAATTCCTGATGAAAAGAGCTCATGCTTGAAACGTCAACCCTCCTCCTCGGATGCCGCCTGACTGCTGCGTTTTTCCAGCACTATACTTCTTGTCGCATCTGTATGTGTATGTCTGTGTGTAAGTGTATATGTTCAACTGTGTGTGTATGTATGTTTCTGTGCAAATGTATTTGTCAATTTCATTAAATACATGAAAAAGACCATTAGTAAATGACTATTTGGTTCATCAAACTTGCCCCACACTCATGAATCCTGGAGCATCCTAACAGTACATTTCATTCATTAATAATGGGATACAGAGGTGATGTCACTGGACTAGTAACACAAAAGCCTAGGTTAATGTTCTAAGAACATCACTTCAAAACCCAACTCTGTGGCTGATAGACTTTAAATTCAATTAGTAAATGTGGAATTGAAAGCTAGTATCGGCGATCGTGACTATGACAGATATTGATTGTTGTCAAAACCCAACTGGTTCACTATTCCTTCCGGGAAGGAAATCTGCCATCCTTACTTGGTCTGGACTACATGTGACTTCAGGCCCACAACATGTGGGTGATTCTTAACCACCCTCTGCAAGCCACTCTGTTGAAGGACAATTTGGGATGGGCAGTAAAAGCTGATCTTGTAAGACCATAAGTAGAAAATGAAAAATTTTATCTCTTTCATGGAAATCTTGTTCCATTTGGGCACTTGACTGCCACTGATTGGCATTCCCTGTTATTCAGAACCCCAGGGGCAGGGGGCAGGAGCAGAGGAACTACCATCACCCTCCTGCTGGTTTGACAAACATTGGGTTCTACCCAACTTGTCTGTGCATCTGAAGCCAATTCTAGGCCAGACTGGGTAAAGGTGCAGATGGTAGAACCACTTCCCAGAAGGATAGCGGTGAAATTGTTGCATTCTTACAATCCATTAGATTAATTGTCATCATAATGGAGAGTAGTTTTATTTCTAGATTTGTTTTTAATTAAGTAATTGTGAAGAAGGTGTTTGGTATGCTTTCCTTTATTGGTCAGAGTATTGAGTACAGGTGTTGGGAGGTCATGTTGCGGCTGTACAAGACATTGATTAGGCCACTGTTGGAATATTGTGTGGAATTCTGGTCTCCTTCCTATCGGATAGATGTTGTGAAACTTGAAAGGGTTCAGAAAAGATTTACAAGGATTTTGCCAGGGTTGGAGGATTTGAGTTAAAGGGAGAGGCTGAACAGGCTGGGGCTGTTTTCCCTGGAGCGTCGGAGACTGAGGGGTAACCTAATAGAGGTTTACAAAATTATGAGGGGCATGGATAGGATAAATAGACAAAGTCTTTTCCATGGAGTGGGGGAGTCCAGAACTAGAGGGCATAGGTTTAGGGTGAGAGGGGAAAGATATAAAAGAGACCTAAGGGGCAACATTTTCACACAGAGGGTAGTACGTGTATGGAATGAGCTGCCAGAGGATGCGGTGGAGGCTGGTACAACTGCAACATTTAAGAGGCATTTGGATGGGTATATAAATAGGAAGGGTTTGGAGGGATATGGGCTGGGTGCTGGCAGGTGGGACTAAATTGGGTTGGCATATCTGGTCGGCATGGAGGGGGTTGGACTGAAGGGTCTGTTTCCATGCTGTACATCTCTATGACTCTATAACTTGATTTAAATTTCCCAGCTGCCATGCTGGGGACTCTTGTCTTCGGACTGTGATGCGTTATTAGATTATGAGTTCAGTCAATCATCATGTGATGCTGAATTTGATACATCTTGTCATTTGCAGACTGTCATCAGGAGAATAACTGTCTGCAGAGCTGTCAGATTATTGTAAAAACATAATTTTCATGAATGCCCATCAAGGATGGGAAGGCCTTTCTGGCCTACATTTGACTCCTGTCACACACGTTGTGGTTGATTTCCAATATCCTCCAAAATGCCGTGACAAGCTGCAGAGTTATTAAAAATCGATAATTTTGGCAAACCAAGCAAAACGTCCACTGCCACCACCTTCTCACGGCAAATATGGAGGGACAGTCAATGTCTTTGGAACTCTCTTCCTCAAAAGGCGGTGGAACAGAGTCGTTATTATTTTAAAGGCGAGGTAAAAGGATTCTGGATAGGTAAGGTGTGAGAGATTACAGTGGGTAGGCAGGACTGTGGAGTAATCAGATCAGCAATGATCTGACTCAGTGGTGGTGTAGACCCAAGGGGCCGAGCTTATGCTCAAAATGTCGACTTGTCTGCACCTTGGATACTGCCTGACTGGCTGTGCACTCCCAGCACCACACTCTTCAACAAGGGGCCATGCAGCCTGCTCCTAATTCTGTCTCCACATGTACATATGGGGCTGTGCCAGCATTACTCATATTCTAAGAATTAATGTAACAAAACTTGACTGTTGTGTATAAAGGGAGGGAGAGAGAGACAGACAGACAGACTGGATAAAATTCCATAGAATTTCAAGTCTTTTTGTTCCATTCATTCTCAGGACGTGGGCATTACTGGTAAGCCTGCCCTGAGAAGATAGTACTGTATCTCCTAAAGCCTTGAGTAATTCAATACAACTGAATGGCTTGCTAGATCATTTTTTGTGGGTGCACATTAGGCAACCACATTGCTCTGGGATTGGAGTGACATGTAGGCCAGACAGAGTGAGGATTGCATTTATGTCGCATTAGTGAAACAGTTCAGTTTTGTTGTGGCAATCTAACAACTTTATAGTTACGTCTGTTGGCCCCAACATGTTTTTTAAAAGGACTAAGTTCAAATACTTAAACTAGTGGGAATTAGGACCCATATTCTCCTGGATTATGAGTCCATGGTTTTGGATTATGAACTCTGTTACATAGCCACTGCACTAAATATCCATTGAATATCCTCAGACTGGGTAGATTTTTCAATTAGTGCAGCTAACACACACTTGCATTGTATTTCCTTGAGCCTTATTTTTAGACAGCTGCTATTATCCAGTCAATTTTGACTCTTGTACAAAGATAGAACAGGAGCATATTGTGTGTAAGTGACACGGACAATTGTAAGTGTACAAGCAGATGTTCTTACTCTGAACACTGCCACTCATTGACACAGAAGTGAACATTGGAATAAAATCAACTCGTTGCAGATCTGAAATAATAACAGAAAGTGCCGGCGAAACTTAGCAGGTCTGGCAGCATCTGTAGAGAAGAGTCATACTAGACTTGAAATGCTAACACTGATTCTCTGTCCACAGGTGCTGCAACCTGTTCTGAATGTTTCCAGAACTTTCTGCTGTTTTCAAGTTACTACAGCAAAGTCTATATTCACAGAGTTATCCCTTCCCCAAAAGGTCAACAACAATTAATTCAAGTCACCATAATCTAACCAGACCATAGGGCTGCTCTCTCATTAGAGAGAGAGAAGATTGGTGGTGGTTTAACCTGAGGGTCACCATGGCTCAGAAGAGGTTGAAAAAGAGAGTCCTTCGTGGTAACGTCAGCCAGTGTGGGGGTTGAAGCACATTAGCAAACTGCAGAAACAACAAAACAAATTAATGCATCAAATTAAAATTTCTAGCAACTATTCCATGTCTTTAAAAAGACTCTAAGCCTAGGACTTTGTGATGATCGGTGTTGTTGCATCGCAATGGGTCGCTTCTGAGCTGGAAAGTCTTGGGTTCCACTTGAAGACAAAAGTCAAGGTGTACACTCCAGTGCATTGCTGAGGGAACATTGCTGTGTTGGAGTGCTGTCTTTTGGAGCAGATATTAAAACAAACCCTGCTACAATAACACCAGAATGGCAACTTGTCACAGAAGCAGTCAGGCTTACCTGTGCACTATAGTTAACAATCACACAATACTGGGTTATAGTCCAACAGGTTTATTTGGAAGGGGCGGCACTCCAAAAGCTAGTGCTTCCAAATAAAACTGTTGGACTATAACCTAGTGTTGTGTGAGTTTTAACTTTGTCCACCCCAGTCCAACACTGGCTCCTCCACATCATGCCTGCACACTATAGGCACTGTGGTTTCCAGGAACAGGTATCAGGTTGAGGCCATTCAGCCCCCTTGGGCCAGTTCTATTATCCATAGAGATGACAGGTGATGTGCATTTTAGCTGCATCTACCCACTTTGTTCCTGTAACCCTTAATGCTATGACCTAATAACTTTCAACTGACCCCTCCGGCTGATCAGTTTTTGTATGAAAGAATTCCAGATTTCTCTACCTTTTTTTTGTGAAGTGTTTCCCAACATCATCCTTAACTGGCTTAACTAAAACATTAAGGTAAAAAATCCCCTTTTTCTGGACTTGTAGAATATCAGATGGTTTTCTAGAGTGTTAAAATAAGTCTTAAAATCATCTTGCATTGTTTCTAAGTCGCTTGGCTGTCAAGAAGGCTAACCTATGGAATGGGACACACAGTAATAAACACAACATAAAGAAATCAAAGCTGGCTTTATGAGCTAGTTAGGCGTTTGACACACAGGGCGAAAGGGCACACCACTTTAGGTCATTCATTCAAGTGGACTAGCAGGAAATTAGGGTAATAAGAGGAGCATAGCTCACTCTTAACACAACAATTCATGACATAGAGTGAACAGAGAAACACTTATACACAAAGTGAGGGATTTGTCAGATATGCACTCCTGTGGATATCATTGCTGATACTGTTTAGCTGGCCAGTCTTCATTTTCTCTCGCTCTGTCCAACACTGGGAGCTAGTCAGAACAAGATTTATGACCAAAAGAGAGACAGATTCCAAATCTATTCCAACAAAGGGTGGGGGAGGGGGATGAACTCCTTCTGTAGTTCAAGCAGGAGCAGGATTCCCTGAATCTCTCTAGCCTCACCAATCAGAAAGAGTGTTAAGAAATTGCTTAACTAGAGGAATTTCTACTCCACTCAGTGTGAACATATTCAAATAATCTACTTTAGAGGTCAGTAATGTTTGACTAGTTCATATTGACGGACATAATCCATGTTGAAAAGAAAATCATAGCATGTTGGGTGTTGTAAAGCCACTCCGTGTGAACTGATTGTGTTCTCACACTTAGCGTAAGCAATTTATTCACCCTCTCATGTCAAGAACTTCCACTAAGAGCAGTGTCCTCTCTTGTCGGCATGTTTGGTGTTGTTCTATGCAAAGAGGCTTATAACAGTCATGGCATTCTTTGCAATGGAGCAGGGGGTGGGGGTAAGGACAGAGAGAGAGAGAGAGAGAGAGAGAGAGAGAGAGAGAGAGAGAAACCTTTTATTTAAAGCAGCTTTGGATATCCCAAAGCACTTTAAAGACAATGAAGTACTTTCGAAGTGTAGTCACTTAGAAATACAGCAATCTCCTCCAAACAGAGAGGTGATATTGATTAGATCATCTGCCTGTGGTGTTGATTGAGGAGTAAATATTGATCAGAACACCAGTGAATGTCCAAATAATGCCATGGGTCTTTCATATCCCACCTGAGAGGTGAGTATCATGTTTTATCCAAAAGACAGCCTTCAAAGTTTGTGAGAAGGCAGCCTCTCTAAACTGTATAGTGTTCCCCCAATTGATTATGTACTTACATTTTTGAAGTGGGGTTTGAAAATAAAGCTTCTGGTTCTGAACTGACAGTGTAACCATTTGAGGTACCCAAGAATGTGAGGTAAGCTCACTGATTTTCACAAAATTCTCACAGAGTGTGACAGGCTATAAATAGAGTGGTTATCCACAGGGTGAATATAAGTAGGATGTTTCCCCTAGCTGGTGACTATAGAACCAGGGGTCATAATCTCAGGATAAGAGGCAGAACATTTGAGACTGAGACAAGGAGTAATTTCTTCCTCAGAGGATGGTGCATCTTTGGAAGATGATGAAGGTATAGTCATTGAGCAGATTTAAGACAGAAATCATTTGGTTTCTAGAGACTAATGACACTGAGAGGTATGGAGGTCATACAAAAAAAAGGCATTGAGGAAAAAATCAGCCATAATCAAGGCAGGTGGGCCAGGCTTGATGGACTGAATGGCTGACTCCTCTTCCTATTTTCACATCAGGGAGCTCTTCCTGATAACCTGCTTGTCCCTTTGCATTACTTTGAGGTAAAGTAGATAAAATGGATGTCCCTCAATCAAAGGTAGGATTTGGAAGAATGTCTTGTTTGCCCAAGTCAGTGGTTTGTTGAAAAGATGTAATATTGATTCTCAGTTGCAAAAAGGTCAACTAATTTTATAGCTGGACAACCATGACTAGACATGTTTTACTATTTCCTCATTGCCCATGCCCCTGTCTTAAAACAACCAACCCCAATAAGCTTGGAATCACCTATTGTGTGCAGTTCTGGAATCCACATTACAGGAGGGATGTGATAGTGCTGGAAAAAGTGAAGGTGGGGATTTATCAGGATGTTGCCTGAGCTGGAGAGTTATAAAGAGAGATTGGGCAGACAGGGGTTGTTTTCAACGCAAAAGTGACTCCAGCAGATGCTGGAGATTAGAGTCAAGACAGTGGTGCTGGAAAAGAACAGCAGGTCAGGCAGCATTCGAGGAGCAGGAGAATTGATGTTTTGGGCAAAAGCCCTTCATCAGGAATTGCAGGGTAAATGAAAGTTTCTTTGGAATGAGTGCGTTAAGTCAGGGAAAAGCTATATCCTCAGCCCAACACATAGCTTCCAGGGATCATGTTTTCCCACTTGTTCTTTTTCAAGTTGGGGACATGGGTATGACCATATTGAATGTCATGGCACGCTCGAAGGGCTGAATGGCCTACTCTTGCTCCTTTTTCCATGTTTCTAACTTGTTTGAAGTTGTAAATCTGACTGTAGGATGCAAAGAGGCATTACTTTTGCTGGATATCACAGGAATCAGTCTTGATGATGAGTAGATGCCTAATTCTGGATCCTCAGGTCAGCCACAGCTTTGAGATATAACTATGTTAGAACACTACTGATAAGCCTGCTCATTTTCTTCCATAAGAGGATAGATATATAAAAATAGAAGCAAGAGTAGGCCATTCAGTCCTTCCAGCCCAGTAGGGTGGCATGGTGGTTCAGTGGTTGGCATTGCTGCCTCACAGCACTTGGTACCCAGGTTTGATTCCAGCCTTGGGTGTCTGTCTGTGTGGAGCTTGCATATTCTCCCTGTGTCTGTGTGGGTTTCCTCCCACAGTCCAAAGGATATACAGGTCAGGTGAATTGGCCATGCTAAATTGCCCATAGCGTTCAGTGCATCAGTCAGAGGGGAAATGGGTCTGGGTGAGTTACTCTTCGGAGGGTCAGTGTTGACTTGTTTGGCCGAAGGGCCTGTTTCCACACTGTAGGTAATCTAATCTTTAAATATTCAATATTTAATTGAATATTCAATATGATCATCCAACTCATGTGGGCGGCACGGTAGCTAGCACTGCTGCCTCACAGCACCAGAGACCCGGGTTCAATTCCCACCTCAGGCGACTGTGTGGAGTTTGCACATTCTCCCTGTGTCTGCGTGGGTTTCCTCCGCGTGCTCCAGTTTCCTCCCAAAGTCCAAAAATGCACAGATTAGGTGAATTGGCCATGCTAAATTGCCCCTAGTGTTAGGTGAAGGGGTAAATGTAGGAGAATGGGTCTGGGTGGGTTGCGCTTCGATGGACTTGTTGGGCCGAAGGGCCTGTTTCCACACTGTAAGTAATCCAATCAGTACTCTGTCCTGCTTTTCCTCCAAATCATCTGATTCCTTTTTCCCCAAGTGCTACATCCAACTCCTTTATATGGATGAGCTGCAGAGCTGGGCAGAAAGGTGGCAAATGGAGTTCAATGTGGGTAAGTGTGAGGTGATTCACTTTGGTATGAGAAACAAAAAGATGGGGTACTGGGCTAATGGTCGGATACTTGGTAATGTGGATGAGCAGAGGGATCTTGGTGTCCATGTACACAGATCTCTGAAAGTTGCCACCCAGGTAAATAGTGCGGTGAAGAAGGCATATGGTGTACTGGCTTTTATTGGTAGAGGAATTGAGTTCCGGAGTCCTGAGGTCATGTTGCAGTTGTATAAGACTCTGATGCGGCCGCATCTGGAGTATTGTGTGCAGTTTTGGTCGCCATACTATAGGAAGGATGTGGAGGCACTGGAACGGGTGCAGAGGAGGTTTACCGTGATGCTGCCTGGTTTGGTAGGAAGATCGTATGAGGAAAGGCTGAGGCACTTGGGGCTGTTTTCATTGGAGAAAAGAAGGTTTAGGGGTGTCTTGATAGAGGTGTACAAAATGATTAGGGGTTTTGATAGGGTTGACCATGAGAACCTTTTTCCACGTATGGAGTCAGCTATTACGAGGGGGCATAGCTTTAAATTAAGGGGTGGTAGGTATAGGACAGATATTAGGGGTAGATTCTTTACTCAGCGAGTCGTGAGTTCATGGAATGCCCTGCCAGTAGCAGTGGTGGACTCTCCCTCTTTATGGGCATTTAAACGGGCATTGGATAGGCATATGGAGGATAGTGAGCTAGTGTAGGTTAGGTGGGCTTGGATTGGCGCAACATCGAGGGCCAAAGGGCCTGTACTGTGCTGTATTGTTCTATGTTCTATGTTCTATGTTCCTTCTTAAAATTGGATAATGTTTTAGCCTTGACTGCTTTCTGTAGTGGCAAGAAAGACTCAAAACTCAGTGGGTGTTGTCCTCATCTCAATCCGAAATGGTTTAGTCCCCTAATCTTAGACTGTGACCTTGGTACTGGAATCTTCCTCCATTGGGAACATCCCTCCTGCATTTACCTTGTCTAGTCCTGTTAGAATTTTATGGGTTTCGATGAGATCCCAATCTCCCCTCATACATCAGTGCCCCCATCCCAGAGATCAGTCTGACAAACCTTTGCTTCACTCTCTGTTTGGCCAGAACACCCTTCCTCTGGTCAGGAGACCAAAACTACACATAATATTCCAGATGTGGTCAAACCAAAGGCCTATACAATGGCAAATGTTTTAAACTCCTAAAGATTCTACTTATAGCCCTACACATTAAATATATGGATCTTAGTGATACAGATGAATTGCACACAATTTGGTTAATAGTCCAGGAGCAGGGGTTGGGGCATTTTCTAACAATTTTATTGGTCAGTGCATTGAGTATGGAGGTCATGTTGCAGCTGTACATGACATTAGTTAGGCCACGTTTGGAATGCCGCATGCAATTCTGGTCTCCCTGCTACAGGAAAGGATATTGTGAAACTTTAAAGAGTTTCGGAGGGTTTGAGTTATAGGATGAGACTGAATTGGCTGGGGCTATTTTCCCTGGAGCGTCAGAGGCTTGGGGGCTGACCTTACCGAGGATTACAAATCATGAGGGGCATGGATTGGGTGTATAGACAAGGTTTTTTCCCTGGATCAGGGAGTCCAAAACTAGAGGGCATAGGTTTAAGGTGGGAGTAGAAAGATTTAAAAGGGACCTAAGGGGCAACGTTTTCACCCAGAGGGTGGTGGGTATATGGAATGAGCTGCCAGAGGAAGTGGTTGAGGCTGGTACAATTGCAACATTTAAGAGGCATCTTGATGGGTATATGAGTCATAGAGTCACAGAGGTGTGCAGCATGGAAACAGACCCTTTGGTCCAACTCGTTCATGCCGACCAAATATCCCCATTTGCCAGCACCCAGCCCATCTATCTCTAAACCCTTCCTAGTCATATACCCATCCAGATGCTTTTTAAATGTTGCAGCTGTACCAGCCTCCACCACTTCCTCTGGCAGCTCACTCCACACATGTACCACTCTCTGTGTGAAAAAGTTGCCCCTTACATCTCTTTTATATCGTTCCCCTCTCACCCTAAACCTATGCCCCCTAGTTCTGGACTGCCCCACGCCAAGGAAAAGACTTTGCCTTTTTACCCTATCCATGCCCCTCATGATTTTGTAAACCTCTATAAGGTCACCCCTCAGCCTCCGATGCTCCAGAGAAAACAGCCCCAGCCTATTCAGCCTCTTCCTGTAGCTCAAATCCTCAAATTCTGGCAACATCCTTGTAAATCCTTTCCGAACCCTTTCAAGTTTAACACCATCCTTCCAATAGGAAGGAGACCTGAATTGCACACAATATTCCAAAAGTGGCCTAACCAATGTCCTGTACAGCCGCAACATTATCTCTTAATGCCTGTACTCAATACCCTGACCAATAAAGGAAAGCATACCAAATGCCTTCTTCATTATCCTAACTACCTGTGACTACTTTCAAGGAGCTATGAACCTGCACTCCAAGGTCTCTTCGTTCAGCAATGCTCCCTGGGCTCTTACCGTGAGTCGGAAAGGTTTGGAGGAATATTGTCCAAAGGCTGGCAAATGGGACTAGATTTATTTAGGGCATCTGGTCAGCATGGACGGGTTGGACCGAAGGGCCTGTTTCCATGCTGTACATCTCTATGACTCTATGACTCTATGACTGAAGGGTCTGGTTCTGTACTGTACATCTCTGTGACTCTACAACTTGCTTTGTTATGATTGTGTAGTCCCATACAATCTTAGCAATGTGGGTCCCATTCTGGACACAATTAAGTGGATGCTGGAGTCATTATGTTGATGTTGGGTACCACCAATAATGATATTTATAAGGGTCAGTTATTGCACAATGAAGCTCTTTTGCTCTCGGAACAAAAGCCTAATGAAAGCTTTTAAATTTGTGAAGAAATATTGAGAAGTTAGGCTTAGACACCTTCCTACTTGTGAGGGAACACAATCAAGGTGATTTCAGAAGAGACCACTCTACCCAGAGAGCAGTGAGAATGTGGAACTTGCTAACGCAGGGAGTGGTCAAAGTGAGTAGCAGAGAGACAGTTAAGAGGAAACTAGGTGGCCACAGGAGGGAGAAACAAATAGAAGGATATGCTGATTGGGTTAAATGATTGTGGGAGGCATAAATAGAGACACAGAACTATTGGGCCAGATAGATTGTAAAATCTATGTAAACACATTTTTGTAACATAACCGATAATCCCATACTCAAGATAAGTATCCATTACCTGAGATAGAGCATCGGAGTGAATCATTTTTATTCCCTCATTTCCCAAAGCTCTCCATCTGGGTCTGTTGTAAACCAATTGATAGAGATTGATTGGATCCGTTGGTCAACAACTTGATTGCTCTTCTAAAGATGGCTTCAGGGGGGAAAAACTTGATGAATCTTGTGGTTTTTTTTAGCCTAGCAAGATGTCGTCATTGTGGGTGTGTTGATTGGTGGACACTCGGTGGGGGGTTGAGTCCCCAGCTTTAATCTATTTCCCCCTCTGAGTGAATATTTGGTTGTATTTGTTGCTGTGCAGACATGTGTCAAAGCATGTGGAAAGAGAAATGAATAACTGTGCATCTGCTGCTGTCCAATTCAAGAAATACTTGCAATTAAATATCTCATTTCACAAACCAAGGATGTCCAATACCTCCATTAGGTACTTTTGAAGTAATGTCTGTGTATCACAGCAACTACATCAGTTGCTTTCTCCACAGTCCCTCAAATTTGTTTCTCTTAAAATATTGGTATTGAATGTTCTTTCTAAAAATATGCTGGTGTATTGCTTTGTAAGAAAGTACAGAGCTGTTATCAGTGGGAGGTGACGTCCTAGTGGTATTATCTGTAGATTTATTAATTCAGAGACCATATAACATTGTAGGGTTCAAATCCTGCTGTAGCAGATGGTGGAATTTGAATTCAGTACAAAATCTGGCATTAAGGGTTAAATGAAGATGAAATCATGGCAATTGTTAGGGGTAAGGAGAGCCCATCGAGTTCACCAAAATCACTGGGAAAGGAAACTTGCTGTCCTTACCTGGTCTGGCCTACATGTGACTCCAGATCCACAGCAATGTGGTTGACTCTTAACTGCCCTCTGGGCAATTAGGGATGGGCAGTAATTGCTGGGTTATATCCACATCCTGTGAATGAATTTTAAAATAAGAATGCTTGCTTGTTCTATGTTGCAATATGTGTGTAGATATCAATATAACTGCAATTGAAATGTGCAATTGCTATGTGTTTTCAGGATGCTTTATGTAATGTGAGTGTGTGGTTCCAGTGTTTGTCACTTACCTGACATGGGAAAGGATTTGTAGTTTGAAACCAGACAGGAACAGCATCAAAATTCTCCCTCATTAAATGTGAGCAAAATGGAACGATTTGCCTTTATTGTGTCTGTATGTGTGTGCATGTATGTGTGTCTGTGTGTATGTGTGTGTGTATATGGCTATGTGTATGTGTGTGTTTGCCTGTGTGAATGTGTGTACGTGTGTGCATGCATTTATGTGTGTGTATGTATTTGTGTGCATGTGTGTCTGTGAGTGTGTGTGTATAGCTCCCTATTTAACAACCATGTGCAGACCAAAACGAGCACAAAGAATGCTGGAGAAACTCAACAAGTCTCTGCAGAGAGAAACAGAGTTTCCAGCCTGTCTTCGAACCCATCTTCTGAACTAGTTAGAAGTTTGCGCAGCAATTTCTGGTTTTGGATGTAAGTTTGGAGGGTGAAAACCAACCTTCCAGCTAAGTGAGCCAACTTTCATTCAGAACCTCAACCTGAGCTACAAATCTTCTCAAAACCCGCTAATTTTTGGTTTTGTGTCGGGTTTCCAGCGTCCGCAGTTCTTTATTTTAAATGATTCTGTCAGGTTCTGTTTGACAGTGGATGCCTCAGAGACGAGGTGCAATGTTTTTTCCCCGTGAAGTTTGCAAAACAATTGTTTGGTGATCTAAATCACTTCCAGACGGAAGGGCACTTCTATGGAAATAAATGAAACCCTCCCCGCTGCTATTGAGAAATCGCCAATATGAGTGTCCCTCAGTGAGGGAGCTGGACAGAGGGTTGTCACCCTGACAGCAGGTTCTCGCACTGAGCCCGAGAACATTGGAGCCAGCTCCAGCCTGTTCGGAGACCGACACTTTACGTGTATATATAAACAAGTTGGCTAAATTACTGGGAGCGGACACACGGAAAGTTTCGCTTCGCTCTTTGATGTTCTTGTCATCTCGAGGAAGGTTGCCAAAAATTCACTGCCTGGGGTTTGGGAGAGCGGGATCGGCGGGGTAGATCTAAAACTTTGTGTTTTTCATTGACACGGTTTACAGGGGGGGACAGGCAGCGCACTTGTTCCAAGTAAATCGCTGCTTATTCCATTCCTGAATAAAGGCACTACTTCATTCGCGCTTTTGGGAGGGCCGGGGTCGTGCAAGGCGCTATATTAATGAAATCGATCTCTCCTGCCTTCGGTGAACGGGAAAAGATTGGAAGGTGCTCTGACAGAAAAAACCTTTCCGGGGGGTGTGTATAAAGTTTAATAACGAAGGTTTTAGAGGGGCTGAATGGCTGCACAGTCCCCTGACCTGTGGGGTGAAAGAGTGGTCAATACAAAGGTTTCCTAAAAACTCCTTTCACATCTGCCCGCGGCTGGACTCTGAATTCATTGGGACTCCTGGCCGGTTGGTTGAGCTGAAATGCGGATTTCTGCAATGCGCAGGATTTGGATTGAGACCCGTGCCTTGCTGTCATACAGTTTTGTGCAGGTTACTCTCAGAGAGAGAGAGACCGTAAATTCTCAGCGTCACCTTTGGACTAAAATAAAAAAAACGATCTGTCGATGATCGGGGAGAGGGGTTCAAAACTGGGCTAACGCAGGGGACAAAATGGATTATCAGGAAGCGTTATTTTAATTTTAAAAACTAAAATATCAACAGTGGGGGAGGAGGGGGATGTAAGTTTGCACATGACTTTTTTTTAAATAAAGGATTTCCTTCAACTTAAACGCTGTGTGTGATTTCTCAAGCACTCGGTCGGTTTATTCAGTATTGTACATATTAATGGCCTCGTGTTAATTTGTGTGAGGTGTTCCATGTTGGGAATGTTAAACTGTGTTCTCTTTGGGAGGATTCAGTTGATGTGGATACATGTAATTCAGTGGGTGTATTCATGCAGGCCTGTTGCTGTGTACAGATGTATATTTGTAAATCTCTCTCTCTCTGTGAGAGGAATGTTATTGTTTCTACTTCGTTGAAAGTTAAATTGTGTGTTTTTGAAAAGAAAATATATATATAGTTCGAAGCTGTAAGTGTGTAGAATATCTAAACAGCCATTTGGCAACATATAAACGGCAGCATTGCAGTGAGTAATTCTTACCGAGACCCCGGGATTTAATTTTCTTTGTGGTTTAAGCGAGGGGGATAATTGATATGAAAGGGAAGGGGAAAGAAAGAGGGGAGGTATTCCCTGAATTTCACTGAGATTTTGCGACATTCTCCTTCTTGGTAAACCTCCCGGGAATCCCGGTCTGGAACATCAGCGCCGTTACAAAATCCCATTTGGTAGTCTCGGCCAATAGCCGAACGCTGACAAATCCAAACAGTTTCACCCTTTTAAACATCCACATCAACTGAATCCTCCCAAAGAGAACACAGTTTAACATTCCCTACATGGAACACCTCACACAAATTAACACGAGGCCATTAATATGTGCAGTACTGAATAAACCGACAGAGTGCTTGAGAAATCACACATAGCGTGTAAGTTTAAGGAAATCCTTTATTTAAAAAAAACAGTCATGTGCAAACTTACATTCCCCTCCTCCCCCACTGTTGCTATTTTAGTTTTTTAAATTAAAATTAAAAGATGGACTTTCTTTTTTAAATTTTGAACGAAACAAAGCCGGAGAATTGTGTATGTTGCAGAATTTTTAACCCAATCTGGTTTCTTACAAATAAAAATAACGGGTTGAGATTTTCCCGAGACCTGATATAATTTAAATCATGTCCATGTAGGATCCAGAATGAGATGTGTTTTCGACAACATTTTAAATGACTTTTAAATAATTGGAGCCTGGTATTAATTAAATCGTTTGGATTTTTTTGTTTTGCAAAGCATGGCTTTAATTTAGCAACTTCAATATAGTCGAGACGTGTTTTTTTAAATATAGGCATATTTACTGTAATTTGGTTTTCCATGGGTTTAAGAGGATATACCTGCTCTCTCTGTCTCTTTTATCCCGAGGGGATGTTTGAATTGATCAAAGGGTAATGAAGAGAGCATGAAAAAAAAAGAGAAAATATATATATAATCAGAAGATTTAGAGTCTCCTCAGTTCAGAGCACTGACTCTGGCTGGTTCTACAATCTGTGTGTTCCTGCTACTGTTTAAAAAAATGGTAAATATACGGTTCATTTTAGCACATTGCGACAAAGCAGAAACCTGAAGTTTAGAATTTATTGGACATGAGAATATTTGGAACTGTAAGTATGGTGGGAGTCAGTGCTAAAGGAGCTCTCAGGGCCCAATCAGGGACAGACTGTCGGGGTTCAATCCCCACTCGCCGTGTGTCTGAACATTTATAATTTGTAACAAATACATAGATTGATGTGGAAGTATACAACGCAATAATTGAAAACGGTGTACGCATCGGAGAACGAACTGTTTAATGGGGGAGTCAGTGACCAGGAGAAGCAGGCGTTTAGATGCAAGAAACCAAATAATCACACAACTTGCAGTGGGAACTCAGGAGCTCTGGCATATTCTGTGGAGAGAGAGAGTTGGAGAGCTCACATTTCCAAGCCAGTAAGACTCTTTATGGGAACGTTTATCGGCAATTTCTGTTTCAGATTTCCAACGTGTGCACCTCTTGGTTTTAATTTTAAAAACGACCATTTTACAAACAGCAGCGACCCTCCCAAATAAATATGCTCGTGCACTCTCAATCCACACGAACAGCGAGTTTAGTCAAACCACGGTAATACCCAGCCTATAATCCCTGGGAGATTCATCAACATTAACCGCAATGAATTGGCGATATCTACAAAACCTGGCGGAATCAGTATTTATTCACCTTGCCCTCAGCCATCCCATAGAAGGGGGGACCTTAATCTGCCGGTAAGATTTAAAAAAAACATTTTATACGAAAACACAGCTTTATTTGCTAATCTCCAAACCTCACAGGCAAACTGCCGTCACGTTACTGTTATTACCCTAAATTCTATAACTAAAACAGATTTGCAACAAAACCGGCAGTTTCTCTCAAGGGGTAATGATGATGTGGAGGTACTGGGGTGGACAAGCTCAGAAATCACACGACACCAGGTTATAGACACCAGCGCTGCTCCGAAAGCTCGTTACTTCAAATCAACCTGTTCCACTATAACCTGGTATCGGGCGACCTCTGACCTGGATAATTCTCTCTATTAAACATAGGCTGCAGGAATAAAAAAAAATCGACAGTTTAGCCCAGCAATAATCCTCATATCAATACAAACTCGAGTGTAAATTGGGTTTTTATATTTAAACCTGGAGCACCGCCTTTATATGGGTGAATTTTTAATAATATCTTTTTAAAAATATTCTGATTCCCAGCATCCGCAGTTCTTTCGGTTTTTTTTAAAAGGAGGTTTCGTTGTGCACATATTACAATTTTCTGTTAAAAATCGACTTAATGTCGTGAAGGCGATTAAACCTCACGGATCGAGTTATGTTTTTAAGTGTAAACAATTAACGAAACTTTCGTTTTTTCGCTAACTCCAAACCTGTAAAGATTAAACACTGCCTGTGGTCAACCAACACGGGACTCTTTTAATTGGAACCGCTCAGGACGATAATTGTTAGAGATTCCAGGGAAATATCTTATTCATCATCTGGCGGCGTCTGTTAAGTGTTTTCGCCAGAACCAAACAAATATTTTAGCTTCAAGTATGTTCTTTTTTTTAAGATCACCTGATGAAGGAGCATCGCTCTGAAAGCTAGTGCTTCCAATTAAACCTGTTGGACTATAACCTGGTGTTGTGTGATTTTTAACTTTTTGTTTAAAACATCGTTCACGGATGTGGGAGTTGCTGGCTAGGCCAGTATTTATTGCAATTAGGAGTCAACCCACAATCTAAAGATTTGCAGGTGAGGTAAATTGACCATGCTAAATTGCCCATAATGTTTAGGGATGTGCAGGTAAGGTGCATTTGTTAGGGATAAATGTAGACTAATAGGGTAGGGGAAAGGGTCATTGTGGACTTGTTGGGCCAAATGGCCTGTTTCCACACTACATTGTATAGGGATTGTTCTGTGATTCACATTGCTGTGGGTTTGGAGCCACAGGGAAGGGCGGCAGTTTCCTTCCCTGAAGGACATTAGGGAACCACATGGATTTTTCGCAACAATTTCAAGGTCACAATTACACTCCTAATTCTAGATTTTAATTGAATTCAAATTCCAGCCTCTGCCCGGCAGGTTTCAAAGTCGGCTTCCCCAGAACATGACCTGGGTCTCTGATAATACCACTAGGTCATGACCTTCCCTTTAGTGTGTGACTAGACCAGTATTTATTACCCACTTGAGGAAGGGGCACTGGACTCCAAACGTTAACTCTGATTTCTCTGCACAGATGCTGCCAGACCTGCTGAGCTTTTTCAGCAAGGTCTGTTTTTGGGTTTTTTTCTGAATTGAGGAGATCTAATCTCCTGGTTTTTATGTATATTCTGTTCTTTTTATACAGCTCAGTACTACTGTCATACAGCAGTGTGGCTTATTTTCCCCAACACCATGTGTGTGTGTGTGAAAATGCACCACATAGTGAAAACGCCAGTTGTGTAAATAACTTTATTAATATTTCACGACCAAAACACGTAAGACAGAGTATTGTAAGCGATCAGAAATTCAGCAGATCTGTAGACAGAATTAATGTTTCTTCAGAACGGACAACATTCATAATCCCAGTTTCTACGTAATTTAAATCACACCATCTAACATGGCAGGATTCGAATTCTTGCTCCCAAAGCATTAACTGAGCCTCCTGGGTGAGCAGCCCAATGAGAGCTATGCCATTACCTCCCGGATAGGTGCTGATCCTGTCTGTATTAAACGGCTCTCACTCGTTCAAGATGAAAACTATAACTTTTAACACTGTTTCGGGGATGTTGACACGTTTGACATTGGCAAAAGGACAAAAGTTCCATCGATCATTTTCGACTTAATGTTTAAAAATAAACTTGATTCGAGTGATGGCAATTTAATCGCGGTCACAAAATCAACGTTACACAGAAAATCAACCCCGTTCACTGCATTTATGACGGTCACGGAACCAGTTCAAATGGGCTGCTTGTGGCTGGATGGTGGGAGGCTTCTTGAGTGTTGTTCAGTCTAGCCCATCCCTAAGTGCTCAGAAGGCAGTCAAGTGTCAACCACATTACCATGGGTCTGGAGTCCCATGTGGGCAAGATCAAGTGAGAATTGCCTTCTATAAAAATCATAGAATTGTAGCCACAGAGGAGTATTAGAATAGGTGGATGTTTGGTGACCAAAAGTTCCAAAACAATACAACAGCATATAAAACAATAATTGCTGCTCCTGGACTTCGAGGAAATCACCTCCAATACCTAAAATACCTCAAAAAAGGTGTTAGAGGATTTGAGCTATAGGGAGAGGCTGAACAGGCTGGGGCTGTTTTCCCTGGAGCGTCGGAGGCTGAGGGGTGACCTCATAGAGGTTTATAAAATCATGTGGTGCATGGTTAGGGTAAATAGGCAAAGTCTTTTCCCTGGGGTCGGGGAGTCCAGAACTAGAGGGCAGAACTAGGGTAGGAGGGGAAAGATATAAAAGAGATCTGAGGGGCAACTTTTTCACACAGAGGGTGGTGAGTGTATGGAATGAGCTGCCAGAGGAAGTGGTGGAGGCTGGTACAATTGCAACATTTAAGAGGCATTTGGATGGGTATATGAATAGGACGGGTTTGGAGGGATATGGGCCAGGTGCTGGCAGGTGGGACTAGATTGGGTCGGGATATCTGGTCGGCATGGACGGGTTGGACCGAAGGGTCTGTTTCCGTGCTGTACATCTCTATGACTCTGACCAACACAGACGTGTTGTCTAACTCTATGCCATTTAGTCCATCCTGTGTAATTTCGTTTCCTCCTATCTGCCATTGCTTTTCTTCCCTTAAAGGACATGAGTGAACCAGATGGTCTTTTTTTAAACACAATCTAGTGTTTAAGTACAGTGTTGCCACAGGCCACTCTTCATGTTACCATCTTTTTCATTTCAGGTGTATTTATAAACTGGAGTTCCACTCTACAGCTGCCACCAACTCATATTCTTGGATCATTACATCCAACTGGAAATATTCATCCAATATCATTCCTCAGATAGAGATTGAGAAAGTAGCAGATAACCAAAAGAGAGCTCACCAAAA
This sequence comes from Chiloscyllium punctatum, assembly GCF_047496795.1. Lineage (NCBI taxonomy): Eukaryota > Metazoa > Chordata > Chondrichthyes > Orectolobiformes > Hemiscylliidae > Chiloscyllium > Chiloscyllium punctatum. The sequence continues at coordinate 113,491,740 of NC_092748.1, read as the reverse complement.
TGGAAAGAGAGTGGGAAATCAGTGTAACTAAAAGCATGCAGAAATAGACTAAAAGAGAGAGCTACTGGAAGAGAAGGACACAAAATAAGCAAGGGAGCAAATTAAAAGAGAAGTGGGATTGAGAAAGAACTTGTGAAGCAGCAAGAAACAGATAGCAAAAAGTGGAATTGTAATGTAGAGAGAGACATTCTCATTGAAGGAACCTACAGATTAAGACTGACTATGAAATCTCCTGTTAGGACCAGACTATTGCAATCAATTATAATGGAACCCATCATCAGTTACAATATACAACAATGGAATGTGCACCAAGAATCTGACAGCATGGAAAGAGGCCATTTGGCCCATCATCCCTGTTTCTTCTCTGTGAAAAAGCTAACCACTTAGTACCACATCTTTGCTGTTAGCCGACCCTCTCTACCGACCTGCAATTTTTCCCTTTTCACATAATTACCCAATTTCCTTTTGAAAGTTATTATTGAATTACCTAATGTATTCAGATCGCCACAACTCATGTCACAAGAAGGAAAAAAGTACCCTTTTCTACCCTTTCAGCTCTTTATCCAGTTACTTTAAACCTGTGCCCTTGAGTAATTGATCATCTCTTGCCAGTGGAAATCATTTCTCTTTATTTAGTTCATTACAATTCCATCATATGCCTTGTAGAAAAATTCAGAAGTCTTGTTGCGTGATCACATATTGTTACCCTCACAAGTACTAACTTGAGTTCCAGGCGTGCAGACTTCAGCGGGTAATGAATGACTTGCAGGCACAGTGAGCAATTCTGCCCCAGGCAGTGTTCTATGTTTGTGGGGTCATAACTCAATTTGAGTCATAAGGAGAGGCAGGAAAGGCAGGGACTTTTTCACTGGAGCGCAGGAGGCTGAGAGGTAACCTTATAGAGGTTTACAAAATCATGAGGGTTATAAATAAGGTGAATGGCGGGTATCTTTTCCTTAGGGTGGGGAATTTCAAGACTAGGAGGCATAATGTTAAGGTAAGAGGAGAAAGATTTAAAAAAAGACATGAAGGGCAATTTTTTTTTACACAGACAATGGTTTGTATGTAGAATGAACTTCCTGAGGAAGTGATGGATGTAGGTTCAGTTGCAACATTTCAAAGACATTTAGGTAAGTACACAAATAATAAATGTTTGCAGGGATGTGAGCCAAGTGCAGGGAGGTGGGACTATTTTAGTTTGGGATTATGGTCGACATGGACTGGTTGGACTGAAAGTCTGTTTCCATGCTGTATGACTCTAGGACTCTATAACTCACCTGATAAAACATCACGGATCTGAAACCTTAACTCGATTTTTCTCTCTGATGATGCTGCCTGACCAAGTGAGTTTTTCCAACATTCTTCTGTTTTTGTTTCTAGTTTACAACATTCTGCAAGTGACCACTTGCACTCTAAATGCATTTTGAACTTAGAATTTAAAAAACACCACAATCTGTCCAGCTGGCCTATTCCAATCCATTTCTACTATTTCATCCTCACCTCCTTTTCCCTAGGGTGAGGAATTTCAAGAGTTGGGAGCATATTCTTAAGGAGAGAGGAGAAAGATTCAAAAAGACATGAAGGGAAACCTTTATAGAAGAGAGTGGCGTGGGTGTTGCTGACTGGCCAGCATTTATTGCCCGTCCTGAATTGCTCTTAAAGAGGTGGTGATGTCTTCTTGAATTGCTGCAGTCATTGGGTTGCAGGGAGTCCCACTGTGATATTACAAAGGGATTTCCAGGATTCTGACCTTATGACACTCAAGGAACTGTGACAGATTTCAGGCTGGGAGGGCATGGCTTAGAATTAAATTCACAGTTGTAGTGTTCCCTGTATCTTTCAGCAGCAAATTTGGCATTCTAGGTATTTTTAATCAACCTGTTCAGAGATGTTATGACAATCCTCTGGACTTGAACCCACGCATCCTGGCTTAGAGGCAACATCACTACCACTGAAGAAGTTCACATAAAGGAACTCTGGATACAGGAACTTTTAACATGGTAAAACATGACAAACGTAGCTATTTTGTACAAGGTAAATGGACATTGCTTAAACATAGGCTTAAAGGTGAGAGGGGAAAGATTTAAAAGGGATCTAAGGGGTATTTTTCTTCACACAGTGTGTACTGTAGATTGGACAAACTGGCAGAGGAGGTGGTGGAGGCTGATACAGTAACAACATTTAAAATGCATCTGATGGGCACATGATAGGAAGGGTTTAGAAAGATATGGGCCAAATGCTGGCAAATGGGACTAGATCAGTTCTGGTCAGCATGGACAAGTTGGACCGAAGGGTCTGTTTCTGTGCTGTACATCTCTATGACTAAGACTATGTCTAACTACTAATCTTGAAACTGATACTACTGCAAATGAATACTGGTTATGACTTTCACTCAATAGGAGTGATTTCCCTTTTTAACATGAACACATTAAGTGGTAGGGACTGCTTTGTGCTTAGACATTGATGTAACTCGATAATGATGTTATTCCGGTGCTCAAACTGTACTCTAGGTGATCTGTTGTACAACCTATGGAAATATCGCTGTGCTTCATGTCAGAGGCTTGTATGACCCTGGAGGTGCTGATTGGATCACCCTTGTTCTGATAACACTTTGATGGTTTTGGAAGCACTGGGAGACCATATAATCTGCAATGGGGAAACGATGTAGTCAGCAAAATGTTTTCACAAAATCACAAAATCAATTGGTTAATGTGGAGGCGGATGATCTGACACATGAACAATTTCCTCGTTCACTGTGTGTCATAATGTTTTCTGGCTTAGGTCCTAAAATCCAGCACTTAAAGAAAAAGCCGAGACACAGTTGCTGTAGAATGGGTCTGAGCAACAATATATCAGCTGCTGCAGCACATCATTTGGCCCAGTCTTTGTGTCTGGTGCTACAAATTTTCTTTGATCTCTTCTTGCACGAAAGATAAAATAAAGTTTAGAAGGAGCTTGTGGTGCAAGAGAGGCAGGAAGACCACAGGAGCAAGCTTGACAAATCAGCCAATCCTTCCCTCATTGTTGGCGCCTTTATGTTACAATGGCACAATAGCTAACAGAGGGACTCCTGTTTAAATTTAACCTACAATCCTCCAAAACACCCACACTCCACTATCTCTGGCTCTCAGTGTCTTTTTTTTTTGTATCAACCTTTTCTGAGATGCAATTATACACCTCTGAAACTGGTGAGACTTGAACCCAGGCCTCCTGGCTCAGGTGGAGGGACACTACCACTGCATGACAAGAGCCACCTTGTGTAGTTTATTGGAGTTGTCAAGATTTTTAATATAGGAGAAAGTGAGGACTACAGATGCTGGAGATCAGGGTCAAGAGTGTGGTGCTGGAAAAGCCCAGCAAGTCAGGCAGCATCTGAGGAGCAGGAGAATTGATGTTTCGGGCATAAGTCCTTCATTAGGAATGAGGGGGGCTTATGCTCAAAAAGTCGATTTTCCTGCTCCTCAGATGCACATGATTGGTAATATATCCTTATGAACAGAATTTGACATAAAAAAAACAAAAACAAATTCAGAATTACTTCATCTCCCCTTCCAAATCTCTTTTGATTTAGCCCTCTCCCCCTCACATTTGGTAATTTGCTAACTTGGAAACACAGGTGAGTTAGTCATGGTGACACAGGTGATTTGATGATGGGAAAAAAGACCAGCATCAGTTGGGTGTGATGACACTTCCAGATACAAGAAAAGAAAAAAAAAGCTAGAAATAAATGGATAATTGGGTGATTTGGTGATAGGTTCATGAAAGAAAAAGGTCTTGTGACCCACCTGTGGTCTCCCATGTGAGAAAGGGGAAAGTGAGGACTGCAGTTGCTGGAGAGTCAGAGTCAAAAAGCTGGAAAAGCACAGCAGGTCAGGCAGCATCCGAAGACCATGATGGAAACGCCAATTCTCCTGCTCCTCGGATGCTGCATGACATGCTGCGCTTTTCCATTCCTGCACTTTTCGACTCCCATGTGAGAAAGTCCAGGACCCTTCACTCTGACTCATCCATACTGACTAGATATCCGAAACTGATCTAGTCCCATTTGCCAGCATTCGGCATACATCCCTCTAAACCCCATCCAGATGCCTTTTAAATGTTGTAATTATGCTCATCTCCGCCACTTCCACTGGCACCTAGTTCCATATATGCACCACCCCGTGTAAAAAAGTTGCCCCTCCGGTCCCTTTTAAATCTTTTCCCTTTCACCTTAAACCCATGCCCTCGAGTTTTGGACTCCCCTCCCCTGGGGAAAAGATCTTGCCTATTCACCCTATCCATGCCCTCTCATGATTTTATAAATCTCTATAAGATCACCCCTCAGCCTTCAACACTTCAGAGAAAATAGTCACAGCTTGAGGGTGGCATGGTGCCTCAGTGGTTAGCACTGCTGCATCACAGCACCAGGGACCCAGGTACGATTCCAGACTCGGACGACTGTCTGTATGGAGTTTGAACATTCTCCCCGTGTCTGCGTGGGTTTCCTCCGGGTGCTCCGGTTTCCTCCCACAATCCAAAGATGTGCAGGTCAGGTGAATCGGCCATGCTAAACTGCTGATAGAGTTGGGTGCATTAGTCAGTAGTAAATATAGGGGAATGGTTCTGGGTGGGTCCCTCTTCGGAGGGATGGTTTGGACTTGTTAGACCGAAGGGGCCTGTTTCCATACTGAAAGGAATCTAACCTTATTCAGTCAGCCTCTCCCTAAGCTCAAGAGAGAATATAAACAAATGCTTTCAGTTACATGGGGTTGTCAGAGATTGAATGTCGTGCTAAAATATGCAGGTCTGATAAGTAATTGGAAGGAATCTTAAAGCATGGGACAAATGCAGAAGTAATTTCATTCACAGATTGTAGATCTGATGCTTATATCCAGTCTGTTTCCAATTCATAGTCAAAATAAAAGGGTTATGGCAGAAAAGAAATCACAGAGACATGGGTAGGGACTAGAGACTTAGGATTCTTTTGATGTTTCCGTCTGAGAGTGGAGAGGAATTTACCAATGATGAGTTCCAAGACATGTGCATGAAAGCATGAACACCACAGCTGAAACTCCTCTCAATAATGGGCTCTTTGAAAGGAGTCGTGTACTGATTGTTGAAATGCTGCGTAAAATTGTAACTTAACAGCCAGGCTACAAGTTAAGAACTACCCTAGCATGAGTGCTTCATACAAAGCATTTGTTTCAGATTGTTGAAGAATTCTATAGAATATTTCTAAAGCAAAATTCCAAATTGATTTCCGTGCTGTGAGCTAGTCCTCTAGCCTTTAAAGATAGTGCAATTAGTCCACCTTTTCATGTTGGTAAATATGCTACCAAAGACTAAAATCCTGGAGAAAATTAAGGGAGCATTGAGTCACTACATAAAATGACACTGGACTGAATTTAATCAGGAGATTGGGTGTATTAAAAGCAGAGGTTTATAGAGAGTAGCCTAGTAAGGTAATGGGTCATGAAGTCAATCCTTATCAAACACAGCATTCAAGCTAATAAAGTTCATTCCTCATGATTAATCAGAATTAATTAGAAAAGTTTAGATGATAGAAGTAAACAAGACGCATAGAGTCATAGGGGTCTACAGCATGGCTACAGACCCTTCGGCCGAACTTGTCCATGCTGCCCAGTTAGACTAGTCCCATTTACCTGCATTCGGTCCATAGCCCTCCACGCCTATCCCATCCATGTGCCTATACAAATGTTCCTTAAATGATACACTATACTCCACTCCACCACTACCTCTATTCCATTGCACATTCCAGACACTCACCACTGTCTGTGTGAAAATAATTAATACTTTGCATCCTTTTGTCTCTTTCCCTTCTCAACTTAAACCTATGTCCTCTAGTTTTAGACTCCCCTACCATGGGGAAAAGCTGTTGACTATCTACCTTACCTAAGCCTCTCATGATTTTATAAACCTCTCTAAGGTCACCCCACTCAGTCTCATACACTTCAGTGGAAAAAGTTTCAACTCTCCAGCCCCTCCTTATAATTCAAACCTTCTAGTCCAAATAGCATCCTAGTAAAGCTTTTCTGCACTCTTTCTAGTTTAATTATATCCTTTCTAAAGTTGGATTATTATAGATTGGGAGAAAGTGAGGACTGCAGATGCTGGAGTATCAGAGTTGAAAAACGTGGTGCTGGAAAAACACAGCAGGTCAGGCAGCATCCGAGGAGCAGGAGAATCGACGTTTCGGGCATAAGCCCTTCTTCAGGAATGAGGCTGGTGAGCCAAGTGGGCTGAGATAAAAGGTAGGGGGGAGGGAATTTGGGGGAGGGGAGCTGGGAATACGATAGGTGGAAGGAGGTGAGAGTGAGGGTGATAGGCCGGAGAGGGGGTGGGGGCGGAGAGATCGGGAAGAAGATTGCAGGTCAAGAGGTCGGGGCTGAATCCGAGGGTTGGGACTGAGATAAGGTGGGGGGAGGAGAAATGAGGAAGCTGGAGAAATCTACATTCATCCCGTGTGGTTGGACTGTTTCTAGGCGGAAGATGAGACGCTCTTCCTCCAGGCGTCGTGTGGTCAGGGTCTGACGATGGAGGAGGCCAAGGAGCTGCATGTCCTTGGCGGAGTGGGAGGGGGAGTTAAAGTGTTCAGCCACGGGGCGGTTGGATTGGTTGGTGCGGGTGTCCCAGAGGTGTTCCCTGAAACGTTCCACAAGTAGGCGGCCTGTCTCCCCAATATAGAGGAGACCACATCGGGTGCAGCGGATACAGTAAATGATGTGTGTGGAGGTGCAGGTGAATTTGTGATGGATTTAGAAAGATCCATTGGGGCCTTGGAGGGAAGTGAGGGGGGAGGTGTGAGCGTAAGTTTTGCACTTCTTGCGGTTGCAGGGGAAGGTGCCGGGAGTGGAAATATGTCCCTGGTGGTGCGGTCTGTCTGGAGGTGGCGGAAATGACAGAGGATGATACAATGTATCCGGAGGTTGGTGGGGTGGAAGATGAGGACCAGTGGGGTTCTGTCCTGGTGGCGATTGGAGGGGCGGGGTTCAAGGGCGGAGGTGCAGGAAGTGGAGGAGATGTGGTGGAGAGCATCATCAACCACATCGGAGGGGAAATTGTGGTCTTTGAAGAAGGAGGCCATTTGAGTTGTTCGGTAGTGGAATTGGTCCTCCTGGGAGCAGATGCGGCGGAGGCGGAGGAATTGGGAATATGGGATGGCATTTTTACAGGGGGCAGGGTGGGAGGAGGTGTAATCTAGGTAGCTGTGGGAGTCGGTCGGTTTGTAGTAAATTATTATAGATTGGTGTTGGATAGTGGTAATGAGTGATTGTGACATATGTAAAAGAGCTATCACATCCAAAAGACGAGAGTGGGCACTTGCTTAGCCCGGAACATCAATTCTCCTGCTCCTTGGATGCTGCCTGACCTGCTGTGCTTTTCCAGCAACACACTCCCGAATCTATTCCAGGGAGTTTAGGGAATGGCGGAATGTGACAATTGTTGGGTAAATGGTGAAAGAGCCAGGAAAAAAATTAAATTTTGGTTAAAGATTCAGGTTGAAGGCAAGAAGTGAGGTGCAGAAACTGACTGAAGGGGATGAAACAATGGAGAATAAGGCATTAGTGCACAGGTACTGATAATACATTTGGTAGTGGCTCTTGTTTCAGGAAATAGTCAATGACCAGAAAGTAAACCTCTGACAGTGCGAGAGGGAGCTATCCCAATGGTTGTACCAATAGATACGAAAGTGCAAATACAGGCCATTGCTTAAATAGATTAGTCAACAAAATAAAGGTTACAAAATTGTCTAGAAACAAAACAAGAAATGAGAAGTTGTCATAATTATGAAATTTTGGTGCTTTTGTGAGGAGAAACTAATAATAGAGGTAAAACAAAAGAGAGTTTGGTAGGTGGAGAATATTTGGAGTTTATTCTGAAGTATCAGATAATGCACAAACAAAAACAGAAATTGCTGGAAACGCTCAGCAGGTTTGGCAGAATCTGTGGAGAGAAATCAGAGTTAAAGTTTCAGGTCGATTGACCCTTCCTCAGAAGCGTTCTTTGTCACAGAGGTGGATTTGTACTGAAAAAAGCGTTGCAGATGGAACAAAGAAACTAAATAAAGACTAGCTGTGAAGGGATTGGAAGAGCGACTGGGTGATGCAGAAATTACAATGGACTATCCCAAAGCAGGAACAGTAATTAAAAAATGGATTTAGCTTATTTGCCCCTTTATTTATAGAACTGCTCTCTTAATATAAAACCTGCATATCTACAGGGTGAAACCTTTCAGAGAGAAATGGTTTCAGAAACTGTCCAAAGAGACAACAGAAACAAAAAGGGAGTAATGGAGACTAAACAAATGTATCATGATTTGGAAGATATTTGTAAGGTGTGGACGTTTTTGATGAGATCTGTTTTGCTGAAAATCAGATATATTATAACAGGACCTGCAATGTTCTATTGGCATTATGAAGAGAAACTTGCAGGCATTTTTATGATGCACATTTCTTATGGAGTGGCACTGCAGAATTTGAGAAATGTGTAATTCATAAGTTTAGAGTAGAATTCAAATCAGGTAGTTATTCTTGTGGAGTCTTTTAACTAGATTGGTTTAGCTATTAAATAGATTCGGCCTGAAATAACATGAAACAACAATCCCATTTAGAGTGTTGCTCCCATTCTGGTTAATGGTAGAATGGTCTTCAGGGATAAATGTTCTATTGAAAGAAGAGACAGGGAAAGAGATCATTGTCTTCTTGGTGGAAGTGGAGACGATGAATTATTTCAAAATGAACTTGGATGGACACTTGAGTGATTTAAACTTACAGGGACATGGAAAGAGAACCAGAAATGGTTTCCTTTTCTTTGCTGTAATGACTATTACTAAATTGATTGGTCAGTTGAACTGTTGGGGCACTTAGATCAGACCAGATGCCAATTTTTGATGCATTGAAGTTAAGAACCACAATGAAACAATTTCAAGTAGAGAGTATTTTGAAGGCAAATAAAACATTTTTTTTTAAAAATCAGTCTGGACAAATGTGTGGTTCAGTTCCCATCCTTAGTTGACCCAAACATCATGTAATTAGTCACTTTTAGCGCTGCCTCAGATGCAACACTTTCAGATGGATATTTGAGTGCTGGTGGTTTTGTAAAATTAACTACAGGCGAAGAGAGAAAAAGATGTCCTTTTGATTACAAAGCAAAGAAATTTGCAGGGATTGTTCAAAGTACTTTTGTTGCTTGAACGCTGGTTTCTGTGGAGTAAGTGAATACAGGATTCTCCTGGGCAAAAACATTAAGAGTGATTCTGTGACAATGAGCATACTGAAGATAGCATACCCTGGTGAAAATGATTGTTCACTGTGAGATAAGGAACACTTTATTAAAATTATGATAGTTGCTGTAGAAAGGCACATTTTGTCAAAGCTCAAAGTCCTGCACTCATCAGAACAATTCACAAGAATGCCAATTTAGTGGGGAGACCAATAGCTATACTGTAGGAACAGTTCATCAGAGTTTGTAATTAGCACTCTCCTTTCATACAATATTTATAAAGCTATTCCCCTTAAATTGGTGATTTTTGCTAATGAGAACAAGATGAAAAGCTTTAGCAAAACGTGTCTTTTTTCAGCTATACAGAAGTATGTAGGAAAAGTTCATGGACTCACCTTGCTGGTTTGGAAAAGATACTAGAGAGAAAGAAAATCTCAAAAGTTAATACAAACCATCAACTGTCCGATTTTTTTTTTACAAAAGGGTATGCAAATGTAAATAAGTTTTTGAGTTCCAGGAGGAGAGACATCTTGCAATACAACGCTTTGGCCAGAATGAAGAGCTCCTTTTAGAATCCATACAGTGGAGAAGCAAGCTATTTGGCCCATTGTCTCCACACCAACCCTCCAACGAGTATCCCACCCTATCCCCACAATCCTTCATTTCCCGTGGCTAACCCACCCAGCCTGCACATCCCTGGACATTATGAGCAATTTAGCATGGCCAATCCACCCTAACCTGCACATCTTTGAAATGTGGGAGGAAACCGGAACACCCGGAGAAAATCCACGCAAACACAGGGAGAATGTGCAAACTCCACACAGACAGTTGCCTGAGGTTGGAATCAAACCTGAGGTCACTGGCTCTGTGAGGCAACAGTGATTACCACTGAGCCACCGTGTCACGCTTGTTTATTTAGTTTTTAAAATTTGGGTGACACATATAAACTCTAATTCGTATTTAAAAAGAGAAAAAATATATCTCATGCTGTGTATTCACTTGTGGAAATTAAGAGTTGTTGACTGGTCAACATTTATTGCTTGTTCCTCATTGCCCTTGAGAAGGTGGTGGTGAGCTGCCTTCTTGAATTGCTGCCACCTGTGTGCTGTAGATAGAACCACAATTCCCTTAGAGGTGGGAATTAGTTGTATATTAATTGTATTCGCTTGCATATTAATTGTATTTAACTGCATGTATGTTGATAAGAATGAACTGGAGATTCACTTGTGGCTTGGTGTTAAAACTTTTACTTGATAATTGTGAAATGCCTCAGGAGGTTTTCCCTGCATTAAAGACACTGAACAGATGTTGGAGTTTGCTTTTGTGAGTAGTTGACATTTAACATTTCTGACTGGTGACATGAGTTAAGTGAATTCAAATAGCGCCACTTTGCGAACTGAAATTATTTAGTGAAACAAAAGCCTAGCACCAGTGATGATGACCATGAAGTGAGTGGATTATTGTAAAAACCCATCTGGCTCATGAATGTCCTTCTGGGATAGAAATCTGCCATCCTTTGTGATCTGGCCTATAAGTGACTCCAGGTCCGTAGTAATGTGGTTTACCTTTCCTGTGAGCTGGTCTAATGAAGCATGAAGACCGCTCATCCATACCTCTAGAGGGCAATTCAAGACTGACAATAGCAAAGTCCACATCCCATGAATGATTCAAAATAAATTAATCTAAAGGTCTTAGAACAGATTGATGTCCATTGAGCATTGATGTGGAGCATAGACAGTAAGGACTGCACATGGTCTATTTTATCATTAGAACATAAGACATAGGAGCACAAGGAGGCCATTCAGTCCATCAAGCCTGCCCCACCTTTCAATAAGATTGTGGCTGATCTGATAAACCTCAACTCCATTTTACTGCCTTTTCGCCACATCAACTTTTCAACTCTTGTTCCATTCCAGAGTAAAAATTCTGATTATACCCACAACCCAGCTTCTGCAGCCTTCTGTAGAAATGACTTTCATAGATTCACTATTGTCTGAGAAGAGAAACATCATACAATTGCCAGATGCCATAATTCAAATCATTTATGCAGAAGGTGCTTGAAGGCTATCTTCACTGTTCAGTGTACATGTAGGGTTTCCTAAAGTTCTCCATGTTATACAAGTGCTGCTATATCAGCCATTTGCTCACTTCTCAAATTCAACACAGAAATGACCACATCAAAGCTATCCTGATCAAATCATTGTTTAAAGTAAATGAGCCAAACACCATAATGCTCAGATTTGAGGAGTGCCTGATCTACCTCCAATTAACCTGAAGGTCAAGGAATCTCAAAAATCTGAGCGACAAGTTAAGCAAGCGATTCAAACTACTATTACAAAGTGCAAATTACACTGAGTGTTTTCACTAACACGGTGTTGCCATCTCACTGTCATACAACTGAGCCGTGTTTGAATTTCAATGCTGAAGCAGCCCCAGGTATATACAATCAGCTGATGGAACCAAAGAGCTTACTGCTTTGTTTATTCACAAGAGGCAGATTTCAGACCTTCCTCAACCAGCCTGCGCTTGCAAAACTCAAAGCAAAATGACGATTGTTGGGTGTGATTCTGTGATTGGCTAGCACTTGCTGAACAATCTGGACAGTGCTAATAACCTCACTGAGAATTAGTTTAAAATAACCACTTGAGCTTGTAATCTGGCTCATTTACATTTGTCAGAAATTACATATACAATTCTATACAATTTCATCATAACACCTGGGATTATCTGGGATTATGTGGGATGCTGGAGAGCATATAGTGCCCCAATGCTTTCTCCATGGCAACGCCTCAGCCAATCAGAGTTGACTTACCAATCATTCAGCACCTTTCTCCTATGGTATAAATTTTTATGATTATTTGAAATTTGGCATTCTTGCATTTGACCTCATGAGCGCATGATGAAAAGCTGAGGTTGTACAGAATGTTGGTGACGCCTTTTCAGGAGTACTGTGTCCAGTTCTGGTCTCCTTGTTATAGGAAGAATATTATTAAACTGGAGAGGGTACAGAAGAGATTTACCAGGATGTTGCCAGAATGGAAGCTTTGGGTTATAAGGAGAAGCTGGATAGGCTGCGACTTCTTTCACTGGAGTGTAGGAAGTTGAGAGGTGACTTTATAAAAGTTCATAAAATAATAAAGGGTATAGATAAGGTGAATGGCAGGTGTCTTTTCTTTGGGGTGGGAGACTTCAAGACTGGGGGCATGCTTTTAAGATGAGAGGAGAAAGATTTTGAAAAGGCATTAAGGGCAATGTTTTTACACAGAGAGTGAATTTTGGCTGGAATGAACTTTCAGAGGAAGTGCTGTATATGGGTATAGTTACAACATTTCAGTTTTGTGTAATCTCTTTACTTATAACATATGGATTTCCTACAACCTCTCTATGACTTGGTCACTGTCTAATCCCTGTTATGGGTACCACATAATCGCTAATATATATTAATTTGATGTCCCTGATAGAATTGTTGGCATCTCTGCTGCCTTTGGTTATGTTTACAATGGGATCAAGTGATTGCCAATCCTATAAGTGTCAAATGCAAACTGATGATTTATATACTCTGGTAACTTGGGCAAATTCGAACAGTTGTCCGATCAGCTCATCACATCTTGTTAAAATGTGATGTGGCTATTTACATTTGTTCCTCAAATTGAGACATTGCTCTTTGTAATCCTTGAGGTTGTCGATGCACTCTGCTCACAGTCGATGCTGACAACTTCAGGATAAACCAACCTGTTCAGGTTGGTCAATGCACTCTGCTCGCAATAGATGCACACAACTTCAGGATAGACTAATCTGCTTAGGGCACTTGTTCTGCAGTGTAGCATTCCCGTTTCTGGGCCCAGAAGATTTTGGGTCCAAGTCCCACCTGCCCAAAAGGTGTGCTTGAACAAGTTGATCAAAAATATTAAAAGCTACCCATGAGGGTTTTACTGATTAGAACGAAGAACAAAGAACAAAGAAAATTTACAGCCCAGGAACAGGCCCTTCGGCCCTCCAAGCCTGAGCCGATCCAAATGTACTGTCTAAACCTGTCGGTCAATTCCTAAGCGTTTGTATCCCTCTGCTCCCCACCTACTCATGCATCTGTCCAGATGCACCTTAAATGAATCTACCGTGCCAGCCTCTACCACCCCTGCTGGCAACGCATTCCAGGCACCCACCACCCTCTGTGTGAAGTACTTGTCGCGTGTATCCCCCTTAAGCTTTTCACCTCTCAACTTGAAAGCATGACCTCTCGTTATTGAATCCTTTACCCTGGGGAAAAAAGCTTGTCTCTATCCACCCTGTTTATACCCTTCATGATTTTGTAAACCTCAATCAGGTCCCCCCTGAATCTCCTTTTTTCTAGTGAAAATAAACCTAACCTACTCAACTTCTCTTCATAGCTAGCACCTTCCATATTCATTAGGTCGCCTATTGAGAAAACAGCAACGTCCTGGGTCAGAAAGTGGAGTAGAAGTTTAACGAACTCTACAGGTATTAGATAAAGAAGGAATGCTAGGATAGTCCAGTAGGTGGAAAAGGCATGGGAAGGATAAGGCACAAGGGAGGTCCAGAAAGCTAAAATGTCTATTTTAATGCAAAGAGCTTGACTGGTAATGCACATGAACTTAGAGCATTGATCTGCACATAGGAATATGATAGCTGAGACATGGTTGAAGGAAGGGCATGAGTGGCAGCTCAACATTCCGTGGTTTGGAAATTTAAGGCACGATGAGGGGATGGGGGGAGCATAAGAGAGGTGGACCTAGAGTCATAGTCATAGAGTCATACTGCATCGAAACAGGCCCTTCGGCCCAACATGTCTGTGCCAACCAACCAGTACCAAACTGCATTAGTCCTGTACCTGCACTTGTCCAAAGTCTACTGTGCCCTGGCATTTTAATTGTACGTCCAGATGCTTCTTAAATGTTGCAAGAGTAGATGGCACTGTTTTTGTGGCAATTTATGTCCACATTTTCTTGTATTTTCACAAATACAAGTGGCAATAAATTTCTATCTGTCTTAGTGCACTCATCGTAACAGTAAAGTCTACATACAGTGTATGCTTTCTATTTTAGCCAGTGAGTAGTATTAACAAAAAGCAAATGTTGAAAATCCTCCCCTCAGCCTTCTTCTCTCCAGGGAAAACAGTCCCATCTTCCACAATCCACCCTCATCACTGAGATTTCTCAGTCCAGAAAGCATTGTTGCAAACTGCTTCTGCATTTTCACCAGTGCATTCACGTCTTTGCAACAATGAGATGCCCACAACTGTACACTGCATTGGGGGTGGAGTGGCGGGGCGGGTAGACCCCATCACACTACTGTAAACAGCTGGGAAGACAGTCACACCAACCCCAGCGCCCTTGACCACACCAACATCCCCAGCATCGAGGCACTGACCCCATCTTGAGCAGCTGCAATGGGCTGGGCCCATCGTCTGCACGACCAAGACGAGACTCCCCCAACAGGTTGCTCTACTCCCACCTCTGAAACGGCAGGCAAGCCCCAGGTGGGACTGAGGAAACACTTCAGGGATACCCTCAAGAGCTCACTTGAGAAGTGTGGCATTCCCACAGACACCTGGAAGTCACTGGCCTGAGATAGTGCAAAGTGGAGGAGGAGCATCCGGGAAAGCATCGAGAGCCTTGAGACTTGCCGTTGGGAAGATTGGAAGCCAGAGGAAACAGTGCCACACCAACACTCCACCCACCTCTTCACCGTGACTACCTTCTACTCCAAGTGTAACAGAGCCTGCAGTAGCCAGTGGTCTGTACAGCCACCTACGGACTCACCCTCAGAGTGGGTTAGGTTCATTTCCATCCTTATCTCTTTGCTCTGTGCCGATACACTTGTTGGACCTCACTTGGAGCATTGTGTCACCATAATCATCAGTCCCTCACAGACTGAGATAAGACCATAAGACCATAAGCAATAGGAGTGGCCTATTTGTGAGTCTTTGAGGACTGTGAGTTTAATGACTTTGCATTAAAATGGACATTTGCCAGTCTGTGAGGACTGCTGCTGATAACACAAAGCTCCAGGTGAGGTCCAACAAGTGTATTGTACATGGCACGTAGCAAATAGATAAGGATGGAAATCAACACCATAATAATTGGTTTTCCTGTTGTTATCATACCATTGATTGTGGGAGCTGGCTGTGGGCAATTTGGGGCCAGCCTCCAAGATGATGTCCGTGTCAACACTTCAAAGCGCACTCCACTGATGTTTCAGCACTTTGGGCTGCCCCAAGTCAAAAAAGATGCTATATGAATCTAATCTCTCTGTGAGGTACAATTTTGTGTCATTTATTCCTCTCCAGCAATGTACATCTCAGCAAATGTTTGAGCTGACTGCTCCCACCTCTAACTCTAGATTAAAATTTTCTATCTGTCGATTCTTTAACACTCACTGAAACTGACCATTAGATTATCGATTAATGCTACTTTTGTGGGGTCAATCAGAAATTATCTACATGCCCATCAGTTTATGGTTTTGTTTAGGTCATTATGGCCATTGAACAGGAAGGACTGATACAAAGGAACGTTTCATTCATGTGAACACAACAAAGGACTGCGGGTGAAACAAATAAAAGCAGAAATTGCTGGAGAAACTCAGTAGGTCTGCTTGCACCTGTGCAGAGAAGGCAGAGATAACACTTTAGTGACCCTTATTCAGAACTGATAGCAGCTACGAAAAGGTGATATTTGCGCTGATGGTGGAGGGGGTGAGAATGGGTCGATAGTTGGAGAGGGAGCCCAGAAAGAAAGAGAGAGCAATATGGGGATAGGCAGACAAAAGGATTTCATTCATTTCTACACACATTGTGTACTCAGAGCACCACCTAGTGCTCAAATGATTAATATCTCTTCAACTTAATATTGTGCAATGTCCTTTTCTGTTGGTCTCCCGCAAGGGTATTCCTTCCTGCCTCCTAACTCTCAAGGATTTATTTTTCACTCTGTCCTCGTTTAAACCTCTGACTAACTGCAGGGAGCTAAACAGGTCTGTCGACTATAACTCAAGACCAAGCTGTTGTGTGTGCAGTAACACCAACAATTATCAATTTGAGGTGAGGAGAGTTGCTGACATTGTCCCCTTTTCCCGACTGACTCCTAAGGTCTAGGTTGTCTGCAGTGGTACAGGAAAACCTCAAGTGAGTCTTTGGTCTGGCCAAAACTTGCGGGTCTTCCAGAACAAGGTGTTGGCTTTGACCGAATGTTGTGGACTGGCACATTCAAATGTTTCAGGACTATGTGCTGAGGGACACACTAAAGCTTAGTGAGTAAAGACCATGCCTGAATTCGTTCTTCTCAGGTTAAATGGGGGTCCTTTCAGTTATCGGACCCTCCTGATGCCTCAAAGGCTTGTAAATATAGTCTGGTTCAAGGGAGAGATGTCTTTGGTTTGTTTGGATAGAGTCAAACTCCAATGTCTGCTTGCTTCCATGATATGCTACTATACAGAACCGAACTGCATTTGTGACCGTGTATATATATAAATATATGATTTTTTTAAATGAATATTTTGTAATAAAAGAAGTCTTCACAAGAAAAACTCTTGTCTTAAGATTGAAATATACAAGATTCTGAGGGAATTTGATAGGATAGTTGTAGAGAGCTTGTAGCACCATGTGGGAGAGTCTTGGGCCAGCAGGCAGAATGTCAGAGAAAGGTGTCACACATTTAGGCCAGAGATGAGGAGGAATTTCTTCTCTTAGAAGGGAGTGAGTCTATGGAATTCTTAACCACAGAAGGCTGCCAGGTTTTCAGTATATTCAAGGCTGGGATAGACAGAGTTTTAATCAGTGAGGGATTTGAGGATCACAGGGAAAAACACATGTAGGCCATTCAGGCCATCAAGTCCACTCTGGCTGATCTGATAATCCTCAACTCTACTTTCTTGCCTTTTCTCCATAATCCTTGATTCCCTTCCTGCTTAAATATCCGTCCATCTCAGCTATTGTAGGGGGCAGTTAAGCATCAGCTGTATTGCTGTGTGTCTGAAGTCACATGTAGGCCTACCTGGCAGATCTCCTCAAGGATATTAGTAAACCAGATGTTTTTTTTTAACAACAATTGATGGTAATTTCACTGTCAGCATCACTAAGACAAGCTTTTAATTTGATTTGGAATTTAGCACCTGCTAGCTTCTATAATAAGATTTGAACCCATGTCCTTTAGCCTGGATTACTAATCCAGTAACATTACCACAATGCTATGGACTGAGCTCTAATTAAAGAGTTCTTGCATAAAAAAAGACCATGGACAGAAACACCATACCTTTGGGAGACTAAACAATCCCAAACCTGGTGCACTGTGCTCAAATTGCCTCTAAGTTTGACCACATGCCACTGATTGTAAAGTCTTTGGGATGCCATGAAAAATATGCTCTAAATGCACGTCGTCCATTCTACAAGGGGACAATTCTAGATCGACATTCTACACCTAGTTGATTTTAACCTTACTGTGAATCCTCTTGCAAGGATGCCTACCTTGAAGAAGTTCTCCTCCTCTCTCCACAAGAATCTCAGGGAGTCTCTCTCTCACTGCCACCCCCAGGTCATCTCCTCTGCCCTGAAGCTCTTCAACCATGTCCTGAAACAGACCCGCTACCACAGCACTCTTTGATATCTTCTCCCCAGCCTCCACCCCGCACCCCCCCCCCCGCCCCCCACACCCTCTCAACCCATTTATCTCTACACTCTGGAGGCTCCCTGCCTCCATTCCTGATGAAGGGTTTTTGCCCGAAACATCGATTTTCCTGCTCCTCGGATGCTGCCTGACCTGCTGTGCTTTTCCAGCACCACTCTAATCTAGACTCTGGTTTCCAGCATCTACAGTCCTCACTTTTGCACTGTTTATGGGATTTGAAACTCCTGCTTCTGAAGACGGTGAAGATGGGATGGGGGGTTATTGAATATTTTAAAGGCGGAGGTTCATGTTAGGTGAGGTAATAAAGGTTATTGGGGTAGATGAGAATATGGATTTCAAAGCACACCCAGATTAGGCATGACCTTATTGAATAGTAAATCAGCTTTGAAGGGTCGAATGGCCTGCTCTTATTCTTAAGTCATGTGCATGTATGCATAATTGAAGCTGATTTGATCACCTTTGTCTGCTTCACAGCTCAGTCTCAGCCAGGACTGATGGGGAAATGCCGCCGGCCTCGGACTGCATTCACCAGTCAACAACTCCTGGAGCTGGAGAACCAATTCAAACTCAACAAATACCTGTCTAGGCCAAAACGCTTCGAGGTGGCCACATCCCTCATGTTGACCGAAACCCAGGTAAGAACTCAATCGTAGAACGGGGCCATTCAGCCCATTGTGTCAAAGCTTGCGCTTTGATCCAATTAGATCCCTGCTCTTTTGACATCGCCTTACAAATTTATGGGCGGCATGGTGGCACCGTGGTTAGCGCTGCTGCCTCACAGTGCCAGAGATCCAGGTTCAATTCCCGTCTCAGGCAACTGTCTGAGTGGAGTTTGCACATTGTCTGCATGGGTTTCATCCCACAGTGCAAAAATGTACAGATTAGGTGAATTGGCCATGCTAAATTGCCTGTAGTGTTAGGTTAAGGGGTAAATGTAGGGTGGGTTGCTCTTCGGAGGATTGGTGTGGGCTTGTTGGGCCGAAGGGCCTGTTTCCACACTGATAGTAATCTAATCAAATTATATCCCTCTTGAGTATTTATGCAATTCCCTCTTTTAAAGGAACATAAGAACTAGAAGCAGGAGTAGGCCATCTGGCCCATCGAGTCTGTTCTGCCATTCAATAAAATTAAGGCTGATCTTTTTGTGGACTCAGCTCCACTTACCTGCTCACTCACTGAAACCCTTAAATCTTTCACTGTTCAAAAATCTACCCATCTTTGCCTCAAAAACATCCAATGAGGTAGCCTCAATTACTTCACTGGGCGGGGAATTCCACAGATTGAACTTGCTACTTTCAACTCTTCAGACAGAATTTTCCAGATCACACTCACGCATTGTTTTAAAAAATTCTTTTTATCTATCCCCTGGTTCTTTTGCCAGTTTTGCTAAATCTCTAGTTCCCTAGTCACTGAGATGAAAACAGAAATTGCTGGAGAAACTCAACAGGTCTGGCAGCATCAGTGGAGAGAGAAAGAGTTAATATTTTGAGTGCAACATGAATCTTCAGAACTGTACTGTTCTGATGAAAAGACATATTGGACTCAAAACATTAACTCAGTTTTTCTCTCCAGATGCTGCCAGACCTGCTGAGTTTCTCCAGCATTCTCTGTGTTTGTTTCAGGTTTCCAGCACCTGCAGGACTTTGCTCCTATCCCTTTGATTACTGCCCCTTGCCACTGGAAGTAGTTTCTGCATCTCTACTATATTAAAACACTTCGTAATTAATATAATTACCTAATGTCAGTTACTTCTGCAAGATGCACTGCACAAATTTACCAAAGATCTTTAGACAGCACCTTCGAAACCCAACCTTCCAATATAAACTCCCCGCCAAATCACTCACCATTCTGACTTGGAAATATGTCACTGTTCCTTCAGTGTCAAAATCCTGGAACTTACTCCTTAATGGGGTGTACCTACTCCTGCTCCTAGTTTTTATGCTCTCTTCTCCTACTCTTTCTTATTTTTGTAGTTGTTGCTCTGGTGGGCAGCGCTTGTTAATTGCTTTTTTAGTCAATGAAATGGGTGATTTGGTGGTGTGTGTCAAAATACAAATGATAGCCTGAAATTATCATTGATTATTGTACTGAACCCATTGGGTTCAGTAATATCCATTAGGGAAGCAAATCTAATGTCCTTTCCCAGTCAGGCCTGGACATGATTCCAGACTCACAGCAAGATGGTTGACTCTTAATTACCCTCTTAAATGGCATTCAGTTCAAGGGTAATTCAGGATAGGCAAATGACTAACAATGCCTGTGTCTCAAGAATCTCTTCTATTTTACTGTACTGCTGTGGACTTTTGTATTTTTGAATCCTATTATGGCGCAGAAAGAGGTTATTTGGCCCATCATGTCTGTATTGGACAATCAAGGAGCTACCCATTATAATTCCACGTTGCAGCATTTGCTCAATAGCCATACATTCAAGGTGCACTGAGATCCGTAGATGCCTTCATAATGTTTATCACCCAGTTAGGGATATGCAACAAATGCCGGCTCTGTCTCACCCCCTGAGTGAACTAATTTTTAAAAAAATTACATTAAAAATAAAACATAAATGCAGTGAGTAGTTAGGGTCTGGAATGCACTGCCTGGGATTGTGGTAGAGGCAGGTTCAGTTGAAAAATTCAAAGAGGTACTGGATGATTCTTCCCTTAGAAATAGTGTGTAAGGGTATAGAGAAAAAAACAAGAGACTGGCTCAGGGTAATGTTTATTGAAAGAGCCAGTGCAAGCTTGATGGGCTGAACAGCCTCCTTTGGCACTGGAAACATTCTTTAATCTTGTAAAAATGTTTAGGGGAGATACTTGTGGAAAAGTTCTTCACGCAGAGGGTGGTGGGTGCCTGGAACACATTGCCAATGGAGGTCGTTGGGGTGGGAATGGTGGCGTCATTGAAGATGTATCGAGACAGATACATGAATGGGCAGTGAACAGAGGGATATACCATTACAAAATAGGCTATAGATTTAGATAGAGGATTTGGATTGGTGCGGGCTTGGAGGGCTGAAGGGCCTGTTCCTGCTGTAATTTTCTTTGTTCTTTGTTCTAAATGGCAAGTTTTCTTTCATAGAAAATGGGAGCAGAAGTAGGCCATTCGGCCCTTTGAACCTGCTTCACCATTCAATATGACCATGGCTGAGCATTCAGCTCAGTTTATGGGCGGCACGGTGGCACTGCTGCCTCACAGCGCCAGAGACCTGGGTTCAATTCCTGCCTCAGGCGACTGACTGTGTGGAGTTTGCATATTCTCCCCGTGTCTGCGTGGGTTTCCTCCGGGTGCTCCGGTTTCCTCCCACAGTTCAAAGATGTGCAGGCCAGGTGAATTGGCCATGCTAAATTGCCTGTAGTGTTAGGTTAGGGGTATGGGTGGGTTGCGCTTCGGCGGGGCAGTGTGGTGTGGACTTGTTGGGCCAAAGGGCCTGTTTCCACACTGTAAGTAATCTAATCTAATCAGTTCCCTGCTCCCTTTTTCTTCCTCATACACTTTAATCCCTTTAGCCCTAAGAATTAAATCTGACTCCTTTTTTAAAACATTCAATGTTTTGGCATCAACCAGTTTCTGTGGTATAGGATTCCACAGGCTCCCCACTCTCTGGGTGAAGACATTTCTCCTCAGCTTAGTCCTAAATGGCCTATCATATTTGGAATCCTTACAATGTTGGAGTAGGCCATTCAACCCAACATGTCCACACCAACTAGCCAAAGAGCTACCCACCCAGACTCATCCCATTCCTGTAACCCTGCATTTCCCATGGCCAATCCATCTGCATATCTTTGGACTATGGGAGGAAACTGGAGCACCCAGAGGAAACCTGTGCAGGCACAGGGAGAATGTGCAAACCCACACAGGCAATTGCCTGAGGCTGGAATTGAACACGGGTCCTTGGGTCTGTGAGGCAGCAGTGCTAATCACTGAGCTACCATGCTGCCTTTATCCTTAGACAGTGACCCTCCCCCCAATTCTTGACTGCCCCGGTCATTGGGAACACCCTTCCTGTGGTTATCCTGTCTAGTCTTGTTAGAAATGTATAGGTTTCTGTGCAATTCCCTTCAGAACTCTAGTGAATACACTCCTAACCAATCTTTAAGGGGAGTCTGATTTGTAAGACCATCGAACGTGGAAAATGGAACATTAAAGCACAGTACAGACCCTTCAGCCCTCGATGTTGCTCTGACCTGTGAAACTGATCTGAAGACCACCTACCCTACACTATTCCATTATCATCCATGTGTTTATCCAATTACCATTTAAATGCCCTTAAAGTTGGCCAGTCAACTACTGTTGATTTATTCTCTTTCTCTCTCTGTCTGTCTTAATCTCACTCAGGTGAAGATTTGGTTCCAGAACCGAAGGATGAAGTGGAAAAGGAGTCGGAAAGCCAAGGAGCAGGCAGCGCAGGAGGCAGAGAAGCAGCGAGCTGGGAAATACTTAGACAAGGCAGCGGGGGGTGAGAGCAGGTCGGAGTCAGAGAGTGTGGATTTCAACAGCCACAGCACAAAATTCCTGCAGTGTAGCACAGAATTAGGCTACTCTTCCAACAGCTCTTGCTCAGAAGACGAAGTATCTCGGAAGGAGGTGCAAATCGCGTCGACTTTGTGAACCGAGTTGGGTGCAAACTTGGTGCAACTCCCCAAACTTTGTTCCTTTTCCCCCGGTCTCAAAAAAACGTTGCAACACTGGGCCTTAGTGCCTGCCCTGTTCATCTCTTTCACTCACTCTCTCCCTCGGTCCTGGTCCTGCAAACATACTGGGATTAGTTTTTAATTTAGTGAAGACGAAGAGGCCAAAGACTTCCAAGATGTCTTCAAACACAAAGAAACTGAACAAACAAACAAAATGTTGAGGCAGCACCTGATTTGCTGGGCACTTGAAGATTATATTGTACTGAATCAGTTAATTTAATTTATTTTCTATTTTTGTCATATTTAATGTGAATTATTCTTTATATTATATTTTGGAAAGAAATCTTTGGTTCCACTAAAGGTTGCTGTTTGAAAATTCGAAGGGACAAAAACCAGGAGTGCTAAATAAAACAAAACTGGGACACTTTGAAAGCGGTGGAAGATCTTGAAAAGAGGGGAGAAACAGGACAATTTCAAAGACATTGTCATATGTTTTTCTTAATTTATTCAAATACTGTGAACTTTAAATGTTAATTGGCCCAGTACATTTCTCTGCTTCTGTTTTACATTATCCTGCATCCAGAGGAAAAAAAGTGCTGGCAGATATTACAGAGTAAAAAACATGTGTGTGTGTCCGTGTGTGTGTGTACCATTGTAAGTGTGTCTACACGCAGGAGTGTACAACGTGTGTATATGCATATGCATGTACATCTGTGTGTGTGTGTGTGAGTGTGTAAGGATCTGTGTTTCTCTTTTAGCAGCTGCACTAGGGTAAGGGTATCAGCGATTTGGAGCTCTTAACAATAAAATAGAAGTCTCCTTCATGATTTGATCTGAACCAGCCGCATTCCCTCTGTGGAATGGCAAATATACAGTGTTTGTTTGTCTGTCTGTCCGTCTTTTTGGGGCTTCTTGCCTTTGTCTTTGGAATCTTGTCTGTGATGTCCTAATCTTTGTACAAAGCAAATGCTTGCCACGCTTTAAATGTGAATATTAAACAGTATCATGTTCTGTACAACAAGGTAATGTGACTTCAAAAGCAGCATCACTTCCCCATCTACCTGGTCATGTCTGACACATTGTGTGAAGCATCATGAGCAAACTATTCTGCCCCTTGAGTTTGTACTGCTTATCGATCACACATCCCAACTCCATTACACACCTTACGAAAAACTAGCTATTTCAATCTTGGAAACTTTCACCCTCAGCATTCAGAGGCTTTTGATTTCCAATGCCCACCTTATATTTTAATTGAATTTCTCAGCAGCTTTGCTTTAATTATAAAATAGTGCTCCCTTGATTTGCATTCCCCCGCCAAAGGAAATCAGACTGTGGAGGAAGTGGGGCAAGTTCATTTTTAACCACAATTAATAAGAAATAGCCAAAGATGGTGAAGGGCCATTTGATGCAGCAGCGTTGATACTCCAAATGTGGAACTGTCGCCTAGGGTCTCATTGGACGCCAATACTGGGCAAGTCATATCCCCGAGTGAAACCTTCATAATATTTCCCCATGGAAAAAAACGGTATCTTTAAAAGGTATTTTCATGCTATAATAACTGTTTTTTTAATCCCTATTTCTGCTTTACTAAAACAGATTTCACTTTGACAGAGACAATATATTTACAGTAAATACATAAGGACTTTTCATAACAATCATATTCTACTCAAATCCATTTTGATCAGTTTAGATTACATTACCTACAGTGTGAAAACAGGCCATTTGGCCCAACAAGTCCACACCAACTCTCCGTAGAGTAACCCACCCAGACCTATTTCCCTTCCCTATATTTACCCCTGACTAATACACCTAACATAACGGGCAATTTAGCATGGCCCATTCACCTCAGCTGCCCACCTTTGGAATGTGAGAGGAAACTGGAGCGCCCAGGGATTACATTTGTTTTCCTCTATATTTGCTCTTGGCAAAGCATGCACTATGATTTTGTTTATTTTTGCTACATGAACGATTGTCAAATGAAATGGTGTAACATTAAACTCCACCTTAAACAAGTCTAAAATACTTCGTATGAAAGAGAGGTAAGAGAGGTAATGGATTAAAATAAAGCTTTGTAGACTTATTGAATATGTTGAAGAGCTAACACCAAACAACTCTCTTTCCTCAGGGTTGAATATTTCTCCTGGCAAGAATTTAGTTTTTGATAAAAGTAACTAACTGGTCACTCAGTCTCCATTTTGTCCTTCTGTCAAAAACTGAACCAACACCAAACACTGCTGGCATCGAGACTCAAGACTGAAATCTGGCTTGATAGATCATATGTAGTTCTTTTTAATGTGATGCAGCAATTGTTCACTGGAACAAAAGCACACAATGTTGCAGATGTGAGTTTAACAAGAAAACAGCTGTTTATGACATAGAAGTAAAGATGAACTAGAATAAACCAAGCTGTTTACATATAACACAATCTGAAAGATTTCAAAACAGTAAAAATACAATCCCATCTATTCCCAAAACCATCAATTTACCCGAATATCAAAGAGTTCAAGACATTCAATCTAAACACTCATAGGGAGGTAATCTATTTTCTAACGAATTCCTTTCTTCAGGAGAAATTTTCTTGCATCGAAATTCAACCAGGATTTTGGTAAACTGAAACCAAAACCGAAATCTTTCCAATCTCTGCGTTCTTCCTTTAAGTAAAACAAACTGAATTGTTGAGTCCACTAAACTGAGAGCAAGCTATTGCTTTTCCATGTTTATTTTAAAACTCTCACAACGCAAATAAAGTCCCACTATCACTTAACTTTTCAGTCGATCAAGCAATTCTGTAAAATGTTGCACAGATAGACAGGGTGTTTAAGAAGGCATTTAGCATGCTTTCCTCCATTGCTCAGTCCTTTGAGTATGGGAATTGAGAAGTCATGTTGTGGTTGTATAGAACATTGGTGAGGCCTGTTCGGGAATACTGTGTCCAGTTCTGGTTACCCAGTCATAGGAAGGACACTGTTAAGCTGAAGAGGGTTCAGAAGAGATTTACCAGGATGTTGTCAGGAATGGAAGGTTTGAGTAATAAGGAAAGCCTAGAAAGCTGGAACCTTTTTCACTGGAATGTAGGTGGTTGAGAGGTAATAGTCAGGAGTATAGATAGAGTTAATGATAGTTGTTTTTCTCCCTAGGATGGGGGGTTTCAACACTAAGGGGCACATTTTTAAGGTGAGGGTAGAGAGATTTAAATATACACCAGGGGCAAATGTTCGTATGTGGAGTGAACTTCCTGAGGAAGTGATGGATGTGGATACAATTACAACGTTTAAAAGACATTTGGACAAGTAATGAATAGGAAAGGTTTGGAAGGATATGGGCCAGGAGCAGGCAAATGGGACTATTTCAGTTTGGGATTATGTTTTGGTTGGACGGTTTGGATCAAAGGGTCTGTTTCTGTGCTGTTTGGCTCTATGACTCTGCAACTTAAAAACAACTAAATCAACGCTGTAAACCATATAGTTACATATTCCTTCAATGTCTTTATTTGTTCATCATTGGAATGTAGCTGTTGCATTTTTCTTTTCAAACAACATGAGTTAACGTTGATAAAGTCCATCCAGTGCTACAAAGACTAATATTTCTTTGGCTGGTTCACTCAAAAGAACTCGATCTGAAAATTTCAATTCCTTTTAGCAAGTCAATTTTTGTGGCGAGTCTTGCACCTAATTTTTTTAACGCAGCTTAATCTTATAATAGGAAATGAGCCTCCTTTTGTATTCACATTGTTTTTGGAAGAATCTTTGTAATTCATTTGGTTTCAGTGGTGTCACATTAGGTGACCTCCAGCTACTATGACTTTGTTCAAAGACGTTATTTTTTATCATGAACTTGGGCTTTTGTCTGGATTGAGTCTTTAAAGATGTTGTTTTGAAGACAACACATATCCAGATTAACATCTGGATTAGGTTAGATTCCCTACAGTGTGGAAACAGGCCCTTGGGCCCAACAGGTCCACACCAACCCTCCGAAGAGCAACGCATTCCTCCTGAATGATGCACCTAACACTATGGGCAATTTAGCATGGCCAATTCACCTGGCCTGCACATCTTTGGATTGTGTGAGGAAACCGGAGCACCTGGAGGAAACCCACACAGAGAGAACGTACAAACTCCACACAGACAGTCTCCCGAGGCTGGAATCGAACCCAGGTCCCTGGTGCTGTGAGGCAGCAGTGCTAACCACTGGGCCACCATGCTACCCAGAAATCACGACCAGCCAAAATTGGTTTCCTGGCCAATTCTGGAATGCTCCATAAGTCACTTTGATAATTTTTTGGAAGATAGAACAAGATGCTATTAAACCTCATTGCTCTGTAATAGCCAGTTTGATTGCTGGAAAGACAACTTAGGAATTTTCAATTTCATTCTCCACTTTCACAACTATAAACATAATTTTTCCTTTATACTATATCTCTTTACATTGTTACTGTAACAGCTCATTGCTTATTTCTTCCTGTCAGGTAGAGTCTCTGCATAATTTACAAGATTGAGCTTCTTTTTGATTTAACAAGCTCTCTCGAGTTTGCAATTAATGATGCCCCAGAGATAGGTAACAACACAACTCCCTTGCTTGCAATAAAATTTGAACTTCGGTCTATTTTTTAACCTGCTCTGGTTTTTGTTGTTTATTGCGCACCCTTAAAATGTTTATTTAGTTATTGTTTTAGTCAATTTCTCTCTGAAACTGGAAACACAGGCTGGAAATGTAGTCTCTGAGCTCTGGTTTATCAATTTTCCTTTAATCAGTATGTAATTCTCTCACCTCATGTCCATATATTAGTTCAGAAGAACTAAATCTTATGGCCTCATTAGAAGCATTCTTAATAGCAAATAGTAATATAGCTATTTCTTTATTCCAATCAATACGATATTACAGACAACAAATTCAATCATGGTTTTCAAACTTTTAATGCCACCTTTCCTATGCACCTTGAGATTGTGAGTGATTAGCAGAAGATATAAATTATTTTATTCTCAAGCAAGTAGTAGTTTCTTTGGATAATTGAGGCATAAAATTTTAATCCTGATGCATGGAGAGGGTAAATAGGCAGAGACTTTTCCCTGGGGTTGGGGAGTCCAGAAATAGAGGGCATAGGTTTAGGGTGAGAGGGTAAAAATATAAGAGACCTAAGGGGCAACCTTTTCACACAGAGGGTGGTACATGTGTGGAATGAGCTGCCAGAGGATGTGGTGGAGGCTGGTACAATTGCAACACTTCAGAGGCATTTGGATGAGTATATGAATAGGAAGGGTTTGGAGGGATATGGGCCGGGTGCTGGCAGGTGGGACTAGATTGGGTTGGGATATTTGGTCAGCATGGACGGGTTAGAACAAAGGGTCTGTTTCCATGCTGTACATCTCTGTGACTCTATGATTGTATTTCTTTGGGTAATTCATACTTTGTGAATCAAATTGAACTAACTTTTGCATTACCATTTTTCAATATTTATTTCCTAAAGGCTCTGTTTTGGGAAATATTGTGGAAACATCCATACTTGTTAAACAATACAAATTTGAAAATGTGTTGCTGGAAAAGTGCAGCAGGTCAGGCAGCATCCAAGGAACAGGAGAATCGATGTTTCGGGCATAAGCCCTTCTTCAGGAATGCCCGAAACGTCGATTCTCCTGTTCCTTGGATGCTGCCTGACCTGCTGCGCTTTTCCAGCAACACATTTTCAGCTCTGATCTCCAGCATCTGCAGTCCTCACTTTCTCCTCGAAAACAATACAAATTCCCAATCTGACTTCAGGCAGGGATCTTACATAATCCATTAAGACTCTGCTAAACAGTTCTTCGAAGTTTAATTGATGTAAGGCTGGTAAAATTTGATCAGATCTTTCTGTAAAAAGTTCAAAGTTGCCATAGTTTTACCAGACCATAGGGCTGCTCTCTTATTAGAGGATCACTACACCTCAGGTGAGGGGGGCGGTGGTTGAAGACAGAAGGCAGTTCATGGTAACCTCAGCTGGTGCAGGAATTCAACCCACGCTGTTGGTGTCATTCTGTATCACAAACCAGTCAACTGAGCTAACTGACCTCCGAACATTGTAATCCTGGTCAGTAAAAATGCTTTATTGTTTATTTTGACAGTGTTTTTCGAATACCTATGTGACCTACCATTAGAATCTCGTGAGTAACATGTAAAATTTCATTATGATGTTCAGATGGAACTACTACTACCATAGATCACTGCTCATCTTTTGGTAGTTGAGGTAGCCTACATTTCCTCATTAATATTTTGTCTTTTAAGCAATAACACTCAGGTATTATTTCTGATTCCATTTCAGAGCAAGCTGTTTGGTATAACCCTTTCAATCCAAACTTATCTGTTGCATTTCTATTAAATAAGTTGATCTAAACATATCAGCCTCATATTCCTTATCTTCATCCTCTTTTGTTCAACTTTTGTATCCAATGACTGAATTTCAAAATCATCTCCTGGTTTCATACACTCCTCAACTTCCTGTTTAATTCCACTAGCCTGAATCTCATCACAACACAGTCAGGAAACCATTCAAGATCTTCCTTCTGTAACAGTTTGGCATCTTTTACCTCCATTGGTTGTTCCACCACCCATTTCCCAAAGTAAAATCAATTCCTTCTTGGAATTTATGACACCCCTCCCACTACAAGTGCTCTAAATACCAAGTCACTCTTTAATCCAATTCTGTGTAACAAGACTGTTTTATAACCTCCATGTACAAATCCAATCAGTATTTTCTCCATCGTTAACCTCTTTGGAAGACAAATAGTATCACAAGCCAGCATCAATGACTTACTTACTCCTTTGTCTCTCAATATCTTTATTGATGTGGAGGTGCCTGTGTTAGACTGGGGTGGACAAAGTCAAAAATCACACAACACCGGGATATAGTCCGACAGGTTTATTTGGAAGCACTAGTTTTCAGAATGCTGATCCTTCATCAGAGAGCTGTGGAGCAGGATCATAAGACACAGAATTTATTTTTTAAAAAATAGTGTCATGCAACTGAAACAATATAGAACATAGAACAGTAAAGCACAGAACAGGCCCTTCAGCCCACGATGTTGTGCTGACCATTGATCCTCATGTAAGGTAAAACTAATGTACGAACCTTCAAATTTCTGTGACCATATGCATGTCCAGCAGTCTCTTAAATATCCCCAATGACCTTGCTTCCATAACTGCTGCTGGCAACGTATTCCATGCTCCCACAACTCTCTGCATAAAGAACCCGCCTCTGACATCCCCTCTGTACTTTCCGCTAAACAGCTTAAAACTATGACCCCTCGTGTTAACAATTTCTGCCCTGGGAAAAAGTCTCTGGCTATCAACTCTATCTATGCCTCTCATTATCTTGTACACCTCAATTAGGTCCCTTCTCTTCCTCCTTTTTTTCCAATGAAAAAAGTCCGAGCTCAGTCAATCTCTCTTCGTAAGATAAGCCCTCCATTCCAGGCAGCATCCTGGTAAACCTCCTTTGAACCCTCTCCAAAGCATCCACATCTTTCCTATAATAGGGCGACCAGAACTGGACACAGTTTTCCAAGAGTGGTCTAACCAAAGTTTTATAGAGCTGCAACAAGATCTCATGGCTCTTAAACTCAATCCCCCGGTTAATGAAAGCCAAAACACCATATGCTTTCTTAACAACCCTGTCCACCTGGGTGGCAATTTTAAGGGATCTATGTACCTGCACACCAAGATCCCTCTGTTCCTCCACACTGCCAAGAATCCTGTCTTTAATCCTGTACTCAACTTTCAAGTTTGACCTTCCAAAATGCATCACTTCACATTTATCCAGGTTGAATTCCATCTGCCACCTCTCAGCCCATCTCTGCATCCTGTCAATGTCCCGCTGCAGCTCACAACAGTCCTCTATACTGTCAACGACACCTCCAACCTTTGTGTTGTCTGCAAACTTGCTAACCCATCCTTCAATCTCCTCACCCAAGTCATTAATAAAAATTAAAGAGTAGAGGCCCAAGAACAGAGCCCTGTGGAACACCACTCACCACTGATTTCCAGGCAGAATACTTTCCTCCCACGAGCACTCACTGTTTTCAGTCGACCAGCCAATTCTGTATCCAGACAGCTAATTTTCCCTGTATCCCATTCCTCCTGACCTTCTGAACGAGCCTACCATGGGGAACCTTATCAAATGCCTTGCTGAAGTCCATATACACCACATCCACAGCTCGACCCTCATCAACTTGTCTAGTCACATCCTCAAAGAACTCAATAAGATTTGTGAGGCATGACCTGCCCCTCAAAAAGCACTTAATCAGGCCATGCGCTACCAGATGGTCATAAATCCTATCCATCAGAATCCTTTCTAACACCTTGCAGATGACAGACGTGAGACTGACTGGTCTGTAATTGCCAGGGATTTCCCTATTTCCTTTCTTGAAGAGAGGAATTACATTTGCCTCCTTCCAGTCGTCAGGTGCGACTCCAGTGAAGAGCGAGGATGCAAAGATCTTTGCAAGTGGCGAAACAATCGCATTTCTTGCTGCCCAAAGCAGCCGAGGACAAATCTGGTCTGGCCCTGGAGACTTGTCAATCTTAATGTTTGTCAAAATTTTCAGCACATCAGCTTCCTCAATCTCTATCTGTTCCAGCATGCTAACCTGCTCCTCAATGGTTTCATTCACTACAAGGAAACTTTTCTTTAGTAAAGACAGAACCAAAAAGCTCATTTAGGCTTCCCCAACCTCCTCAGACTCTATACACTAGTTCCCTATGCTATCCCTGGTTGGCTCTACACTTTCTTTGATCGTTCTCTTATTCCTTACATACGTGTAAAATGCCTTAATCTAAATTCAACTCCATCTGCCACACTTGGTTGTCTTAAAGATTATAGAATCTCTACAATGTGGACGCACACCATTCAGCTCATTGAGTCCACACTGACCCTCCAAAGTGCATCCTACTTAGACACTGTTTCTGTACCCCTATATTGCCCGTGGCTAACTCATCTGGCCTGCACATCCCTGCACACTGTGGGCAATGTAGCATGGCCAATCCACCTAACCTGCACATCTTTGCAATAGAACATAGAACATAGAACATAGAACAATACAGCACAGAACAGGCCCTTTGGCCCACGATGTTGTGCCGAACTTCTAACCTAGATTAAGCACCCATCCATGTACCTATCCAAATGCCACTTAAAGGTCGCCAATGATTCTGACTCTACCACTCCCACGGGCAGCGCATTCCATGCCCCCACCACTCTCTGGGTAAAGAACCCACCCCTGACATCTCCCCTATACCTTCCACCCTTCACCTTAAATTTATGTCCCCTTGTAACACTCTGTTGTACCCGGGGAAAAAGTTTCTGACTGTCTACTCTATCTATTCCTCTGATCATCTTATAAACCTCTAAGATATAAACCTCTAATGTGGAAGAAACTGGAGCACCCAGAGGAAATCCACACAAACATGGGGAGAATGTGCAAACTCCACACAGACAGTGGCCCAAGGATGGAATTGAACCTGGGTCACTGCTGCAGTGAGGCAGCAGTGCTAACCACTGAGTCACCATGCCTCCCCTTGGCCCATTGGCCCATTTGATTAAGGTTGTACTCTGAGATAACCTTCTTCACTGTTCACTACATCAGCTATTTTGGTCTCATCTGCAAACTTACTCCAGTATTTACATCCAAATCACTCATTTAAATGACAAAAATGGTGGACTCAACAACAATCCTTGCAGCACACCGGTGGACACAAGCGTCCTGTCTAAAAATAAACAACCTTCTCCCATCAACCTTTGTCCCCTACCTTCAAGTCAATTTTGTATTCAGTTGGCTAGCTCCTTTGGATTCCATGTGACCTAACCTTGCTAACCAGTCCACTTTGCAGGACTTTATCGAATGCCTTGCTGAAATCTATATCAACAGCGTTTACCACTCTGTCTTCATCAAACTTCTTTGTCACCTCTTCAGAAAACTCAATCAAGTTAGTGAGACACAATTTCCCAAGCACAACGCCATGTTGAATATTCCCAATCAGTCCTTTCCTTTCCAAATTCAAGGAAATCCTGGCCCTCAGAATCCTCTCCAACAACTTGCCCACCACTGACATCCGACTCACTGTTCTTTGATTCCCTGGCTTTTCCTTACTACCTTCCTTAAATAATGGCACCACATTAGCCACCTTCTAGGCTTGAACAATGGCACCTTACCCGTGGCTGTTGAAGATACAAATATCTCAGCAAGGGGCCTAGCAATCTCTTCCCTAGCTTCCCACAAAGTTCTGGGATACACCTGATCAGGTCTTAGGGATTTATCTATCTTTATGTATTTTAAGAGCTCCAACACCACCTCTTCCGTAATATGGACAATTTCAAAATTCCACTATTTATTTCCTCAATTTCCCTAGTTTCCATGTCCTTCTCCATAGTAAATACTGATGTAAAATATTAATTTACTATCTCACCCAACTCTCGTTGTTCCACAAATTGTACCAAGGCACTTTACAGTTGTATGATCATACATAATTTGACGTAAAGCCACATAAAGAGACATTGGAATAGTTGAGTAAAAGGTTTGATGAGTTAAGTTTTAAGAAGGATCTTCAAGGTGAAAAGAGAAAACAGGAGGTCCACCTTGTGTGGTTGTGTGTGTGGGTGAGGAATAATGGTATGGTTACAATGTATTTCTTTAAACTCTCTTGTGGGGTAAGTCCAGATTTCAAAGTCTAGAGACAGTAATATGCCCTAGAAATGACTTTCAGGGTTATAAGGAAAAAGCAGGTCTGTGATATTGGTTGTTTTGGTCTTGTAGAGAGCTAGCAGGGAGGTGATAGACTGAAAGGCTGCCCCAATGTTGTGATCAATATATGATCAATTTATTTCACTAATTGCTGTCATTCATTTTAAAACATATGAACAGGTCAGCAAACATTTGCTTTACATTAGGCTTTGGCTGTTAAGTGGTAAGTAACTTCCATGCCACATAAGTGCTGGACAATGATGAGGACCAACATGAGCTCCCTTGATGTTCAATGATAGAATGATCACTGAATTCCCACCATCAACATCTTGGGGTTAGCAATAGCCAGAACTGAACTGAACTCACCATATAAACAGTGTGGCCACAAGAACATGCCAGAGGCTAGGGATCCTGTGGTGAGTAACTCACTTCCTGACTCCCCAAAGTCTGCCCACCATCTACAAACCACAAGTCAGCAGTGTGGTGGAATACTCCTCACTTTCCTGGATGAGTGCAGCTCCAACAAGATGCTTGACAACATCCAAGTCAAAGTAGCCCGCTTGATTGGTATCACATTCACATCCCTCCACTCCCTCCACCACCAACACTCAGTAGCAGCAGTGTCTACTATCTGCAGAAATTCACCAAAGCTCTGTTGGCAGCACCTTCCAAACTGACAACTACTACCATCTAGAATGACACAAGTGCAACACCTAAATGAATAAAACTATCTCCATTTCCAACATTCACTTCCTTCCCCACTGATGCACAGTGGAAACAGTGTGCATCATTTATTACTTCCCCTGAGCTGCAGTGTTCCTGCAAACAACCTTTCAAGAGAGATGTTAGGATGCTCTTCTCCACACAAGGGGTGATAGGGATGTGGAACGCTTCTCCATAAATGACAGTTGATATTAGATCAGTTGTTACTTTTAAAACTGCGATAAATGTTTGTTACACAAAGGTATTAAGGGATATGAGGCCAAAAGCAGGTTTATGGAGTCAGGCCACAGATTTATGATCTCATTAAATGGCAGAACAGACTCAAAGGGCTGAGTGACCTTTCCTGTTCCTATCGTGCATTTTCTATTGCAATGTTTTTAATGTTGCAGTGATCACCTGCTCCCTTACATATTGCAAAGTCTATGTTTCAGAAATCAATGTATTAACTTTGAACTTTTTTTAAGCTCAGTGTCACATACATTTATTTAACACTGTCCACCTTTACGGAATATTTCTCTTGGCCCTGTAAGTCATCATTCTCCAATGTTATCAGCATCATTGAGGGGTTTTCTGTGAGCACAGTTTAAAGCAATTGTGCTTTGCTGTTGTCTGTTTACTAGAACAGAAGCTTATTGATATCCTTACTTCTCATGCCTTGTGAGTGGAACACCTACAAAATCATACTCCAAATTAAAACTGTGATAAATTAACTATAAATATTGTTTAATTCCTTGTATAATATAGTTGGGCCATTTTTGATTAGTAATATTCATTACCAATTCACATGAATAACACAATGAAATATAATGATATGAAGTGGCTCTGAGCCCACTGGTTACGATTTCCATTCTGTTGGGCAGATGGCATATTATTTGGTCCTCTGGGTGTTCTACTCCTTGAAGAGAACATTATCATTTTGCAAAGTGCTATCAAACTAAAAGAGAAATCAGTCCTCTGAGAAGATCTCCTTTCCATGTTTGAGATAACTGTACTGAACTTCACAAATCAGATACCTGTTAAAAGGAACGTCACAGTTACCCAGTTCTGATGCAGGAGATTGTGAGTTCAAGTCTCCCTCCAGATACCTGAACACAAAATCCAGATAAGGTGCTCGATTGTAGTGCTGTAGGAGTGCATTGATGGAAGCGATGTTTCTCAGCTGGGGTTACCAGACTAATCATTGTCTCTGGTGAATGTAAAATATTCCGAAGCACCATTTCAAAGATGAGCTAGGGAACTCTCCCTCGCAGTTGGTATTTATCCCTAAATTAACGTCATTAAGAAAGAGATTGTCAGTTATTGCCACACTGCTGTTTGTAGGAGCTTGCTGTAGGGAAATTGGCTGCTGTGTTTCGTACATTACACCGTGAAAGTATTTTACTGTGTTTTGGGGCATCATGCATTCATGATGGTTGCAGTTTTCCTGGTATGAATGCTCCTTGTATCTTGAAATATTTGCCACATCTATCAGTATGAAGGATAATGTGTTTTTGAGATTGTATCACATCGACCAGAAATAATATGTGGAGAGTGTTTTTGAGGTCTAACAGTTGACTTGGATACTTCTTCAAATTGGACTCAGAGACAGAGAATTAGTATGGACCAGGAGTTTGCTCTGCTAATCAGTAAGATTATTGCTTATCTTCTACCTGAAATCCAGACTTCCTACTGATGCAAACTGCTATAAAAGCAGATCTGTAAGCATCTAAAGAGAGTGAACAAAAAAACCCTAAGAACTGCAGATGCTGTAAATCAGAAATAAAATCAGAAACTGCTGGAAAAACTCAGCAGGTCAGGCAGCATCTATGGAGAGAAAGCACAGTTAGTTTTGAGTACAGTGATCCATCATCAGAGCAATTCTGAAGAAGGGTCACTCGACTCGAAATATTAACTCTGTTTTCTCTCCACAGATGCTGCCAGACCTGCTGAGTTTTTACAACAGTTTCTGATTTTATTTTGACTGAGAGTAAAACAAATTTAAGTTTCAAGTCCAATATGATTCTTAATTTGGAAATGAAAGGGGCTGTAAAGTTGATGGTTTTAGATTTTCTTTTGATCAATCTGTCCATTGATGTTGTTACACACCTCTGGAGCAGGTGGAACTCAATCTCCTAGGGCAGAGTTAAGGACACTACCACTATATCCAAGTTGTTCTGCATTAAAGTAGGGAGGAGAAGAAAGTAGAATAAATAGCAAGGCTGCCAGACCAAAAGTCAAAAAGAAGTACAATTCGGGTTAAATTACAGAATTGCAATTATCATGTTAATAGAATAAAGATACAGATAAAGAATGGGTGTCAATGGCAGGAACCAATGGATGCAAGGTGTGTTGGGCTGGAAACCCACTGCTCCTGTACACTCACCTTAATGTCAACCTCTGATTCTACATCCCTGATTATCATCTCAGCTTTAGGAGTAATGTATCATGGCACAGAATGCAAGTCAGACAATTACCCAGCCAACTGGACAAAATCTTGCAATCAAATAGTTTCAGATTGAGAGTGACCCCTTAAAGCCATGGTTTCCACATACTCATGGAAACCAAATCATCGACAAGCAGCCATTTTCAGGTACAAATGTTTGATGAGGTTATAATTATGGTTTATTAACTGTTTAACAGGCTCAAGTGCAGAAGTTCACTTAAAGCTGAGTAATAGCACATTAAGATGTCAATAAAGTATCTGGAAAGTTTATCATCACTTTTGACCTTCTGTGTGTGTTGTCAATATCACAGTGTTATCTGTCTTGCTTTGAAGGACACTTCTATACTGTGCTGCTGATATTTACAGCTCATAGATGGAGGGCTTTCTTTTCCTTTGTAATAGCTGCTCTTTTCTTTCGCTCCTGCTCTCCTTCCCTTCAGACCCTTCACAATTCTGCATCTTTCCAGGAAATATACCATCTGTTTCATTTGTGGTTGACTCTTAACTGCATTCTGAGTAGGTAGGGATTTGCAATTAGTACAAGCTTAGAAAGCCAACATTCACATGTTTTAAACAAATGAAAAAAGCACGCGGCATGTTAGACAAATGGTCCTAGGGTTTGTAGCTCTTCCTCCATCTTCAGCAATGATGAAGGCAGTGTCTTGTTTAGAAGTGCCTCTCTGTTGGTCTGCATTCCCCCCCTCATGACTATCAGCCAGCTAGGACTCTGAAGGAAATACCAATTGAAGCCCATCCACATCGCACGTGGCAGGACTTGTTCAAACCCCGTCTTTTGTTGACATGGTCTTTGTGAAGATGCTCCTAATTTTACCAATGTTTGGAAATTTCATTTTAAGTGTAACCTTCCTGAAGGTCCACATTTCTCAGAGGATGTATTGAGTGTTTATGGAAAAATATTGTCTCCTGCAGAGTACCACGTTGCTGATTTGTAGCCTGGTGTGGTGTTGTAAGGATTAACATCAGGCTATGGACATAGGGCTCATTTTCATTGCACAGTTGGACTTTCCCTTTTGGGGTAGGTGTGACAGTAGGTTTATATTTGAACAATAGAGAAAAATAGATCTGATGCAGTTTGAAACAGCAGAGAAATAGGGATAAACAGATAAATAGACAGTAGATAGAAAAATAGATGGATGGAAAAATTGACAGCTAAATATATGAACAGATAGAGGGAAACAAATAGGTAGATGGAATCATACACAGATGGATAGAGAGCCATAGAGTAGTACAAAAAGATGAAGAAATCAAGCCATAGATATTACCATCAAACGGTGACTTTTTGGTAAAATGGCAGGGTTAAGTTTAAAAACTGCACCTATTAAAGTGATGAATTTTGCAGCTAATTTCTTTTACTTGTTTTAGGGTCCATGTAGCTGTAAAAGACAATCATCCTTTGTGTTTATTTATTGTCCACTGCTCCCAGGACTGGGCAGTTTCCCAGATCTCCTAATTCAAGATCTGATTTACGGCTGTTTAGAGGAATGAGTCATGCTGTAAACAGTGGCAAATGCCATCAAACACAGATTTATCCCACTTTGTACCCTTCTCCCACCCACCTTAAATCTTTGGGACACTGGTAAAGAGCTGACACAATGCCGCAGATACAATTAGAGCCAATACAACAAATTCAGATCATTTACAGAAAACAGCTCCTTTCATTATTTACCTTCATTGCTGTCCTGTCAGTCCTGTCCCATTTAATTATACATATTGAATGTTAATGGGGTAATTGAATATTTGGTGTGTGAATTACGCTATCAGATAATGATAGCAGGCTCTTTTAGAGTTTATTGATTATAAGTGAGCAGATTTAAAATCACCATTAGTTAAATGTGTTTAATTACCTTCCTGGGAGGTGAAATAAAGGACAACAGACCCAAGTGAGCTAAATAACTGTGTGAGATGGAGTTGTTGAGAGCCAGAGAAATAGGACCTTGCAACTTTGTAATAAAGAATTACCATAAACATATACAAAATCAAACACAAAAGCAGGGGAGTCATTAACAATAAAATATTGGGGTTTTACTTTTCATTAAAACAAAGGAGAATTCCACAAATCGGTCTCTTTTAGTCGACAATGAAATTAATCCTTAGTGCTGGGATGTCAAAGATCCCGTGTATCTTTAGCGGTCCCCAAATTAAGTCCCATTCTTCTTCCTTTGCTGAGGCTCTTTATTTTCAGTTTTCACAAATTCTTTCAGTTACCAGTATCCGTTGAGTTATTGACACAGGCGCAGGAAGAAGAGGAAGCCATTCAGCCCTTCAAATCTGTTCTGCCATTCAATTAGATAATGGCGGTTCTGTATCGAGACCCTAATTACCCACTTTGTTTCTGAAACCCTTACTATGCTTTTCTGACAAAAGGCTATTACATTCAACTTTGAAATTTTAAGTTGATCTTCAACCTCAAATGTGACTTGGGGGAGAGAGTTTCAATTTTCCACTCACCCTTGTAATAAGGATATGTTTTTTGACACTTCCCCAAAAGCCTTGCTTTAATTGTGAACTTGTATTGTCTTGGTCTCGTCTCACCCACAACAGGAAATAATTTCTCTCTGTCATAAAACTCTTGTCCAAGACACCTCGGATTTAATCCCCCACTTCCTCAGTGTGTATTGAGTTTGCTAATCTTGATTGACTGAACAAACTTGTTGGAATGCCCCTTCTGTCTATGGCACATTGGGTGAAAACAGGATCATACTGCTTAAATTATCAAATTGTAATGATAGAATCCCTACAGTGTGGAGGCAGGCCATTTAACCCACTGAGTCCACGCTGATCCTCTGAGGTCCAACCCAGATCTCCTCTCCCTACCGTATCTCTGTAACCTTGCATTTTCTATGGCTAACCCACCTAGCCAGAACATCCCTGGACACTGGGTAACTTAGCATGACCAAGCCACCCTAAACCTGCACATCTTTTAACCAGAGAAAACCCATGCAGACACGGGGAGAATGTGCAAACTCCACACAGTCACCCGTGGGTTGAATCAATCTGGGTCCCTGATACTGAGAGGCAGCAGTGCTAACCACTGAGCCAGTGTGGTTGTTGGTGGTCATCTCATCTCCAAGATATCTCTGCAGGAGTTCCTCAGGGTAGTGTCCAAGTCCCAACCATGTTCAACTGCTTCATCAATGACCTTACCTCCGACATAAGGTCAGAGGATGCTTGCCAATGATTGCACAATGCTCAGCACCATTTATGGCTCCTCAGATTCTGAAGCAGACCATGTTCAAATGCAACAAGATCTGGACAATATCCGGGCTTGGGCTGACAAATGACAAGTAACATTTGCACCAAAAAAAATGCTAGGCAATGACCATTACCAGCAAGAGACAGACAATCTAATCACCATCCCTTGACATTCAACTGAGTTACCATCACTGAATCTACCACTACTAACATCTCTGGGGCTAGCATTGACCAGAAATTCAACTGGACTCACCACATACACACAGAGGCTACAGGAACAGTTCAGAGGCTAGGAATACTGCAGCCAGCAACTGACTCCTGACTCCCCAAAGCCTGTCCATCATCTACAAGGCATAAATCAGGAGTGTGGTGGATTACTCTCTACTTGCCTGGATAGGTGCAGCTCCAACAACACTCAAGGTGCTTGATTCCATCAGGATAAAGTAGCCTGCTTGATTGACATCACATCCAGAAGCATCCACTCCCTCCACCACCAATGTGGTACAAATGTGGTACAATTTGTACCACGGGTACAGCAATGTGTACTATCTACAAGATGCAGTGTAGAAATTCACAAGATCCTTTGATCACACCTTCCTAACCCTCAACCACTTCCATCTAGAAGGACAAGGGCAGCAGATACATGGGAACACCATCGCAAGTGAGCATCCCTCCAAGCCGCTCACCATCCTGATTTGGAAATATATCACCATTCCTTCAGTCTCACTGGGTCAAAATCCTCAAATTCCCTCCCTAGGGGCATTCTGTATCTATCTACACCACATGGACTCCAACAGTTTAAGTTGGCAGCTCGTAACCACCTTCTCAAGGGCAACTATGTACAGGCATTAAATGTTGACCAGCCAGTAATGCGAATAAAAAAGTTGATTAAGGCATAAGTATTAGTTGAGACACCAGGGCTAACTCCCCCACTCTTCCTAAAATAGTGTCCTGAGATCTTTTTGATCTAGTTGAGAGAACAGGTGGGGTTTATTAACCTATCTTAAAGACAGACAACCCCAAACCCAATTATTGCAACCCTCCCACAATGTTGTGTTGGGCTGTAATAAAATCCTGCACACTTAACAGCAGAGGCCAAGAAGAAGCAGCGATTCAAGAAACTGTTGCCAAAAAATTCTTCTCTGTGTTCTCAAAGTCGCCAAGCAACCCTTTGGATAGATTTTCGACAGGAAAGGGATTCAAAGCTTATCAGGAGCAAAAGGGTTAATACATATTGGGCAAAATCAGGAAGTGGGCAAACTGGGACCCACAAAGCAGGGGAATGAAAGATTATCGGGAGCAGACTATGAAACACAGAGAGATCAGCCACAATGCTATTGAACAGCATAGCACTCCCTGAGCAGTCGAATGTCCTGCTCCTGCTCCCAGTTCGGATGCCTGTAAGAATTGTTCCACACACCATTCACCACCTGAATAGACTATAGCTTCTGCATATCCAACTTGACTCCTTGCTTCCTCGAGCAAGTAGTTGCAGTCTACCTTCTAGTTCTAGTTGATGGCCATCTTCCCAAACAGATTGATCTGTTTGCATGAAACTGAAGACTTTAACAAGCTCAAAAACGCAATCACATCCCCTTTAGGACCATTTCTCCATGATGAATCCAAATTCAAACCACAAAAGTCTATTTGTGGAATGGGAGATGACTGGTCAAGTAGATGTTGATTCGCAAAATTCTATCGTACGAAAGTGGAACTTGACCATAAGAGATAGGAACAGAAATAGGACATTCAGCCCACTGTGTCTGCACTCCATTCAATGAGATCATGGCTGATTGGATAATCCATCATTCCATTTTCCTGCTTTTTCCCTATAACCATTGATTCCTGTACTGATTAAAAACCTGCTTATCTCAGCATCAAACTCAATGATCTAGCCTCGACAGCTTTCTGTGGTAAAGAATTCCACAGTTTCACTACTCTGCTGAGAGAAGAAGTTCCTCCTCATCCGTGCTTTAAATGGGTGACCCCTTATTCTGGGATAATGCCACCTGGTCATAGACTCTCCCATAAGAGGAAACAAATTTTCTGCATCCTACAGACTTGACGTTGATTAGAATGGAGAGTAACCTTATAATAAAGGTAATGTCACTCAGGGTCAGTATATGGTCTCTTGGATTAGAATTATTCTCCTAAATGTCAGGGTCAAAAGTAACAGTTCAGGATGCTGAGGACTCTGTTGTACTGACTAGAATTTGATTTGATTTATTGTAGTCACATGTACTTAAGTACAGTGAAATGTTTGTTCTGCGAGCAGTACAGGCAGATCATAGCAAACAAGGACATACTGATCATAGGATACTTAGACAGAGTGAGGTATACCAGGTTACACAGCACAGGAGGTGCACAAAGCAAGATCAACATTAGATTTGAAACTAGAGAGCCATAATCTGTGAATTAGGACCAGACCATTCAAGAGAGATGGTAGGAAGCACTTGCAGAATTCCTACAGTGTGGAAAAAGGCCATTTGGCCCAATAAGTCGACACTGACCCTCCAAAGAGGAACCTAGCCAGACCCATTGCCCCTACCTTATTACTTTACATTTCCCCTGACTAATGCACCTAACCTACACATCCCTGAACACAATAGGTAATTTAGCATGGCCAGTTCACCTAACCTGCTCATCTTCGGACTGTGGGAGGAAACTGGAGCTCCCGCAGGAAACCCACACAGACACTGGGAGAATGTGGAAACTCCACACAGACAGTCGCATGAGGCTGGAATCAAACCCGGGTCCCTGGCGCTGTGAGGCAGCAGTGCTAACCACTGAGGCACCGTGCTGCCCCTACACACAAAAGGTCGGAGATGTTTGGAACTCTCTTCTAGAAATGACTGTAGAAAAGGATGTAGAAGATATAGACTGTAGGGAAATAGATGATGACATCTTGCAAAATGTCCATATTACAGAGGAGGAAATGCTGCATGTCTTGAAACAGGTAAAGGTGGATAAATCCCCAGGACCTGAACAGGTGACCCTAGAACTCTGTGGGAAGCTCGACAAGTGATTGCTGGGCCTCTTGCTGAGATATCTGTACCATCGATAGTCACAGGTGAGGTGCCGGAAGACTGGATGTTGGCTAACGTGGTACCACTGTTTAAGAAGGGTGGTAAGGATAAGCCAGGGAACTATAGACCGGTGAGCCTGATGTCGGTGGTGGGCAAGTTGTTGGAGGGAATCCTGAGGGACAGGATGTACATGTATTTGGAAAGGCAGGACTGATTAGGGACAGTCAACATGGCTTTGTGCATGGGAAATCATGTCTCACAAACTTGATTGAATTTTTTGAGGAAGTAGAGAAGAGGATTGATGAGGGCAAAGTGGTAGATGTGATCTATATGGACTTCAGTAAGGTGTTCAAAAAGGTTCCCCATGGGAGACTGATTAGCAAGGTTAGATCTCGCAGAATACTGGGAGAACTAGCCATTCGGATACAGAACTGGCTGGAAGGTAGAAGATAGAGGGTGGAGGTGGAGGGTTGTTTTTCAGACTGGAGGCCTGTGACTAGTGGAGTGCCACAAGGATCGGTGTTGGGTCCTCTATTTTTTGTCATTTTTTACGTAAATGATTTGAATGCGAGCGTAAGAGGTACAGTTAGTAAGTTTGCAGATGACACCAAAATTGGGGGTGAAATGGACAGTGAAGAGGGTAACCTCAGATTACAACAGGATCTTAACCAGATGGGCTAATGGGCTGAGAAGTGTGAGGAGCTGCATTTTGTGAAAGCAAATCTTAGCAGGACTTATACACTTAATGGTAAGGTCCTTGGGAGTGTTACTGAAGAAAGAGACCTTGGAGTGCAGGTTCATAGCTCCTTGAAAATGGAGTCGCAGGTAAGTAGGATAGTGAAAAAGGCTTTTGGTATGCTTTCTTTTTTTGGCCAGAGTATTGAGAACATGAGTTGGGAGGTCATGTTGCGGCTGTACAGGATATTGGTTAGGCCACTGTTGGAATATTGCGTGCAATTCTGGTCTCCTTCCTATCGGAAAGATGTTGTGAAACTTGAAAGGGTTCAGAAAAGATTTACAAGGATGTTACCAGGGTTGGAGGATTTGAGCTAGAGGGAGAGGTTGAACAGGCTGGGGCTGTTTTCCCTGGAGCGTCGGAGGCTGAGGCGTGACCTTATAGAGGTTTACACAATTATGAGGGGCATGGATAGGGTAAATAGACAAAGTCTTTTCACTGGGGTGGGGGAGTCCAGAACGAGAGGGCATAGGTTTAAGGGTGAGAGGGGGAAGATATAAAAGAGACCTAAGGGGCAACTTTTTCACACAGAGGGTGGTACGTGTATGGAATGAGCTGCCAGAGGAAGTGGTGGAGGCTGGTACAATTGCAACATTTAAGAGGCATTTGGATGGGTATATGAATAGGAAGGGTTTGGAGGGATATGGGCCAGGTGCTGGCAAGTGGGACTAGATTGGGTTGGGATATCTGGTCGGCATGGAGGGGTTGGACCGAAGGGTCTGCTTCCATGCTGTACATCTCTATGACCCTATGACATTGGATACTGGATTAGTCGTTAATTTTAAATC
Source organism: Chiloscyllium punctatum (assembly GCF_047496795.1). Taxonomy (NCBI): domain Eukaryota; kingdom Metazoa; phylum Chordata; class Chondrichthyes; order Orectolobiformes; family Hemiscylliidae; genus Chiloscyllium; species Chiloscyllium punctatum. The sequence goes on along the minus strand of NC_092748.1, from coordinate 113,447,640 downwards.
TGAGATAGATATATTTTTTTATAAAGCAAAGGAAAACAGCCAAAGGCAGCTGTATACAGTTAGGTCACAGAGCAGGCATGATTCCATTGAATGGTAGAACAGGGTTGAGGGGCTGAATGGGCTACTCCTGTTCCTATGTTTCTATGCTCCGCATTGTTAATAATCTGATTGAGGCAAAAATGCTAAATGGCTGCCAACTGATTGAGGTATTAGATAGTCTTTGGAATTGTTGCCCTGCACAAGTCAGCACTTCCTAAAGAGGGGGTGAAAGAGAAAAAAAAGAAATAAAATAAATAACAAGTGGAATGAGCAGAGGTTCTATTGCAGCAATATTGTAAATGGATAGCCATATTAGCAGAAGAGGCAATCATGGTAATGCGCATTATAAAGAAATGGATTTAAAATAAATTGACTAAACATCAGCAACAAGCAATCGTTTTCTCCTTGAATTATGAAAAGCAATTTATTAATAATTCTCACAATAATACACTTTTGTGGTCTAAATAAATATCCATTTTCAACTGCTAACTAATCAAGGAAAGAATTGGAAATTAAAGACTGAAATGTTCCAAACATAAATCATTATTTTCCATTTTTACAAAGAGTTAATTTAAAGAGTATTTCTTCTCATTGAACCATGAAGTATTTCAAACCCTATGTTTGGAAAAAGGAATACAGGCATAGACTATTTTCTAAACGGTGAGAAAATTCATAAAGCCAAAGTACAAAGGGACCTGGGAGTGCTAGTCCAGGATTCTCTAAAGGTTGATTTGCAGGTTGAGTCCATGATGAAGAAGTCAAATGTAATGTTGTCATTTTTTCTCAAGAGAGGTGGAATATAAAAGCAGCGATGTACTTCTGAAACTTTATAAAGCGCTAGTTAGGTCCCATTTAGAATACTGCATCCAATTTTGGGCCCCACACCTCCGTAAGGACATACTGACACTGGAGCGTGTCGAGCGGAGATTCACACAGATAATCCCTGGAATGGTCGGCCTAACATACGATGATCGGCTGAGGATCTCTGGATTGTATTCATTAGAGTTTAGAAGGTTGAGGGGAGATCTAATAGAAACTTACAAGATAATGCATGGCTTAGAAAGGGTGGATGCTGGGAAGGTGTTTCCGTTAGGCGGGGAGACGAGGACCCATGGGCACAGCCTTAGAATTAGAGGGGGTCAATTTAGAATGGAAATGAGGAGACATTTCATCAGCCAGAGAGCGGTGGGCCTGTAGAATTCATTGCCACGGAGCGCACTGGAGGCCAGGATGTTAAATATTTTCAAGGCAGAGATCGATAAATTCTTAATCTCACAAGGAATTAAGATTACGGGGAGAGTGCGGGTAAGTAGAATTGTAGTGCCCATCAGCCATGATTAAATGGTGGAATGGACTCGATGGGCCAAATAGCCTTGCTTCCACTCCAATGTCTTCTGGTCTGCATGCGAGCTAGGCCAATGAAGGGGAGTTTATTAGGATAGGGCTGACAGATAATATGCAACATCAAATCTTTGCTTCTTCTAAGGTTAGTCTGGTGCACAATTGTCCGTCTGATTCTTCAAGAGATTGCAAATAGTCTTACATAAACTCGATAGAGACAAAAATAACTGCAGATGCTGGAATCCAAGGTAGACCAAGTAGGGGGCTGCAAGAACACAGCAAGCCAGGCAGCATCAGGTGGTGGAGAAGTCGACATGTTGGAATGTAACCCTTCTTCAGGACTAGGGGTGGGTGTAAGGTGAGCTGAGGATAAAGAGGGTGGCGGGGGCAGGGTGGTGAAGTGGAGATAGATGAAGACAGGTTGAGGCTTGGTCAATTGGAGGAATGGTTGGTGACTCAGAGGAGTGGATGGGAGGGGAAGGGGCTGGGAAGGGAGTCGGGGGAATGGGTAGGGAAGTTATTTGAAATTGGAGAGCTTAGTGTTGAGTGCTCTGGGCTGTAGGCCGCCCAGGCGGAAGATGAGGTGTTCCTCTAATTTGTGGTGTGGTTCATCGTGGCAATGGAGGAGGCCTAGGATGGTCATGTTGGAAAGGGAGTGGGAAGGGGAATTGAAATGGATGGTGACTGGGTGGTCCGGTCCACTCCTGCAGGCCCAGCTGTGATGCTCGGTGAACCGTTCCCTAAGTTTAGGTTCAGTCTCCCCGATGTAGAGAAAACCACATCAGGAGCACCTGATGCAGTAAACTAGGTTGGAGGAGGGGCAGGCCTCACCTGGAAGGACTGTTTGGGGCCCTGGATGGAGGCGAGGGGGGTGATATACCAGCTGGTCTTGCATCGTTTCCGTTTGCAGGGGAAGGCAACTGGAGGTTTGGGGTGGTTGGTGAGGAGGATTGGCGAAGGGCACCGTCCTTGCGGAAGGCAGAGATGGGAGAGGAGGGAAAGATGTCGTTGGTAATGGGGCCCAGTTGGAGTTGGTGGAAGTATTTAAGAATGATGCGTTGGATGCCGAGACTGGTGGGGTGGTAGATGAAGACAAGGAGGACTTTGTTTTTATTGAATTTTTTGGAGGGGGTGGGGTTGGTTTAGAGCAGTGGAACAGGGAATGGTACGGTGGAGGGCTGTTTGGATGATGGAGGATGGAAAAGTACGTTGTTCGAAATAGGTGGACATCTGGGATGCTTGGGAGTGGAATGTCTCCTTGTCCGAGTAGATGCACTGGAGGCAAAGGAATTGGGAGAATGGGAAGAGTTCTTGCAGGATACTGGGTGGGAGTAGGTGTAGTCCAGGTTGTTATGAAAGTCTGTGGGTTTATGGTACACATCTATCTGGAGACTGTCTCTGGAGATGGAAACGGAGAGGTCAGGAAAGGAGAGGGAGATGTCCGAGATGGACCAAGTGAACTTGAGGCTGGGATGGAAGTTGTGGGTGAAGTTGATGAACTGCTCCAGTTCAGCTGTTGTGCAGGACGCTGCACCGATGCAGTCGTCAAAGTAACTGCGGAAGAGTGGGGGCACAGTGCCTGTGTAGGTACTGAAGAGGGACTGTTCAACAAAGCTGACAAAGGGGCAGGTGTAACTGGGTCCTATCCAAGTGCCCATGGCCAGCCCTGGATTTGGAGGAAATGGGAGGAGTTAAAAGAAAAGTTATTGAGGGTGAGGACCAGTTCGGTGAGGCAGAGGAGGGTATTGGTGGAGGGGGACTGGATGGGACTGTTGGAGAGGGAGAGGCTGAGGGCCTGAAGGCCATCTTTGTGGGGTATGGACGTGTATAAGGACTGCATGTCCATAGTGAAGATAAAGCACTGGAGGGCGGGCAACTGAAGAGTTGGAGGGCGTGCTTGCTGTGAAAACTTCAGCATTACCTTTTGCAGTGATGTGCTGGGCTCTTCCATCATTGAGGGGAGCTACCTCCTCACTGAGTTGTTTAATCATCCTCCAGCATTCACGACTGGACGTGGTGGGTCTGCAGAGCTTAGATTTGATCAGTTGCTTGTGGGATTACTTAGCTCTGAATATCACTTGTTGTTTATGCTTTTTGGCATCCAAGTAGTTTTGTTTGGTGGCTTTACCAGGTTGACACCTCATCTCCAGGTATGCCTGGTGCTGCTCCTGGCATGCCCTCCTGCACTCTCCATTGAACCAGGGTGATCACCTGGCTTGATGGTAATGGTTGAGTGGGGGATATGCCGGGCCATGAGGTTACAGATTGTGCTGGAGTACATTCTGCTGCCGTTGATGGCCCACAATGCCTCATAAATGCTCAGTCTTGAGTTACGAGATCAGTTCGAAGTCTGTCCGATTTCACATGGAGATAGTGCCACACAACACAATGGTGGGTATTCTCAATGTGAAGGTGAGACTTCATCTCCACAAGAACTGTATGGTGGTTGCTTTTCCTGATACTGTCATGGACAGATATATCTGCAGCTGGCAGATTGAGAAGGATGAAGTTACTAACTGAGGCACAGCAGACACACAGTTCATCTCAATTTAGGATCGTTTATAAGAAAAGTCGTTCATTCAGCTGGTCAAATGTTGGGGTGGCATGGTGGCTCAGTGGTTAGCACTGCTGCCTCATAGCACCAGAGACCCAGGTTCAATTCCAGCGTTGGGAGACTGTCTGTGTGGAGTTTGCATGGTCTCTGCGTGGGTTTCCTCTAGGTAAACCCTCCAGGTGCTCTGGTTTCCTTGTGCAGGTTGGTTGAATTAGCCATGCTAAAAGTGCAGAGGGAAATGGGTCAGGGTGGGTTACTCTTCAGAGGGTCGGTGTGGACTTGTTGGGCCGAAGGGCCTGTTCCCACACTGTAGGGGAATCCAATCTAATTAACCTTGGTGAGCAAATGACAAAGGAGGGGTGCACGTTTATTATCCCTGACCATTTATCAGTAAAACAATTCATTGCCATGCTCAAGTCATCAGCGCCCTTCCTTACATTACAACAGAAAGCTAAGGCGCGTCTTCATGCCAATCAGAGAAATTGATAGGCGCTAGACAAATGCGATCTCGTAAGAATCACATGGAGAGCAGTGACTCCGATTTTGGATTGTTGGACACCCTGAGGATTTTGAAAAGCATCGTGTAAACGGGAGGCTTTGTATTTCCTTGCAACGCTGCGGCGACAGCAGAACAATTACACAAACGTCCTGGGTCTTTGAGAGGCCCCCCGCGCGTGCGCACCGGCGTCCGGCCGGGGACGCTGAGGGTTGCCATGGAGACGGGGAGGCCAGAAACCGGCTCCGGGGGGTTCACGGAGAGAGAGTGAGAAAGGTAGGGAGGAGGGAGAGGGGGAGGAGGGGAGAGGGAGGTGGTGAGGGGGGGTCGAGGGAGGGAGGGGGTGAGGGGGGGTCGAGGGAGGGAGGGGGTGAGGGGGGGTCGAGGGAGGGAGGGGGTGAGGGGGGGTCGAGGGAGGGAGGGGGTGAGGGGGGGTCGAGGGAGGGAGGGGGTGAGGGGGGGTCGAGGGAGGGGGTGAGGGGGGGTCGAGGGAGGGAGGGGGTGAGGGGAGGATCGAGGGAGGGAGGGGGTGAGGGGAGGATCGAGGGAGGGAGGGGGTGAGGGGAGGATCGAGGGAGGGAGGGGGTGAGGGGGGGTCGAGGGAGGGAGGGGGTGAGGGGAGGATCGAGGGAGTGAGGGGGTGAGGTGAGGATCAAGGTAGGGAGGGGGTGAGGGGGGATCGAGGGAGGGGGGTGTCGAGGGAGGGAGGGGGTGAGGGGAGGGCCGAGGGAGGGAGGGGGTCAAGGAGGGGTCGAGGGATGGAGGGAGGGATGGGGTCCAGGGGGGCTCGAGGGAGGGAGGGGGTCGAGAAGGGGGGTTCGAGAGTGGGAGGGAGGGTGTGAGGGGAGGAACGAGGGAGGGGGGTCAAGGGAGGGAGAGGGTTAGGGGGGTCGAGGGAGGGAGGGGTGGGGGGTCGAGGGAGGGAGGGAGGGGTTGGGGGGGTCGAGGTAGGGAGGGGGTGAGGGGAGGATCGAGGGAGGGAGGGGGTGAGGGTGGGTTAAGGGAGGGGGGGTTGAGTGAGGGAGGGTGTCGGGGGGGTCGAGTGAGGGAGGGGGTCGAGGGGAGGTCGAGGGGGGTCGAGGGAGGGAGAGGTTTGAGGGGGGAGTCGAGGGGGGGGTCGAGGGAGGGAGGGGGCCGAGGGGGGGTCGAGGGAGGGCGGGTTTCGAGGGGGGTGTCGAGGGAGGGAGGGGGCCGAGGGGGGTTGAGGGAGGGAGGGGGTCGAGGGGGGGTCGAGGGGGTTCGAGGGAGGGAGGGGGTCGAGAGAGGGAGGGGTGAGGGGAGGGTCGAGGGAGTGAGGGGGTCAAGGGGGGTCGAGGGAGGGAGTGAGGGATGGGGTCCAGGGGGGTCGAGGGAGGGGGGGGGTCGAGGGGGGGAGGTGGGGTGAGGGGGGTTTGAGGGGGTCGAGGGAGGGAGGGGGTCGAGGGAGGGAGGGTGTCGAGGGGTGTCGAGGGAGGGAGGGGGAGGGTGGGGGTCGAGGGAGGGAGGGTGTTGTGGGGGTCGTGGGTATGAGGGGGTGAGGGGGAGGAGGAGGGAGGGAGGGGGTTGAGGGATCGAGGGGGAGGGACGGGGTCGAGTGTGGGAGGGGGTCGAGGGGGGTTTGAGGGGGTCGAGGGAGGGAAGGGGACGAGGGTGGAGTTGAGGGAGGGAGGTGGGGTGAGGGGGGGTTCGAGGGAGGGAGGTGGGGTGAGGGGGGGTTCGAGGGAGGGAGGTGGGGTGAGGGTGGTCAAGGGAGGGAGGTGGGGTGAGGGGGACGAGGGAGGGAGGTGGGGTGAGGGGGGTCGAGGGAGGGAGGTGGGGTGAGGGAGGTTGAGGGAGGGAGGTGGGGTGAGGAGGGTTGAGGGAGGGGGGCGAGGGGGGAGTTGAGGGAGGGAGGTGGGGTGAGGGGGGTCAAGGGAGGTAGGTGGGGTGAGGGGGGGGTAGAGGGAGGCAGGTGGGGTGAGGATGGGGCGAGGGAGGGAGGGGGGCGAGGGGGAGTTGAGGGAGGGAGGTGGGGTGAGGGGGATACGAGGGGGTCGAGGGAGTCGAGAAAGGGTGGGAGAGGGTCGAGGGGGGGCCGAGGGAGGGAGCGGGTCAAGGGGGGTCGAGGGAGGGAGGGGGAGGGAGGGGGTCAAGGGGGGGTGGAGGGAGGGAGGAGGTCGAGTGGGGTTGAGGATGGTTCAAGGGGGGTTGAGGAAGGGAGGGGGTCAAGGGGGGTTCGAGGGTGTGAGGGGGGAGTTGAGGGAGGGAGGGGGGGTCGAGGGAGGGAGGGGGGAGAGGGGGGAGTCGAGGGAGGGAGGTGGGGTGAGGGGGGTCGAGGGAGGGAGGGGGTAAGGGCGGAGTTGAGGGAGGGAGGTGGGGTGAGGGGGGTCAAGGGAGGGAGGGAGCGAGGGGGGAGTTGAGGGAGGGAGGTGGGGTGAGGGGTTTCGAGGGGGTCGAGGGGGGTTGAGGGAGGGAGGGGGCTGAGGGAGGGAGGGGGGAGGGGCTCGAGGGAGGGGGTCGAGTGGGGTGTCGAGGGGGTCGAGGGGGGTCAAGGGAGGGGGTCGAGCGAAGAGGGTTCGAGGGAGGGAGGGGGCAAGGAGGGTTCGAGAGAGGGGGTCAAGGGAGGGAGGGGGCGAGGGGGGAGTTGATGGAGGGAGGTGGGGTGAGGGGTTTCGAGGGGGTCGAGGGGGGTCGAGGGAGGGAGGGGATCGAGGGGGGTTGAGGGAGGGAGGGGGCTGAGGGAGGGAGGGGGGAGGGGCTCGAGGGAGGGGGTCGAGTGGGGTGTCGAGGGAGGGAGGGAGGGGGTCGAGCGAAGGGGGTTCGAGGGAGGGAGGGGGCAAGGAGGGTTCGAGAGAGGGGGTCGAGGGAAGGAGGGGGCGAGGAGGGTTCGAGGGAGGGGGGTCGAGGGAGGGAGGAAGCAAGGGGGGGTCGAGGGAGGGGGACGAAGGGGTAGTCGAGCGAGGGAGGGGGAAGGGGGGTCGAGGGAGGGAGGGGGTGTGAGGGGGTCGAGGGAGGGAGGGGGTGGAGGGGGATGAGGGAGGGAGGGGGTGAGCGGGGGTCGAGGGAGGGGGTTGAGGGAGGGAGGGGGTGAGCAGTATGCGAGCGAGGGAGAGGGTGAGCGGGGCTCGAGGGAGGTGGAGGTGGTTGAGGGAGGGGGTGAGGGGCGTTGAGGGAGGGAGCGGGTGAGGGGGGGTTAAGGGAAGGGATCGAGGGAGAGAGCGGGTGAGGGGGGTCGAGGGAGAGAGTGGGTGAGGGGGTCGGGGAGGTGTCAAGGGAGGGGTTCGAGGTATGGGAGGGGTCGAAGGGGGTCGAGGGAGGGGTTCGAAGGAGGGAGGGGGCGAGAGTTGTTGGAGGGAGAGATGGGGTGAGGGGGGTCGAGGGAGGGGGTCGAGGGAGGGAGGGGGCTCGAGGGAAGGGGCGAGGGGGGTCGAGGGAGGGAGTGAGTGGGAGTCGATGGAGAGAGGGGTTGAGGGAGGAAGGGTGCGCGGGGTGGTCGTGGGAGGGGGTGAGGGGGGGTCGAGGGAGGGGGCCGGGCGAGGGGGGTTCGTGGGGGGATCGAGGGAGGGGGTCGGGCGAGGGGGGTTCCAGGGATGGAGGGGGCGAGGAGGGTTCGAGGGAGGGGGTCGAGGGAAGGAGGGGACGAGGAGTGTTCAAGGGAGGGGGGTCGAGGGAGGAAGGGGGCGAGGGGGTGTCGAGGGAGGGGGCGAGAAGGGCAAGGGAGGGAGGGCGTCAGGGGGAGTCGATGGAGGAACGGGTCCAGGGAGGGGGTTGAAGGAGGAAGGGTGCGCGGGGTGGTCGAAGGAGGGGGTGAGGGGGGGTCGAGGGAGGTGGTCGGGCGAGCGGGATTCGAGGGAGGGAGGGGGAGGGAGGGGGGGTCGAGGGAGGGGGTCGGGCGAGGGGTTTCGAGGGTGGGAGGTGGCGAGGAGGGTTCGAGGGATGGGGTTGAGGGAAGGAGAGGGTGAGGAGGGGGTCGAGGGAGGGAGGGGGCAAGGCGGGGTCAAGGGATGGAGGGGCGAGGGGGAGTCGAGGGAGGGAGGGGGCGGGGAAGGTCGAGGGAGGGGGTCGAGGGAGGGGGGGCGAGGGAGGGTAGGGGCGAGGAGGGGTCGAGGGAGGGAGTCGAGGGGGGTCAAGGGAGGGGGTCGAGGTAGGGTAGGTCAAGGGAGGGGGTCGAGGGAGGGATTGGGTTGAGGGAGGGAGGGGCGAGGGGGGGTCGAGGGAGGGAGGGGGCGAGGGGGGTTCAAGGGAGGGAGGGGGTCGAGGGAGGGAGGGGGCAAGGGGGGCTCGAGAAGGGAGGGGGCGAGGGGGGTGCAAGGGAGGGAGGGTGTCGAGGGAGGGAGGGGGCAAGGGGGGTTCAAGGGAGGGAGGGGGTCGAGGGAGGTAGGGGCGAGGTGGGCTCGAGGGAGGGAGGGGGCGAGGGGGTGGTCGAGGGTGGGAGGGAGCGAGGGGGGGTCGAGGAAGGGGGCGAGGGGGTGTCGATGGAGGGGGCGAGGGGGGTCGAGGGAGGGAACGGCGAGGGGGGGTCGAGGTAGGGAGGGGGTGAGGGGGGTTCAAGGGTGGGGGCGAGGGGTGTCGAGGAAGGGGGTTGAGGGAGGGAGGGGGCGAGGGGGGGGTCGAGGGAGGGGTTGCGGGAGGGGGTTCGAGGGAGGTGGTCGAGGGAGAGGGTGGAGCGAGGGGGTCGAGAGAGGGTGGGGGCGAGGGGGGGTCGAGGGAGTGGGTCTAGGGAGGGAGGGGGCAAGGGGGGTCGACGGAGGGAGGACGCGAGAGGGGGTCGAGTGAGGGAGGGGTCGAGGGAGGGAGAGGCGAGTGGGGTCGAGGGATGGGGTCGTGGGAGGGAGAGGGCAAGGGGCGGTAGCGGGAGGGGGTCGAGTGACTGGGGGCGAGGGGGGTCGAGGGAGGGGGTCGTGGGAGGGAGAGGGCGAGGGGGGTTTGAGGGAGGGAGGGGGTGAGGGCGGTGGAGAGAGGGGACGAGGGAGGTTGAGGGAGGGAGGGGTCGACAGGGGTCGAGGGAGGGAGGGGGTGAGGGGGGGGCGAGGGAGAGGGTCGAGGGAGGGAGGGGGTTGAGGGGGTGAGAGGGAGGAGGAGGGAGGGAGGTAGGGGAGGGTGGGGGTCGAGGGAGGGGTTAGAGGGAGGGAGGGGTCGAGGGGGGGGCGAAGGGGGTCGAGGGAGGGAGGGGCGAGGGGGTCAAGGGAGGGGGTAGAGGGAGGGAGGGGGTGACGGTGGGGTCGAGGGAGGGAGGGGGCGAGGGGGGGTCGAGGGAGGGGGTCGAGGGAGGGAGGGGGCGAGGGGTGTCAAGGGAGGGAGGGGGCGAGGGGGGTCGAGGGAGGGAGGGGGCGAGGGGGGTCGAGGGAGGGGGTAGAGGAAGGGAGAGGGTCGAGGGGGGGTCGAAGGAGGGAGGGCGGTGAGTGGGGGTCGAGGGGGAGGAGGAGGGAGGGAGGTAGGGGATGGCGGGGGTCGAGGGAGGGTGTAGAGGGAGGGAGGGGGCGAGTGGGGTCGAGGGAGGGGGGTCGAGGGAGGGAGGGGGCGAGGGAGGGAGAGGCGAGGGGGGGTCGAGGGAGGGGTCGAGGGGGGCCGAGGGAGGGGTTCGCGGGAGGGAGGGGACAAGGGGAGGTCAAGGGAGGGGTCGAGGGGGGTCGAGGGAGGGGTTTGAGGGACTGAGGGGGCGAGGGGGTCGAGGGAGGGAGTCGAGGGAGGGCGGGGTGAGGGGGGGGTCGAGGGAGCGAGGGGGCTCGAGGGAGGGAGCGAGGGGAGTCGAGGGAGGGGGCGAGAGGGTCGAGGGAGGGGGTAGAGGGAGGGAGGGGGCGAGGGGGGTCGAGGGAGGGGGTGAGGGGGGCATCGAGGGAGGGGCTAGAGGGAAGGAGGGGGCGAGGGGGGTGTCAAGGGAGGGGCTAGAGGGAGGGAGTGGGCGAGGGGGGCCGAGGAAGGGAGGGGGCGAGGGGGTCGAGGAGGCGAGGGGGGTCGAGGGAGGGGGCGAGGGGGGCATCGAGGGAGGGGCTAGAGGGAAGGAGGGGGCGAGGGGGGTGTCAAGGGAGGGTCTAGAGGGAGGGAGGGGGCAATGGGGGTCGAGGGAGGGGGTCGAGGGAGGGAGCGGGTGAGGGGGGGTCGAGGGAGGGAGGTGCAATGGGGGTCGAGGGAGGGATGGGGCGAAGGGGGTTCGATGGAGGGGGTCGAGGGAGGGAGTGGGCGAGGGTGTTCGAGGGAGGGGGAGGCGAGGGGGGTTGAGGGAGGGGGTCGAGGGAGGGAGTGGGCGAGGGGGGTCGAGGGAGGGGGTAGAGGGAGGGCGGGGGCGAGGGGATGAGGAGGGTCAAGGGAGGGGGTCGAGGAGGTGAGGTGTGATCGAGGGAGGGAGGGGGTCGAGGGGGATCGAGGGAGGGAGGGTGGTCGTGGCAGGGAGGGGATCGAGGGGGGTAGAGGGAGGGAGAGGGTCCGGAGGGGTCGAGGGGGATTGAGGGGTGGAGGGGGCCGCGGGAAGGAGGGGGTCGAGGGAGGGGGTCGGGGGGGGGGTCGAGGGGGGTCGAGGGGGGTTCGAGTGAGGGGTGAGGGAGGTCGAGGGAGTGAGGGGGGTCGAGGGGGTGAAGGGCGTCGAGGGAGGGAGGGGGTGAGGGGGGAGTTGAGGGAGGGGGGGGACTGAGAGAGGGAGGTGGGGTGAGGGGGGGTCGAGGGAGGGAGGGGGCAAGGGGGGAGTTGAGGGAGGGAGGTGGGGTGGGGGGATTCGAGGGGGTCGAGGGAGCGGGGGTCGAGGGAGGGGGGGGGTCGAGGGAGGGAGTGGGTCCAGGGGTGTCGAGGGAGGGAGGGGGTCGGGGGGGTCGAGGGAAGGAGGTGGTCGAGGGAGGGTGTCGAGGGGGGTTCGAGGGAGCGGTGAGGGGGGTCGAGGGGATGAGGAGCGTCGAGGGAGGGAGGGGGTGAGGGGGGAGTTGAGGGAGGGAGGTGGGGTGAGGGGGGGGACCGAGAGAGGGAGGTGGGGTGAGGGGGGGTCGAGGGAGGAAGGGGGCAAGGGGGGAGTTGAGGGAGGGAGGTGGGTTGGGAGGGTTCGAGGGGGTCGAGGGAGGGAGGGGGTCGAGGGAAGGGGTCGAGGGGGGTTCGAGGGAGGGGTGAGGGGGGTCGAGGGGATGAGGGGAGTCGAGGGGGTGAAGGGCGTCGAGGGAGGGAGGGGGCGAGGGGGGAGTTGAGGGAGGGAGGTGGGGTGAGGGGGGATCGAGAGAGGGAGGTGGGGTGAGGGGGGGTTGAGGGAGGGAGGGGGTGGGGGTGTCGAGGGAGGGAGGGGTGAGGGGAGGGTCGAGGGAGGGAGGAGGTGAGGGGAGGGTCGAGGGAGGGAGTGGATGAGGGGGGTTGAGGGAAGGGGGTGTCGAGCGAGGGACGGGGGTGAGGGGGGTCGAGGGAGGGAGGGGGTGAGGGGGGGTCGAGGGAGTATCAAGGGAGGGAGGGGTCGAGTGAGGGTCGGGGGGGTCGCGGGAGGGAGTGGATGAGGGGGGTTGAGGGAGGGGGGTGTCGAACGAGGGAGGGAGTGAGGGGTGGGTTGAGGGAGGGAGGGGGTGAGGGGTGTTGAGGGAGGGAGGGTGTGAGGGGGGGTCGAGGGAGCGGCTCGAGGGAGGGAGGGGTGCGAGGGAGGGAGGGGGTCGTGGGAGAGAGGGGGCGAGGGGAGTTGTCGAGGCGAGGGGGGATCGAGGGAGGGAGGGGGCGAGGGGGTATTGGAGGGAGGGGGTGTAGAGGGGGTCGAGGGTGGGAGGGCGTGGGGAGGGGATCAAGGGCGTGAGGGGGTCGAGGGAAGGAGGAGGTGAGGGGGTTCGAGGGATGGAGAGGGTGAGCGGGGGTCGAGGGAGGTGGTTAAGGGAGGTGGTTGAGGGAGGGAGGGGGTGCGGGGGGTCGAGGAAGGGGGTCGAGGGAGGGGGTCGAGGGAGGGAGTAGGTGAAGGGGAGGTCGAGGGAGGGGGTCGTGGGAGGAGGTCGAGGGAGGGGGTCGTGGGAGGGAGCGGGTGAGGGGGGTCAAGGGAAGGGGTTGAGGGAGAGAGTGGGTGAGGGGGTCGAGGAAGGCGGTCGAGGGAGGGAGTAGGTGAGGGGGGTCGAGGGAGGGAGCGGGTGAGGTGGTTCGGGGAGGCGTCGAGGGAGGGATCGGGTGAGGGGGGTCGAGGGACGGGGTCGAGCGAGGGAGGGGGGCGAGGGGGGTCAAGGGAGGGAGGGGGCGAGGGGGGTCAAGGGAGGGGGCGAGGGAGGTGTTCGAGGAATGGGAGGGGCCAAAGGGGGGTCGAGGGAGGGAGGGGATGAGGGTTGTTGGAGGGAGGGGGTAGAGGGAGGGAGGGAGCGAGGGGGGTTCGAGTGAGGGAGGGCCTCGAGGGAGGGGGCAAGGAGGGTCGAGGGAAAGAGGGGGTGAGGGAAGGATTCGAGGGAGGGGGGCGAGGGGGGTCGAGTGAGGGGTCGAGGGAGGGAGGGGGGCGAGGGGGGTCGAGTGAGGGGTCGAGGGAGGGAGGGGGAGGGGGGGTCGAGGGAGGGGGTCGAGGGAGGGGGGGGTCGAGGGAGGGAGTCGAGGGAGGGAGGGGGCGAGGGGGGTTCGAGGGAGGGGGCGAGGGGGGTTTGAGGGAGGGGTGAGGTAGGGAGGGGGCAAGGGGGGACGAGGAAGGGGGTTGAGGGAGGGAGGGGACAAGGGGGTGTCGACGGAGGTGGTCGAGGGAGGCGTCGAGGGAGGGAGGGGGTGAGGGGCGGTTCAAGGGAGGTGGTTGAGGAGGGAGGGGTGGAGGGAGGCAGGGGGCGAGGGGGGGTTGTGTTGGGAAGGTTGCGAGGGGGGTCGAGGGAGTGAGGGGGCGAGGGGGGTCAAGGGAGGGAGTGGGTGAGGGGGGTTGAGGGAGGGGGCGAGGAGGGGTCGAAGGAGGGGGTCGAGGGAGGCGGTTGAGGGAGAGAGTGGGCGAGGGAGGGGGCGAGGAGGGGTTGAAGGAGGGGGCGAGGGAGGTCAAGGGAGGGGGTGAGGGTGGGTGGAGGGAGGGGCTCGAGGGAGGGAGGGGGCGAGGAGGGGTTGAGGGAGGGGGTCGAGGGAAGGAGTCGAGGGAGGGAGGGGGCGCGGCGGTGTCGAGGGAGGGAGGGGGCGAGGGGGGCTCGAGGGAGGGGGATGAGGGAGGGAGGGGCGTCGAGGGAGGGGGTCGAGGGAGTGCGGGGGTGAGGGGGGTCGAGGGAGGTGTCGAGGGGGGTTGAGGGAAGGAGGGGGAGGGGGTGGTCGAGCGAGGGAGGGGGCGAGGGGTGGTCGAGGGAGGGAGGGGGTGAGGAGGGGTCAAGGGCGGGAGGGGGCGAGGGGGTGAGTGAGGAAGGGGACGAGGGGGAGTTGAGGGAGGGTGAGGGCGAGGGGGGGTCAAGGGAGGGGTCGAGCAGGGTCAAGGGAGGGAGGGAGCAAGGGGTGGTCGAGGGAGGGAGGGGGCGAGGGGGGTCGAGGGAGCGAGGGAGCGAGGGGGGTCGAGGGAGGGAGGGGGCATGGGAGGGTCGAGGGAGGGAGGGAGCAAGGGGGGGTCGAGGGAGGGAGGGGTTGAGGGAGGGAGGGGGCGAGGGGTGGTCGAGAGAGGAAGGGGGCGAGGGGGAATTGAGGGGGGTGCGAGAGGGGTCGCGGGAGAGAGGGGGTGTCAAGGAAGGGAGTCGAGGTAGGGAGGGGGTCGAGGGAGGGAGGTCAAGGGAGGGGGTCGAGGGAGGGGGTCGAGGGAGGTAGGGGGCGAGGGGGGGTCGAGGGAGGGAGGGGATCGAGGGAGGGAGGGGGCAAGGGGGGGTCGAGGGGGGGCGAGGGGGTTGTCGAGGGAGAGAGGGGTTGTCAAGGGAGGGAGTCGAGGGAGGGAGGGGGCGAGGGGGGTCGAGGGAGGGGGTCGAGGGAGGGAGGTGGCGAGGAGGGTCGAGGGAGGGGGTCGAGGGAGGTAGGGGGCGAGGGGGGTCGAGGGAGGGAGGGGGCGAGGGGGGTCGAGGGAGGGAGGGGGTGGGGGGTCGAGGGAGGGAGGGAGCGAGGGGGGTCGAGGGAGGGGGTCAAGGGAGGGAGGGGGCGAGGGGAGGTCGAGGGAGGCGGTGGAGGGAGAGGGCCAATGGAGGGAGGGGGCGAGGGGGTGGTCGATGTAGCGGGGGTCAAGGGAGGGGGCTGAGGGAGGGAGAGGGCGAAGGGAGGGAGGGGGCGTCGAGGGAGGGGGCGAGCGGGGGTCGAGGGAGGCAGGGGACGCGGAGGCGTCGAGGCAGGGAGGGGGTGAGGGGGGTTGAGGAAGGCAGGGGGCGAGGAGGGGTCGAGGGAGGGAGGGGGAGGGGGTTGAGGGAGGGAGGGGGTGAGGGGGGTTGAGGGTGGGAGGGGGCGAGAAGGGGTCGAGGGAGGGGGTCAAGGGAGGGAGGGGGGCTGGGGGGGTCGAGGGTGGGGGTGACGGGGGGTCGAGGGAGGGAGGGGTGAGGGGGTGTCGAGAGATGGAGGGGGCAAGGGAGGGTTGAGGGAGGGGGGTCGAGGGAGGGAGGGGGCGAGGGGGGGTTCGAGGGAGGGAGCGGGCGAGGGGGGTCGAGGGAGGGTGTCGAAGGGGCAAGGGGGGTGTCGATGGAGGGAGGGTGTGGGGGTGTCGAGGGAGGGGGCAGGGGGGTCGAGGGAGGGAATGAGGGGGTTCGAGGGAGGGGGATGTGGGAGTGAGGGGTTGAGGGAGGGGGCGAGGGGGGGTTGAGGTAGAGGGTCGAGGGAGGGAGGGGGCGAGGGGGTCAAGGGAGGGTGTCGAGGTAGGGGGGTTCGAGGGAGGGGGTCGAGGGAGGGAGGGGGCAAGGGAGAGTCAAGGGAGGGGGCGAGGGGGGGGTCGAGGGAGGGAGGGGATGAGGGGGTGTCGAGGGAGGGAGGGAGGGAGCGGGGGGTCGAGGGAGGGGGTCGCGGGGGGTTCGAAGGAGGTGATCGAGGGAGGGAGGAGTCGAGGGAGGGAGGCGGTGAGGGGGGTCGAGGGAGGGGGTCTAGGGAGGGAGGGGGCGAGGGGGGTGTCGAGCGAGGGGGTCGAGGGAGGGAAGGGGCACGGGGTGTCGAGGGAGGGATGGGGTGCAGGGGGTCGAGGGAGGGAGGGGGCGATGGGGGATCAAGGGAGGGACGGGGCGAGGGGGGGGCGAGGGGGGTTGAGGGAGGGAGGGGGTCGATGGGGGTTCGAGGGAGGGAGGGGTCGATGGGGTGGGTTGAGGGAGGGAGGGGTGGGGGGGGTCGAGTGAGGAGGTGATGGTGAGGGTCGAGGGAGGGAGGGCGTGGGGGGGTTGAGGGAGGGAGGGGGCGAGGGGTGGTCGAGGCAGGGGGTCAAGGGAGGGAGGGGGTCGACAAGGGAGTGGGCGAGGGGGGGTCGAGGGACGGGGCGATGGGGGGGTCGAGGGAGGGAGCGGGCGAGGGGGGTTGAGTGAGGGGCGAGGGGGGGTCGAGGGAGGGAGGGCCGAGGGGGGGTTGAGGGAGGGAGGGGGGTGAGGGGGGATCGAGGGAGGGGGTCGAGGGAGGAAGGCGGCGAGGGGGGGTCGAGGGAGGGGGTGAGGGGGATTCGAGGGAGGGGGCGAGGGTGGTGCAGGGAGGGGTTTGAGGGAGGGAGGGGACCAGGGGGGTTTGAGGGAGGGGCTGAGGGAGGTGGTCGAGGGAGGGGGGAGGAAGGAGGGGGTCAAGGGAGGGATGGGGCGAGGGGGGTCGAGCGAGCGATCGCGGGAGGTGGTCGAGAGAGGGGGTCGAGGGAGGGGGTCGAGGGAGGGATGGGGCGAGAGGGGGTTGAGGGAGTCGGTCTAGGGAGGGAGGGGGCGAGAGGGGTTCGTGGGAGGGATGGGGCGAGGGGGGTCAAGGGAGGGGGTCAAGGGAGGGAGGGGGCGAGGGGGGGTCGAGGGAGTGAGCGGGCAAGGGGGGGTTCGAAGGAGGGGGTCGAGGGAGGGAGGGGGGCGAGGGGGGTCGAGGGAGGGGTCGAGGGTGGGGGTCGAGGGAGGGAAAGGGCAAGGGGTGGTTGAGGGAGGGGGCCGAGGGTGGGTGTCGAGGTGGGGGGTCGAGGGAGGGTGGGGTCGAGGGAGGGGGGGGTCGAGGAGGGGGGTCGAGGGAGGGAGCGGGCGAGGGGGGTTGAGTGAGGGGGCGAGGGGGTCGAGGGAGGGTGGGGGCGAGGGGGGATCGAGGGAGGGAGGGCCGAGGGGGGGTCGAGGGAGGGAGGGGGTGAGGGGGGATCGAGGGAGGGGGTCGAGGGAGGAAGGCGGCGAGGGGGGGTCGAGGGAGGGGGCGAGGGGGGTGCAGGGAGGGGTTTGAGGGAGGGAGGGGACCAGGGGGGTTTGAGGGAGGGGCCGAGGGAGGTGGTCGAGGGAAGGGGGGAGGAAGGAGGGGGTCAAGGGAGGGATGGGGCGAGAGGGGGTTGAGGGAGTCGGTCTAGGGAGGGAGGGGGCGAGAGGGGTTCGTGGGAGGGATGGGGCGAGGGGGGTCAAGGGAGGGGGTCAAGGGAGGGAGGGGGCGAGGGGGGGTCGAGGGAGTGAGCGGGCAAGGGGGGTTCGAAGGAGGGAGTCGAGGGAGGGAGGGGGCGAGGGGGGTCGAGGGAGGGGTCGAGGGTGGGGGTCGAGGGAGGGAGAGGGCAAGGGGTGGTTGAGGGAGGGGGCCGAGGTAGGGTGTCAAGGAGGGGGGTCGAGGGAGGGGGTCGAGGGAGGGGGGGTCGAGGGGGGGTCGAGGGAGGGAGTTGGCGAGGGGGGTCGAGGGAGGGAGAGGGGCGAGGGGGTTCGAGGGAGGGTGTCTAGGAAGGGAGGGGGCGAGGGGGGGGTCGAGGGAGTGGGTCGAAGGAAGGAGGGGGCGAGGGGGGTCAAGGGAGGCAGCGGGCGAGGGGAGCTCGAGGGAGGGGTCGAGGGAGGGGGCGGGGAGGGGTCGAGGGAGCGGGAGCGGGCGAGGGTGTTGGAGGGAGGGAGGGGGTGAGGGTGGTCGAGGGAGGGTCGAGGGGTGTCGAGAGAGGGGGTCGAGGAGGGGAGGAGCAAGGGGGGTCGAGGGAAGGGGTCAAGGGAGGGAGGGGGCAAGGGGGGTTCAAGGGAGGGGGTCGAGGGAGGGGGTTCAAGGCATGGTGTTGAGGTAGGGGGGTTCGAAGGAGGGGGTCGAGGGAGGGAGGGGGCGAGGGGGGGGTCGAGGGAGGGGACGAGGGAGGGAGCAAGGGGGGTCGAGGGGAAGGGTCAAGGGAGGGAGGGGGCAAGGGGGGGTCGAGGGAGGGGACGAGGGAGGGAGCAAGGGGGGGTCGAGGGAAGGGGTCAAGGGAGGGAGGGGGCAAGGGGGGTTCAAAGGGGAGGGGGTCGAGGGAGGGGGTTCAAGGCATGGTGTTGAGGTAGGGGGGTTCGAAGGAGGGGGTCGAGGGAGGGAGGGGGCGAGGGGGGGTCGAGGGAGGGGACGAGGGAGGGAGCGAGGGGGGTCGAGGGAAGGGGTCAAGGGAGGGAGGGGGCAAGGGGGGTTCAAGGGAGGGGGTCGAGGGGAGGGGGTTCAAGGCATGGTGTTGAGGTAGGGGGGTTCGAAGGAGGGGTTCGAAGGAGGGGGTCGAGGGAGGGAGGGGGCGAGGGAGGGGACGAGGGAGGGGGCCGAGGGGGCTAGGGGGGTCGAGATGGGGGTTGAGGGGGGGGTGAGGGGGGTTTGAGGGAGGGGCCGAGGCGATGTCGAGGAGGGGGTTGAGGGAGGGAGGGGGCGAGGGGGAGGTCGAGGGAGGGGTCGCGGGAGGTGGTCGAGGGAGGGAGCGTCGAGGGACGGGGTTGAGGGAGGGATGTGGCGAGGGGTGTTTGAGGGAGGGGGTCTAGGGAGGGAGTGGGTGAGGCATGGTGTCGAGGGAGGGGGTCCAGGAGGGAGGGGGCGAGGGGGGGGTCGAGGGAGGGAGTCGAGGGAGGGGGGCGAGGGGGGTGGAGGGAGGGGGTCTAGGGAGAGAGTGGGCGAGGGGGGGGTCGAGGGAGGGGGTCTAGGGAGGGAGGGGGCGAGACGGGGTTTGAGGGAGGGAGCGGGGTGAGGGGGGTCGAAGGAGGGGGTGAGGGGTGGTTGAGAGAGGGGGGTCGAGGGAGGGCAGGGGCGAGGGGGGTCGAGGAGGGGGTGGGGGCGAGGGGGGTCGAGGGAGGGGGGTCGTGGGAGGGAGGGGCAAGGGATGGTCAAGGGAGGGAGGGGAGGTCGAGGGATGGCTGGGGGCGAGGGGTGTCGAGGGAGGTGTCGAAGGAGGGAGGGGGCGAGGGGTGGTAGAAGGAGGGAGGGGGCGAGGGTTAGTCGTGGGAATGAGGGGGCGGGGGGGTTGAGGGAGAAGCTCGAGGGAGGGAGGGGTGCGAGGGAGGGAGGAGGTCGAGGGAGGGAGGGGATCAAGGGGGGTTCGAGGGAGCGTCAAGGGGGTGAGGGAGATGAGGGGGTTCGAGGGGGTGAGGGGGTCGAGGGGTGAGGGGTGGTCGAGGGAGGGAGGGGGGGTGGTGGTGTCGAGGGAGGGAGGGGGTGAGGGGAGGGTCAAGGGAGGGGGAGGGGAGGGTAGAGGGAGGGACTGGATGAGGGGGGTAGAGGGAGGGGGGTGTCAAGCGAGGGAAGGGGTGAGGGGTCGAGGGAGGGAGGGGGTGAGGGAGGAGGGTCGTGGGAGGGAGGGGGTGGCGGGGGTGGAGGGAGGGAGGGGGTGAGGGGTGTCGAGGGTGGGGAGGGGGAGGGAGGGGGTCGAGGGAGTATCAAGGAGGGAGGGGGTCGAGTGAGGGTCGGGGGATCGCGGGAGGATCAAAGGGGTCAGGGGGGTCGAGGGGGTGAGGGGGTCGAGGGAGGGAGCAGGTGAAGGGGGTCGGAAGGAGGGGGTGAGGGGTGGTTGAGGGAGGGGGTCGAGGGAGGGCGGGGACAAGGGGGATCAAGGGAGGGGTCGTGGAGGGAGGGGCGAGGGGCAGGTCGAGGGAGGGGGGGCTAGTGGGGGTCGAGGGAGGGCGGGGGCGAGGGGGGTCGAGGGAGGAGTCGAGGGGGCTCGAGGGAGGGAGGGGGCGAGGGGTGTGGTAGAGGGAGGGAGGGGGTGAGGGGTGGTCGAGGGAGGGAGGGGTTGAGGGAGCAGCTCGAGGGAGGGAGGGGTGTGAGGGAGGAGGAGGTCGAGGGAGGGAGGGGGTCGAGGGGGGTTCGAGGGAGTGTCAAGGGGGTGAGGGGAGTTGAGGGGGTTCGAGGGGAGGTCGAGGGGGTGAGGGGGGGGTCGAGGGGTGAGGGTTGGTCGAGGGAGGAGGGGGTGGTGGTGTCGAGGGAGGGAGGGGGTGAGGGGAGGGTCAAGGAAGGGGGTGGGGAGGGTCGAGGGAGGGAAATGGGATGAGGGGGGGTCGAGGGAGGGGGGTGTCAAGCGAGGGAAGGGGTGAGGGGTCGAGGGAGGGAGGGGGTGAGGGGAGGGTCGAGGGAGGGAGGGGGTGAGGGGGGGGTCGAGGGAGGGACGGGGTGAGGGTGTCGAGGAGGGAGGAGGAGGGAGGGGGTCGAGTGAGTATCAAGGGAGGGAGGGGTCGAGTGAGGGTCGGGGGTGTCGCGGGAGGATCAAGGGGGTGAGGGGGGTCGAGGGGGTGAGGGGGTCGAGGGAGGGCGTGAGGGGTGGTTGAGGGAATGGGTCGAGGGAGGGCGGGGGCGAGGGGGGTCAAGGGAGGGGGCGAGGGTGGTAGAGGGAGGGAGGGGGCGAGGGGTAGTCAAAGGAGGGAGGCGGCGAGGGGGGTTGATGGAGGGAGGGGGCGAGGGGTGTCGAGGAGCGGCTCGAGGGAGGGAGGGAGTGTGAGGGAGGGAGGGGGTAGGGGAGAGAGGAGGCGAGGGGGAAATCGAGGGAGGGAGGGGGCGAGGGGGGATCGTGGGAGGGAGGGGGTGAGTGGGGGTCGAGGGAGGGGATCGAGGGAGGGGGGCGTGGAGGGGGTCGAGGGAGGGAGGGCGTGGGGAGGGGATCGGGGAGGGAGGGGGTGAGGGGGTCGAGGGAGGGAGGGGGTGAGGGGGTTCGAGGGATGGAGAGGGTGAGCGGGAGCCGAGGGAGGTGGTTGAGGGAGGTGGTTGAGGGAGGGAGGGGGTGAGGGGGGTTGAGGAAGGGGGTTGTGGGGGGGTCGAGGGAGGGGGTTGAGGAGGGAGTAGGTGAAGGGGAGGTCGAGGGAGGGGGTCGTGGGAGGGAGCGGGTGAGGGGGGTCAAGGGAAGGGGCGGGTCAAGGGAGGTTGAGGGAGGGGGGGGGCGAGGGGGTTCAAGGGAGGCAGGGTGCGAGGGGGGGGTCGAGGGAGGGAGGGGGCGAGGGGGGTCGAGGGAGGGAGGGGGGAGGGGGATCGAGGGAGGGGACGAGGAGGGGTCGAAGGAGGGGGTCGAGGAGGGGGTCGAGGGAGGGAGGGGGCGAGGGGGGGGCGAGGAGGGGTCGAAGGAGGGTGTCGAGGGAGGGGGTCGAGGGACGGAGGGGGGGCGAGGGGGGTTGAGGATGTCGGTCTAGGGAGGGAGGGGGCGAGAGGGGGTCGTGGGAGGGAGCGGGCGGGGGGGGTTCGAAGGAGGGGGTCGAGGGAGGGAGGGATCGAGGGGGGTCGAGGGAGGGGTTGAGGGAGGGGAAGGAGGGAGGGGGTCGAGGGAGGGACGGGGCGAGGGGGGTCGAGGGAGGGATCGCGGGAGGTGGTCGAGAGAGGGGGTCGAGGGAGGTGGTCGAGGGAGGGATGGGTGATGGGGGGTTGAGGGTGTCGGTCTAGGGAGGGAGTGGGCGAGAAGAGGTCTTGGGAGGGATGGGGCGAGGGGGGGTCTAGGGAGGAAGGGGGCAGGGGGGGTCGAGGGAGGGAGCGGGCAAGGGGGGGTTCAAGGGAGGGGGTCGAGGGGTTGAGGGGGTGTCGAGGGAGGGGGTCGAGGGGGTGAGGGGGGTGTAGAGGGAGGGGGTCGAGGGGTTGAGGGGGTGTCGAGGGAGGGGGTCGAGGGGGTAAGGGGTTGAGAGGGGTCGAGGGAGGGGGTCGAGGGGGTGAGAGGGGGGGTCGAGGGAGGGGTTCGGGAGGTCGAGGGAGGTGAGGAGGGGTTCGAGGGATGGGGTCGAGGGGGTGAGGGAGGTCGAGGGAGGGGTGAGGGGGGTCGTTGGGGGGGTCGAGGGAGGGGGTCGAGGGGGTGAGGGTGGGACGAGGGAGGGGGTCGAGGGGGTGAGGGTGGGTCGAGGGAGGGTGTCGAGGGGGTGAGAGGGGGTCGGGGGGGTGAGGGTGGGTCGAGGGAGGGGGTCGAGGGCGGGAGGGAGGGGGCGAGGGGGGGGACGAGGGAGGGAGGGTGTGACGCGGGGTCGAGGTAGTGGGTCAAGTGTGTGAGGGGGCAAGGGGGCTCGATGGAGGGAGGGGGCGAGGGAGGGAGGGAGTGGGTGAGTGGTGTTCGAGGGAGGGAGGGGGGTTTGAGGGAGGCGGTCGAGGGAGTGAGGGGGCGAGGGGGGGTCGAGGGAGTGGGTCGAGTGAGGGAGGGGGCGAGGGGGTGTTGAGAGAGGGGCCGAGGGGGGGGCCAAGGGAGGGAGGGAGGGGGCGAGGGGGGGCCGAGGGAGGGAGGGTCCGAGGGAGTTGAAGGGGCGAGGGAGGGAGGGAGCGAGGGAGGGGAGGGAGTGGGCGAGAGGGTGTGATGGAAGGGAGGGGGTCGAGGGAGGGGTTGGAGGGAGGGAGGGGGCGAGGGGGGTGCCGAGGGAGGGAGCAGTCGAGGGAAGGAGGGAGGGAGGGGTCGAGGGAGGGAGGGGGCCGAGGGAGGGAGAGGGCGAGGGGGGGTCGAGGGAGGGAGTGGCCGAGCAAGTGAGGGGGTGAGGGTGGGTCGAGGGAGGGGCCGAGTGGGGGTTGAGGGAGGGAAGGAGGGGGTGAGGGGGATTCGAGGGAGGGGCCGAGGGGGGGTTGAGGGAGGGAAGGAGGGGGCGAGGGGGGACAGAGGGAGGGAGGGGTCGAGGGACGGAGGGGGCCGAGGGAGGGAGAGGGCGAGGGGGGGTCGAGGGAGGGAGGGGCCGACTAAGTGAGGGGGCGAGGGTGGGTCGAGGGAGGAAGGGGCCAAGGGGGGGTTGAGGGAGGGAAGGAGGGGGCGAGGGGGGTTCGAGTGAGGGAGGGAGGGGCTGGGGGTGGTTGAGGGAGGGAAGGAGGGGGCGGGGGGGTCGAGGGAGGGAGGGGGCAAGGGGGGATTGAGGAAAGGGGGGGTTGAGGGAGGGAGGGGGCGATGGTGGATCGAGGAAAGGAGGGGGTCAAGGGAGGGAGGGGGCGAGGGGGGGGCCGAGGGAGGGAGGGGGCGAGGGGTGGGTCGAGGGAGGAAGGGGCTGAGAGAGTGAGGGGGCGAGGGGAGGTCGATGGAGGGAGGGGGCGAGGGGGGGACGAGGGAGGGGGTCGAGGGAGCGAGGGGGTGAGGGGGGCGGTCGAGGGAGGGGGTCAAGGGAGGGAGGTGGTGAGGGGGGATCGAGGGAGGGCATGAGGGTGGGTCGAGAGAGGGGGTCGAGGGAGGTCTGTGGTGAGGAGGGGTCGAGGGAGGGAGGAGGTGAGGGGGCATCGAAGGAGGGAGGGCGTTCGTGAGAGGGGCAGGCAGATTGGCTGCTTCCTATATGGGAACAATTCTAGAATTCTTTGTTTCTCAGCCTGGCTTTGTCCATTCAATTTCTCTCCATTTTTCTATATTTTGTTTTTTTTTTGTTCTTCCCTTTATTCCTTATTCATTTGAACTATGAATTCTCACATTACTTTGTGAAAGAACTTAAACATATCTACTTATGGTAATATTTACAAGAAGGTATCTTGCAGAATTATTTTCAGTCACAATCTGTAACCTCATGAACAAGCACACTCCTCACTTTGCTATTACCATCAAAGCTGGGAGATTAACCTTGGCTCATTGGAGAGAGCTGGAAACTCTGAAAAACTGAAAACAAGGCAAACCTAAAAAATCAGATGCCAACATAGTGAGGCTACAATGTGGGGCAGAGGCATATGAAACAGCAGAGGCGGCACACTATTGGGACAGAGTGCAGCAACTTGTTAACATCCACTCATAACATCGGAGCCGGTGAGATCTTCGAGATTGCAGCTCAGCATCGGTTTGCAATCGAATGTTGATCTAGCTGAGATACACAACTGCTTGTGAACAGCTTAAGCTCACAGTGAAGCAAAATACTGCCAAGTTTATGTCTTCTGAAGAACAGGAGTTCCAATAATACAGTGCTGTTTCAGTACTGCACTTGAACGTCAACCTGATTTGTAACTCTGACTCTGATGTGGAGCTTGAGTCTCTGGAATCTGGAAATGAGAATCCCAGCAACTAAGCCAGTCTTCTGAAGAAGTCTCAAATTGAACCTGAAATATTTAATTTTGTTTCTCTCTTCAGAGATACTGCCAGATCTGCTGAGTTTCTCCAGCATTCTCTGTTTGTTTCAGATTTCCAGCATTTGCAGTATTTTGCTTTTATTCTTCTTCAGTTCTTTGCCTGAACAATGTTCCTTGTCAATTATTTACTAGAGCCGAAAAGGGTGGCGCTGGAAAAGCCCAGCTGGTCAGGCAGCATCCGAGGGACTAGGACAGTCGACATTTCGGATGGAAGCTCTTCATCAGGAATTTGCTAAACTACAGTAAAGAACTGAGAGAATTTTTTTTTACAATGGGTAGGGCATGTGGAGGCAGAGATGAGCCTTCCATGTGGAATAGGCTTTGAATCCCATGTTGGAATTAATCTGATACCTCCTTCTTCTTAGGTAGTCCCTCAAGACTGAGGATGACGTCTTTCCAGAATTGAGTCCTGAGGAGGCTGAATAATCCCATCCAGGAACTGCATGCCCTGCCACGGGTGAGGCAGGTGGTATTGAGGAAGTGGATGAATTGGACACTTGAGTTCTCAAGCACTCTTTCCACTTAGTCTCCATGTGGACCTGTTGGAGACGATCACAATGGCTGGCACCTTTTGTGGATGCTTCTCTAGATTGGGTGGTCTTGGGGATGGCTGAGAATGTTCAGTTTTTTTCAGGGAGGCATTGAAGATATCCTTGAAACCTTTCCTTGTAACCACTTACTGCAATAGATCTTTAGAATAGAGAGCTTGCAGTGGAAGTCTTGTATCAGGCACGTGACAATATGGTTCTGCCTGTGATGCTCCAGGGAAAATAGCCCCAACCTATTCAGCCTCTCCCGGTACTCAAACCTGGCAACATCCTTATAAATCTTTTCTAAACCTTTTCAAGTTTCACAACATCCTTCCTATAGCAGGGAGACCAGAATTGCATGCAGAATTCCATAAGTGGCCTAACCAATGTCCTGTACAGCTGCAGCATGACCTCCCAACTCCTCTCCTCAATGCACTTATACTAGGGGAGCCAATTTGTTTAAACAGAGCTTGATGAATCTGCTAAGCTTACCTTTAGTGTGACTTCAATCAACACATTGCACAAGACACTTCAAATCACAGCAATAATATCCATTGATTAGTTTGCAAGAACCCAGAGGTAAAGTGAGGAGAAATCTCCTCCCTACCTAATGGTAAAATTCAGAAAACATTGGTCCAAAATCACCTGCTCCTTGCTGCACTCTCCTTGTAATACATCTCAAATTAATAACATATTGTGCAGTAAAATGTAATTTCCAGAAATAAGTCTGTATAACCCAGACTTTGCTGGAGTGCACTATTTTACGTGCTTTTTTTAAAGTAGTTATTTTTCCTCATCTTTCAGGTGAAATCAGTGAGGCAACTGGATAAATGAGAGGGCTGATAATATGCCTCCTTAGATTTAGGGATCGACAAATAGCAATGGTACAGGAAACAGGATAAATTGGACTAAATTTAAATAAGAAAAGGTAAATCATCATCATCATCATCACATGTACCCCACCTGTAGGCAGGTCCTTTGTTGGATGTGTCCTGATATTTGACCTGAGCTGTTTTCTTGGCAATTTTTGTCAATGGTGGTTTGCCATTACCATCCACTGTCAAGTCCCAAAGTCTTCCATATTTGGAATGAAAATCAAATTTGTGCTGTTGGCTTTACTCTGAGCCAAGCACTATCCGTCTCAGCTAACCCAACCTCCTTTGGACAGGTGAATAAAAAGAGAAATGTTGAATTAAACGAGAGGGGGAAAAAGCCTTAAGGATGTATTTTAAAAGACATAAAGCCAAGGAACAATTTTCTACTCATTGGAGTGAGACTTCACAGCTTCAATTGTTCCTTTTCTG
The DNA here is from genome assembly GCF_047496795.1 of Chiloscyllium punctatum. Classification (NCBI taxonomy): domain Eukaryota; kingdom Metazoa; phylum Chordata; class Chondrichthyes; order Orectolobiformes; family Hemiscylliidae; genus Chiloscyllium; species Chiloscyllium punctatum. The sequence continues at coordinate 113,422,212 of NC_092748.1, read as the reverse complement.
AGTCAGGGGTATTGGCTCGATTGCGATGCAGTGTGACACCAACAGCATAGGTTCATTTCCAGCATTAGCTGAGGTTACTATGCAGGACTTTCCTCCTCAGCCTCTTTCCTTAACTAAGGCATAGTTTACATGCTGGTTAAACCACTACCATTGGGTCTCTCTAATGAGAGAGCAACCTCATGGTCTGGTAAGACTCAGGTGACATTATCACTGTAGGAACTTAAATCTTGTGATTGATAAAAAGGGATCCTTAATGCCACTAAGAACTACCCCTAACTCTCTGTGGTGAATTTAATTCACTTTAGCAGCACAAATGCAGCACTTTCTTGAAACTTGTGGAGAGAGTGAGGGTGAGCTACTTTTTTAACAAAGCTAACCACAGAGAAGTGCAAATTGTCCAGCAATGTGCAGTATTCTAATACTCAAAGATAATCTCTTTCTCACCATGTTACTGAGTGATTCACACAGTAACAATGGTGAGAACCATCTAATTTGCCATTGCTTTTGTAGCAAATTCTGTGTTGTTCCTACTGCAATTTACCGTTCTCCACCTTTCAAATGCAGGCTATGTTATACCGTCCTAATAAGCTGCAATATCTCGTCATAAGAGGCACAAACCTTTATAGTTGCAGCCAGCAGAAGGATACAATTCCTAACAGTCTCTTGTCACTCGGGCTGTTTAGCATGCTGACAGCACTTAACTGTAGGAGAAACTGAATGTTAGCTGAACTAAAGTTAGTCGTGCATAATGCTTATGTGACACTCTTCATCCATTAGCTCAAATTGCTCCTACCACCATCACTACCCCCAGTGACAGATCTGTAAAGGCCAACCCTGTTACACAGTTCCAGTCTCTACAGGTGCAATCTAAGATTGGAAGGACAGAGTCTGTTATTCCGTTGCCAGGTACTTTAAATGTAAACAGTTAGAATATTTTGCATTTTTATTGTGCTTTTATGACACATATTTGGTGCACAGTACCCCTTGTAGAAAACTGTCACAGAGGGTCACTTGTGATGTCATTATTTTGTGGACAAATATCCCTGTAAATACTGAGTGAAGTTGTCATAAACCTTTCGTTTATATCAGAACTCTAAATGCCAAGTTAACTCCCCAACAATATTTATACCTGCTATTTAATCAATGGGAGAAAGTCATTAGCATAATATGAACAGATTGCAATGTTTTAACCTAATCAGAATTATTGGTTTTGCATTTACCATATGTAGCAATTCCACTTAAGTAAATGGGGAATATGGTAAGAGTTGTGAGATTGTAATAAATTCTGGACCTGATGCTCAGTACTATATTATTCCATCAGTCTGGTAATAGGAGAGTGCCTTACTTGCCGAGCAATTTTAAAGGACAACAGCACCTCAAATATAATTGCAGTTAACTGAAAGGTCATTTAATATTATACCTTTTTTTATTTTGCTCGTTCATTTTGATTGCCAGGTTTTGTAGTGCCTTTCTTTCTTGTCTAGCATCTGGTGGAACCCTGAAACAGTTCACTCCCGAAAAACAATTGAAACTCAGCCCATTCAAAGTTCCAAGACCAGCTTTTATCATTTTCTTTTTGTTACTGAAGGTATCAAAGAGATGTGGAACTGGGAAGGTGAATGAAGTTGAACATAGGGGGCAATCTATTAGAGGTGTTTAAACTGATTTAAAAAGTTAGCATGGGAATGTTCCCTTTCATTTTCCCAGATAAACTACTTCCTCTCATGGGGAGCCCAGAACAAGGGCGTAACCTCAAATTGGAGCGAAGTGCAGAAGTTCTTCTCCATGCAAAGCATGATAGAAATCTGGAATGCTGTCCACAAAAATAAACTATTAAGACTAAGTATCAAAGTTAAATTTCAAAACTGAATTCAGTAGATTTTTGCTAGGTAAGGAAACTAAGGAGAGCAGACAGAATTAAGGGACAGATTAGTCCTGATCTAATTGAATGGCATGCCCTCGTTTCTATTTTCTGATGTTACTGCACCCCATTAAGTTTGTCTACTAGTAAATGACATCTCATAATAGCAGTTTAATCCTTAAATGCTGATGGTAATGCTAATAAGCAAAAGGGGTTGTAGGGTCTTCTCCATTTGTTAGTGCAAAAAGGCTTTGTCTGTCATCACAGTGTGGATTGTTACACAGTATAGTGTATGACAATATGAAAAATAGCTTGCATTTACAATATGTTTTAAAGTCATGAAGCATCTCGAGCTACTTCACAGCAACGTAATCAGAAATGTTGACGTTGAACCACATAAGGCGACATTAAGATAGAAATTGAGAGTGCTGGAGAGGTTTAGCAGGTCTGGAAGTATCTATGGGAAGAGGCGCAGTTAGTACTTTGAGTCCAATATGGCTTGTCTTTGGAACTGAAGGGAGGTGGAAATGTTTTATACTGTTAGAAAAAGGAAAGAATCTAGTAAAATGAAAGACGATATAAAGGAGAGGTTAAAGGATGGTGGAGTTTGGAGATTAAAGGTGTATAGAATAAAATATAAGGTTATGGCAGTGATTGTAGAGAAGAAACAAAGCATTGTTTCAGAGTGAATGTTAATATCATAATAAAGATTATTATATAACCAATAAGGATAGAAAAATTGTCTAGCAAATTAGGGTTTTAAGTGAGAGAGGGAGAGACAGAAAGATTTAGGCAAGAGTTCCCAGAGCTTTGGACCTGAACATCTGAAGGTACAGTTATCAATGGTAGGGTAATGAATATTAGGGATGTGCAAGATGCCAGAATTAAGGAAGCTCAGAGACCTTGGGAGGAATTATACAGATAGACAGGGGTGAGACCAAGGAAGGATTTGAATTTGAAGATGAGAGTTTTCAAATCAAGGCATTGCCAGAACAGATGCCAATGGAGATCATTGAGCGCAAGGATGGGCGTGGGTTAGAGCATCGCTAGTACAAGTTTGAAGGAGCTCAGGTTTATGGAGGTTGGAAAGTGGGTAGTCAACCAAGAAAGTGTTGGAATATGCAAATTAAATAACTTATTGCCCACCTTTGGTTTATCTATACTGACCTTGTTGATGACATGGTTGTTGGGTAGGAGGTAAGGAATGTTCTGTCTTTGGTGGGAAGGAGGTCAGAGAGTTAATCCTACAGATCATCTCTTATCCTTCTTGTAATCAGGAATAACACTGAGTGAGGAGGCATAGCAACCTTCCATGTTCACCTCAGTAGAGGTCTATGAATGGAGTGAAGGAGAAAATTAGACCAAAACAGCAAAAGGGGAGTATTGTTCTCATATTTCTTATCTTGGCTGCTGTAGAGTAATTGGTGGAAATTGATTGGAATGATTAGTCAACAACCACCAGAAGAAGGCTTTCCAACACCTTCACAGAACAAGAAACAACTTGAGAGGCCAATCAAGAAGGTAAAAACATATGGGATCAAGATAATTTAGCAAGTTGGATCCAAATTTGGCTTAGTCGTAGAAGGCAGAAGGTGGTGGTGGTGGAAGGCTGCTTGTGTGACTGGAGACTGGTGTCCAGGAGCGTATCACACGGATCAGTTCCAGTTCCCTTATTGTTCAGACTTTTGAATTAATCATAAAGGGGGAATTGGAATGGGGGTGGGGGGGGGGGGGGTGGGGAGGGCAGATGGAGGTATGTGGGGGGAGGTGGAAATGAGATATTTAGTAAGTTTGCAATATTATGAAGACTGAATCATAGAGGTCTTTAGCACAGAAAAAGACTCTATGTTTTTGAACGGTGCAGTCTAAATGGGTCAATCACCAACTATTCTAATCCTATTTTCCTGTATTTGGCTCATAGCTTTGTATGCCTTGGCAGCACAAGGGCCCACCTCAATACTTTTTAAATGTTGTGAGGGTTTCTTTCTCTACCACCCTTACAGGCAGTCAGTTTCAGATTCCCACCAGACTCTGGGTGAAAAAGGTTTCCCCCTCATCCCTTCCAAACCTTAAATCTCTGCCCCTGATCATTGAACTTCCGTCAAGGGAAAAAATATTCTTCTTGACAACCCTGTGCCCTTCATAATTTTGTACATGTCAATCATGTCTCCCTGCTCCACCCACCCCACCCCACCCCACCCCACCCCATTTAGTCTCCTTTGCTCCAAGGAGAATAACTCCAGTGTATCTAAGCTCTCTGCAGCCCAGATAACACCCTGGTAAATAAATATCCTCTGCACCCTCTCCAGTGCTCTCATGTCCCTTCAATAATGTGGATACCCGAACTACACACTATGCCCTGATTATGGCCAAACCGACAGTTTTTACAGTTCTAATATAAACTGCCTGCTCTAAACAGTTGGCCCTAACTGGTAAAGGTTGATAAACAGTGAAGGAGAGGGTCTTATATTACAGGATATAGACGGATTGGTCAGGTAGGCAGAAGTATCAAGTCAAGTCGGTACTCAATGAATGGCAGAATACTAGGAAGCTCAGAGGAGCAGAGGGATTTTGGGATGATCACAGATCACTGAAGGCAGCAGAGCAGGTTAACAGGGTGATTAAAAAGACATATGGGAAGCTTGCCTTTATTGGTCGTGGCATAGATTATAAGGGTAGGGAGTTATGTGGAAGCTGTACAGGATTTTGGTTAGACCACAACTGGACTACCATCGTACTGTACTGGAGCTGCAGTTCTGGTCCACCACACCATAGGAAAGATATTATTGTACTTGAGGGGGTGCAATTGAGATCCACAAAAATGTTGCCTGGGATGAAGCAACTTAGCTATGAAGAGAGGCTGGATAAGCTCGGGTGCTTTCTTTGGAGCAGAGAAGGCTAAGAGGGGACCTAATTGAAATGTATGAGATTTTGAAGGTGGATAGGAAACAGCCGTTCTCTATAGTTGAAGGATCAGTAACAAAAGTTTTAAGGTGAAAGCATAAGGTTTCAAGTGGAGTTAAGGAAATCTTTTTCCACCCAGAGAAAAGTGGGAATCTGGAATGCACTGTTTAAGAGGATAGTTGAGTGGGACACCTTTAAAATGTACTTGGATGAGCATTCAAAATATCATAACATTCAAGGCTATGGGCCAAGTGTTGGAAAGTGGGACTATTGTAGACTTAGATTAGCTTTTGTTGGTGCAGACTTGATAGGCCAAAGATCCTCTTTACTGTGTTACTCTATAAGTATGAACTGACAATAAACATCCCTTCTGGGTTTCATCTCAAAGAATTAAAGTGTACAGAAAGAGTCCATTCAGTGGAATGCTTTGAAAGAGCTATTCAATTACTTTTGCTTCCTTTAGGAACCTTTTCCTTTTCAAATGTTTATTTTAAACCCCTTTGAAAGTTACCACTGTATCTGCTTGCTCCACCCATTCAGTCAGGGCCTTCCAGATCATCACTTATTGAATAAAGAAGATCTGCTCCTTATTTATCCTCTGACTATTTTTGCTGATTATCTGAAAATATTAAATCAATTGAGAAAATAATTGACCCCTAAAGAACAAGCACAAATTGCAGGTGCCTTGTGTCTGAACTGGAGAGAGCTAGGGAGCTAAATTAGAATTATTAAGGGACATCAAGTTACGGAGGGCATACGGGGGGAGTGGGAGTTATTTTTTATTCATTCACAAGTGTTGCTGGCTAGATCAGCATTTATTGCCCATCTCTAATTGCCCCAGAGAGCAGTTAAGAGTCAACCACATTGCTGTGTGTCTGGAGTCACATGTAGGCCAAACCCAGGTAAGGATGATAGTTGGGAGATAGTGAGGATGCAGAAGAGTCAAAGTAGATAGAGTATCTGGGAAAGCACAATGTCAGGTAGCATCAGAGAAGTAGGAGAGTCGATGTTTCAGGGCACACTGTTCTTCAGAATTGGGAAGGGGAAAGGGGACTGAGAAATAAATAGGAGGAAGGTGTTTGGGGCTGGAGGAAAGTAAGTAGGAGGTGATTGTGATAGGTTGGTGGGGAGGAAGATTGGCAGGTAGACCAGGTAAAGAGAGCAGATCTGAGTTGGAGGGTTGGATCTGGGATGGGGTGGAGGATGGGGAGATTTGAAAACTGGTGAATTCAATGCTGAGGCCATATGATTGTATGCTCCTGAGGCAGAAGATGAGGTGTTCCTGGTCCAGTGTCCGGGTGGCCTTGTATAGGCAGTGGAGGAGGCCCAGAATGGACATGTCATCAGATGAGTTGAAATGGATGGTCACAGGAAGGTGGGTTGGTTGGTGCGTACGGACCAGAGATGTTCCCTTGAACAATTTTGAGAGTTTGGGCTCGGTCTCTCCGATCTAGAGGAGACCACACTGAAAGTAAATGTGGTTCGAGGGTATGCAAGTAAATCTCTGTTGGATTTGGAATGATCCTTTGGGGCCTTGATTGGAGATGAGAGGGGGGTGTGGGCCCCCAGCCCTAAACCCCTTCCCCCTATTTTATTTCTCAGTCCCTTTTCTCCTCCCCAATTCTGAAGAAGGGTGTGTCCTGAAACATCGACTCTCTTACTCCTCAGATGCTGCCTGTCGTTCCGTGCTTTTCCAGCGCCATACTCAACCAATCTGGCTCTTCAGCATCTGCAGTCCTCACTATCTCTCAACCACCATCCTTACCTGGTTTTGCATCTCTTGCAGCAGCATGGGAGGGTATCAGGTGTGGCGAGGGGATTGGTGGAGAGTGTGAAGCTAATAAGGGAATTGTGGTGGGAAAGATCCCTATGGAAGAAGGAAAGAGGTGCAGACAAAAATATACTTTCGGTGGTGGGGTCTGACTGTCAGCAAAAATAGCGGAAGATGGATGCACTGGATTTGGAGATTGGTGGGGTGGAATGTGAGGACCAGTGAATACTAATCTTGTTGTGGTTGCAGGGGATGGGATTCGAGGGCAGAGGTGCGGAAAATGGAGGAGATGCGATTAAGGGCATTGTTGATCACAGGGGAAGGGGAATTATGGTCCTTGAAGGAGGAGGACATCTGGAATGTCCTGAGGTGGAATTGCTCATCCTGGGAGCATATAGCATTTTCTTTCCCTAAAGGACATTAGTGAACCAGGTGGGGTTGTCCAACAATGGATTTGTGGTCATCGTTAAGCTCTTCAACTGATGAATTCAAATTCCACCTGCCATTCGAACCCGGGTCCCCAGAACATTATTTGGGTCTCTGGATTAACACTCAGTGATAATACCACTAGGCCATTGCCGCTCCTTATAATTTGAGTAGAATGAAGACTGAAGGACTTAACAGCCTTTAATGCAACTGGGCTAAAATCCAAGAGGAACAAAGTGAGCCTTCTAACCACCTCATCTTGGCAGTTGTCTGTCTCCATTGGCAGCCTCTGAATTGCCAACTAATCCGTTGGAAGATCCTGAACACTGACTAATTTGCTGAAATAAAAATTGCATTTAAAAGGTGCAATTCACTAATACATTATGTCCCAACTTTATTCATAATATACAGAGTATTTTTGATGTAGTTACTGGTACCTGTTTTTCTGCCTCTGAAGCTCCTGTACACTCGGGTAACTTTAGTCCCACTTGATTCTGTTACAATATGTGTTTCCAACACAGGCTGCTGTCCAAGATGGCTGTCGATATTGCACGTGGTGTTCAGTTAGTGACAATGTTCTCTAGTGACAGGATTCTTAGGTGTGCCAGTATTTCTGTATGTATACACAGCTGGCATTTCACCTGACACCCTGAATATGAATAAGCTTATGCTGTCAGCTTTTGTTGTTGAGCAGAGCGTACATTTCACTACAGTGTTGTGTTAAGCGGCAGAATGACTGTGGTGTCGAGAAACAATACATTGAGCCTGGTGTGCTGTTTTGAAAGAGTAGCTTTGACTGATCTGAACTGTTAATTGTACATTGTAACATGTAGTCAAGAAAAATCTCAACCATAGTTTGCCTCCACCTTCACCTCTATAGTGTCTGCCTTAATCACTTTCTTTCACTGCCTTTCTCTGCATTTGTTTTTAAACCTTTGTCAGGGAGATAATTCCAGTCTGATCAAAGATTTCAATTCTCATTCATTCTGGCAAAGCAGCAATGTGTTTTTATGGGAGGTGCTGGCATTCGTTCATCTGGTGTGATGTTCGTGACCTTGAGGAGATAACATGATGTTTGAGAACATTCACACACCTTTGCATTTTGATGCTGGTGGTCAACCTATTACTGATGAGTTGGCTCACACGTCTGGAGCAAATCCTTGCAAATGAGACTGTTTGCACCCTTCATTCCATTCCTATCAATGGAGGAATATTGTGTGAACCTATATGGGCTGCATCATCTCCATGACACTTGGTAGCTTGGTCATGACATACCACTTTAAATCTACTTATGGTGGCTTTGTATGTAAGTGCAGCAGTTCATTGCAGCAAGAAAGTACTCCGGTAAGTTGGCAGATTTGGGGTGATTGAAATAAAGACATAATGTTGAATTTCTCAGAATAATTTAAAGCTCAAACATAACCCATTCAGCTCATTGAGATTAGACTGGCTGACAGTGGAGCAATACAGTCAGTCCCATTCTTCATTCCTGTCACCCTGCAAGTTTTATTCTTTCAAGTGCTCATCCAATTTCCTTTAGGAATCATTGATTGTTCCTGCTTCAACCACTCTGAGAAGCACAGAGGTTCTAGATTATTGCCACTTGTGAAAAATGTTGTTCTTTACATTTACCTGCATAACTTCTTCAAAGCTTTTGTCTGTGCATAGAGTCAGATTTTACTTACTGACAAACTGTTTCTATTATTCTGGCAGTGTTCTAATATGTTGACCTCATCGTGTTCCTTGAAATCTGTCCCTTTTCAAGGCATAGGACTGAGAAAGTATAGTAAGGTAAGTTCATAATCACCCATGATGGACTTGGATGAGTTGTATATTGTTTATACTTTGAGATATTAACATATTATTTATCTTGCATATCAGAGCGTGCAAAAAAGATTTACAGGAATAATACTAGACTTGGAGGTTGAAACTCTCATAAAATGTTGAACATATCAGGCCCTTCTCCAGACAAAATGGAGCCTGGAAATTAGATTAGATTAGATTACTTACTGTGTGGAAACAGGCCCTTCGGCCCAACAAGTCCACACCGCCCCGCCGAAGCGTACCCCACCCATACCCCTACATCTACCTCTACCCCTACCTAACATTACAGGCAATTTAGCTTAGCCAATTCACCTGACCGGCACATTTTTTTGGAGTGTGGGAGGAAACCGGAGCACCCGGAGGAAACCCACGCAGACACGGGGAGAACGTGCAAACTCCACACAGTCAGTCGCCTGAGGCGGGAATTGAACCCGGGTCTCCGGCGCTGTGAGGCAGCAGTGCTAACCACTGTGCCACCGTGCCGCCCACAATGATCTTATAAAGGTCTCAAATATTAGCATGGATTTAATAACATGCATTCATATGTATTACTGCATTTCATGTGTTGTTATGAGTCAAATTCTCATAGTATCAGGAGGAAGCTCATCTGCTGTGACATTCATGACTTTGAGGAGATGTTTGGGAATGTTGATCACCCATCTGCGTTTGATGCTGGCAGTCAGCCTATTGCTGAATGAGTTGGCTCACGCATCTGGAGCAAATCCTTGCAAATGAGACACTTTGCACCCTTCATTCCATTCCTATCAAGGGAGGAATATTGTATGATCCTATCACTTTAGGATATGAAACAAACATTTTCACTCTTTTGGGCAGTTCTTGTCGTGTTAGATTATTGGGTACTGTGTCTGTGTTTTTGAAGCTGATGATTGTCAATCATTTGCTAGTTTCTAGCTTGACTTTTAGATATTTTTAAGCAACCTGTTTTTGTTTCTGATTTCCATCATCCATAGTTCTTTTTGTTTTTGTTTAGGAGAACTAGGGAGGTTTTAGTAACCATTTCTAGGGCTTAGGACCCATACAGCAGCAGGTAATCATAGACACATCAACTTAATGCCCCTATCAGGATATTTTGCTACCTGAACTCAGGTTATGTTAAATTGGATATAAGAGGGTTTGTTTTTCCCAGTGTGACCAGTTCAAGATCCATTCAATTACATAGTGTTTCAGTCAGGCTCTTTGTTTTGGTGGATTGATGCTCAGTTAATGTTGTTGTGGTATTGACGTGCTTTCTGCATCTTGTAGCTTCTTAACACTTTGCCTCTCATTCCTTTGCAGTGGAGTGTCCCCAGTCTAGCCAGCACTGAAATCTCAGGAAGGAAGAAGAGCAAAGGAATCAAATCAAACTTTTTTGGAATAGAGGTCTTAGACCATCTTGAATGGCTGAACTGGGAACCAGGGATAGAATCCACTAAACATATAATCTTAAAGAATGTACAGTTCAAAACTCAAAAACTCAAGTACAGGTGAGTTCTGGGCCAGTCTTGCAGGAGCTTTAATGCCTGTTATAAATCACTTTTACATCGCATCTCACCTTGAGGTTTTTGAGTCTTTTGACTTTTATTTTTTATGGGTCACATAGGTTTGCATCGTTGAGCTTTGAGGGTCACATCAGAAGTTTAAATTGATATTTTCATTCATTTGCATACATCTCCAGTCACTGATATAACAGATGTTATGATTTGGGATTGATACACTAAAGATTAAGCAGCTGAACAAGTTGTTTTTGTCTTTTAGTTTCTCCTGTCTTCTACTCTTCACCATTTTCCCCTTTTGATACTTGGGTCTGTACGTACAAAGAATGCATCAAGTTAGTGTGCAGGTACAAAAAGCATTAAGCAAGGCAAATGAGATGCTGGCCTTTACTGCGGGAGCATTGTAATATAGAACTAAGATGTTTTGTAACAACTGTACAGAGCTTTGCTGAGATGTCATCTGGAGTACTGTCTGCAGTTTAGTCTTTGTATTTAAGAAAGGGCATACTTGCACTTGTCATGATATAATGAAGTTCATTAGATTGGCCCCTCGTGTGGATGGTGTCCTGTGATGAGAGGTTAAGTAAATTGGGTTTATATTCTCTGAAGTTAGAAGAATGAGATCTTATTGAAACATTTAAGATTCTGAAAGAATTTGATTGGTTAAACTGTGAATTGTTTCCACTGGGTGTGGCACGGTGTCAGCATAAAGGACCAATATTTTAGAGATAATGAGATACTTGGCATATCTTGAACCCATAAAGTTGTGGATGCTCTATTTTTAGATTAGATTAGATTATCTGCAGTGTGAAAACAGGCCATTCGGCCCCAACAAATCCACACCAACCCTCCAAAGAATAGCCCATCCAGACTCATCTCCCTCTGACTAATGCACCTAACACTATGGGCAAATGTCACAGAAGCTTTGGAAAGGGTGCAGAGGAGATTTACTAGGATGTTGCCTGGTATGGAGGGAAGGTCTTACGAGGAAAGGCTGAGGGACTTGAGACTGTTTTCGTTAGAGAGAAAAAGGTTGAGAGATGACTTAATAGAGACATATAAGATAATCAGAGGGTTAGATAGGATGGACAGGGAGAGCCTTTTTCCAAGAATGGTGATGGCGAGCACGAGGGGGCATAGCTTTAAATTGAGGGGTGATAGATATAGGGCAGATGTCAGAGGTAGTTTCTTTATTCAGAGAGTAGTAAGGGTATGGAATGCTTTGCCTGCAACGGTAGTAGATTCACCAACTTTAAGTACATTTAAGTTGTCATTGGACAAACATATGGACGTACATGGAATAGTGTAGGTTAGATGGGCTTCAGATTGGTATAACAGGTCAGCGCGACATCAAGGGCCGAAGGGCCTGTACTGCGCTGTAAAGTTCTATGGAAGAGAATTAAGTACTTTTGGAGTGTAATTATTAACATAAAATCTTACAAAGGAGGCCCTTTGCAGCTCCTTAAAACAACTATCCAATTCGCATCTCACTATCTTTTCTCCTGGTGTTCTCCCCCATAGCTCTGCAAGTGTTTACTTTTCAAATATAAATCAGATCTGATTTGAAAATTACTATTGAAACAATGTTTTGTTTTAGTGATTGAGGGGGTGTGCATGTCTTATTCTTGGCCATCATTTATTGCCCATCCCTAATTATCCTGGAGGATATGTTGGTGTGCTGCCTCTGGAACCTCTATCATCCTTGGGGTGTGGACAGTCACTCAATCTGTTAGGGAAGGAGTTCAAAGATTTTGATCCAGCATCAGTGAAGAAACAAGGATATAGTTTTAAGTCAGGATGATGAGTGACTTGGGAGGGTGGTGTTCCCATACATCTACTACCCTTATCATTCTAAGTGCTGAGGTCATGGTCTTGAAAAGTTTTGTCAAAGGAGGTTTGGTGAGTTACTAGTGTGCACCTTGCAAGTAGGTGGTACACACTGCTGTGCATTAGTGAATGGAGTGAATGTTGAAGGTGTTGGAAAGGGTGTCAATCAGGTGGGATTGACTTGTCCTGGTTAATATTGAGCTGCTTCAGTGTTGTTGAAAATTCTGGCAAGTGGAGAGTGTCACTTTTGGACACCAGTGACTTTTACCATAGCTGTACTGGAACTGTTTGGCTAGGACATAGCTAGTTCTGGTGCACAAGTCTTAATTATTATTGCTGCAATGCTGTCAGGGCCAATAGCCTTTGCAGTATCCAGTCCAATTGAATTGTCTGAAGACTGGCATCTGCCAGTGGTGACCTCAGGATGAGGCATGATGGATCATCCTCTCCATACTTCAGACAGTGGATGCAAGTGTCTTATCTTTTAGAATGATGTACTGGGCTTCCCATTTATTGAGATGGGGATAATTGTGGAGCCTCCCACTGCTGCTGGTTGTTGAATAATCCACCACAATTCACAAGTGGATACGACAGGACTGTGGAACTTAATCACTTAACCCTGCCTGTTGCATGTTGCTTCTATTGCTTGGCATGCCCAGTAATTCTGTGCTATAGGTTCACCAAGTTGACACCTGAACTTTAAGATATGCCTGGTGCTGCTCCTGGCATGCCCTCATGCACCTCTCATTGAATCTGGTTGATTTCTGAGCTTGGTGGTGCTGGAGAAGTGGGGGACATGTTGGCCATGAAGTTACAGCTTGTGATTGAATGCAATTCTGCTGTTGAGTACAATTCCTCAATGTGAAGATGGGCCATCACCTCCACAAGGACTGTGCATTGGTTATTCCGAACAATATTGTCATGAACTGCACATCAGCTGTCTTGTTAAAAGCAGATTAGGTTATTTTATCACAAAATATATTATTAAATCATAACTCATTTGTTTCTGATAGCATTGCTTAAAAATTAAATTCTTATCTCCTTTGGTTCTTTTGTCAGTTACTTTAAATCGATGTATTCTGGTTACTGACCCTGTTGCCATCGGAAATAGTTGCTCCTATTTACTCTTCATGATTCTGAATAATTCTATTAAATCTCCACTTGACCTTCACTATTAAATGGAGGATAAATCCTAAATTCTTCTATTTAGGTCACAGACCTCCCTCATGGTTAGCACCATTTTTCCAATCCCAACACATCCTCTCTAGGACCTTGACATCCTTCCGACAGGATGGTGCTCCACATGTTTAAAAATAATCCCTTCAATGCTTTATTTAGATGCCAGCTTCCTTTTAAAACTTTTCAAAATAAGTCTGCCTATGTTTGAATCCCTCCATTCTGTTTTCTCCCGCCTACCTTCACCAATCCTAAAACTCCAAATGATCTCTCCATCCCTCCGATTCTGGTTAATTAAAATTCCAAGTTTCCTGACTGTATCAGTGTGACCATACGTTCGGCTGTCCAGATTCTCAGTCATTTACTTTCCATGGAGGAAGTGAGGACTGCAGATGCTGGAGGTCAGACTCAAAGTGTGTGGCGCTGGAAAAGCACAGCAAGTCAAGCAGCATCCGAGGAGCAGGAGAATCAATACTTTGGGCATAAGCCCTTCATTAGGAATTTACTACTAATTTACTTCCTATACCTACCTGCATTACCTTTTATTGTCCACCTCCATTAGAAATCCCCTTAAAACCCAATGTGTTTTTAAGTGGCTTGGTGTCAAATATTGTATTGCAGTTGTAGATTTTAGTAAGCTAAGCATTATTAGAATAATGCAATGTTATTGTTATTTATAAATCTGTTTTCTGTTGCAGATCTCCAAATACTGAATTCTTCACCACACTGTTCCCACAGTCAGTGGTCTTGGGTGCAGGGACCTCTTACTCTCTGCCAGTCACTTTTTGTGCTCTTGAGCAGGTAAAGGAATCAAACAGTATTGTATTGGTTTGCATTATTTCATATCTAAAGTTTGATTATATAACATATTTTCACCAGTTCTCATTGTGAAGGAGACCAAAACTGCAGTAATGTTATGGGTGTGGCTTCTCCAAGGCCCTGTACAGATGCATCAAGACACCTTGTTCCTACACTGAGATTCTTTTGCTGTGAAAGTGAACATGCCATTTGTTTTCCTAACTGCTTCATGCACCTGCTTCCTGCTTTAAGTGGCTTATGTACAAGGTCACTCTTGATGCATCAATATTTCCCAATTTGTAGCTATTTAAGTAATACTGTGCATTGTACTGCATTTGCTATGCATATGCCCACTCACTCAGTGTGTCTAAATTGCTTTGAAGCATCTTTGTTTCCACAACACCACTCTCAATTCCTCCTGGTTTGGTGTCATCAGCAAACTTACAGCTGTGATCTCTCTGAAACCCCACCTTCCTCTCTGAAAAATCACCTATTTATTCCTCCTGTCTGTTTTCTGTCCGCTAACCAATTATCAATCTATGCCAATACATTACCCCAAACTCCCACATACTTTAGTCTTATGTGAGACTTTATCAAAATTTTTCTGTAAATCTGAAAACCCTACACCTGCTGGTTCTCCCTTATCTATTCTACAAGTGGTTGTATATGTCATGTTTGTATTAGGAGGATGGAGGATCATCGTAGAGGCAAAAAGAATCAAGTTAAAATTTGCATCCTGATTTAGTTTGGAGTGGAGGGGTTTAGATTGAAATGAGAAAATAGAATGTACAGTGACCAGATTAGATTTCGGTATAATTTCTGCGGGATAATTAGTGGAATAGATGCTTTTCATTCCTTAAACACATGATTTATTTTTAATCATTCTGTTCAGAGATGTTATTATACACTTCTGAAACAGGTGGGATATGGACCTGGGCCTCCTCGACCAGAGGTAGAGACATTGCCACTACACCACAGGTGCTCCTTCCTTTAGCCCCTTGAGATTTCTTTGTCATCTATTAAGACTGTAGTTAGTATGGTTGTCATCTCAGCTGATCCTTCCTGCATCCTCTTTGATCTATTAGTCAAGAATCTATCTTCTCTCTGCCCAGTGACTCCTCTTTGCTCTCTGGGGAAGATAGTTCCAAGAACTCATGATCCTCTGAGAGAAAGATTCTTTTAATCTTATCTTAAATTGGACTTAATTTTAATCTTATTTTTAGTCCGTGTTCCTTAGTTTGATCTTTCTCACAAGGGGAAATATCCATTAAGCATTTACCCTGTCAAGTCCCTTCATATAGACGTCATGTTTGTGTTTTAGTTATTCATGCTGTTATAAATAAAATAGAGGGTCTTGCTTGGCCATTTCAGTGGATAGTTAAGAGTCAACCACATTGCTGTTAGTATGGATTCATGCATGTAGGCTAGATCAGGTAAGGATGGTAGATTACCTTCCCTAAAGGACATTAACAACTGGTTAGAGTTTTCTGTCAGTTTAATGTTTGTTTCATGGCTACTGATAATAAGATTATGGACTGGGTTTTTGTCGTGAAGTGCAAGTTGGGAAAGTTCCTTATCCTGTAAAACTTCCCCATGAAGGAGCAACCTCCCCCACCCCCACCCCCAGCAGCATATTTATGTTCCATGGAGGTTGGGTCGGATGGAATCAGGCCAAACCAAAAGGAGGTTGGCCCAAAATAGCCACAAAAGCAGATGGATGATAAGGCCATCAGGATAGAAGCCATGCTTTCATTTACAGGGACGGTGATGAATATTACTGATGGATATCAAGCCCTCACACTGGAGAAGCTGTCCTTCTATGCTGCATCTGTCCAGCCACTCCAAGGTTATGCACAATCAATCATGGCATTGAGCTTTGGTTCTGAATGTTGATGTTGTGCGTGAGCCTCAGAGGCTTGAGCAGCTGGAAAGAAAGTTAGAGGGAAAGCTGCTCCTCAGTCTCTCCACATTCCCCCTTGTCTTATCTATAACCCCTTAAAGTACCCATGATCCCTCCATACTTCTGATTAGTGCTCTATTGTCACTCACTTAAAATCCACCACGAGCAAACATCAGATGCCATATAACACCAGTGGGAAGACTGAGACTTTCAATAGTCTAATAATAATTCGTCTTGTTCTATTCAAAAACATGTTATACTAAAATAAACGTTGGATCCATTGGAAAAGCATTAATCCTCTGAAGTGACTATTATAAATACAAACAAGCATTATAAACAATTAACAGCGATATCACCCCTCATCAAAATTTTTTAAAAACAGTGTAAAATTGGCAAACTGAGAACATAACCTCCTACCAAAATTTCCTTTTGAAAGTCTATTATGGTATTTTTGAGCTCAGTTGTCAAAATTAACCAATATAGCTCAAAACATGGAACCTACTGAGACTGTAAGACCTGTATCTCTGTTACACAATTCCAGATACTGTTCTCTTTTAGTGCTGTATTGGAGCTAGGACCTCCATACTTGTAACTCTTGACATAGATGTAATAACATACATCTACTTATAGAAAACTCCATCAAGGGGGGGTTTGTAATACCAAACACACAATGGAGCCAGTAACAACCGAAGTATTGTCCACAGCCTGGCGCTCTCAGCCTTATCCCAAAATGTGCTTGAAGTATGCAAGTAGGTATGAGTCTCAGAACTGGGTGACTTTTAAAGATGTCTTGGGTTTGCCCAACTTGGAAAATATCATTGAACCTTGTGACTTACTCAAAACACGCCAGTGGAGATAGATATTTTCCTATCACCACCTTTTCTCATCACTGCCACTATATTGTTGAACTAGGGCTGTTTCGATAATTTTTGAAGACTGGTGCCTGAAAAACACTAACTTTGTTGGAACATATTTATTTTAACCTTTAAACTAGTTTCTCTCTGTGCTTACCTTTTTTTTCTATATTTGTGTCATTAACTACATTTGAATTCCTCAGCTGCTGTGTTAAAGTTTGACCTCATGCCTCTAAATCCCAGTAACGTAACCATTATGCTATTGAATTAGGATGAAGATAAAATCATATATATGCCTCCCCTCCTTTAATGAGATACTTTGTCCGTGATTTTTTTTGTCTCCTTGCAGAAAAACTATGAGGATCGCATTGTGTTTGAGACAAAAGCTGGGTCATTTCCTATTCAGCTGCGTGCTTCTCTGCCCTTCCATGATCTGGAGATTCCCGAGTGGCTGTGCATACCACCATGTGCAGTCTACGAAAGTTCAGAGGTCGCATTTTACTTGCGTAACAATAGGTAAGGCTGGAAGACCATATGAGCAAGAGAATCTCTGTTCCACCTTTCCATGAAAGTTCATGGCCTGGCTCCCATAGCCTTATCCCATGATTGTTGAAATGTGGTGGAAGTATGAAAGTAGGTCTTAAACCCATCCCCTTGCTTTGGATCTAATTTTATTTATTTGCTTGTCTTGGTTTAAAAAAAAACTAGGCGAAAGTGAGAACTGCAGATGCTGGAGATCAGAGTCTAGATTAGAGTGGTGCTGGAAAAGCACAGCAGGTCAGGACTGAGTCCTGAGGAAGGCCCTTTGCTCGAAACGTTGATTTTCCTGCCCCTCGGATGCTGCCTGACCTGCTGTGCTTTTCCAGCACCACTCTAATCTAGACTCTTAGTAAAGAAAAACACCAATCTCACATTTGAAATGATAAATGCAGATTTTTTGGGGGGAGAGACTTCTACCACCCTGTACTTAAAAACGTGTTTCCAAAATTTCCTCCTGAATTCCCTGGCTCAAACATTAAGGATGTGTCACCTTATCCTAGTGTCCCTGTTGAATTTTGGAGTATGAGAGACTAAGTCCTATCAAGAATTAACAGTGATGTCTATGGAGAAAGTGGCATACACTCATGTCTTGGGAGATTTTGAGAGTAAGCACAGAGAGAAACTAGTTTAAAGGTTAAAATAAATATGTTCCAACAAAGTTAATCTTTTTCAGGCACCAGTCTTCAAAAATTATTGAAACAACCCTAGTTCAACAATATAGTGGCAGTGATAAGAAAAGGTGGTGATAGGAAAATATCTATCTCCACTGGCATGTTTTGACTAAGTCACAAGGTTCAATGAAGGCTGACTAAAGTGGTCCAGGAAATTCATTCGATTTCACATCGCATTGGGTCTTCATAATAGTGAAGCCAAACTGTGAGCAGTTCAGTACACTTGGACGCAGTGGTTGATTTTGTGGATTACATCCAGGTTACCGTAGAGACTTGTGAGGTTAAAGCCACATATTTGAAAATTATTGATACATTTTGTATGGTATGTACTGCACATAAATCAAAACTTTTCACTGAACCAAGGTACGTATGACAATAATAAATCAAAGAATTTTGACAAACACCAAATTCGATAAATGTACCAAGAGATATAGGAATGTACCGACTGATTTATTCCAGATTTGCTGCTGATTAGAAGAACACTGAGAATGTAGTAATCTGAAAGAGGATCCAGTTCACAACAGACGAGAAATTGGGCTAGTAAATGATACATTATCAGATAATTTGTGGTCCTGAAGTGACTTGATTCTGCTGAAAGTAATTCAATTAAGTAGATAAGGAGGCAGAGCTGAGTGTAATCAGAGGAGTGAATGAGTGAGAGTCTGAATCTCAAAGTGACAGACATTATTGAAATTGTGAAACATTAAAGTGAGGAAAGGTGGAAGAAGACAGAACTTGTAGTCAGAAAATCAACTACAGTAATTGGCGGCAGCCCATACTAGATATTGTTAATAGTACAGAGAAAGGCAGAGGGGCCTTTCCGAAGAGGAGTCATGTCAAGCTCAAAATGTTAACGCTGCTTTTCTCACTCCACAGATGCTGCCAGACCTGCTGAGTTTCTGCAATATTTTCTGTTTCAATAAGGCTATAGAATAATAAAGCTGTGGAAGGAGAAGTTAGTCAGTAGATGAGTGTTTAGCCAAAGTACGGAAGAGGTCAATATCTTCTAAACTAGACACTAAGCAGATTCTGGCATGAACCACAAGAAGAGGCATCTAAGCAGCTCACGATGTTTAGAGGGTCAGTGTGGACTCCATGGTCAGAGTGACCCCGAAATGTCACATGTTGTCACTTTGAAATGTTTTCCTCTAATGCTTGGTCAGTGTAAAGGTGATTCATTTCAAATGAATTGACAAATGGTAATCCGAAATGAAACACACCACATAGAGTGATTATGTTCTTCAATGTCAAGATTCTCACCTTTGTGCTCAAACCCCTTCATGGCCTTGCCTCCCCTTATTCTCTCTCTAATGTCCTCCAGATGGTGAGGAATCCACCGAGAACTGTGTGCTTCTGCACTTCTGAATTCCTGACTTACTCTTCTTATACCTTTTCTGGTCGTATTTTCATCTGTCCACAAGCCCAGCTTTGGAATTCTGTTCCTAAAATGCTCTTTAAATTAATATAGTACTTAAAATCTATGACTTTTGACCAAGTTTTAGGTCTCTTGCATATTATCACTTCACGTGTCAAGTTTTATTTGATAAGCACTCTGACCAAATTACTGGGTTTAAAAGCATGATGTAGAGATACGGGTAGCTGTTGTTTCTGTTAATGCTATCATTGTTAATTGTCCCTACAGTCCGCTTCCCACAAGCTTCCATTTTGAAGTGCCCAGTCCTTTCTTTATCGTGCCATCTGATGGCATGCTGCCACCGTGGGATAACTACAAGGTTAAGGTTCAATTCCGACCAGAGATCCCGAACATATTTGATGTGATTGCTATCTGCAAGTTCGGAGATGATGAAAGTAAGAAATACTTAAAGCTGGAAGCAATAGGTGAGAATTAATTCTATCAGTGTTCCAACTCTGTAATAAAGAAAGAAAAGCAAAGGAGTTGCATTTATATCAAGTCTTTCACAACAACAATGCCTATTTCTTTCTAATTCATTCGAAGGACGTGAACATTGCTTACAAAGACATTATTTGTTACCCATCACCAATTTCCTTTGAGAAGGTGGTGATAAGCCACCTTTTTGAATAACTGCAGTGCATCTGGTGCAGACACAGCATTGCTATCAAGAGGGGAGTTCCAGCATGTTGACCCAGTTACACTGAAGGAACTGCGATCACGTTTCAAGCCCAGATTGTACGTGAGCGGGAGCATTTGTAGATGGTGCCATTCCCTTGTGTTGACCTCATTCTTCTAGTGTTAGAGGTTGTGGATTTGGAAATTGCTGATGAAGGAGCCTTGCTGAGCTGCTGCAGTGATCTTTTAGATCATATGCAATGCTGCCATGCGTGCTGGTGGATGGGATGTAATCCTTCACACTATGTAATTCCTTGTGTAGTAACCTCAGGTTTCCTCTTTATCCACTTTGCTTGTTACTTCCTGAAAGAATTCTAATTCTAACAAATTAGTTTTTTTTTTAAAAAAGACAATAGAGACAAAAAAAATGTTTTATCTGCCTGAACCCACTGGGAGTTAATAAGTATCCTTTTATCACTTCCTTAATAATAGATTCAAGCAATTTGATAATTATAAATGTTGGGCCAACCATTTTCAGCTTCCTGTCTTCCTCCTTTATTGATGAACTTGCTTCATTAGCTACTTTCCAATCCATTGGGATCTGTCTACTTTCAAAGGGATTTTGGAAGATTGTAGTCAATGCATCTACTATCACTGCAGCCAGTTCTTTTAAAACCCTATAATGCAGGCCACCAATTCTTGGGCCAATCACTCTGCAGCACCTTTTCAGCTCTTAATTTTTCAATATCTTTGGCAATTTTTCTAAGTTTCCTACAGTGAGAAAATTATAAAATACCTTTACCAATACACCACCATTTCCCTTTTCTACTATCAATTCCCCAGACTTATTCTCTGGAGGGTCAACACTACCTTTAGCCACTCTTTTCCTATTTAAATACTTGTTGACACTGTTATTTGGTTTATATAATTGCAAACTATCTTTAGTTTTTCCTATTCTTTATTCATTCCTTGCTGGTTCCTAAAATCCATCCACTCTTCTGGACTGCCTCTAACCTTTGCAAGTTTGTGCAGTGTTTCTTTCAGGGTGATATCACCCTTAATCAGATGTAGACACTGATGATGCACACCTCTCAAATTTGACCAAAATACTTTGGATGTTGGGGATCTCATATAAAAACAGGTAAGTGTTCGAGATGCTCAGCAGATCTGACAGCACCTGTGGAGAGTTACAGCCTATGTAGTCGAAGGCTTGATGGTTGAGTGATGGAAGCTGGAGATGTGCAAGAGCCTTCTTAAATAGTTGCTAATATCTTTGTTAAAGCAGATTTCTGAAGAAGATCTTACTTGAAACTTTAACTCTGTTTTACTCTCCACAGCTGCCAGACCTGCTGAGTTTCTCCTCTTTCTGTTTGGGGGAGAAAAGTTTTGTGTTCTAATCATGTCATTTTGCTCCACAGCCAAGTACCCTCATCTCCTGGTGAGCGCACTAAATGAACAGTCACAGACATCCTCACGGGAGGATACACAGAGCATCTTAAACTTTGGACACGTTGCTGTTGGCAGCACAGTTATGAAATATTTGGAGATTCATAACTTCTCTGTGGTAGGCTTTTCTGGAAAGAGATTTGACAAAAAGTTGGCTGGCAAGATTTTAGTCATAGAATCATAGTAATGTACAGCACGGAAGCAGACCTTTTGGTCCAAGGTATCCATGTCAAACAGATATCCTAAATTAATCTTGTCCCATTTGCCACCATTTGGCCCGCAACCCTCCAAACCCTTCCTATTCATATACCCATCCAGATGCTTTCTTTAATAGAATCCCTACAGTGTAGAAACAGGTGATTCAGCCCAACAAGGTCATACCAACTCTCCGAAGACCATCCCACCTCCCTATTCTATCCCTGTAACCCATGGCTAATCAACCTAGCCTGCATAACCCTGGACACTATGGGCAATTCAACGTGGCCAGTCCCATTAACCTGTACATCTTCGATGGTGGGAGGAAATCCAGTTTGTATTGCTTGCTCAGTGGAGTATAACCAGTACACTGGACTAACTGGACAGATGAAGAACTTTAAATGATCATAAGACATAGGAGCAGCAATTAGGTCATAGAGTCTGCTCTGACGTTCAATTATGGGTGATAGGTTTTTCAACATCATTTTCCCACTTTCTCTCTGTAACTTTTGATGTCATTGGCAATCAAGAACTTATCTATCTCTGTTTTAAGTATACTCAATGACCTGGCCTCCTTCTGTAGCGATGAATTTCACAGATTCACTATTCTCTGGTTAAAGAACTTTCTTCTTATCTCTGTTCTAAAGGATATTCCCTTTAATCTAAGGCTATTTAATACTTAAAACATTTCAAAAGGGTTTGGGGTAGGAAATGTCATTGTTTTTCAATGGGTCCTTACTACTTCACACAGATCAGCCATATGTTCCTCAACGCGGGTGAAAAATTTCATAATCAAAACATTTCAAGGGGGTTGAGTGGGGGGGCACACTATTGTTTTTAATTTCTTTCAGGTCTCAAGTTGGTGTTAGATCAAGACAGAAACTATGCCTTTTAAATGTTGTGACTGTACCAGTCTCCACCACCACCTCTAACAGCTCATTCCATACATGCAGTGCCCTCCATGTGAAAAAGTTGCTACTTAGGTCCCTTTCAAATCTTTCTCCTCTCACCTTAAACCTACGCTGTCTAGTTTTGGGCTCTGCTACCCTGGGGAAAAGACCTTGTCTATTTACCCTATCCATGTCTCTCATGATTTTATAAACCTCGATTAGGTCACCCCTCAGCCTCCAGTGCTCCAGGGAAAATAGCCCCAGCCTGTTCAGCCTCTTCCTGTAGCTCAAACCCTCCAACCCTGGCAACATCCTTGTAAACCTTTTCTGAACCCTTTCAAGTTTCATAACATCCTTCCTATAGGTGGGAGACCAGAATTGAACACAATATTCCGAAGGTGGCCAAATGAATACCTCCACTCCAACTTTGCTGTTTAGCCACTCTTGGTTGAGTTGCAGCGTAGTGTAGTAAAATGTCCCAGAATGGTTCACGAAGCATGATCAAACAGAACTAGTCACAAAGATTCGGGACAGATGGGCAAAGTTCTTTGTTTGAAGGGCTGTCTTGTGTAGACAGCCTGAGAAGAATGGAGAGCTTAGGGTCTACGTGTTGAAGGCTCATCTGTTGGTGGTGTGAAAAAGTTGGAGACGTGCAAGAGACATCTTAATTAGATGGTAGTTGCTTTGCCAGTGCAGGGAATGGATGCCAGTGCTGGAGAATGCTTTCGTACAATGTGCATCCAATTCCAATCTCTTCCATTCAAAACCAAATGCAGCATGTTCTCGATACGATGTATTACTCTTTCTTGCTGCTGTCTGATCAAATACACCAAGTTAAAGTACAGGTGCAAAGATTTTTATGCAGTGAACTATTTGGCAAATACAATTCCTGAAAGGGCAACGGAAACAGATTAGGTGGTAACTATCTAAAGAGGATTGAATGAACATTTGACAAATCATCTTCAGGGATGTGGGGAGGATGCAGGAGGGTGAGATCAAATGAATAGCTCTTTCAAAGACCCCAGTCAGCACAAGCTCGATGAGCTGAATGGCTTTCTTTTCTGTGTGATAGTTCGCATCATCAGGCCAAGCAGGCACTGGGTTAGATGCTGAGTCGAGCTGCCTGTATACTGTCCCACCAAGGATCAGATACAGCATGAATGAGATAAAATAGGAAAGATTTATATTTAATGAAGCAACTTTGGAACGTTCCAAAATGTTTGTCCTTTTGTAGTACTGTCCCTATTTTCATGCTGACATGTAGATAGAGCAAAGCTTCCATTACAGTACAACATCCTGTAAAGCACATTGCGGTGAGCTCCCTCAACACAAACACAAGCTCGGAACACTTCAACCCCAGGGCATCAATGTGGACTTCACCAGTTTCCTCATTTCCCCTCCCCCCACCTCACCCCAGCTCCAACCTTCCAGCTCAGCACTGCTCTCATGACCTGTCATACCTGCCTATCTTCCTTTCCATCTATCCACTCCAACCTCCTCTCTGACCTATCACCTCATCCCCACCCCCATTCACCCATTGTACTTTTTGCTACCTTCCCCCACCCTCCTCTCTGACCTATCACCTCCATCCCCATCCCCATTCACCTATTGTACTCTATGCTACTTTCTCTCCACTCCCCGCGCCCCTCTCATTTATCTCTCCACCCTGCAGGCTCCCTGCCTCTATTCCTGATGAAGGGCTTTTGCCCGAATCATCAATTTTCCTGCTCCTCGGATGCTGCCAGACCTGCTGTGCTTTTCCAGCACCACTCTAATCTAGACTCTGGTTTCCAGCATCTGTAGTCATTGTTCTTTTACCAAACACAAGCTGTTCCAGGTTAGATGTAACATTTTGTTAGTAAGATTATAAATAAGGGCATCTCTTTTTAAATACTTCAACACTAGAAAGTGGCTTACTGTTGCCTGAACTTATAGAGTTGCATACAATTTACAGTTCAGAGATGGGAAACTCTGCTCAAAACGTCTACCTTGGCATTTAGCCAACATATGCATGTCCTGTTATTCCCTCTTCACCTAATCCTGTCAGCATAAACTTTGAACACTGTTCTCCCCCTCAATTAAAGGAGGGTTACTCTGTGCGATGATTATCCCTATGCTGTGTGGCAGTACAAATCTACAGCCCTCTGACTCTGAATCAGGAACAGAAGCAAATAAGCAGTGGTGAGGTGCCTTTAAATCCAAATGGTCAACTCTCCTAGTCTCCATTCCAGTCCGCATGTCCTTTGCTTTTGCACCCCATCCTTGTGTCCTATCCCCACCTCCTCTCCCCCCCCCCCCCCCTCCCCTCCCCCCACCTTAAGTCATTTGGTTAGGAGTTGACTGTTATCCCAGCATCAATGTTGAGCATGAACAATGGCTCTCAGCAGTCAAGAGTGCCACTGACTGGCACATTTGTGTCACTGCAACCTTATGCAAAACCGTATTTGAAATTCTGTTTAATCTCTATGAGATTCCTTATTGCAAGAGCAACAAATTTACTACAAAAGTGAAGTAACCTACATTGTTAATGATATACTTGCATTTTATTAATTCTATGTAATTTGCTGTAAAAATTGAAATCCTGCTATGATCTTTCACTGAAAGAAGTTATACAGATTGATTTACTGTCGAGTGTGAGTTGTCTTGTTAATTGCTGGCAGGGTGCAATAAAGTGTAGGTGCTGCATTATCGGAGGCTCTGTCAAACAGCTGAAGTGGTGAATTAAGATCTCTCTTACATTCTTGGGTGTCCAGAACAATATTTATTTCTCAATCAACCTCACTAAAACAGATAATCTTAAGGAATCATTTTCAGGCTGTGGGTAAAGAGCATAAGAGCACTCCTGCATTTCTGCTTGTCAGCTTATGTTGTGCAAATTTGGCTGACTTTAAAACTACTTCATTGGCACGAATCAGGAGTGTGATGGAATACTCCCCACTTGCCTGGATGAGTGTAGCTCCAAAAACACTCCAGACGTTTGACAAAATCTAGAATAGAACACCATGCTTGTTTAGCACTACATCCTCAAACATTCCCTCCCTCCATCACTGGCGCTTAGTCGCAGCAATGTGTGCTATCTACCAGATGCATTGTAGAAATTCCCCAAGACTCTTTAGATAGCACCTTCCAAAGCCACAATCACTGCCATCTAAAAGGACAAGGTCAGTAGATACGAGGGAACACCACCACTTGCAAGTTCACCTCCAAGCTGCTCACTATCCTGACTTTGAAATATATTGTTGTTTCTTCAGTTCATTTGGGAATACCACTTGATATTGTCGAAATATCTCTGTAATTTCTCTGTAGATTCATTCCACTACGTCCTTGCCATTAGTTGGTGGCTTTTAGAGTACGAAAGGCGCAGCAGGTCAGGCATGAGCCCAAAACGTCGATTCTCCTGCTCCTTGGATGCTGCCTGACCTGCTGTGCCTTTCCAGCAACACATTTTCAGCTCGGATCTCCAGCATCTGCAGTCCTCACTTCTCCTAGAGGCTTTTAGAGTACACCTAATTGCACATTAATTCCCCAGTGAACTATTCAGGGTTTAAAGGAGTAGACATGGAGAAATTGTTTCCATTATCCAAAACGAGGGGACACAATACTGGCATTAAAGCTAGACCATTCAGACACAAAACCAGGAAGCACTGTCAGAAATCAGTCTCTCCAAGAATGCAGGGGAAGCAGGTGTGGGTGGTTTGGATCTTTTAAGGTGGAGAAAAAGTTTTATTTTGGGTAAGAGCGTCAAGGGATGAGGCAGAAAATAAACTGAATGAATTTGAGGCCCTGATCAGCCATAATATTGTAGGGTGAAGCAAGCCTGGGGGTTTGAATAATTTTACACAGAAATCATATCCATTTTCAAGTACAGAAAAGGATTTTTGGCCTGTGTCAGCTATTTACACTCTAGTCATCTCCAACTTTCTGAGACCTCATCCCAACCACATTCCTTCTATTGCTTTTTGCCTGATGTACTTGTTGTTCTTCCTCCTAATTGTATCTTTATAGCATTCATCTGAATTACTCTTATTGGTGATTAGTTCCATAATATAACCACTCTCTGGATGAAGAATTTTCTCCTGAATTTTACATTAGATTTACTAGTCACTGCCCTCTATTTGTGTCTCTTAGTTCTAGTTACATCCATAAGTCCTGCTTCCATGACTCTGAGTGAAATGACCAACTTATTTAGAGCATTATTTCAAGCATTGTAACTCACAAGCCAGGACCTGCTCAATGAATTGACACAGGATTCTGAAAGCTAGCTACTGGAGGGATGTTTTCATTTAATTATGTGGAATAGCCGGTGTTGGACTGGGGTAGATAAAGTTAAAAATCTCACAACACCAGGTTATAGTCCAACAGGTTTATTTGGAAGCACTAGCTTTCAGAGTGCTGCTTCTTCATCAGGTAACTGTGAAGCAGGACATAAGACAGAGAATTTATAGCAAAAGATTACAGTTCTGGGTGTAAGTTTGCTTGCTGAACTGGAAGGTTTGATTTCAGATGTTTCGTCACCATACTAGATAACATCGTCTGTGAGCCTCTGGTGAAGCATTGATGTTAGTGACTCACTTTCTTTTATGAATTTAGATTTCCTTGGGTTGGCGGTGTCATTTCCTGAGGTGATGTCATTTCTTGTTCTTTTTCTCAGGGTGGTTAATGGGGTCCAAGTCAATGTATTTGTTGATAGGATTCTGGTTGGAATTCCATGCTTCTAGGAATTCTCGTGTGTGTCTCTATTTGACTTATCCTGGAATGGATGTGTTGTCCCAGTCGAAGTGATGTCTGTCCTCATTTGTATGTAAGGACATTAATGATAATGGGTTTTGTCTTTTTGTGGCTAGTTGATGTTCATGTATCCTAGTGACTAGTTTTCTGCCTGTATGTCCAATGTAGTGTTTGTTACAGTTTTTGCAAGGTATTTTGTAAATGGCATTAGTTTTGCTTGTTGTCTGTATAGGATCTTTCAAGTTCATTAGCTGCTGTTTCAGTGTGTTGGTGGGTTTGTGGGCTACCATGGTGCCAAGGGGTCTGAGTAGTCTGGCAGTCATTTCTGACTGTCACATACAAAAGACCCTATACAGACAACAAACAAAACAAATGTCATTTACAAAATAGGTTGCATGTTTCAGTTCATTAATAGTTTTAAGTTACATTCTCAAGATAACTTAAGGTTTATAACAAAATGGTGATAAACCATGACAGTGCATTAAAGGTGTGAGGTTAGTGGCTGTCTGTATCCCAACATTGAGTCAGACTGGTTCTATTTCCAAAGTGGGATTTATAAAATGTCACATGGATTGACTACCTCCAGATTGTGTGCTTTTTGAGCAAAATAGAATATATCTGCAAATATAATTTTGCAAATGCAACTTCGCCCCATAAACTCGTGTGCGTGTGTGTGTGTGTGTGTGTGTGTGTGTGTGTGTGTGTGTATACACGCGTGTGAGCTTGTGAGTGTGAGAGTGTATCATGTAGTAGGGTCACCCGTAGTGTGACATGAACCCAAGGTCGCACTTGAGGCCATCCTCATGGTTACCGAACTCGGCTATTAGCTTTTGTTTTATAAAACCTTAAGTTATCTTGAGAATGTGACTTAAAAGAAGTCCTGGGATTTACTTATTAATGAACTGAAACCCATTCTAAAAGATGAAAGATTTAATAGTAATCCCGGTTTGTTCAATACAGATATATTGTGTCAGTTGCGTGACACTATGATCTTTTGATATAAATTCTGTGTCTTATGATCCTGCCCCATAGCTACCTGATGAAGGCGCAGCACTCTGAAAGCTAGTGCTTCCAAATAAACCTGTTGGAGTATAACCTGTTGTTGTGTGATTTTTAACTTCATATCATTAGCCCAGGATAGATTGAATCCAATTGTTGTGACTATTTTAGCAGTAGTGAGACATTGAGATATTATAAATTTGACTTTGAATCTGTTTTGTCAGTGTGTTTTTAGCTGCTGTTTATTTGCCCTGTGTTTCCAGGTGAACAGTTCATTTCGAATCGTGCATTATCGGCCCCCTGCACCACTCATGTCGGAATTTGTTTGTGAGGTCAGTGAGGGCACTGTCCAAGCCAGCAGCAGGTTCCAAGTCCCCATTATGTTCACTCCTCAGACTGTTGGTGCTCAAAGTGTTGATTACTTCTACGTGATGCGGCCCAACAATAGTTCTACATCCGTGCTGAAGGCGATTGGATCGTGCAAAGGTACAAATTATTTCCAACACTATAAAGTCAAACTAAAACAATGCAAAATCACTGATAAGATGTCCTTTTAAGCGTCTCTCCTGTCTGAGCTATGATCTTGCATTTTTCTCTAGTTTCTCTCCTATCTCCCCTCCTGTCATATCTGACGTCTGTCCTTGGGATCCTCAATTACCCAAATTCCCCTCCTGCACCAGCCTTCCACCTCCTTTAATTGATTCACCTGTCTCTCCCCAGGTGCTGTCCCCTTCTCCTTTGAATCTGACATCATTTGCCCCCTCCTCAAACATCTCTTGACCTCTGACCTTGCAAATTACCATCCCATCTCCAACCTTCCTTTCATCTCCAAAGTTCATGAGCAAGTTGTGACCTCCCAAACCTATAATGGACTGTTGTTACACAGTGAAAGGGGAAGGACAGCTGGAAATGCTATCCTCAACGCAGACATGAGATGGGAAAGGAATTAAAATGTATGTTGATTGGATTAGATGAAGAGGAATGGCAGGATCTCTTCAATCAGATTGCATCCCTCCTTGACACTGAAACAGCTTTTATCAAAGTCCCAATGATATCCAATGTAACTGTGACAAAGGTAAACTTTCCCTGACAGTTTGTCTTGATCTGTGATGCAAGGTGAATATTTTATAATTCATTCTTGAGCTGTTTGGATTGGCTGGGAAGGCAAGAGAGTGTGTTGAGTTACCTCCTTCAACTGGTGAGAGGCCACTGAGTATCTTGCTAGGCTGATTCAGAGAGCAATTAAATGTCACCTGTACTCCAGTTGGTCTGAAGCCACATATAGGCCAGGCCAGGTAAGGATGGCAGACTACCCTCCCAACCAGCCTGTGCTTGCAAAAGCAAAGCACAGTCTCCAACATTAGATTTCATTCTGCAATTGGATTACGTGGGTTAAATAATTCTGAGTGTACCAAGAATACGTGGTTTTGAACCAATTGTACAACCAATCAGATTGGCAGTCATTCTCAGTGGGGTGCACTTGTACTTACTGGAAGTTAAATCTCTTAAAATAGAAGGCCTTGTTATTTGTGGATAGAATAACCATGTACTCATTGCACTTATTCTAACAAAGCAGCTGATGATCATGGGTAAAAGCATTGTCCTGAGGATTGAACCAATCAGAATTAACCTCCTTAGTTTAAATTTAGTCAGAGCTTGCCAGTTAATTGTCAGTCATCATCTAATTGGGGCATTCTCCATGACAATGCATCTGTCAATCAAGTCAACTTGTCAACCAATCCATATACTGTTCTCAAACAATATCAAAAATGGAATTTTTTGCAAATGTTCCAATGAGTAAAAGACAAAAAGCTCCAACAAAATGTATCTTATTTCAGCAACAATTATTTATTGCAAAATGGCTATTCTTAAAGAACATTAATCGTCTAGATTGGTTTTTGAAAGTTTATTGTTGTTCCTTTACTTAACTAAGTTCTGCACCTGCCAAAATAGGAGTTGAATTTAAATCTCTTGGATTACAAATCCAGCCACATAGCCACTATGCAATTGTAACCAATATTGCAACCACCAAGGCTACTCCAACAATAGTTTTTAAACTGAGCATCCAGTGCACTGATGATTGTTCACCATCATCATCTTGATGGAAATTATATAATAGAAATAAATGCGAGCCCACCCAGCAATTCTGGTAACTGAGCTAAAAAAAAGGTGTATTCTGAGAGAGGAGTTCCTTAGATTTGGGCCACTGTTGGGTAAAGAGTTGAATGCCACCTGTGGGTCAAAGAGTGGGAGTGTTGGAAACATGTCCTATGGGCTAAGAGGGATAGAAGGCGTAGTAAGAGGATGGAGAGATAGAGTTTTGTAAGGCCATAGATGTATTTCCAAATGTACAAATATTTGTTGTTCGAGCTTTGCTCTTGCTGAGCAAAATGTAATCTGAATTGTAGAACAGAGTTGCAAATACAAGTCCTTCATGTGGGGCGGCAATGTGGCTCAGTGGTTAGCACTGCTGCCTCACAGCGCCAGGGACCTAGGTTCAATTCCCGCCTCAGGCAACTGTTTGTGTAGAGTTCGCACATTCTCCCCATGGATTTCCTCCGGGCGCACCGGTTTCCTCCCACAGTCCAAAGATGTGCAGGTTAGGTGAATTGGCTGTGCTAAATTGCCTGTAGTGTTAGGTGCATTAGTCAAGGGTAAACGTAGGGGAATGGTTCTGGTTGGTTGCTCTTCGGAGGGTCGGTGTGGACTTGTTGGGCCGAAGGGCCTGTTTCCACACTGTATGGAATCGAATCTAATCTAATCTAATCTAATTCTATCATAGCCAGTCAAATTTCTCATTTCAGTATATAAACAATTCCCTTTTGAAATTAGTTTTGCCACTCTTCCATACAATGCATTCCAATGCATACTGACTCAATGTGTAAAACACTTCTAATTTCTAATTACCTTAAAGTTTCCAGGTCTTCATTTTCTCGGCAGCAGGAAGATTAATACCTGGAATCTTTCCTATCTACTATCTCAAAACCCTAACTTCCTGAATACCTCATTGGCTCTCAAAGATGACTAGGTTGTATGGAGGGCTTTTCTTAATAGAAGAGGTTGTGTAAGTTGGGCTTGTACTCATTGGAGGTGCAAAGAATGAGAGACCTTATTGAAAAATATAAGGCTTTTAGGGAGCTTGCTAAAGTAGTTATGGAAACATGGAGTTGACGGTTATCAGAGCAGCCATGATTTCATGAAAGATCATAGAAACCCTACAGTGTGGAAGCAGGCCATTTGGCCTATTGAGTCTGCACTGACTCTCAGAAGAGCATTCCACCCTGACCAAACCCTATCCTATCCCTGTAACTCTGCATTTCCCATGGCTAATCCACATCCCTGGACACTGTGGAGCAATTTAGCATGGCCAATCCACCTAACCTGCACATCTTTGGACTGTGGCAAGAAACCAGAGCACCTGGAGGAAACCCACGCAGACACAAGGTGAATGTGCAAACTCCACACAAACAGTCACCCAAGGGTGGAATTGAACCCAGGTCCCTGGCGATGTGAGGCAGCAGTGCCACCTCTGGTTCAAGTTCATTGAATGGTGGAGCAGACATGATGAGCCAAATGGTCTCTATCTTTTCCTACGTCTTAAGGTCTCATGGCTCAGATTTTTGATGGAGAATTGTCAGTGTTAAAAGACACTTAACTGCAACTTTAGGCTTTAGTGCATAGTTGAGCACAAGACTCATGAAACAATGGCCTATTATTTATTGTGCCCCCACAAGCTGCACCATGGATCCTTCTGCCCTCCTGAGCCAGAAATCAGTGAAATCAATTGATCTGGCAAGTTGATGGTCTAGTGACACTGTCACCACATTCCTGATGAACGGCTTTTGCCCGAAACATCGATGTAAGTTGGGCTTGTACTCATTGGAAGTGCATCGATTTTCCTGCTCCTCGGATACTGCCTGACCTGCTGTGCTTTTCCAGCACCTCTCTAATCTGGTATTCTAGAAGCCCAGGTATTGGAGTGCTGAGTTCAAATCCCATCATGGCAGCTGGTAGAATTCAAATCCAAATCCTTGTAATAAATAAATCTCAAATTGAAAGCATGATAATGGTGACCATGGAACCATCGTCAATTGTTTTAAAAAAGAAATCTGGTTCAATGATATCTGTTAAAGTATGAGATCTATTGCCTTTGTCTGGTCTGACCCATATGTGACTCCAGACTCTCTCTAATGTGGTTGACTCTTCACTGCCTGCTGAATGGCCCAGCAAGCTACCCAGGGGCAGACAACAAATGCTGGCCTTACAAGTGATGCCCACATTGCAAGGATGAAAAATAAACTTTCATTTGCCATGTTGCTCTTCAAATATTAATAACAATAAGCTTTGTTCACTCAGGTTTGACTGGAGTTTTAATTGCGATCTTAGCAATAACTATGCTGAGCAATTGATCTTGCCCTGAAAGGGAATGGAATGTTGTTAAATATCTCTTATAATTAATTGCATTTTTTATTTCAGCTCTGACCCATCTGTGTCACAATCTTTATTTTGCTTTGTGTAAAATGTTTGAAAAGTAATTTAATTATTTGTGCTTTTCATTTCCTGAAAATTCTTCAATGTGATTGACTGCATAATGATGTTGCTAAAACCCATGCTGAGAACCCTCCATTAAAGAATGCTGGAGTCAATAGTTGGGTGGGAGAGGCAAGGTTTTGCTTTAGAGACCTTTGGATGGCTCAGTAAGGCTTTCTTTGAGATCAACAGCCCTTGCTTCACATCTTCTCTTAACTTTATTTAGTTTAATAAGAAAGGCCTGAGTTCTTTAGAATCCCCTCCTTCCTGTGCAGAGAAATATGGTCAACTCTGATCCCTTTCAGGTTTCTCAAAGTTAATTTTGAGAGACTAAACTGAGCCATTAGGTGGCAAACTGAAGTGTGAATACTTTCAGGCTATTTGATTATGTAGAGAAGCACAGTCAACATAACCTGATTCTTACTCAGTGCCTGCATGCTTTGGTTCAGCAGTGTTCATTAGGTGACCGGAGGAATAGGCACTTGGGCTGAATTTCAGAATTCTTGGTGTTTCGAATTATGACATCTGGGTGAAGAGGGTTGGTAATAAAGCACGAGAAAACCTAAAAGAAGGAAAGCAAAGAAATATTTGCATTTATACTTTACCTTTCAAAATCCCACAAAATGAAAACGCCTTATTAATCTGTTTTTGTGTTCGTGAAGATTAATTTAGGGCACTGGAATAAAATCAATGGGCCTGGCAGCGTCTATGGAGTAAGTAACTAAGTAATGTGTTGAGTCAAATAGGGCACCTTCTGTTCATCTGTTTCTCTGCACAAATGTTACCAGACCTACTGCGTAATTGCAGCAGTTTCTGTCTTGATTTCAAATTTTCAGCATCCAGGGACAAGGGCAGCAGATACATGGGAACACCATCATCTGTAAGTTTCCCTCTGAGCCACTCACCATCTTGACTTGGAAATAGATCACCATTCCTTCAGTGTTACTGGTCAAAATCCTGGAATTCACACCTTAAGGGTATTGTGGGTCAACCTTCACTTGTGGACTTAGCAGTTCGAGAAGTCAGCTCACCACCATCCTCTCAATGGCAGCTAGGGATGTGCAATAAATTCTGGCCCAGTCAGTGGCGCGAATGTTGCACAAGTGAATAAAAGAAAGAAATAACTCTCCTGCTTTTCTGTGAGATAGTGCATTGAATCATAGAATCCCTACAGTGTGGAAACAGGCCCTTTGGCCCAACAAGTCAACACCGACCATCTGAAGAGTATCCCATCCAGACCCATTCCCCTACCCTACTACTCTACATTTTACCCCTGACTAATGCACCTAACCTACACATCCCTGAACACTATAGACAATTTAGCATGGTCAATTTGGATTGTGGGAGGAATCTGGAGCACCCAGAGGAAACCCACGCAGACACAGGGAATATGTACAAACTCCACACAGTCGCCTGAGGCTGGAATTGAACCCGGGTCCCTGGCACTGAGGCAGCAGTGCTGACCGCTGAGCCACCGTGCTGCCCATTGAGATCTTTTGTTGTCCCCTTGAGAAATCAATCCGTCATTTAATATATTTTCTCCAAGTTGGCATTTCTGACACTGCAGCATTCCCTCATCAGGCAATGTCTGCCTGAATTAACATGTTCAAGTTCCTGAAGTTGAACAAACAATTTTCTCACCACCTGTTGAGCTGAGGGTGCTACTCAACTAGAGTTAGGGCTAACATTGTACACAGTCACCCCAATAATAGATTCACAGGAACAAAATAATGAATTTCTGGCAAAAATGTAGCTGGTAATAAGGAAAGGCAATTGGTCAAATAACAATATTTTGATACTGCAGCATCTTCAGAGAGGAAAGACAAGTTAGAAAGAGAAATATAATGATTAAGGGAATATATACACTACTTATTTTCTTGATCCAGGCCCAGTGGTGGCACTTGCACACCTGAAGCTGAATTTTGGATGTGTGTTTCTCGGCGAGACAGTGACTTACGCTACCGAAATCAGTAACACGTCAGATGTACCAACGTATTACCAGTTTGAAATTGACTGCAGTCAGAGCGTGTTTGTCATTGACCGACCATGCGGCGAGCTGGGAGGGGAGTCAACAGAGAGGCTGAGGATAACATTTCGACCCTCGCATGCCATAAACTACTACAGAAGAGTCGCTTGCCTTATTCACCATCAGGTACAGTGCAAATAACAATAAAATGTAGCGTGAAAAGTCATTTGTACAGGCCATATCCATTGAGAAAACTAAGTTCACTGAACAAGGCTCAAATTTTCTGTCGCTGAAAATGTCTTGCTGGAAAAGCGCAGCAGGTCAGGCAGCATCCAAGGAGCAGGAGAATCGACGTTTCGGGCATGAGCCCTTCTTCAGGAATGAGGAAAGTGTGTCCAGCAGGCTTAGATAAAAGGTAGGGAGGAGGGACTTGGGGGAGGGGAGTTGGAAATGCGATAGGTGGAAGGAGGTTAAGGTGAGGGTGATAGGCCGGAGTGGGGGTGGGGCGGAGAGGTCAGGAAGAAGACTGCACCTCCACACACATCATTTACTGCATCCGCTGCACCTGATGTGGCCTCCTTTATATTCGGGAGACAGGCCGCCTACTTGCGGAACATTTCAGAGAACACCTCTGGGAGACCTGGACCAACCAACCCAACCACCCCGTGGCTCAACACTTCAACTCCCCCTCCCACTCCACCAAGGACATGCAGGTCCTTGGACTCCTCCATCGCCAGACCATAGCAACACGACAGCTGGAGGAAGAGTGCCTCATCTTCCGCCTAGGAACCCTCCAACCACAAGGGATGAACTCAGATTTCTCCAGTTTCCTCATTTCCCCTCCCCCCACCTTGTCTCAGTCCCAACCCTCGGACTCAGCACCACCTTCCTAACCTGCAATCTTCTTCCTGACCTCTCCGCCCCCACCCCCACTCTGCCTGCTGGACATACTTTCCTCATTCCTGAAGAAGGGCTCATGCCCGAAACGTCGATTCTCCTGCTCCTTGGATGCTGCCTGACCTGCTGCACTTTTCCAGCAACACATTTTCAGCTCTGATCTCCAGCATCTGCAGTCCTCACTTTCTCCTCAAATTTTCTGTCGAGCAATTAAACAAAAATAATCATAGTTATTAGGCACCTCTCGAGACCTCTGGGTATCCCTAAGCACATGACAGCTATTGTCGCACTTCTGCAGAGGAGGCATTGTGGACTGTGGCAGTCATTTAGTTGAAGTGTAATTAATGACTCATTGTAGGTATTTGGATTGGGTAGTCAAATAGCATTCAAATACTCTGTCTTGTCTCACTTAGAATTTTATTCCCGTTAATGATAAGATCGCTTATGTTATATTTTTCAACTTGGATACGCCTTGCAATTTGCGCTTTCTACTTCCACCCTTTTCAGTAATTATTAAAAGTGGTCCCTTGTGATAAGACCATAAGATTAGATTAGATTCCCTACAGTATGGAAACAGGCCCTTCGGCCCAACAAAGAGTAACCCATCCGAAGAGTAACCCATCCAGACCCATTTCCCTCTGGCTAATGAACCTAACGCTATGGGCAATTTAGCATGGCCAATTCACCTGACCTGCACATCTAAGGACTGTGGGAGGAAACTGAAGCACCCGGAGGAAACCCACGCAGACACGGGGAGAAGGTGCAAACTCCACACTGACAATCACCAGAGACTGGAATCGAACCTGGAACCTTAGTTCTGTGAGACATCAGTGCTACCCACTGAGCCACCGTGCCACCCCTATTGGAGCAGAAGCAGGCAATTCAACCCATCGAGCCTTATCTGATAATTCTCAATTCCACTTGGCAGAGAAATGCAGAGTTAACATTTTGAGCCAAGTGGTACTTTGTTAACTCTGTTTTTCCTCTCTTCACAGATGCTGCAGACCTGCTGAGTTTTTCCAGCATTTTCTGTTTTCATGGTCTGACTAGTGCATTAGATCATAAGACCATACAGTTTCAGAAAAGCCTTCTTACTTTTATGCTCTGTTCCCTTAGAAATAAAGATAAGCATTCAAACTGCCTTGGATGTTAGTTTTTTATGACATGTGGACACATGGACAAGGACTCCCAAATTCCTCTGTTCTACAACTTTCTCCATTTAAAAATATTCAGCTCCTATATTCAGTGTCAGGGTCAGAGATGTACAGCACAGAAACAGACCCTTTGGTCCAACTCGTCCACACTGACCAGATAGCCTAATCTAACCTAGTCCCATTTGCCAGCACTTAGTCAATATCCCTCTAAACCCTTCCTATTCATATACCCATCGAGATGCCTTTTAAATGTTGCAATTATACCAGCCACCACCACTTCCCCTGCCACCTCATTCCATACATTCACTACCCTCTCTGTGAAAAAGTTGCCCCTTAGGTCCCTTTTATATCTTTCTCTGCTCACCCTAAACTTATGCCCTCTACTTCTCGACTCCCCCACCCTAGGGAAAATACTTTATCTATTTATCCTATCCATGCCCCTCATGATTTTATAAACCTTTATAAAGTCACCCCTCAGCTCCAGGGGAAACAGCCCCAGCCTATTCAACCTCTCCCTGTAGTTCAAATCCTCCAACCCTGGCAACATTCTTGTGAATCTCTTCTGAACCATCAGTTTGCTGGTTTAAAAAAAAAGGACCAATTTATCCCAAATCCAGAATCGGCTAACAAACAGGAGGCACAGTGGCACCAGCTAAACTTTGTAACTTGCAAATTCTGCTGTAGGGCAAGGAAAGAAGCCAATTTCTCAGAATTGGGTATCGTGCTGTGGT
Source organism: Chiloscyllium punctatum (assembly GCF_047496795.1). Lineage (NCBI taxonomy): Eukaryota > Metazoa > Chordata > Chondrichthyes > Orectolobiformes > Hemiscylliidae > Chiloscyllium > Chiloscyllium punctatum. The sequence continues at coordinate 113,384,602 of NC_092748.1, read as the reverse complement.
AATAGATGGTCCTAAAGAATCTCCCTGAAAATGCCTTTACCTTTGAGTACCTCGGTGGCATTTATTTATTTACTCATTCAAGGTTTATTAGATTATTGTGGATTTTTGGACTTAATGCTAAACCCCAAAGGTCAGAATCTCTTGTTTGGGAATAACCATACTAGCATAAGGAACAATCACTAACTTAGGGGGCAAACTAACAGCGTTAATTGGACAAAACATAATATTTGATTATCCGTTGTGAAGATATGATGATGTAGAAAGCCGACATGGGTCAATCGCTCTTTTAGATTCCCATGCTTCTGGGATCTTCTTTTCTTCACTTCTTCAGTCTGATGCTTTGATAACTTAAACTTCTTTATATATTTCAAACACACACACAGATGTGGGATTCAAGATGTTTCATTCAGTTAACTTGTGCCTGTACAATTTGCTAATTTGCCACCAAAGTAAGGGATAGGAACAGACAATATGGGAAGGTATTTAATTAGGGGAGGGGAAATTATACTGCTGTTAGACAAGTGCTGTGGAGTATAAATTGGGAACAATTGTTCTACGGGAAATGCACAACAGAAATGTGGAGGCTGTTTAAGGAGCACTTGTTGTGAGTGTTGGATAACTTTGTCCCACTGACAATAGTAAGGTGAAAAGCCTTGGATGATGAGAGAAGAGAAGCTTCTCATCAAGGGGAAGAAGGGAGCTTACTTAAGGTTGAGGAAGCAAGGATCTGGCACAGCTTTGGAGGATTACAGGGTAACTAGGAAAGAACTCAAAAATGGACTGAGGAGAGCTAGGAGGGGGCATGAAAAAGCCTTGGCAGGAAGGATTAGGGAAAATCCAAAGGCATTCTACATACATGTGGGGATAAGAGAATGATCAGAGAGAAGGTAGGGCTGATCAGGGATAGTGGAGGGAACTTGTGCCTGCAATCAGAAAAGGTAAGAGAGGCTTTAAATGAGTTTTTTGCTTCAGGATTCACTGGACAGATGGACCTTGTTGACAGTGAGAACACTCTGGACCAGGTCAATAGGCTTGAACAAATAGATATTAAGAAAGTTGATGTGGTGGAAATTCTGGGAAGTACCATGATAGGTAAGTCCCTAGGGCTGGACCAGATATATCCAAGGTTACTATGGAAAGTGGGGAATGAGGTTGCTGCACCTGCCAAAGTGCATTACCTCTCATCTTCCCACATTATATTCTGCTAAGTTTTTGCCCACTCGCTTAACCTGTCTGTATTCTTATGCAGACTTTGTTTCACCCTTGCCATTTGCCTTTCCATTGATTTCTGTGTAACTCACAAGGTTTGATGCATTCACTTTCTCCACGTGAGTGACAAATATATATTGTAAATAATTGTGGCCCCAACAGTGACCCTTCTGGCACTCTGCTAATTGGAGGCTGCCTTCCTCAAAATGTTCTCGTTATCCTAATTGTCTTTTATTAGCTAATCCTGTATCTGTGCTAATGTCCAACCTCTAACCATGAACTTACCTTATCAAGTACCCAAATGTGTGTTATTTTATCAGACACCTTCCGGAAATTCAAATATATGGCATCCCAGCTTCCATTTAGTCATCCTGCTTGCTGCCTCTTTAAAGAATTCAGATTATTGAGGAGAGGAGTTGGGATGTCATGTGGATGTTGGTGAGGCTACTTTTAGACTACTGTGTGCAGTTGTTGTTGCCTGATATTATAAATTGGAGAAGGTTCAGAAAAGGTTTACCAGAATGTTGTCTGGACTGGAGGGTTTGAGTTGTAAGGAGGGGCTTGATAGGCTGAGACTTCTTCACTGGAGCATAGGAGGTTGAGTGGTAACCTTATAGAGGTTTATAAAATCATGAAGGCATAGATACTTGGGGAGGCGATGGCCTAGTGGTGTTATCACTGGACTGTTAATCCAGAGACCCAGATAATGTTCTGGGGACACAAGCTTGAATCCGACCATGGTAGATGTTGGAATTTAAATTCAATAAGTATCTGGAATAAAGAATCTAATGATGACCATGAATCCATTGCCGATTGTTGGGAAAACCCATTGAGTTCACTAACGTCCTTTCAGGGAAGGAACCTTGCCTACATGTGACTCCAGATGCACAGCAATGTAGTTTACTCTTAACTGCCTCATGGGCAATTAGAAATGGGCAATTAATGCTGGCCTAGCCAGTGACACCCTCACCTCATGAATGAATAAAGAAAACAAAAATACGGTGAATAGCAAAGGGTTTTTCTCTATAGTCGGGGAGTTCAAAACTAAGGTGAGTGGAGAAAGATTTAAAAGGCACCTGAGGACCAACTTTTTCACACTGAAGTTGGTTTGAATGTTGAATGAACTGCCAGTGGGTCTGATAGATGCAGGTGCAGTTGCAACATTGAACAGACATTTGGATAAGTACATGAATAGGAAAAATTTAGAGAGATATGGGCCAGACGCAGGCATGTTCGACTAGTTTGGTTTGGCAACATGGTTGATGTAGACTAGTTGGACCAAAGGGTCTGTTTCTGTGCTGTAAGTCTCTAATAAATTTGGCAGATATCATTTTCCCTTCAAGGAACCATACTGACTCTGATCGTATATTTTTAAATTTTTGCCATTAAATTCTTTATAATAGACTCTAACATTTTCCCAGTAATAAATATTAAGATAATTCGTCTATCATTAACTTTTTTCTTTTCTCCTTCCCTTTCTTTAATAAAGATGTTACACTGGCAGTTTTCCAATCCTCGGGCACTGTTCCAGAGAATCTAAAGATTTCAGGAAGACTATTACCAATGCATCCACTATCTTTGTAGCCATTTCCTTTAATATCAAAGAATGCATTAGAACCAGGGCCTTGTCGGTCTCTAGCCTATTAGTTTCCCTGCACGTTTTCTCTAGTTATTGTATTAATTTCCTCTCCTTTTGCCCACTGATTATTTAAGAACTTTGGAATTCTATTAGTGTCTTCTTCTGTGAAAATTGATGCAGAGTGTTTATTCACCTTCTCTGTCATTTGCTGGTTCCCTATTATTATATCTCCAGTCTCATTCTTTAAGAAGACAAAGCCACTTTGGCTGCTCGCTTTCCTTTTGCATATTTAAAAAAGTCCCTATTGTCAGTCTTGATATTACTTGTAAGTTTCTCCTCAAAATTTATTTTCTCCCGCTTTCTTTTTTGGATCATCTTTCGTTGGTTTTTAAAACTTTCCCAATCTTCTGGTTTCCCACTAAGATTTGCCGTATTATGTTCTTTTCTTTCAATTTGATGCTACCCTTACTTTGGCTGATTAGTGATGGTTGACATAACCCCTTCCTAAAATGCTGCTTTCTCGCTTGATTTTGCTGTGAGCCATGGATTGTTTTTGTTTAGAAAGTTATTTTTGTTCCTCAACTGTCTTTACTGTTTCCTCAGGGATTTTTTTATTCTGGCATCATTTATTAAACCTATCTCATTGCCCATCACCAGATTCAAAATGGCCTGATCTTGGTTGGATCTACAACAAATTGTCCCAGGAATCTATCCCGAATGCATTCTATGAATTCTTCCTTATGGCTACCTCTACCAATATGACTATCCCAATCAAAATTAAAGTCTCCCATGATTTATGTACTGTTTTTATTACGTGCCTTCATTATCTTCTGATCTATTCTCTGTCCCACACTGTATAGTTATTGTTAATGGGTCTTTCGACTATTTCTCGGAGTGACTTTTTCCCCTTTTTGTTTTTAGCCTCCGTCCATATGTATTTTATATAGAGTCATAGTGTCATAGAAATGTACAGTATGGAAACAAGCCTTCAGTCCAACTCATCCATGCCAACCAGATATCCTAACCTAATCTAATCCCTTGGATAATCTAGCACTTGGCCCGTATCCCTCTAAAACCTTTCCTATTCACGTACCCATCCAGATATCTTTTAAATGTTGTAATTGTAGTAGCCTCCACCACTTCCTTTGACAGCTCATTCCATATGCGCATGACCCTCTGCGTGAAAAAGTTGCCCCTTGGGTCCCTTTTAAAGGTTGCCCCTTTCACCCTAAAACAATGTTCTGTACTCCCCCACCCCATGGAAAAAAGACCTTGTCTATTTATCCTAAACATGCCCTTCATGATTTTATAAATCTCTATATGGTAATTCCTCAGCCTTCGACGCTCCAGGAAAAACATCCACAGCCTGTTCAGCCTCTCCCTATAGCTCAAATCCTCCAACCCTGGCAACATCCTTGTAAATCTTTTCTGAACCCTTTCAAGTTTCACAACATCCTTCCAATAGAAAGGAGACCAGAATTGCATGCAATGTTCCAAAAGTGGCCTAACCAATGTCCTTTACAACAACAACATGGTCTCCCAACTCCTGTACTCAATGCTCTATCCAATAAAAGAAAGCATACCAAACGTCTCCTTCACTATCCTCTCTACCTGCGATTCCACTTTCAAGGAACAATGATCCAAGATCATTTGCTAGTGCATGTATTCCATTCCGTAAGAGCGTGTGCCCCTTATTGAAATTTGTATTAACAAATGATTAGTGTTTTTTAAATGCATTCAAATGATTAGATTTTTAACTGGTACGTCTGTTTGGCAGAGCTTTTCTTCCTAAGATAACAAAAGTCACTGGGAAACATCAGATCAGTTAGAAACCTTACAGTGCTAGTATATTCTGCCATGGTAGGTTATTCAAAAACTTGAGGCTAATTTATTTTAAGATGAGCTGATGGTTTTTGAGAATTGCAACTACAAGTGTTTTTATTTAGTATTATCATTAAAAAATTGCACAAACTATATGTAACAACTAAGCTGAGTAGGAAAGAGAAAAGTGCATGAACTTTGATTTTTGTAACACTTTCTAAAAAATCTTTTTCAGTGTTCCCCAGTGCTCATGAAGCATGGTCCCATGATTCTGATACTTGAGAAGTCTCAGGTATTATGAAGCAGTTTGCAAAAAGTCAATAATGTCAGTAAAGGAGACATGGAGGAAATTAGAAAGGCACAGAGGGGAAAGAAAATAATAATCTCTGTCAACGTTGTACGTTGCTCTCATGATTGGCATTGCCTCCATTTTGAGCTGAACCATTTATCCCTTCTTTCTCAAATAGTTGACTGGATATTTCTAAAAGTATCTTTATTATTGGCTTAAACCATTCCCCGTGGTGTCCAATTCCACATTCTCGCTACTCTTTGGTAAAGCGGTTCTTCCTGAATTATCCATTGAATTTCTTGATGACCAGTTATGCTGATGGCCTTAGATTATTCTCTTCCTGACAACTAGAAATGTTCTCTCCTAATGCTCTGTATCAAACCCTGAATGCTTATTAACCCGCAGTGCAACTTAGTGATTGATGTATCTATACTTTGAGATTCTGTATTCCTCTGCTCCCCCTCGACAGGCACTTTCCAAGTGATGTGACCTCTGTATGCTTCCTCACAAAATGTATACCTCCTATTTATCGGAGTTGAACATTCTTTCCCAAACGCTTCCTCATTCTGCAAATGTAATTGGTTGCAGTCCTCCTGAATATTAATTATCCCCAATAATTTATGGAATGTGGCATTGTAGTGGCAATGTCACTGAACTAGGACTCCTGAACCACAGATTAATATTCTCAGGGCATGGATTTGAATCCCACCATGACAGACAGTGAAATTTGAATTCAGTAGAAATGTAGAATAAAAATATAGCCCAATTGTGAACATGTAAGCACTGTTGTTTGTCATAAACAAAATATCTGGTTCACTTATATCCTTTAGAGAAAGAAATTGGTCCTTGCTTGGTATAGCCTCAATGTGATTCCAATCCACAGCAATGTGGTTGACTCTTGACTGCCTTCTGGGAAATTAGGGTGCAATAAGTGCTGTCTAACCAGTAACAGCCACATCCCATGAAGAAATAAAAAAAAAGGTGCCATTATTTCATCCACAAAGTTAGAAAGTCCAAATTGTTAATTTAACTTATGAATAGTAATGATCCTTGTGGAACACCACTTCCCATTTTCTGTGATGCATCCTTACTCCCATTCTCTGCTTTCTGTCCAGATGCCTGTTGGCAATCCATTTTGCCATCGTTCTACAGAATCTACACTCTCTGACCATTTTCATTCATGTAGTTTGAGGAGCATTAACAGTGGCCAACTGAAAATCCAAATAGATTGCATTTATTACATTACTAATGTCTATTTTTTCTGTTAGCACCTCAAAAATTCAATAAGATCGGTCAAGCAAATATTTTTCCTTTTAGAAATACAAGCTGATTATTCATGATTATACTTCTCTTTTCTGGATGTTCTTCTATTCTCTCCTTTCAAAGACATTCAATTAGTTTTCTAATTTTAAAATGATTGGCCAACAACCCAGGTATATTCTGACAACTTAACTAATTTACATTAGCTATCTGTAAATCCTCTGGAACCACATGCTTTCCAAAGGAAATGACTAAATATGCACTTTCCCAATCCTTGCCCTCCATCACTTGAAAGATAAGGATAATATATGTACAGGAATACCACCACCTATTCCTTTCCAAGCCACTCACCATCCTGACATGGAACTATATCAGCTATTCTTTCAACATTGCTGGGTCAGCATCTAGGAACACCCTCCCTAACGATATTGTAGATATCCCCAAGGACTGCAGTGATTCAAGAAGGCAGCTCACCACCACCTTCTCAGCAATAATTAGAAATGACCTTAGACAAGGTCTTTTCACCGGGGTAGGGGAGCCCAAAGCTCATGAGCATAGGTTTAGGGTGAGAAGAGAAAGATTTAAAAGGGACCTAAGGGGCAATGTTTTCACACAGAGGGTATGAATGCCAGAGGAAGTGGTGGAGGCTGGTACAATGACAACATTTAAAAGGCGTCTGGATAGGTATATGAATAGGAAGGGTTTAGAGGGATATGAGAGAAATGCTGGCAAATGGGACTAGATTTATTTAGGATATCTGGTCAGCATGGATGAGCTGTACAACTGTGACTCTAAATGCTAGTCCAGCTGGCTTTGCTCACATCCTATGTGTGAATTAAAAATAATGTATAATGCTTTAGCTATCTCTTCCCTATGTAGTTTTAAAATAAGCAAAGTAGTCTGTTGTGAACTGCTTTTGGATTTAATAATAACTAACATTATTTGATAGTCCCTTGCAGATATCACAAACTATTGTGATGGGTATGAAGCTATTGAAAATTTTAGTCATCAAACTTACCCTACCTTTACTACAGGATCCTTTATTCCTGGATCTAATTGGCACTTGCCACTCAGACCAGTTGACGCCAGCAATTCTGAAGCCCAGACACATTGAGTTGTATCGTACCAACATGGTGCGTGGACTGACATTCTACCCACCTGACATATTGAGTCTGATGCTACAGGAGGGCAAACTGCAGCTCGATGCTGATGGCACCCTGATTTTGGTTCCTAATCAATGTTGCATGATTGTGGAGAATAACAACAATGAGGTAAATGACCCTTTCTAACCCATTCATTTCCTGACACATCACCAATGTGCGAACTAGAACTAAGGCTCAAATCTAGAATTGGGGTCATTCATTCAAAGTTTATAAGAAGATAAACTTCGTAGCTCGGGTGCTCGTTGTTGTGGTTCTGTTCGCCGAGCTGGGAATTTGTGTTGCAGACGTTTCGTCCCCTGTCTAGGTGACATCCTCAGTGCTTGGGAGCCTCCTGTGAAGCACTTCTGTGATCTTTCCTCCAGCATTTATAGTGGTTTGTCTCTGCCGCTTCCGGTTGTCAGTTTCAGCTGTCCGCTACAGTGGCCGGTATATTGGGTCCAGGTCCTACTGAGGACAGATTCTATCAACAAACACATCGACCTGGACCCAATATACCGGCCACTGCAGTGGACAGCTGGAACTGACAACTGGCGTCATTCATTTTGTTATTCTAAACACCACTGTCCACGCTTCAATAATAATACTGTAATAATTTTGAATCAGATCTTTCATGAGAAAACGTAGCACACAATCCATTATTTCTAGGGAGGCAACAGCCGAGTGACATTATCAGTAGACGGTAAATTTAGAAATTCAGCTAATGTTCTGGACACCTGGGTGCAATCCCACCGTGGTAAATGATGGAATTTTAATTCAGTTAAAGAATCTGGAATTAAGGGTCTAATGATGACCATGGAGTGGTTGTCAATTGTCAGAAAAACTCATCTGATTCACTAATGTCCTTTAGTGAAAGAAATCTGTCATCCTTACCCATCTGGCCTACTCCAGACTCTCAGCAATGCGATCAACTCTTATCTGCCTTCTGGGCAACTACGGATGTGCAATAGATGCTGGCCTAGCCAGTGACACCCACATCTCATGAGTGAATGAAGTAGAAGTCTTTTCCAGTACATCACACTACACAATTTCAATATGAATGCGCAACTCTTTAATGAGCTGTGCGAGCTCACTCCAACATGAATTCTCAGAAAATTACACTCTTTATTCCAGAATTACAGTAACATTAATCTCAATTCTTATCAGAATTCTACCATAATATCTATGTTCCTTACGTATGATTACAAAATTGTTGGATGTCATGACATCAGACTTATAATATGGAGGCAGTAAGATGTATTCATGTGAGTGAATTTCTTCCAGTCATCCTGTTGTCATGTATATTTGTCAAACTTTACTTCATTTTTATAAACACTAATGAACAAACCAACCACCTAGATGCTGAATGTAATGGATGAATTACATTCACACATTCTGTTAGTTCTCAGTAGAACCCCATCCCCCTACCCCCAAACATTTCTGTTCCTCCACAGTTCCCAGCTTCTTCACTCAGAAAATATATTTTTCCTTTTGAGGTGAAATATGCAATTTCCCTTGAGGGGACTGCCTTTAACTTCCTGTTTTACTCTGTGTGTTTAAATGTGTGCTTCATTCACAGGACTGTCCAAAGGCTCCATTATTGTTTCCCAATGTTCCTTCTATTCTTGAGTATTTTGATGATGGCATGCAAAATGATGTTACCATGTTTCCACCTCATGTCTCAGTCAATGAGAGGAAGTTAGATTTTGGCAAGTGCCTGGAGCTCAACCAGATTAACCCTCTTCCTCTTTCAATGACGAATCACACAAAAGGCAAGGTCACGGTCCTCTGGACATCTCCACCAGGGAGCATCTTCACTGTGGTACCACAAACCATCGACATCCCTCCTTTGAAGAGTATGGCTTTCCGCATCTATTTCACTCCTGATAAACTGAATATGCTATATGCGGCTGAACTGGAATGCTTTGCTTATTATAAGGTCAGTGGGATAGAATTTCGGAATGTACTGTCAGGTTTTATTGGCAGATTAGAGCCTTGCCTCAGTGTCAGAGGATCATGGGTTCAAGATCCACATCAGAGATGTGAGCTGAGAATCTCTGGCTGGACTTCCAGCATGCTGCATGCTGCACTGTCAGAGGTATTGTCTTTCAAACAAGACACCCATCAGAAGTCAGAGGTAGTTTCTTTACTCAGAGTAGTAAGGGTTTGGAATGCTTTGCCTGCAACGGTAGTAGATTCGCCAACTTTAAGTACATTTAAGTTGTCATTGGACAAGCATGTGGAATAGTGTAGGTTAGATGGGCTTCAGAATGGAATGACAGGTCGGTGCGACATCAAGGGCCGAAGGGCCTGTATTGCGCTGTTCTATGTTCTAACCATCCTCAGATGGGCATAATTGTGATCCCACAGTTTTATCTTGAGCAGGGAAAGTTTATCCAGTGTCATGGCTAACGTTTATTTCTCAAACAGTGCTGTTGCCTAGTCCCTATCTAATTGTTGCTTGTAGGAACTTGCAGTGTTGTCATGTTTCCTGCAATGTAACAGTGATCACATTTGACAAAACAAAACCTCACTGGCTACAAAGCACCCTGAGAGATCCTGAGGCTTTCTCATGAGCATGGCCATAGTGCTGAACTCTGGATGAATATCCAGCTGAATACTAATGTACTTAACATTCATCTTAAGCGCTTCCTTTTAGGGAATTTATGTTTTGTTGCCTCGTCTCCAAATTGTTGGTGTAATTTACAGGTCATACGCAATTACCGTTTAGTAGATGACAGGACGTTCTGTCCACCATGGTCCCTCACAGTCAGTGTGCAAGCAAACACATTCCAGCTGGGACATGAGCATTTCGTTCCCAAATATGTCCTCAATTCTTTTGAAGTGGTAAGTGCATATTTAATTGAGCCACCTCCTTGATTTTAATCGGTGTATTCAAAATGTTGGTGAAATCAATAACTTGAAACTCCTGTTCATTTTCGTCAGAAAGAACTGACATCAGTGGAAATATGGTAGCGGGAACAGATAGAAAGGTTGTAAGGACAGAGGAATCAAAGAAAGAATTAAAACTGGGTACTGCTTCAGATTATAAACTAACCTTTCAAAAGCAGGTAATTGCTCCTTTTCAAGAGTTTTCAAGAGGGGATCGAGAGACACATCCTGCCTAAAAAACAAGAAAAGGACTTAACATTGAGAGAGAGAGAGAGAGAGAGAGAGAGAGGTTTGCTTTTTAACTTGTTTCTGTTTAAGGAACACACAGATTTGTGTGACAATGTAAATTATGGGCAAAATTTCATGGGTCCTTTCTGGTGGATTTACAAGTAGGGGTAAAGGGGCTGTGCAACTCTCCTTCTGCCCATCCTCTCCTCAGTTGAGGGCTCCTCTCCAATCTCAGTTTTGCTTCTCAGCCAATAATGTATGATAATGCTTCACTGAAAGCCCAAAATCCATTTGACTGTTGAAATACCTCTGCCCCAGGGAAAACATTATATTATTGACAGTTCTGGTTTCTCTGATCTACTCTGGCAATTGTACAATATTTATTTATACAAGATGATGTGGTTTCAAGTGCTTACAGTTTCTGTCATTGATGTTTTATTTGTCTGAATGATTGAAGTTTTAGTTGTACAGAATGATTTTCTTTTTGCAATGACATGGAAAAGTATGAATACCATCAGCTGGGACCACAACTCTAGCTTTATATTCCACATTTATTGTTTGGATTTAAACCCCACCAAATACCATTTGCAGTGATACTTCTAGCGTGTTACCCTGGGCTTCTCATTTAATTATCACTAGCTTTTCCATGCTTTCTGCACGATCTGGTAATTGCTTAGAAGTGTCATGCATACTCTGCTTAAAGAAGATGCATCCTGATAATGCCTAACCAATTTTAAGGGTAGAGTGTCCTGGACCTGTGCTAAGAAATTTTGTCCCTGTACCCTTCTGTTTCATTACCTCACGACCATCCTTCTAATAATTTCTCTGAACGTACCTCGATCAATTTTTCTTGTCGTCTTCACCATTGACTCATATTTCATTTTGGGGTCAGTTAGCTTAATTGGCTGCACAGCTAATTTGTGAAGCTGAGTAACACCAACAGCACGGGTTCAATTCCTACACTGGCTGAGGTTGCCATGAAGGTCCCACCTTCTAAGCCTCACCTGAGATATGGTGACTGTCAGGTTAAACAGCCACCAGTCGCCTCTCTCTGCTCTGTGGTCTGTTAGACTATGGTAGCTATCTGATATTTAATTTACTTTTTCCTTGGTATTCATTTGTCACTCCATTAAAATATTCTTTAAAAAGCAAGTTATATTTTAAGTATTGCTGACAAAGTTTGTTGCCCATCCCATTTGACTTTGAGGAAGTGTTGTGAACGTGTTTTAAACAGAATGGTAGTAGTTTGTGTATGAGTTGCTAGGCCATTTCAAAGACAAACATGTTGCTGCGGAACTGGAGTCTCACATAGGCCAGACCGAGTAAGGATGGCAGGTTTTCTTACACAGAAAGGTATGTTTGTGAGCTAGTTGGGTTTATAAAACAGGTAAACATATCATGGCCATTTTTAATCAATTTAAATTCTCAAGCTGCCAATAGAGTCATAGAGTCACAGAGATGTACAGCATGGAAACAGACCCTTCGGTCCAACCTGTCCATGCCGACCAGATATCCCAACCCAATCTAGTCCCACCTGCCAGCACCCGGCCCATATCCCTCCAAACCCTTTCTATTCATATACCCATCCAAATGCCTCTTAAATGTTGCAAATGTACCAGCCTCCACCACTTCCTCTGACAGCTCATTCCATACACGTATCACCCTCTGTGTGAAAACGTTGCCCCTTAGGTCTCTTTTATATCTTTTCCCCTCTCACCCTAAACATATGCCCTCTAGTTCTGGACTCCCCGACCCCAGGGAAAATACTTTGTCTATTTATCCTATCCATGCCCCTCATAATTTTGTAAACCTCTATAAGATCACCACTCAGCCTCCGACGCTCCAGGGAAAACAGCCCCAGCCTGTTCAGCCTCTACCTATAGCTCAAATCCTCCAACCCTGACCTTGTAAATCTTTTCTGAACCTTTTCAAGTTTCACAACATCTTTCCGATAGAAAGGATACCAGAATTGCACGCAATAGTGGGATTTGAATTTATGCTATCTGGATTATTAGGCTAATTATCAGATTTCAATGTGGATTTTTGGTCTCCTAATTTAAAAAAGGGTGTAGATACAGTATAGAGTTATACAGCACGGAAGCATACCCTTCAGTGCAACCCGTCTGCGCCGACCAAGCATCCTAGTCTCATTTGTCAGCATTTGGCTCATACAACTCTGAAACACTTCCTCTTCCCATTAGAGGAAGGTTGGAGAAGGTTTACTTGACTGATACCTGAGGTATCTGGTAAGGCATGTTAGACAGGCTGCACCTCTTTTGATTGGTGTTTAGAAGAAAGCGAGACCTTTTTGGAACAAAATTTTGAGAGGACTTGACAGGAGGGATGTGGGATCGTTGCTTGTGGAGGAGACTAGAACTGGCTGGGATTGGGCGCAGAGTTTAAAATTTTAAGGTGTTTCCCAATGAACGCATTCTTTATCTCTGCACTTTTGAGAGTCTTTGAACGTCTTTTTCCCAGAGAGTCTTGGAAGCAGGATCATTTTGGAGGCAGAGTTAGATTCTTGACTTTCAAAAAGGAGTTGATGGTTATTGGGCAAGAATGTGGAATTGAGGCCACAATCAGATCAGCCTTGATTGTGATGAATCACAGACCAGGCTAGAATGCCCAATCTTGCTGTAAATCATATATTTGTATGTGTATTTGATCATGCATTTTTGATTCATAATTCACACTACATTGTTTCATGCAGGTGTTGCCAGCTGTGAATGAGAAAGGAACGATATACAAGACCATGCTGCTCAAGAATACGGGGAACATGCTCCTCACCTTTTCTGTGGATACACAGCATGAAAGCACCATCTGTATCAAACCAGATGTAGGTTTTGTGCTCCCTCAGACACATCAGATATTGACAGTGCGAGGGACCCCACAGAATGAGAGGCTTACTAGGCACACAGTGCTACTACATCTGAATGCCTCAGAGAAGTTCAATCAGGTACTTGTAAGAAATCCTAGGTTTGGAGCATTGTGCACACTTGTAGGTCCTTTATAGTCAGAAACAGGAAATTATAATGGAAAACAAAGAGATGGCAGACCAATTAAATACATATTTTGGTTCAGTCTTCACAAATAACATACAAAAAATGTTGAGAGGCAAATAGGGTCTAGTGAGAGGGAGGAACTGAAGGAAATCAGTATTAGTAGTGAAATAGTGTTGGAAAAATTAATGAGATTAAAGTACAACAAATCTCCAGGCCCTGATTATCTATATCCTAGACTGCTTAAGGAAGTGGCCCTAAAAATAGCAGATACATTAGTGGTCATCTTTCAAGATTCGATAGACTCTAGAGCAGGTCTTATGGATTGAGGGGTAGTTAATGTAACCCTACTGTCTAAAAAAGGACATGGAGCAAAAATTGGGAATTATAGACCAGCTAGCTAGACGTTGGTCATTTGAAAAATGCTAGAGTTAATTATAAAAGGAGGGAGGGAGAGAGAAAACAGGGAATTATAGGCCAGTTAGCCTGACATCAGTGGTGGGGGAAATGCTGGAGTCAATTATTAATGATGTAATAACTGAGCATTTGAAAAGCGGTGACAGAATTGGTCCAAGTCAACACTAAAGGGAAATCATGCTTGAGAAATCTTCTGGAATTTTTTGAGGATGTGATCAGGAGAGTGGACAAGGGTGAATCAGTAGTTGTTGTGTATCTGATCTTTCACACGAGATTAGTAAGCAAAATTAAAGCTCATGGTATCAGAGGTGATGTGGATAGAGAACTGGTTGGCAGACAGGAAGCAGAGAGTTGGAATAAACGGGTCCTTTCCGGAGTTGTAGGCAGTGAGTTCAGTGCTGGGACCCTAGCTATTCACAATATGCATTTACAATTTGGACGAACGAATTGAGTGCAATATTTCAAATTTGCAGACAACAATAAACTGGGTGGCAGTGTATGCTGTGAGGAGGATGCTAAGAGGCTGCAGCGTGACTTGGACAGACCAGCTGAGTTGGAAGATACTTAGCAAATGCAATATAATGTATGTAAATGTGAGGTTATCCATTTTGGTAGCAAAAACAGAAAGGTAGGTTATTATCTGAATGGTGGCGGTTTAGGAAAAGGTGAGGTACAATAAGACCTGGGTATCATGTGGAACAGTTGCTGAAGGTTGGCATGCTGAAGCAGCAGGCAGTGAGGAAAGCTCATGACATGTTGGCCTTCATAGCGAGAGGATTTGAGTAAAGGAGCAGGGATCTTTTGCTGCTGTTGTACAGAGTCTTGGTGAGGCCACACGTTGAGCATTGTGTGCAGTTTTGGTCTCCTAGTCTGAGGAAGGGCATTCTTGCTATTGAGGGAGTCCAGCAAAGGTTAACCAGACTGATTTATGGCAAAGCAGGACTGATGTATTAAGAGAGATTGAATTGTGTTAAGATTATATTCACTGGAGTTTAGAAGAATATGGGGTATCTCTTGGAAATCTATAAAGATCAGACAGGATAAATGAAGGAAAAATATTCCTGATGACTGGTGAGTTCAGAATCCGGGCTTATAGTCTGAGGGTATGGAGTAGAGGCTTTGAAACACTTTCCTCTGACTATAGAGTCAAGAGTTAGGGGACCATAGTTCAAGATCCGGGTTGACCATTCAGGATGGAGATGAAGAAGATAGGTTTTTAAAATGGTGTTAGTTTGAAGATCAGGTTGAAGAGTAAAACCTGCTCTCTTAACATTTAGCTGCTTTCCAGGAGGTCTAATGTGACCAAGTGGTCAACAGCCATTGTGACTGTGCAAATAAGCGACACAGGAAACTCCAGGTCAAGATGTCAGGCCATCTCCATGAACCCTAGCCAATCAAACCTTTAGAAATCCAACACAAACAGCAAACCTGGAGGAGAAAAGTATGGGAATCAGGGAAATTGTCAAAATGAGAGGACAATCCTGTTAAAAATAATATGATGGTTGTTTACCCTGGCTCCAGAATTAAGTCCCACTGACAGTGAAGGGATAGTGATGTATATTTCTGAATGCTGTGTGGCTCTAGAGGTGAACTTTCAGGTGGATGATGGTGTGGAGAGACAGAGAGAGACATGGATATTGAGTTTACATTGGGAACAAAAGACATTGACTTTGGCCTTCCCTTTAATTAATTGGA
This sequence comes from Chiloscyllium punctatum, assembly GCF_047496795.1. Classification (NCBI taxonomy): domain Eukaryota; kingdom Metazoa; phylum Chordata; class Chondrichthyes; order Orectolobiformes; family Hemiscylliidae; genus Chiloscyllium; species Chiloscyllium punctatum. Next base: position 113,369,074 of record NC_092748.1, on the reverse strand, counting down.
ATACATTTCTGCTTTCTTGAAAGTAGTAAGACAATCGGTGATAGCGGAGGAATATTTAATGTCTTTTCTGAAAGACATCACATCTGACAGTGCAGGACCTTTGCACTGCAGTTGTCACAACTCACTAAGGTAGCACAAGGTAGCCATGGCATTCCCAGAGTTGTCAGAAAAGTTTCAAAAAAAAACTTAAACATACATAAAATTCTCCAATTCATCTGAATGCCAGGCCCAGACTAATAAAAAGTGCAGACCAAAGGGGTTCTTGTGGCATGGTGGTACTGTCCCTACTTTTGAGCCATGAGGCCCATGTTCAAGTCCCACCTGCTCCAGAGATGTGTCAAGTTTCGTTTTTGAATTATACACTGTGGGCTTCTGTACATAACAAGAATTATTATTGCAAGTAATTAAACTATTGCTATAGGTTGTTGTAAACTGTTGGCATATAATACAACGAATTAAAAGTTGAATCCCCTTATAAACTCACTGTTATACACACATGGACCAGGGAAAATCGGTCACAGGCAGGCAAAATCTGAGTCTGACAGGCAGCTCAGTGTTCCTATTTACAACTGTTGAGTGACCCTTCTGTTTCTTAATTTTTTTTATTTGTTCATAAGATATGAGCTTCGCTAGCTTGATCAGCATTTATTGCCTTTTCATTCTAATTTTGAATGTTGCTTCTCACTCGCTTTTCTCCGGATGCTTTCATTAGTTTGCAAGTGACACAAGGTGTACAAGGTCTTTGATTTATCAGTTTAAAAATCACAAATTACAATGACTGCTGAAGGAAGGACGACCAACAAGAGAGCAGTCTGTGCAGGTCGAGATCAAAACACTTCAACCCATCTTGTTCCCAGTGAGAAGCTGTAGAGTTACTTTAGAACCATTCCCCAAATTCGCCAAAGATCCTCAGACAGAACCTTCAAAACCCACGATTACTTCCATCTAGAAGGACAAAGGCAGCAAGTTTATAGCAACATCACCCCTTGCCAGTTCCCCTCCAAGCCACTCCCCATCCTGACTTCAGTGTTGCTGGGTCAGAATCCTGGAATTACCTCCCTCACAGCATTTGTAATCAACCCATAGCAGGTGGACTGCAAGTTAAAGAAGGCAGCACACCCCCACCTTCTCAAGGGGCAACTAGAATGGGCAATAAATACTGGCTCAGTCAGCGGCACCAACATCCCACAAATGAATAAAAAAACCCCACGATTGTTGGCTTTTGATCATATTTATTATAGACTAAGCAATACCTTGTCACGACCCATCTGTATTGAGAATCTCTCAGTTCCAATTTGTCTGCAATCATCTTAGAGTCAGAGAGATGTACAGCATGGAAACAGACCCTTTCGTCCAACCCGTCCATGCCGACCAGATATCCCAACCCAATCTGGTCCCATCTGCCAGCACTCGGCCCATATCCCTCCAAACCCTTCCTATTCATATACCCATCCAAATGCCTCTTAAATGTTGCAATTGTACCAGCCTCCACCACTTCCTCTGGCAGCCCATTCCATACATGTACCACCCTCTGTGTGAAAAAGTTGCCCTGTAGGTCTCTTTTATGTCTTTCCCCTCTCACCCTATGCCTATTTACCTTATCCATGCCCCTCATAATTTTGTAAGCCTCTATCAGGTCACCCCTCAGCCTCCAACACTCTAGGGAAAACAGCCCCAGCCTGTTCAGCCTTTCCCTATAGCTCAAATCCTCCAACCCTGGCAACATCCTTGTAAATCTTTTCTGAACCCTTTCAAGTTTCACAGCATCTTTCCGATAGGAAGGAGACCAGAACTGCACGCAATATTCCACCAATGTTCTGTACAGTCGCAGCATGACCTCCCAACTCCTGTACTCAATACTCTGACCAATAAAGGAAAGCATACCAAATGCCTTCTTCACTATCCTATCTACCTGCAACTCCACTTTCAAGGAGCTATGAACCTGCACTCCAAGGTCTCTTTGTTCTGCAACACTCCCTAGGACCTTAGCATTAAGTGTTTCAGTCCTGCTAAGATTTGCTTTCCCAAAATGCAGCACCTCGCATTTATCTGAATTAAATTCTATCTGCCACTTCTCAGCCCATTGGACCATCTGGTCAAGATCCTGTTGTAATCTGAGGTAACCCTCTTCGCTGTCCACTATACCTCCAATTTTGGTGTAGATTACTTTTGTTTGGTTATTTACACAATGATTGTCATAAGGGTCAGGTTACTTTTTTTTTAAAACATGCAGCAATCCTTTAAAATATTTGTTTTAAAAAAGTTCTTCCCCATTTCAGACCACAGTTTTTGAAAGCATAGAAATCAGAGGACACTGCCTTTACACAGTGTTGACCAAAATAATGAACAAAGTCTCTGGGGGTAATTTTGACTTAGTGCTTTAGTGTAAGACAGGTAATTGTGAATCTATGACCATTTTACATTTCTCCCCATATTTTTCTTTATTTAGATAAGTACACAAGTTTTAATAGGTTTCATGTGACATACCAGGCTGACTAAATTACCTAGTCCCAAACAATCCCCCTGTGCAAACAGTTAATTCTGCCACAAAGTGCAAATTGAGCAAGTTCCAATGGCACCTCAAAAACTCCTACATGTCACACAACGTGTGTTACCAGGAAGGGCTAACATAACATTACCTTTCCTCAGTTTTTAAAAATTTCATTCAAAAAGAGAGACACCTGCAGCCATGTAACACTCCCACAACATGGTATGAAGTGTCAGTCTCAATGAAGTGCTCAAGTCTTGTGAGTAGGGCTCGGAATTCGAAATGCTGTGAAAGGCTCAGCTGACATTTTTGACTGATTCTAAATGATGGCGAAGAATAGATACCTGAATTCTTTCTCTTGGATTTTTTTTTTAGGAGATTAAGTTGTACTCCATGGTCGAAAAGGCACAAATAACTCTGGATGGAAATGGATATCTGTATTTTAAGCCAACATGTATTGGCACTTTATCAGAACAACCCTATCTCATTAAGAATGTGTCTCTCATGCCACTGTACTTTCAGTGGAAGATATCAGCAGCTAACTCCAGGGTCTTGTCTGTTGAACCAACCTTTGGGATCATTCAGGCCAATGAAGCATTGGTGAGTTCCTGACCCAATTTTGCTTTTTAAATACACTAAAAGGAGCAGAGTGAGTAAATATATTTTGTGCTGAGGTACTAACATACACACTTGGAGAAGCTTATCTTGAATACCAAGACTGCACTGAGTGATCTGCCCTTCTGCTGGAGTAGCGGTTATTGGTGCTACAGTCAGTCATGGTACTTTTAGCATTAGGAGATGGAGAAAATATGTCATATTTTTCTGCTCTATGTTGTTCCATTAATACTCACTGGAATGTTGGAGTGTCTTTATGTCAAATGAGAACTTGATCTGATTTACTTATGATGCCTACCCTGAGTCAATAGCTTATCAGTACACAGGATGCTACAGCTAGAATGGGCATGTGATAGTTTTGCCATTTAGATTGCCCTTCCTCACTATTTTATGTCCCAAGTTAATTTGGGTTAAAGGTGAATCATACACCAATGCATGAGACTGCTGCATATTTTACCGAAACTTCTAAAAAATTGAGGAGTTTTGCCCCCAAACTGCTTCAAAGTTATGGCCTCCATTGTAATGGATTATTTGGCTTTGTACAGTGTGCATTTACACGCACGCATGCGCGCGTGCACACCCCCCCCCCCACACACACACACACCTATCAGAATTATAGATGATAAAGCACAAAAAAGGCCCATTGTAGAGTTTTCCCACGATCCTCTTCACCAGTGTTTCCCTTTTGACCTACACATTTCTTTCCATTTGTCTTTATCCAATTTTCAGAGGTACAGCACTGCTAGTTGCTGCATTGAATTCTCTGCACATCTCGTGTTTAATGGTGTGTCTGCAGTTCTCAATACCTTGCTTTATGTTTATGTAAACAGAGGCCATCACTGTTTGATCTTCCTATGATCTGAATTGAATAGTTATGTCCTTTGTAGATGCTCATGATCCAGCTAAGACTAGATGGAATAGGAGCATGCTGGGGAAGATGAAGCCAGATGTGAAATCTTAAACTGCTTTATTTTTGTGATAGATGGGCAAGAACAGCAATCAAATTCATTTATACCAATCACTACAGCTTAGCTTCAGATATCATAAAATTATACAACAATATAATTATACCATTCCAGACTGCATTAATGCAAAATTACAAATCTCACAACACCAGGTTATAGTCCAACAGGTTTATTTGGGAGTAGAAGCTTTTGGAGCACTGCTCCTTCTTCAGGTCGCTAGCTGATGAATAGGGTTGTCAATCTGACACCAGTGGAGAGCTATCGGGATCGGTGTTGGGTTCTCAACTCTTCATTATCCATATTAATAATTTGGATGAGGGAACTTGACATGTGGTAGCTAAAATTGCCAGTTGACACCAAGATGCATAGGAAAGTAAATTGTCAAGAGGAGGTAAGGAGTCTGTAGAGAGTTGTGGAGAAGTGAGTGGACAAAAATTTGTAAAAGGAGATATATCATGGCTGGTGTGAATTGTTCATTTGAGCAGAAAAAAAAATTATAAAATTTAAATGGATTGCAGAACTTGGTGGTACAGAAGGATCTGGTATCTTTGTACGTGAATCAGACAAGGTTAGTCTGCAGGTGAAGCAAATGATTAGGAAGGCAAATGGAATTTTGTCACTTATTGCAAGGGTAGTGAAATATACAAGTCGGGATTTTTTACTACAGCTGTATAGGGCATTGATGAAACCACATCTGGTGTATTGTACACAACTTTGGTCTTTCTTTTGTAAAAGAAATAAAATTGCTTTATAAGCAGTTCAGAGAAGTTGAATATGACTCGTATCTGGGATGAAAGGCTTGCAAAGAAAGATATAATGAGAGGTTATCTTATTGAAACATATAAAATCATGAGGGGTCTTGATTGGGTAGATGTTTGATTTTGATTGATTTTGTTATATGTACCTAGGTACAGTGAAAAGCTTTGTTTACCAGCAGTACAGGCAGATTATAGTAAGCAAGGACATACAGATCATAGAGGCATACAGTTACATTGCACAGGGAATGTGCCAGGCAAATGAACATTTGCAAGATCAACATTATTTGAAGTTTGAGAGTCCATTTATCAGCCAATAATAGCAGGGAAGGAGCCGTTCCTGAGTGTGTGTGTGTGTGTGTGTAGGTTTCTGTAGCTTCTGCCTGACGGAAGAAGTTGTTGCTAAAGTGTGATGGGTCTTTGATGTTGGCAGCCTTTCCGTGGCAGTGAACCATGTAAATTGAATCCATGGATGGAAGGTTAGCTCCCGTGACGGTCTGGGCTGTGCATACAACCCTGTATAGTTTCTTACAGTCCTGGGCAGAGCATTTGCCATACCGGACCATTATGTACCCAGACAGTATGCTTTCAATGCATCTGTAAAAGTTGGTGAGGGTCTTTATGGACATGCTGAACCTCCCTAGGAAGAAAAAGCACTGTTGTGCCTTCTTGACAGTCACACCTACATGAGAAGTCCAGGACAGGTTGTCTGCTTTTGCCACTCCTAGGAAGTTGGCACTCTCAACTCTCTCAGCCTCAGCACCATTGATGTAAGTGGGGGCATGTTCTCCTCCTTATCTTTCTGAAGTCAATGATCAGTTCTTTAGTTTGGCTAACGTCAAGAGAGAGGTTGTTCTCATTGTGCCAGGTCACCAAGTCACTATCTCCTTTCTGTATTCTGACTTGTCATTGTTTGATATCCATCCTACCACAGTAGTGTCATGAACAATCCTGTCTGATATCTTAAAACAGAAGAATGTTTTTACTTGTGGGAGAGATTAAAACTGGGGGACATATTTAAGAGGTCTCTCTTTTAAGACAGATTTCTCTGAGGTCATTAGAATGCAGATTTCTTTTCACATGAAGTAGTGGAAATGGTCTTTAAATTTATTGAAATCTGAGTTAGATAGGTTTTTGGGTATTAGAAATAGAGGAAATATAATGGGCCAGAAATGGGTTCATAAAAACCCAGTTGTCAAGCTGTCAGCACTAACAATTGTACCACGGGTCAAAATATTTTTTTCCCAAGAGAGCTCCTCTTCAGATATTCTCAAGGGCTATTTTTTTATTTTTCAGGGGCATCTTTTTGACTCTTACTATTTCTTGGATTTGAGTTATTATATGGGGTAATTCAACAACTTTCTCGATCATCATCTGTTCAACAAAAACAACTCACAAGGAAAGCATTAGTTCCAAGAAATCACAGTAGTTAAATTGCACAAGATAATAGGTATACAAGAATGAGAGAGCTGAGAGCATGGTTCACAAAGATGGCACAAAATAAATCATGGATGTGCAAACGAATGTAATTCAAGAAATGCAGAGATCAATGCTTGATGTTCTTTTAGCTCTGGCAAATGACTCGTGTCAGGGTTGAGATAAAATACATCAGGATCCAGATGAGATAAAGATGAAGTATCTTTTACCATTCTGGAAGGTCCACAATACACTGATAGCGAAGTTATTGATTCATGCTTGAGGGTGGCATGGTGGCACAGTAGTTAGCACTGCTGCCTCACAGTGCCAGGGACCTGGGTTGGATTCCAGCCTCAGGCGACTGTGTGGCATTTATACATTCTCCCTGTGTCTGCGTGGGTTTCCTCTGGGTGCTCCGGTGTCCTCCCACGGTCCAAAGGTTAGGTGAATTAGCCATGCTAAATTGTCCATAGTGTTCAGAGATGTGTAGATTATGTGCATTAGTCAAGGGTAAATGTAGAGTACTAGGATAGGGGAATGGGTGTGTGGGTTACTCTTTGAAGGGTTGATATGAACTTGTTGGGCCAAAATGGCTTGTTTCCATACTGTAGGGATTCTATGAATCCATGAATGCTCCAACAATTAATGTATAATCAACTAATAAGAAAATGATGGGATTGCACGACAGGCTGCTAGACATCTAAGGGAAGAAAGTCATGGGAGTATTTCAGGTAAGAACTTCCATCAGATCTTATGTAGATAGATTATAACATCAAAACATTCTTTTAAATAGCAGTATGACAATTATATTTAAATATCACAGCAGTGTATTGATATCGGTGATTGACCTTCTCTACTCTTTGAAGACTTTTTTGCTTGCCTAATTGCCTTTTGGGTTTAGGTAACACTGGTCAACTGATTGAGATCTTAGTGTGCCGTTACTAAAGTCTGTGTAGCCTTGTATTTTATGTTTCTTCATTCATGGAATTCCCTATCCCTAATTGCTATTGAGGTGTGTAAATTTATTGCAATATATTCTGGGTTCTTTGCAGACACAGGTTTGGTCTTTCTACCCACAAGGACAACAGAAATATTTCCTGAAACCTTACCTTTTCATATGGGGAGTGAAAGGTCCACACTGCCCAGACCTAGGGAAAAAGACCCGCCTCACCCTCCGAGTTATTGGTGAAGGATCAAAGGGCAGAATAATGGTAAGGTTAAAGGAACAAAATAAGTAGTGTTTTTTTATTTAGTAATGGTAACCATCACTCCTCATTTTGTTTTATCCTTTGCTCTCCTGAAAGTAGCAATCAGTTTGTTTTGAAGGGTGTGGTAGCGAGAGGGGAAAACAGATTCACACAATTGGTTTGGTGATACTTTGTACTTTGTATTTTGGGGGTCAGTTAGCTCAGTTGACTAGAGGACTGTTTTGTGATGCAGAGCATCCCAACAGCATGGATTCAATTCCGGCTATGCTGACTGGGATCACCATGAAGATCCCACTTTCTCAACCTCTCCCCTCACCTCAGGAAGGGTGACCATCAGGTTAAACTCATCACCTCCCATGTCACTCTAATGAGAGAACAGTCCCTTGGGATTATGACAGCTTTATCTTTTACTTTGTACAAAAGACCATTCTTAATTTTTAAAAATTTATTCCTTTGCGGGCTATAGATGTCAATGGCAAAAAACAGCATTTGTTGCCCTATTGCCCTTGAACTGAGTGGCTAGCCAGGCCATTTCAAGGGCTAGTTAACCACATCACAGTTAGCCTGGAGTTATATGTAGGCCAGGCCAGGTAAAGATGGCAGATTTCTTTCTTAAAGGACATTAGTGAATCAGATGGGTTTTTAATGACATTCAGTTTTAGTTGTTATGGTCACCATCACTGAGATTAACTTTTAATTCTAGATGTATTAATTGAAATTAAAGTTTACCAGTTGCTATGGTGATATTTGACCCCCTGGGTTAATAAATCAGTGCCATTGCCACTACACTGTCATCTACTGTGTGTTATTGCAAGCAACATCAAATTTCAGTCTAGCCATTAGTGTCCAACCCAACATTATACTCAATTATTTTACATACCTCTACATCTTTCGCTAGTGTTTTGCCAGCAGCATATGCCAGTCCACATGAAAGCGAACGTCAGTTGTAATTTTGACCTTTGTCAATGAGTTTGTCAAATTATATTAAAATTGTCTGAAACAGACAGTAAGTGGGCAAAGCTTTTGATCGATCTGAACTACATCCTGAAAGTGTAAGGGCAAAATACTCAATCCTTATATCCTTTAAGATAGTTCTTAAGGGATGATGTTCAAATACATAGCGATTTGGTACAGCTAATGAATCCAATAAGGAATACAGGCAAAATTTCTTTATCCAAAGCTTTGTGTGAATGTGGAACTTGCTGCGGCAGGACAAAGCTGAGATAAGTAGCTTGATGCATTAAAGTTGGAGCTGGACGGCAGAGAAAGGAATGTGAGGATTTGCTAAGAGGTTGTGTAATCAAGGATGGGAGGAGGCTCCAATGAAGTTAGCTGAGTGACCTGTTACATTGCTATAACTTTGGTATAATGCTCCAACTGGAGATGCAACTTGCATCACTCACATTCTATATTAAACTTTGCTTAACTTATATTATTAAAATTGATGAGACATATTCTCAGTACATATTATTGCGTGAACGGGTGATGTTAAAGTATGTTTTTATCCATTCCACTGTAATTATTATTTTCTGTAATGCCATTTTCTTGTGATAAATTGATCAGTTTCTGCCATCTGTATGCAGTGCTTGTAAGTTATATCAGCAATGATTACCAATCTGTTAAACATCATCTTCAGGCTGAGAAAGACCACATACATTTGGGAGACATCCTGATTGGCAATAGTAAGTCAGATGACCTTGTCTTGGTCAATAATGAGCCATGCTCTTTGAACTTTGAACTGAATGTCAAGCAGGACATCACTGGACTGTGTGATCCTGATGAGGTTGTGAAAGATCCGATGGGTAAGTTGATGAGATATTAGTGAAGCATTTTGCTATTGACAAATTGACATGCTTCTAAACAAGCATGTTTTAGAAACTTTGCATCTTTTAGCCGGAGTGTAGGAAACAGAAAAAAGTTCATAATGTAAATCACTGTGATGGGAAAGCTTTCTTCTGAGGGAGAGACTACGTAGGATAGGCCTATTCTTTCTGGAATATATAAGAATGAGAAATGATCTAAATGAAACACAAAATTCTGAAAGAGCTCAATAAAGTAGATGCAGAGGCTCTGTTCCCCTTCACTGGAGTGTGTCAGACTGGGGCATATAGTGTCAAGTTAATTTAAGACAGAGATAAAAGGATATTTCTTCGTGCACAGAGTGGTGAATGTTTGAAACTGCCCAGATGGCTCTGGATGCCAGGTGGTTGAGTATTTTTGAGACAGAAATCAATGTGTTCTTGGGCACTAAGAAAACCAAGGGATATGGAGATTTGATAGGCAACAGGAGTTGATCTTGAAGATCAGGAATCACCTTATTGAATGGTTCAGCAGGCGTTATGAATTGTATGGTCTTCTTCTGCTCCTGTTTATTGTGTTCAAAAATAGTGGCAGAATTGAAATTAAGAGTATGTTGCATTCAGCAAAATATTTATTACTTAGGCAGGAACAAGATTAACATTGTTTTGAATATTAGGGCTGCATAGACAGGGCAGAATACAAAATGTTGACTTTAATTCCAAGGAGAGTGATTTTCGAGGATGGAATCGAACATAGAACATAGAACATAGAACAATACAGCACAGAACAGGCCCTTCGGCCCACGATGTTGTGCCGAACTTCTAACCTAGATTAAGCACCCATCCATGTACCTATCCAAATGCCGCTTAAAGGTCGCCAATGATTCTGACTCTACCACTCCCACGGGCAGCGCATTCCATGCCCCCACCACTCTCTGGGTAAAGAACCCACCCCTGACATCTCCCCTATACCTTCCACCCTTCACCTTAAATTTATGTCCCCTTGTAACACTCTGTTGTACCCGGGGAAAAAGTTTCTGACTGTCTACTCTATCTATTCCTCTGATCATCTTATAAACCTCTATCAAGTCACCCCTCATCCTTCGCCGTTCCAACGAGAAAAGGCCGAGAACTCTCAGCCTATCCTCGTACGACCTACTCTCCATTCCAGGCAACATCCTGGTAAATCTTCTCTGCACCCTCTCCAAAGCTTCCACATCTTTCCTAAAGTGAGGCGACCAGAACTGCACACAGTACTCCAACTGTGGCCTAACCAAAGTCCTGTACAGCTGCAACATCACTTCACGACTCTTGAATCATTCCATATAAAATACCCCTTTCAATAAAATGGGGCAAGTTCCAAGTCCTGCTCAAACGTCCGCTAGAGGTTTGTCATACCATGTGATATCCTGCAAATTTGTTATTCTATTTAGCAGGAATAGCCGTTTGTCCCAGGTGGTGGACACAGATTCAGGGTTAGCAATGCCTGCAACTCAAAAGGTGTGGGACATAATGTGGCTTCTAATGAATGATAAATATCAGCAGTATGTCGAAGGGCCAACAAGAGGGGAGGCCACACTGGATCTGGTGCTTGGTAATGAACCAGGCCAGGTGTTTGATTTAGTTGTAGGTGAGCACTTTGGAGAGAGTGCCCATAATTCAGTTACGTTTAGTTTAGCGATGGAAAGGGATAGGTACATGCCACAGTTCAAGAGTTATCAATGGGGCAAGGGAAACTATAATGCGATTAGGCAAGAATTAGGATGCATAGAATAGGTTAGCAAAATGTGGGGAATGCAGACAATGGAAATGTGGAGCTGGTTTAAGGAACAGATATTGCGTGCCCTTGATAGGTATGTCCCTGTCAGGCAGGGAGGAAGTGATAAGGTAAGGGAACTGTGGTTTACTGCAGAAATTGCATCTCTTGTTAAGCAGAAGAAGCAGTTTATGTGTTGATGAGGCAAGATTGTTCAGATGAGGCGATGGAGAGTTACAGATCAGCTAGGAAGGATTTAAAGAGAGAGTTAGGAAAAGCAAAGAGAGGAAACTAGCAGTCTTTAGCAAATAGAATAAAGGAAACCCCTAAAACTTTCTATAGGAATGTGAGGAATAACAGGATGACTAGGTAGGAATAGGGCCAGTCAAAGACAGAATGTGGACCTGTGGAGATTGGAGAGGTGCTAAATGAACATTTCTCATCGGTTTTCACTCAGGAAAAGGAGAATATTGTAGAGGAGAAGAATGTGGTATGAGATATTAGGGTGTGCAGGGTGTTCTAGCTAGGTGGATAAAGAACTGGTTGAGCAACAGGAGACAGAGAGTAGTAGTTGAAGGCAGTTTTTGAAATGGAGAAAGGTGACCAGTGGTGTTCCACAGGGGTCAGTATTGGGGCCACTGTTGTTTGTAATATACATAGACGATCTAGAAGAGGGTACTGTTGGTATGATCAGCAAGTTTGCAGATGACACGAAGATTGGTGGAGTAGCAGAAAGCATAAAGGACTGTCAGAGAATACAGGAGGATATAGATAGACTGGTGAGTTGGGCAGAAAAGTGGCAGATGGATTTCAATCCAGACAAATGTGAGGTGATGCATTTAGGCAAGACTCATTCTAGAGTGAATCATATAATAAATGGAAGAGCCTTGGGAAAAGTTGATGAGCAGAGAGATCTGGGAGTGCAGGTCCATTGTACCCTGGAGGTTGCTGCACAGGTGGATAGAGTGGTCAAGAAGGTATATAGTATCCTTGCCTTCATTGGATGGGGTATTGAGCATAAGAATTGGCAAGTCATGTTAAAATTGTACAAGACATTGGTTCGGCCGCATTTAGAATACTGTGTACAGTTCTGGTTGCCACATTACGAAAAGGATGTGGATGCTTTGGAGAGGGTGCAGAGAAGGTTTACAAGGATGTTGCCTGGTATGGAAGGTGCTAGCTATGAAGAGAGGTTGAGTAGGTTAGGATTATTTTCATTTGAAAAAAGGAGATTGAGGGGGGACCTGATTGAGGTTTACAAAATCATAAAGGGTATAGACAGGGTGGATAGAGACAAGCTTTCTCCCAGGGTGAAGGATTCAATAACAAGAGGTCATGCTTTCAAGGTGAGAGGTGGAAAGTTTAAGGGGATACGTGTTGCAAGTACTTCACACAGAGGGTGGTGGGCGTCTGGAATATGTTGCCAGCAAGGTGGTAGAGGCAGACATGATAGATTCATTTAAGATGCATCTGGACAGTTGCATGGGTAGGTGGGGAGCAGAGGGATACAGATGCTTAGGAATTGACTGACGGGTTTAGACAGTAGATTTGGATTGGCTCAGGCTTGGACGGCCAAAGGGCCTGTTCCTGGGCTCTAAATTTTCTTTGTTCTTTGTTCTTTCATACTAGACTAGAAAGGATTGAGGTTAGTTATGAAGAGATGTTATCAATTCTAGAAGGAGTGAAAGTAGACAAGTCCCCTGGGCTGGATGGGAATTATCTGAGGATTCTCTGGGAAGCTATGGAGGAGATAGCAGAGCCTTTGGCTTTGATATTTGAGTCATCATTGTCTACAAGTTTAGTACCAGAGGACTGGAGGATTGCAAATGTTGTGCCTTGTTCAAGAAGGGCAGTAGAGATGACCCAGGTAATTATAGACCAGTAAGCCGTACTTCTGTTGTAGGAATTGTTTTGGACAGGATTATAAGAGATAAGATTTATAATCATCTAGCAAGTAACAATTTCAGATAGTCAACATGGTTTTTTCAAGGGCAGGTCATTGAGTTTTTTGAGAAGGTGACTAAGCATGTAGATGAGGGTAGGGCAGTTGACATGGTATACATGGACTTCAGTAAAGCCTTTGATAAGGTTCCACATGGTAGGCTATTGGAGAAAATGCAGAGGTATAGGATTGAGGGTGATTTAGCAGTTTGGATTAGAAACTGGCTTTCTGAAAGAAGGCAGCGAGTGGTGGTTGATGGAAAATATTCAGCCTGGAGTCCGGTTATTAGTGGTGTGCCACAAGGATCTGTTTTGGGACCACTGCTGTTTGTCATTTTTATAAATGACTTGGATGCAGGCATAGGTAGATGGATTAGTAAATTTGCAAACAACACTAAAGACGGTGGAATAGTGGACAGTGTGGAAGAATGTTACAGGTTGCAGGGAGACTCGGATAAACCGCAGAATTTGGCTGAGAGGTGGCAAATGGAGTTCAATGCAGTTAAATGAGAGTTGATGCACTTTGGGAAGAATACAGGAAGGCAAAGTGCTGGGTCAATGGAAAGATTCTTGGTAGTATAGATGTGCAGAGGGATCTTGGAGTCCATGTACATAGATCCCTGAAAGTTGTCACCCAGGTTGATAGTGCTGTTAAGAAGGCATATGGTGTGTTAGGTTTCATTGGTAGAGGGATTGAGTTCCGGAGCCGCAATATCATGCTGCAACTATACAAAACGCTAGTGCGGCCACACTTGCAATATTGTGTACAGTTCTGGTCACTATATTTCGGGAAGGATGTGGAAGCATTGGAAAAGGTGCAGAGGAGATTTACCAGGATGTTGCCTGGTCTGGAGGAAAGGTCTTATGAGGAAAGGCTGAGAGACTTGGGTCTGTTCTCATCGGAAAGAAGGTTAAGAGGGGATTTGATAGAGACATACAAGATGATCAGAGGATTAGATAGGGTAGACAGTGAAAGTCTTTTTCCTAGGATGATGATGTCAGCTTGTACGAGGGGGCATAGCTACAAATTGAGGGGTGATAGATTTAAGACAGATGTCTTTAAGATGACAGATGACAGATTTAAGGCAGGCTCTTTATTCAGAGAGTGGTAAGGGTGTGGAATGCCCTGCCTGCCAATGTAGCTTACTCAGCCACATTAGGGAGATTTAAACAATCCTTGGACAAGCACATGAATGATGATGGGATAGTGTAGGGGGATGAGCTGAGCCTGTTCTGCATGATATTGTTCTCTGTTCTATGTTCTAAAATCTTTGTATGATAGAGGAACATAAGACCGGCTGGACAAAAATTGACAAATGTTGAAATGTAAGCTCTTCAGTCCTGTTGCATTCAGTTGTAAATGTTGATGGATGATTACACAACTCACTGGAGGAAAAGGCTCCACAAAAAGGATAATTAGGGAGAGAATAGGGCCCCTCAAAGATCAGTAAGGCAGCCCACATGTGGAACCGCAGGAGATGGAAGAGATACTAAATTTTATATCATGGAAGATATGGAATGTAGGGAAATAAATGTAGGGAAATGTAGGAAAATCGACGTTTCGGGCATCAGGAATTTCACTATTTTCCTGCTCCTCGGATGCTGCCTGACCTGCTGTGCTTTTCCAGCACCACTCTAATCTCATCTTTGTGACTCACTGACTCTAAATATCCTCTTTATGAATGGTTGGAGAACCTTGCACATCATAGTTAAATAAAAGGAGTAAAGCATTTGCAACAACCTTTAGCTAGAAGTACAGAGTGGACAACTCACCTTGGCCTCCTCCAGTCTTCAGCATATTGTATTTGCCCCATGTGATATCAAGAAATGACTGAGGCACTGATTTTACAAAGGCTATGGACCCTAATAACATGCAAAACTACTACTAAAAACTGTATTCTCCAGGGCATACCACACCCCAATGAATGTTCCAGTACAGCTACAACACTGGTCTATCTACCCTGCAATTTGGAAAATTGTCCAGATACGTTGTATGCACAAAAAGGGGAACAAATCCAACCCAACCTAGTATTTATCGAAGTCATAAGGGAGTTTGCTGAAGATTGCACAATGGTTAGCACTCTCAGATCCTCATATGCTGAATCAGTCCATGTCCAAATGAAGCAAGATGTGAACAATATCCAGGTTTGAGATTACAAATGGAAAGTAACATTCGATCTGCATTAGTGCCAGCCAATGTTCAGCTCGAACAAAAGGGAATCTCACCTTTGCCATTGACCAGAAACTGAACTGGACCAGCCTTATAAATACGGTGGCTACAACAGTAGATCAGGGCTAGGAATTCTGCAGTGAGTAATACATCTCCTGAAAGTCTGTCCACCATTTAGGCACAAGACAGAAGTGCAATGAACTTCCCATTTGCCTGGAGGAATTCAGCTCCAATAACCCTGAAAAAGCTTGACACCATCCAGGACACAGCCTACTTGTGAACCACTATGTGTAAGCTAGATTCATATCTACAAGATTCATCTCATCCCAGATCCAACCCTCCAACTTGGCACCATCCTCTTGACCTAACCTACCTGGCCATCTTCCTTACCACCCATCCGTTCCACCCTCCCCACTGACCTATTTCAGTCACCACCTACTTGCACACACCTATCACCATCCCACCTACCTTTCGTTCCCCCCTGCCCCAGCCCCACCCCTATCCCTCATTTATCTCTCAACCCCCTTCCCCCTTTACATTCCTGAAGAAGGGCTTATTCCCGAAATGTCTACTCTCCTGCTTCTTGGATGCTGCCTGACCTGCTGTGCTTTTCCAGTGCCACATTTTCCAACTCTGACTCTCCAGCATCTGCCATCCTCACTTTCTACTACACTGTAGAAATTTGCCAAGTCATCTTAGACAGCACTCTCCAAACCCATGACTAGTGTCATCTAGAAAGACAAGGACAGCAAATACATGGGAATACCACCACCTCAAAGTCCTCTCCAAGACACTCATTATCCTGACTTGGAAATATATAGTTGTTCCTTTGGTGTTACTTGGTCAGATCCTGTAATTCCCTCCCTAATGGTACCTACAGGCCATGGATGACAGCGATTCAAGAAAGCAGCTCCACCTCCTTCTCAAGGGCTTCTAGGGATGGACAATAAAGGTTGGCCTAGTCAGCAACATCCACATCTCATAGCAAATATAAAAGACAATCTAGCTCTCATTGCCTTATCTGCAAACTACAAAAATAGTGGAGTTTTTGACCAACTGTAGCAGCCATTGTCCACTAACCAACCTACAACAAAACCCAGATGTGAAATGGGGAAATTTACAGTGGCAAAAAACTTTGGGATAGAAAGTCATTTGTTCTATCTTAAACGTGTTGATCTAATGAAACATTTAAGATGGTTAGAGCTATTGATAGGTGATATGTTATTTCCTCCGGTGGCAGAGTAAAGTTAGAGGAAGGATGTTCAGAGGTTATGTCCAGAAGCACTTATTGACAAAGGGTAGTAGAAATCTGGAATTCTCTGTCCCAAAAAGCTTGTCAGTGAAAAATTTCCAAATTGGTAGAGGCAGAATTTTGTTCGGCAAAGACAGTAAGAAGTAAGTAACTAAGGTGGAAGGATGTTGTTAAAGTCAGATGTGGTCTAATTGAATGGCAGTGATTGGGACTGTTGTGCCACAGTGTTAGTGTGCTACACTGTTAGTGTCCCAATCTTTGAGCCAGGAATCCTGGGTTGAACTCCCATCTGACCCAAATGTGGGTCTCAATGCGTTGAAACAGGTTAATTAAAATAAGTCGGCTTGAGTGATTGAATAGCTAGCTAACTTACGTTCCTTGGAGTGGGACCATTCAGCGAGGCCGGTTTTGCGCGACCCATTTCGGCGTGGAACTGTTTTGTAGTTATTCAGTAGAAGTTATTAAACTACTATTATTAAAATTATTAAATTATATTAAGGTAAAATATATTTCGGCACAGACCCATTTGGCACAGAACTGTTTTGTAGTTATTCAGGAGTAGTTATTACACTACTATTATTAAAATTGTTAAAATATATTAAAATAAAACATATGAATATACAAATTATTAAAATAAAATAAAACCTGTTAAAATGCCATCAACAATTTTGTATTTGCCTTATTTCTTTCATTTTTATTTTCTTTTTTAGTGAAGAGGATTTTTTACTGAAGAGGATAAACATTATTTTTCTTTTTATTGCTTTCATTAATGCTTGTAAGTAAGCCTGAAAAGGAATAAATAAGAGCTACGCCAAATTGCTCGCCAAACTGGCTGCGGCGACTCGCTCACGCCAAAGTGGCTGCGCCGAATGGTCCTACACCCTGTGTTCCTCTACACACCCTGCATTGAAACTCATCTGTGATATGTCCATTGCTGCATAACTGCTATGATTTGTTTTTTTTTTGTTGGAAATATATGTTGTCTTAGCTTTTAAAGTGAAATGTCACACTGGCACAATTCCTGCAAGGTCAAAAGTCTGCTTCCGATTCACCGTCCGGCCTGTTCGAAGGCTTCGTTACACCTGGACAATTAACTCCAAGATTCTCTCTGCTAAAGGTGGGTACATTGTTGTACATGTGGATTAGATATTGGCATTTTGCACCTGGCAGCTTACTCTATATATGATGTGGATTGAAAGTATAAAGGATTTCCCTGTAGGGGCTGTAAGATCCATATGTGAAATGTGTTTGGGCCACTTCATCTGGTTCGGAATCAGGTTGGGGCATAAAATTGCCTTTAATTTGGCATTAATTGGCATCAAGTAAATGTGTTGTGAGTGAAATTGAAAACAAATAAAATAAGAAAATTTTGTATTCTTATGGGAACTTTTATGATCTTAGACCACCCTGAGGCTCTTTACAACCAATGAGGCACTTTTGATCTGCAGTCATTCTGGATTTGAAACATGGCATTGAATTTGGACATGTCAAGGACCTAGAAGCAGTAATGTTTTGACCAGACAACTTGTTTTAATGATGTTTGTTGAGTGATAAATTTTGGCCATAAAACTATCGAGAATGCCTCTGCTTTTCTTCAAAATACTACCAAGGAGCCTTTTACACCCACCTTGGTGGGGGGAGTCATAGATCCATACAGCATTGGAACCTTTCAGTCCAGCTTTCTAGTGTCGAACAGGTATCCCAATCTGACCTAGTCCCATTTACCAGCATTTGGCCTATATTCCTCTTATCCCTTCCAGTTCATATATACCTTTTAATATGATACCTTTTAAATGCTGTAATTGTACCACCACCTTCTGTTTGATCTCTCTTCCTAAAGATGGCACTTTCAGTTAACTTGAATTGTGCTGGAATAACAACCTAGGTTATGAACTGGTCTCTGGAATGGGACCCAAGCGTTTGATTCTGTAGTATAGATGTGCATCCTTGATCTGAAATGAAAATACACCTACCACATTGATCTTAATTGTTTTCATTTGTGCAATACTTTCAGTGCTAGAACCTGATGAAAGTGAGGAGGGAAAACCTTTGTGTCGTGTGACAGCTGATGGAGTCTATCCAATGATATTCATCTCGGATGCTCGTTGTCTGGGGAGCATTAGTGGCATCAGCAAGCAGCAGCTCTGGCGCCTCTTCTCACTGGACACACTCAATGAGTACCTGCAGCGCGATCCCACAGAGGGTGAGCTGCTTTACCAAGTGCCAACCAGACACAGGTGAGTAATCCTACCAAGGACATGCCCAACAACTGAGACTATAGAAACATTGAATATTGGATTAGGAGTAGACCATACAGCCCATTGAACACTCTCCACTAATCAACACAGTTATGAATTATCCTCTATCTTAACGGCATACTCTTGCTATCTCTCCTTACCTTTTGACACATTTGGCTTCTAGTAAGCTGCCTATTTCTTTCTTAAATATATTCAGTGTCTTTACCTTCTTAGTCTCAATTAGTGGAGAATTTCGTAGGCTCACCATTGTCTGCATGAAGAAATTTCTCCTCATCTCAGTCTGAAATGGCCTCTGGTGTATTCTGAGACTCTATGACCCTTGTTCTGGATGCCAGCTTGGGAACATTATCCTTTTATCCAGTCAGATCTCAATACATTTTGATGAGATTGCATTTCATTCTTCAATGACTATAGGCCCGTTGATCCAAATTCTCCTTGTATGACAAACCTATCATCCCAAGACTCAGACTGGGAGCCTCCACCGCACACCCTCTGTCAAGTATATTAGATTAGATTCCCTACAGTGTTAAAATAGGCCCTTCGGCTGAACAAGTTCACACCGACCCTCCAAAGAGTAACTCACCCAGGCACATTTGTTCTGACTGATGCACACCTAACACTACGGACAATTTAGCATGGCCAATACACCTGGCCTGCACATCTTTGGACTGCAGGAGGAAACCGGAGCACCTGGAGGAAATTCCACACAGACAGTCACCCAAGGCTGGAATTGAACCTGGGACCCTTGTGCTGTGAGGCAGCAGTGCTAACCACTGAGCCACCGTGTCACCCCAAATATCTTTTAAATAAACAGAGCAAAACATCATGCAGTGCTGCAGTTGTGGTCCTGTGTAAATGTCAAACCCTCAGAATCCCAACTCCAGCAAGTCCAACTGACATTCCCTTTGCTCACCACTCTGTAGTTGCCTGGTTTTGCCTTGCAACCTTTCTTAATAATGGGGCAACATTAGCCACCCTCCATTCTTCCAGCACCTCACCCATGGCTTTCGAAGATGCAAATATCTCCACTAGGGGCCCCACAATTTCTTCCCTAGCTTCCCACAATCTCCGTGGATACACTTGACCAGGTCCCAGGGATTTGTTTACCTTCATGCATTTTAAGACCTACCATACAAAATCGTGAAACATCCCCTTCATTTCACTTCCAGGAAGTAGACTTTAGTGCCTTTAGGGATTGGTTATTTCAGTTGTCTAGTTTGTTATGCAGAGTGACACAAAAGCATTTGTTCAATTCCCACACCCATTGAGGTTACCATGTAGGTCCTCAACCTTGCCCATTACCTGGGGGTGTAGTGACCATCAGGTTAAACTGACCACTTGTCATCTCTTCCAATGAGACTGTGATAATTTTTAGTGACTGGTGCAGTGAGCAGGATGCTTTTAGCTTTTCACTAAATAACCAAGAATTTTGGAACAGACCTAATGAATCACATTGCTTCCTATTATGCCATACATATCTCCTTTCCCTTTGCAAATCATAATGATATAATTACATATGTTTTAATCCCATTTGAGCTAGTGTCATTTCAATAAGGCTGCACCACCTTGAATGACAACATGTTGCATCTGAGTCTATTGGCCAGAAATGAATGCACTGGTCCAGATCTCTTCAAATCAGAATGACCTATATCTGTAGCATAGCTTCTCCCATTTGTAATGCAGGTGGATGCTCAACATCTCCAAATTTCACAAATGTTGGGCAGGCAGTATTAACTAGACTTTTTTTTTAAACTGTTCAATTCTAATTTTACTTTTTTGCTGTAACTAGCTAGAAGTACGTGCTCGGACAGTTCTTGGAGAGAAGAAGGCTAAGAGGAGATTTGATAAAGGTTGAAATCAAGAGTGAGCTGGACAGAGTAGATAGAGAAAAGAGGTCCCCATCATAAAAAGGAAGAATAAGAGGGCATAGATTGAAAATGATGTGCAAGAGAAGCAAGGGTAATGAGAGTAAAGACTTGCTTAAAGCAAATAGTTATATTGTACAATGTGCTGTCTGGAAGTGTGGTGGAGACACTTTCATTCGAGGTATTCAAATGCATTGGATGATTATTTTGATAGGCATAGTGCAAGGGTCTGGGGAAAATACAAGAGATTGGCACTAGGTAATGATGCCCTTTGAAGAGCCAGTGCAAGCACAACGGGCTGAATGGTCTCCTCCTGCACCATAAAAATTTGTGATTCTGTGTGTTGGACAACATGTGGCAAGTGCAACAGCACATCTTCACTGACAGAGTTAACTAAGCATCATTTGAAGACTGATTTAAGAAATGGAAAGGAAATAAGTTGAATTAGAGTCAAATTGGTTACAGAAGGAGGAACAAAGAAAATGAGGGAAGCGTTCAATGGAAGAAGAGAGAGCCAAAAAAGTAATGGGTAGGAAAAATGAAAATAAATCTTTCTTTAAAATTATGCTAAATTTACAACTATCTGCAGGAATAATATTAAACAGTTTAAATTATTATATTTCTTGAGTGAAATTGTTGATTATCATGGCATAAGCAAGTTTTATATTTAATAGGTATTTGTATTATTAATTATGCATTATAACTTTCTGTAGCTTGTTTAAAGGGTAATTAATACAGAATACCAGAATTTGCTTGACATATCGTTTGTGTGGTTAAACAGTGGAACAGCATCAAACAACTAGTGAATCCCTGAGTTTCACACCACACAATGCATCTCTTGATCCTCTGCACTCATTAGCCAAGTTATATAAGGGCATGCAATGCGAAAGCAATTTTATTTCTCTTGAGGATGATTGGGCATCACAGTCTTCTCTGTTCCTCTTGCAGCTTGAGTCGATGTCCCTCAGTGTCTACTCCAGTGATGGTGGATTTCAACTTTGGAGCAGCACCCATCTGTGCAGATCCATCCATTGTCCTGCTCATGATTGAGAACAAGGAGATGACACCTGCTGACTGGTGGGTACCACATGCATTAGAGAGGAAGGCAGGGGGAACTCAACTTGTGATCAAATTACAAATGGAAAATCTAACATGCTCATTTCTACAGTCCCACAGTTGTGTCATAACAAAGTCAGAAGTTAGAAGAGATACATGTTTAATTTCGCTGAGCATAGAGGTAATTCTGAGAGATAATTCTGTGGGCGGCACGGTGGCACAGTGGTTAGCACTGCTGCCTCACAGCGCCTGAGACCCGGGTTCAATTCCCGCCTCAGGCGACTGACTGTGTGGAGTTTGCACGTTCTCCCCGTGTCTGCGTGGGTTTCCTCCGGGTGCTCCGGTTTCCTCCCACAGTCCAAAGATGTGCAGGCCAGGTGAATTGGCCATGCTAAATTGCCCATAGTGTTAGGTAAGGGGTAAATGTAGATGTAGGGGTATGGGTGGGTTACGCTTCGGCGGGGTGGTGTGGACTTGTTGGGCCGAAGGGCCTGTTTCCACACTGTAAGAAATCTAATCTAAAAAAAAAGTAATCTAATCTAAATAACTCCTCCAAGTAAGCAAAGTAAGAGCTCTCATTTATGTAACACTTTCACGTATCCTCTACCCCCACTGAATTGCTTTTCCTAGTCTATTATTTGTTTATGACATGTACTCTTCACTGACTGAGCCAGCGTGAAATACACAATATTAATTGCTCTGGAGAACGTGATGGTGAGCTGCCGTTCTGAACTGCACGGCCCTTTGAATGTAGGGTCACCATGGTGGTGTCGGGAATGGCGTTCCAAGAGTTTGGCACTGTGAGAGTAAATAAGTGGCAATAAATTTCCAAATCAAGATGGTGAGTGGCTTGGAGGGCAACTTGCATGTGGTGACATTCCAATGCATCTACTTCCCTTGCCTTTGGTGATGTAAGAGGTCACGGGTCACCCTTAGAAGGTGCTGTTAGGGA
Source organism: Chiloscyllium punctatum (assembly GCF_047496795.1). Taxonomy (NCBI): domain Eukaryota; kingdom Metazoa; phylum Chordata; class Chondrichthyes; order Orectolobiformes; family Hemiscylliidae; genus Chiloscyllium; species Chiloscyllium punctatum. The sequence goes on along the minus strand of NC_092748.1, from coordinate 113,346,578 downwards.
GGTAGGTTTAGAATTTTGACTGAGCAAGAGTGAATGAACAGTGATACATTTCCACATCGGGATTGTGTGTGGTTGGGGGGGGAATGTGCTAGTGGTGATATTCCCATCATCTGCTGCCCTTGTCCTCCTTAGTGGTAGAGTAGTTGAATGTAATTGGCCAGTCTCTAAATTGGGAGAAAGTGAGGACTGTAGATGCTGGAGATCAGAGCTGAAAAATGTGTTGCTGGAAAAGCGCAGCAGGTCAGGCAGCATCCAAGGAGCAGGAGAATCTTCCTGAAGAAGGGCTTATGCCCAAACCGTCAATTCTCCCACTCCTTGGATGCTGCCTGACCTGCTGCGCTTTTCCAGCAACACATTTTTCAGCTCCGTCTCTAAATTGTCCAGCTTTCGAAGAAATGAAGAAATAAATTGTGCAGTGAGCCCCAATTCTTAACAGTATTTTACTGATCGATTCTGCCAAATCTTGAATGTATGGTTGTGTATGAACGCAGTTCAATTTCATACCTGTTTCTCTTAGATATTTTGGTGAATAGGAAGGGAGGAGATGCCTCAGGACATCAATGTTAAATTGCCTTAAAAATATTTAGGTTGGATTTCAGGTAACTTTCTTTTTGGAGATTTATTGACCTTTTTCCATGGATTGCCAGGCAACATACTATGGGTAGTTTCACTATAGGCCCTCCCAGGCAAATTCCTTCAAGTAGAAAAATATTTCAAGCACATGCAAGATAAAGTGAAAGGCTGACACAACATCAAAGGCCGAAGGGCCTCTACTGTGCTGTACTGTTCTACATTCTAAGGGTCGGTAGCTAAAGAATACAATGGCGGAATGACCAGGGAGGAGATAAGAACTTATTTTTGCAGCATTTTTCCTGCCCTGGAATGCCTGAAAGGAAATGGAAAGTAGGTTCAACAATAGCTTTCAAGAGATAGTAGATTACTTACTTTACTTTTTTTTTACTTACTTACAGTGTGGAAACAGGCCCTTCGGCCCAACAAGCCCGCACCAACCCTCCGAAGAGCAACCCACCCAGACCCATTCCCCTACATTTACCCCTTCAACTAACACTATGGACAATTTAGCATGGCCAGTTCACCTAACCTGCACATTTTTGGACTCTGGGAGGAAACCAGAGCAAACCCATGCAAACACCACACAGACAGTTGCCTGAGGCGGTGATCGAACCTGGGTCTCTGGCGCTGAGAGGCAGCAGTGCTAACCACTGTGCCACCATGCCGCCCTTTCAGATAATTGGGCAATTATCTAAAAAGGAAACATTTGCAGGGCTGTGGGAAAAATACTAATTGGTGGGGAGAGACAGACTACTTGGATATGATTTTCAAAGACGTTACACAAGCCTAATGGGCTGAATGGCCCTCTTCTGTGCCTCATGATTCTCTATGATCAGGATGGGCAGCCCAAGATTGTGAGTACGTTTTGCATTTAAACTCTGAATTTACAACCTGGAGGACACTTAGATATTTTTCCCCTTCCTCCTGTGACTTTATCAAGGGCTTTCCTGTTTCCAAAAGACCAACAACTGGACCTGGAATACTGGGCTGAGACTGGAGAATTCAACCCCACTGAGCTGCACGAGATGAGGATTGATGATAATCGGCTCTTCACTGTGGAACCAAAATCTGGATGCTTGCTTCCTGGACAGCGAGAAACTATTCAACTAACTTACAGGTATTAAGGCTAGAGATGGGGATGGGGGAACATATGTGTATTTGCTTCCTTTCACACCTGGGAAATATTATTGTGACTTGTACTCCCAATCTGAGGCAAGAACTTATCATGTCTGTGTAGTTTTACTGGAGGTATGGCTCCAAATTAACTTTCAAGTAAATGGAGCGCTTTAAGATGCTCAGGCCATTTGAACTAGTGTAATCTACAAAGATGCAATGCATTTTAATAATATGATTTTAACAGTGGTCTATCAGATAGAACAGTCATAAGTTACTTGTTACAAAAATGTCTCCAATCAATGTATATGTACAATACACATTCAATCTTCAGTATTAGGAGCCTCACTATCAGCTGCTTGCACTCTCAGCTTTGGGATTGTCTTCCCAAACGTCTGTACCTTCCTCTCCTCAATTAAGATGATCCGTAAAGCTTGCCTCTTTAACCAACCCATTCTTATTTCTCATTGTATGACCTGGTCAACCTTTTGCTAGATAATTGTTTCTGTGAAGATCCTTGGAAAATTAAAGGAGCAACATTAACAAGAACTTATGTTTATACCAGACTGTTGTATCAAAGTGTCACACCAGGTCAGGAGCTGCATGAGTTTTTAAAAAATTATTTCATCAATTTAATAAATTAATGATTTTAAGCAAGAGCTTCAGTAAGTTCTTTTCCTTAAACTTATATTCCTCCAACTGCACACTAAACTTGAGTGAAAATGGCTCATATCACTGCATGTAAGGAGCAATAGAGATATGAGAATATCCTAGATATCAACACAAAGGAACAGCAGGGATGTACTTGAGGGCAATAGCCATATATGACATTATCTTATAATAAGTTCACATAAAGACCGTTGGGGTAATTTACAATAATCTGTATAAACGCAATAATTATATTTGAAATGCAATGGGCGGTATGATGGCTCAGTGGTTAGCACAGACCCATGTTTGATTCCTTGGGCAACTGTCTGTGTGGAGTTTGCATGTTCTCCCCAGGTCTGTGTGGGTTTCCTCTGGGTGCTCTAGTTTTCTCTTACAGCCCAAAGATGTGCAGATTAGGTGGATTGGCCATGCTAAAATGGCCATAGTTTCCAGAGATATGCAGGGTAGGGTGGTTTAGCCATGGAAAATGCAGGGTTACGGGGATAGAGTAGAGGAGTGGGTCTGGGTGGGCTGCTGTTCAGAGGGTCAGTGTGGCCTGGTTGGGGTAGGAATTCTATGAAATAATGAAGTGTTAACTGAAATTTGTGCTGTACAAAGGCTATAACTCTGGATGAAATATATTGACTGTTAATCTTAAATTGAACAAAAGAGTAAGAGTGAAAATCTGGAAACTAACCTTCATTTCTCGGCACACTCTGAAGTTTAAAGCTTTATTCTGATCTGAGATGAATATTGTGCCTTACCAACTTAATAGAGTTCTTTGAGGAAGTGACCAAGTTGTTAGCTGAAGGAAGGGCTGTTGATGTCATACACATGGACTTTAGTAAGGCGTTTGATAAAATTACCCATTGTAGATGAATAGAGAAAGTGAAGTCACGTGGTGTGCAGGGTGTTCTAGATAGGTGGATAAAGAACTGGTTGAGCAACAGGAGACAGAGAGTAGTAGTTGAAGGAAGTTTCTCGAAATGGAGAAAAGTGACCAATGGTGTTCCACAGGGGTCAGTATTGGGGCCACTGTTGTTTGTAATATACATAGACGATCTAGAAGAGGGCACTGTTGGTATGATCAGCAAGTTTGCAGATGACACGAAGATTGATGGAGTAGCAGAAAGCATAAGGGACTGTTAGAGAATACAGGAGGATATAGATAGACTGGAGAGTTGGGTGGAAAAGTGGCAGATGGCTTTCAATCCAGACAAATGTGAGGTAATGCATTTTGGAAGTCTAATGCTAGGGAAAATTATACAATGAATGGAAGAGCCTTGGGAAAGGTTGATGGGCAGAGAGATCTGGGAGTGCAGGTCCATTGTATCCAGAAGGTTGCTGTACAGGTGGATAGAGTGGTCAAGAAGGCATATAGTATCCTTGCCTTCATTGGATGAGGTATTGAGTATAAGAGTTGGCAAGTCATGTTAAAATTGTACAGAGCATTGGTTCGGCCACATTTAGAATACTGTGTACAGTTCTGGTCGCCACATTACCAAAAGGATGTGGACGCTTTGGAGAGGGTGCAGAGAAGGTTTACAAAGATGTTGCCTGGTATGGATGGTGCTAGCTATGAAGAGAGGTTTAATAGGTTAGGTTTATTTTCACTAGAAAAAAGGAGATTGAGGGCGGACTTGATTGAGGTTTACAAAATCATGAAGGGTATAGACAGGGTGGATAGAGACAAGCTTTTTCCCAGGGTGAAGGATTCAATAATGAGAGGTCATGTTTTCAAGGTGAGAGGTGAAAAGTTTAAGGGGATACACGCGGCAAGTACTTCACACAGAGGGTGGTGGGCGTTTGGAACACATTGCCAGCAGAGGTGGTAGAGACAGGCACGGTAGATTCATTTCAGATGCGTCTGGACAGATGCATGAGTAGGTGGGGAGTAAAGGGATACAAATGCTTAGGAATTGACCGACAGGTTTAGATAATACTTTTGGATTGGCTCAGGCTTGAAGGGCTGATGGGCCTGTTCCTGGGCTGTAAATTTTCTTTGTGCTTTCTTTGTTTTGCTTAAACTTACACATTTAAGTATCAACAACAGGTGTTTGATGTTTGGTTTGAAATAGTGATGAGAAGAACTTATACTTTAATTGTTCCCTCTTCTCAGGCATGAATATACTGGCACTGATCGGATCCCTGTTGTGCTGAAACTTTCACACGGTCGTGAAATTTTGGTAAGGAACAATTTGTGTTACCCAGAGAACATTTCATTTTAATTGAATGAGATGAACTATACAACTGGAAAAGTTTTCAAAAAACACCAGATATGAGGTAAGATTCTCCAAATATTGCCCACTGCTGAGGGCTATTGGAACAAATAGTTGCCCCTCAACAGTTACAGGAATAGCAAAGCTTGTTATAATTACAGAAGCCAAGGAGTGACATTCATATCAAGGTTCTATTCCTTAACCAGTGGGGGAAATCCCAAACTGCAGACATGTGTTTATATTTTGCAATCTTAGAAGTGCTTTAACTGAAAGATTTGTATTCATATTACCAATGGCCAATTTACATCATGCTTTGGAGGATTTGGGGTGGCACAGTGGCTCAGTGGTTAGCACCGCTGCCTCATAGCACCAGAGTCCCAGGTTCCCAGGCAACTGTCTGTGTGGAGTTTGCACATTCTCCCCGTGTCTGCGTGGGTTTCCTTCCACAGTCCAAAATGTGCAGGTCAGGTGAATTGGCCATGCTAAATTGCCTGTAGTGTTAGGTGCAACTGGGAAATGGGACTTGGTGAGTTACTCTTTGGAGGGTCGGTGTGGACTTATTGGGCCAAAGGGCCTGTTTCCACACTGTAGGTAATCTAATCTAATCTGTGATGTTCTGTAATTTCTCCTCCATGTCTTTACAAGGCATGTATTCTCTTTATAATTCCACTTAGTGACTCAAGACTTTGGGATGAGATGCTTGTTTTCTGTGTAGCTTTTGCCTAAAGTAGAAGAATGTCTGGTTGAGAATGTTAAAGTTATGTGCACGCTCTTGTTGTTTCCTGATTTTGTTTTTAATCTTATTTGCTCTATAGGTGTTTGCTTCAGTTATGATCCAGTTGGTGGTAGTACTGGACAAGTCAGATCCCAGAGTGAGACCTGACTTTTTTTTGTTTATAGTGGCAGTTAGTCACTGAATATATTCACAAGAGGCTGCCAATATATTCTTAACAAACAAACATTAAATATTTTTATACAAAAGCAATACACAAACTATGTTACACTATATAAGAGCTATAGACACTGGTCTCATAGAATCATACAGTACAGAAGAGGTTCTTTGACCCATTGATTCTACACTGACAAAAACACTATTCTAAGTCTACACTAGTCCCACTTTCTAGCACTTGGCCCATAGCCTTGAATGTTATGACACTTCAAGTGCTCATCCAAGTACTTTTTTAAAGGTTGTGAGGTTTCCCACCTCATCTACACTCCTTGCGGTACATTCCAGATTCCTACCAGTGTGTGGGTGAGAAATGTTTTCCACAAATCTCCCGTAAACCACCTGCTTTTCATATTAGAAATGTGCCCCTTGTCCTTGACCCATTTTACTAAGTTGCTTTCTATCCACCCTCTCTATGCCCCTCATAGTCTCATCTCTGGTCCCCTCTCTGTTTTCTTTAGAGCAGAGAAGACTATGTAAATGTATCCAGCCTCTTTTTATAGCACATATTAAGAGGAAAGATTCAACCTTCTTGCCCCCCAAAACAACCTTACAAACACTTAAAAGTCATGAAAATGCGTCAGATGTAGGAGTAGCAGTCAGCCATTCCAATCCATCGAATCTGTTCCACCATTCAATGATGTCGTGACTGATTCGATAATCCTCAACTCCACTTTCCTGCCTTTTCTACACAACCCCCGATTCTCTGACTAATAAAAAATCTGACTACCTCAGCTTTGTATATACTCAACAACCCAGCATCAACAGCCTTCAGCAGTGAGAAATTCTACAGAGTCACTACTTTCTGGGAAAAGAAATTCCTCCTCATCTTTGTCCTGAATGGGCGACCCGTTATTTTGAGATCGTGCCCTGTAGTTCTAGACTTTCCCATAAGGGGAAACAACCTCTCTGCATTCACTCTGTCAAGTCCAAAAAGAATCTTGTATGTTTCACTCCCACTCTCAGAACAAATCTAAAATGAAACTTAGGCCACATCTTCCCCCTTCTCAATGCACAAAATAAAAATTGGAAGTTCAGTTTAAAAATGTATATTTTTATAGTCATAGTTACAGTGTCATACAGCATGGAAACAGACCCTTCAGTTGAACCAGTCCATGCCGAACATAATCCTAAACTAAACTAGTCCAACCTGCCTGCTCTTGGCCCATATCCCTCCAACCTTTTCTATTCATGTACTTATTTAAGTATCTTTTAAATGTTATAACTGTGCCCGCATCCACCACTTCCTCAGGAAGTTCATTTCACACATGAATTACCCTGTGTGGAAAAGAATTTGCCTCCCCCAAGTCTTTTTAAATCTCTCTCCTCTCACCTTAAAAATATGTTCTCTAGGGTTGAAATCCCCCATCCTAGGGAAAAGATACCAATATCTGTACCTGTCATTATTTTATAAACCTCTTTAAGGTCCTCACTGAACCTCTTATGCTCCAGTGAAAAATGTTCCAGTTCATTGAATCTTTCTTTATAACTCAGATCTTCATTACCTGGCAACATTCTGGTAAATATGTTCTGAATCCTCTCAAGCTTAATAATATTATTTCTGTAACCAGAACTGGACACGTTACTCCAGAAGTGGCCTCAATGATGTCCTATACAACCTCAACATGAGTTCCCAATGAAGGCAAGCACGCTAAATGCCTTTTTAACAACCCTGTCTCTATGTGACCAAACTTCAAAGAATTATGTACCTGAACCTCTAGGTCCCTCTGTTCTACAACACTACACAAGTCTTCCACTTCAAGCCCAAGCTGTCAAATAGTGATAGCATATTATGAACTTCCATCATGCTTCACTTTGGCCAAAGCGGTTCATGATATTTGTCCCTTTTAAATAATGGATTCACTTACACTGGCTTCCAAAGTGCTTTCTTGTTCAAGTCCTGATAAAATACTGTGCCCTGGCTGATACTTATCCCTCAGTCAACAAAATGAGTTAAAACAGAAGTGCTGGAAAATACTCATTAGGTCTGACATCTTTGGAGAGAAATAAAGTTAATATTTTGAATTGAACTCAAGTTCATATTTTGACCTTCAATTCTGATTGGCTTTATGTTGATGAAAGTCGGGAGAGATTCAAAGAAGAAGGGAAAATTCTGAGATAGAGTGGAGGGTGATGAAATGACAAGGATGTCAGGAAACAAAAGGCAAAGGGACTGGTAGTAGTTGAATTGAATTTATTGTCACGTGTACCGAGGCACAGTGAAAAGCTTTGTCTTGTGAACAATACAGGCAGATCACAGAGTTAAGTAGCATAGATAGTAAATAATAGGTAAACATCGGCAAAAACAAAAACACAGATACAGGCGAATGTTAAGAGTTTGTAAGTCCATTCAGTATTCTAACTACAGTAGGGTAGAAACTGTTACAAAACTGGCTGGTGTGTGTGTTCAAGCTTCTGTATCTTCTCCTCGATGGTAGAGGTTGTAGAAAAACATTGCCAGGATGGGATGGATCTTTGAGAATGCTGGCGGCCTTTCCTTGACAGTGAGCCTGGTAAATGGATTCTATAGATGGGAGGTTGGCCTTTGTGGTTGTCTGGGCCGAGTTCACCACTCTCTGTAACTGTCTCCAATCTTGAATGGTACAGTTTCCATACCAGGTAGTGATACATCCAGATAGAATGCTCTCCATGGTGCACTTTGGCAAGGGTATTCGCCATCATGCCAAATTTCCCAGCTGCCTGAGGAAGAAGAGACGTTATTGGGCATTTGTAACCAGTGCATCCACATGAAGAGTCCAAGAAAGCTTGTTGTGGATGACCACTCCCAGGACCTTGACACTCTCCACTCATTCCACTTCTGTGCTGTTAGTGTGTAGGGGGGCATGAGTAACATCCCGCTGAAAGTCAATAATGAGTTCCTTGGTTTTGCCGGCATTGAGAGCTAGGTTGTTCTCAGTGCACCATTTTTCCAGGTCTTCTACCTCCCGTCTTTAGTCTGTTTCATTGCTGTCTGAGATTCGACCGACTATGGTGGTATCATTAGTGAACTTGTAAATGGCATTAGTCTGGTATTTGGCGATGTAGTCATGGGTATACAGTGAGTACAGTAGGGGGCTGAGTACACACCCCTGGGGGCTCCAGTGTTGAGTGTTAGTGAGGATGAAATGTTGCCTCCAATCTTCACTGATTGTGGCCTGTGGATCAGGAAACTGAGAATCCAGTTGCAGAGAGTGAGGCTTCGTCCGAGATCACTAAGTTTAGTAATTAGTCTCGAGGGGATAATAGTGTTGAAGGCTGAACTGTAGTCAATGAGTAGGATTCCTACGTAGCTGTTTTTGGTGTCAAGATGTTCGAGGGAGGAGTGAAGGGCAAGTGATATGGCATCTGACATGTTTCTATTGATCCGATAGGCAAATTGGAGTGGGTCGAGTAGTGGGAAGGCTGGAGTTGATTAATGCCATGACCAGCCTTTCAAAGCACTTCATGATAACTGAAGTTAGGGCCACTGGGCGGTAGTCTTTGAGACATGCTGCATGAGCCTTCTTAGGCACAGGGATGATGTTGGCCCTCTTGAAACAGCCAGGGACAGTGGCCTTCTGCAGGGAGAGGTTGAAGATGTCCAAGAAGACCTCTGCCAGTTGATCTGTGCATGCTCTGAGTGCACGGCTTGGTACTCCACCTGGTCCCATCACTTTCCTTAGATTCACACGAAGGAAAACTGATCTGACCTCTGATGCAGTGACTGTTGGGATAGGTTTGTCAGAACTTGTCAGAATAGGTGTTACCTCTCCACCAAAATTCTGCTCAAAGCAAGCTTAGAAGGCCTTGAGATGATCTGGGAGGGATATGTCATCGTTTGCACAGAGGTGGAATGAGTGGAGAGTGTCAAGGTCCTGTCTCTTTTTAGAGCCTGTGATGTCATTCAGTCCTTGCCATAGTCGCCGGTTGTCTTAAAGGAAGAAGAAATTACTTGTCCAGAGTGTGAATGGCAGGATCATGAACAGCTGTGTTTGAAAGCAACAACATGACAAACAAGATTCAGACCAGCGCATAGCAACATTTGAGATGGAACTCATGGTCTGAAGTTGTTGAACTTATTGTTCAGTCCAGAAGCTATAAAGTGCTTAAACAGAACATTAAATGTTTCTTGAGCTTCCATTGAGCCTATCTGTATCATTGCATTCCTGATGAAGAGCTTATGATCAAAATGTTGACTCTCCTGCTCCTCGGATACTGCCTGACTGGCTGTGTTTTTCCTTTTTGACTCTGTATCACTGCAGTAGTTCACCATCTGAAATTAGAGTTTTTCAATCATTGGATGTGGGTGTTGCTGGCTGGACTAGAATTTATTGTCCATCCCTAATTACCTTTGAGAAGTTGATGACGAGCTGCCTTTTCGAACCACTGTAGTCTGTTTGTACAGATGGACTCACAATGCAGTTCAGAAGGGAATCCAGTATTTTGACCTAGCAACACTAAAGGAACAGCGATATAGTTCAAAGTCAGGATTGTGAATGGTTTGGAGCAGCAATCATCCAGTCTGAGTTTGGTCTCTCCTATCACTAAAAAAATTATTAATGTGTTATCGCATTTGTGGACTCTTGCTGTGCACAAATTGGCTGCTATGTTTCCTACATTATAAACGTGGTTACACTTCCAAAGTACTTAGTTCCAAAGTATGTGGGAGTATTGTTTTATATATTCACTCATGGCATATGGGCTTAGCTGGCTGGAGCAGCATTTATTTCCCATTTCTAATTACACTTGAGAAGATGGCTGAAAACTGTCTTCTTGAGACACTGCAGCCATTAGGGAGGGAGCTCTGACAATGTGATTCAGTGACACTGAAGGAGTGGTAACATATATCAAGGCAAGGATGGAGAGTGGTGTGGAGAGACATTTACAAGCAGTGGTGTATCGATTACCCTATTCCTCTAGATGATACTGGTCATGGATTTGGAAGGTGCGGTCTAAGAAGAGTTGGTGAATTTCTGCAGTGCATCTTGTAGATTGTACACACTGCTGCAACTGTGCACCAGTGGGGGAGGGGAAAGTTGGCACCACATCAATTCACAGTCAGGCGGGCTGTTTAGTCCCCTGTGGTGTCAAGATTCTCGAGTATTGTTGGAGCACTCATCCACACAACTAGAGAGTATTCCATCACAGTATTGACTTGATCCTTGCAGATTGTCAGTGGGGTTTTGGAATCTGGAGGTAAGTTCCTCCTGGTTCCTGACTGGCTCTTATAGTTACAATATGTATCTATGTACTTATGTAGTTAATGCAAAACTCCTTTTCACAGAACATTTGAAAGTTAACCATGTGCACTGCTGTCAGTATGGAGTCATTGGCCGTTCCAGTTCATTTTATGGTTAATGGTGACCACAGGAGATTGATAATAGGAAATGGTAATGCTATTGAACGTCGAGACAATGATTCGATTTTCTTTCATTGGAGGTGGTAAATGTCAAGCAGTGTGTGAGTCATGGAGCTGTGTAGCATATAAACACACCCTTTGGTCCAACTCGTCCATACTGACCAGATATCTTAAACTTATCTAATCCCATTTGCCAGCATTCGGCCCATGTCTCTCTGAACTCTTCCTATTCACATACCCATCCAGATGCCTTTTAAATGTTGTAATTGTACCAGCCTCCACCACTTCCTCTGGCAGCTCATTCCATACATGCATCATCCTCTGTGTGAAAAAGCTGCCCCTTAAGTCTCTTTTAAATCTCTTCCCTCTCACCTTAAACCTATGCCCTTTAGTTCTGGGTTGCTACCCTTGGCTACTCACCCTATCCATGCCCCTCATGAACCTCACTAAGGTCACTCCTCCGTCTCCAAGGAAAATAGTCTCAGCCTATTCAACCTCTCCCTCCAACCATGGCAATATCTTTGTAAATCTTTTCTGAACCCTTTCAAGTTTGTGGCAAATGGTGTTTAACAATGTAATCATCAGTAAACATCTCCAATTCTGACCTTAAGTTGAAGGGAAGGTCATTGATGAAGTAACTAAAAATGTTTGTGCCTACGACTTAGTATCAATGAGCAAGCTATTGCTAAGCAAGTGCTGTTTTATAACGTTGCTGATGACCCCTCCATCACTTCATTTGATGATTGAGCACAGACTGATGGGTGGTAATTAGCCAGGTTTTTTGGCTTACAGGACATATCTGGGCAATTTTCATTCAGCAATGTGAAAGGTTCTATATAAATATAATTTGGAGATGCCGACGTTGTACTGGGGTGTACGATTTTAAAAATCACACAACACCAGGTTATAGTCCAACAGATTTATTTGGAAGCACTACCTTTCAGAGCGCTGCTCCTTCATCAGGTGGTTGTGACAGGACGACCACCTGATGAAGGAGCAATGTTCCGCAAGGTAGTGCTTCCAAATAAACCTGATTTTTAACTATGTAAATATCGGTTTTGTTTTCTGTAGTGTGTGATTGTGTTGGAAAAAATACAAATGGCAGTAACTGGTTTGGGCACAATGGGCTGAATGGCCTCCTTCCACACCACAACTATTATGTGATTCTGTGAAGCACTTTCACAAGATGATAAATATTCCAAGTTTGTATCAAATTACGGCTTATGCCATCGCTCAGGAACGACCATGTGTAATGCAGTAAGGGTTGATAAATATTTACCTTCAAGTTGGTTTCATTTAAGAAAAACATTAAAGAGTGCTACCTCTGCCAAGTTTCGTACACTGCTATTTCCTTGAGCAAATGCTAGAGCAGGTGCACCGGAATAACATTGGTCTGGGAAATTCCCATGCTGCATAAAATTCCTGTTAGGGAGCTATGCTTTGCTTTTTTTAAACTTAATAAACCACTTGGCGGGGAATGGAAAAAACCCTTTTAACCGTTACTTGTATCGCTCACGGGATTCCTTTTCCAGATGGTTGCCCGATAAAAGCCCTCGGCATTAGTGGCAGCATGGATATAAAATTGATGCAAAGTTTTGAAAGCAGGGAGTAGTGGTGAATGGGTGTTTTTCAGGGATGTGTACAGAGGTGTTCCCTGGGGTAAGTATTAGGACCACTGCTCTTTTTGCCATTTTATCCACAACGTGGACATCATTTCAAAGTTTGTAGATGACGCAAAGTTTTGAATTGCAATGTGGAAAAAGTAACAGACTTGAAGGATTCCCACTTAGGATGTGGGAATCCTTGGCAAGGCCAGCATTTGTTGCCCAACCCTAAAAGCACTTGAGCCAAGTGTCTTGCTGTGGTCATTTCGTAGGACAGTTGAGAGTCACCCACATACATTGCTGTGAGTTTGGAGTCATTGGCCATTCTGAAGAAGGTCACAGAATTTCCTTCCCTGAACCCAGATTGGCTTTTTGTGACTATTGTCATGATTACCATTACTGAAACTCACATTACATTCCAAGTTTATTCAATGAATTTGAACTTCGCTTCCTCATGTGGTAGATTTTAAATCCATGTCCCTGGACTATTTGCCTGTGCCTCTAAATTTCTATTCCAGGGACATTGCTAGTATGCCACTATCTACCCTAAATACAGCTAGACCTGTAAAATGGGCAGTCATTAAGCAGATGAAATTTAATGGTAGTCATTGAGTACTGGAGTTGGGAGGTCATGTTGCGGCTATACAGGACCTTGGTTAGGCCTCTTTTGGAATATTGTTTACAAATCTGGTCTCCCTCCTCTTGGAAGGATGTTGTGAAACTTGGAAGGGTTCAGAAAAAGATTTACGAGGATGTTGCCAGGGTTGGAGGATTTCAACTGTAGGGCGAGTCTGAATAGGATGGGGCTGTTTTCCCTGGAGTGTCGGAGGCTGAGGGGTGACCTGATAGAGGGTTTATAAAATCATGAGGGGCGTGGATAGAATAAATAGACAAGGTCTTATCCCTTGCGTGGGGTGTCCAGAACAGGGAAATATTTAAAAGGGACCTAAGGGGCAACTTTATCACCCAGGGTAGTGTGTATATGGAATGAACAGCCAGAGGAAGTGGTGGAGGCTGGTACAATTACAACATTTAAAAGACATCTGGATGGGTATATGAATTGGAAAGATGTAGAGGGATATGGGGCAAGTGTTGACAAATGGGTTTAGATTAACTTAGGATATCTGACCAGCATGGACGAGTTGAACCGAAGGGTCAGTTTCCATGCGGTACATCTCTACAGTTGTGAAGTAATACACTTCATTTGTAAAAGTTGAGGAAAGGCAGAATAAAATAAATAGTACAACTCTAAACTGCATGATCTGTTAATGAGGCTTGTGGGTGTACATGCATGTATTTTTGAAAGAGACTCAGTGCCCTTTAGTGAAGGAAATCTGCCATCCATACCTGGTCTGGACTACATGTGATTCCAGACCCACAGCAATTTGGCTGACGACATTCCCTGTAAGGTTCTTTCCAGATGTGCAGACCACAGAGGCCTGTGCATAGCAGTGAGTTCAGACAGAGCTGGACGCCAGTGCCATGATCGGTGTGCCAAAGATGATCGCCTTGTTTGAAACCTTAGAGCAGCTGTGCAGTTTAGACAGAATGTTAGTGTTTGGCTATTGATTTTCCTCTAAAATGGCCAACAGGGAAAGTAGGGATGAGCAACAAATGCCGACTTTGCCAGCAAAGCAAACATTTCATGGAAGAATAAAAATTATGAATAAAGGAAAATAGTACAAATGTGAGGACATTGTGCCAAAGAATTATAAACTAGTTCTGACCCTTTGTGAAGTACTACTTCTGAAACGTGCTATTGCATCGTCCCAAAATCACCAAGCATTTGCACAAGTGAGTTGGTTTTGTGATGTGATGTTTGTAGTGCCACAGACATTCTGTGCCAACAGTATCTTATGGCCCATTTGTGTTTTTTTTTGTGTGGTATTCACTCTAGGAGGAATATTGGCTCACAGTTCGAGAAAAATGCCTGCCATTCTTTGAATTGTGCACTGGGACCTTTCATGTCCACCTGAACAAGCAGATGGGACCCACATGTTATGATTTGTTTTTCAGTACTGAAAGAAAAAGACTTATTTTACATAGCACCTTTTATGACCCCAATATAACCCAAAATGACATGTATGCGACTAAGTACTATTGAAGTGTAATTTCAGTTTTGAAGTATAATGTTCAGTGTAGCTAATGCTAAGGTCCCATAAGCAACAAAGTGATAAGCAGATAATATGTTTTATGATATTTGTAGGATAAATAGTCGGTTGTTCAAGATTTAGTGTGCAATCTCGTTTGACGGTGCTGCACTCTCCTTTGCTTTCGAGTGTCAGCCTGCACTTGGTTTTGTGATGGTCTGTGATATGGGACTTGAATCCACGTTCCAAAGATGTGCAGGTCAGGTGAATTGGCCATGCTAAATTGCCCATAGTGTTTGGTGCATTAGTCAGAGGGAAATGGGACTGGGTGGATTACTCTTCGGAGGGTCGGTGTGGACTGGTTGGGCCAAAGGACCTGTTTCCACACTGTAGGGAATCCAATCTAATCTAATCTTCTCTCTCAGGAGTGAGAGGACTAAGCCATAGGCATCAATGAGATTCAAATTGGGCAGTTGTGCAACAGTTTGCTCTGGCAAAGTACTCGCCCAGATGCTAAAGTTGAAAATCACCCCACTACTGCCCTGTGCACAGTCATATTTGTTTTTATTCAAGTTAGTCTACTTCCCTCCACTGGCAGAGGATGTTGGCACTACTGACATTATTGGTTGCACCTTGAGGTGGAAGTTGACTCTGACTCCACTTTTATAGAGCATTTGGTATCCACCGTATTTTACTTTCCATAGAATTAGACAGCAGAGAAGGGGCGCTTTGGCCTATGGAGGTTGCATTGATGAAAAACTGCTCTTAATCTACACTAGTCCCACTTTCCATCACTTGGCCCGTAGTCTTGAATGTTGTGACATTTCAAGTGCTCATCTAAGTACTTGTTAAAGAGTTATGAGATTTCCCACCTCAACAGTCCTCCCAGGCAGTGCATTCTAGATTCTCACCTTGGGTGAAAAATCTTTTCTTCAAATCCCTTCTAAACCTCCTATCTTTTGTCTTAAAATTATGCCCCTTTGTTTTTGACTCTTCAGCTAAGGGGAATAGTTGCTTTCTATCCACCCTGTCCATACCCCTCATAATCTTATTCAGCTCCTTCAGATCTCCTCTGTCTTCTCCACTTTAAGGAAACAACCCAAGTTTATCCTGCTTCTCTTCTTAGCTAAACTGCTCCATCTCTGCCAGCATCTTCATGAATCTTCTCTGTGCTCGATCTAGTGCAATCACATCCTTCTTAAGGTATGGTGACCAAAACTGCACACAATACTCCAGCTTCCACTGATCTGCCCATCTGACCAATCTGTGTCTATCTTCCTGCAATCTGAGATTTCTTCCTTACCATTAACTACCCAGCCAATCTCTGTGTCAGGTTGAAAGTTTGCTCGCTGGTCCATAACATTAGCTACAAATCTTCTCCAAAATCTATAATCACTGTATAATTCATAAACTTACTTATCATCCCCCCCTCCACATTTTCTTGTATATCGTTTATATGTATCACAAATAATGAGGGATCCAGCACTGATCTGTGTGATATATCATTACTCACCGGCCTCCAGTTACATAAACAGCCTTCTGCTATTAGCCTCTGTACCTGCCACTAAGCCAGTGTTTGACTCTTAATTGCCCTCTAGGCAATTGGCGTGGGCAATAATGCTGACCTAGCTAGTGATGTCCTTGTCCCACGAATGAATAAACAAAAGTGCATGCCACTGATGTCCAAGGAACTCTTGCCACTTTCATTCCTCTCCCAGCTCTATTTATCATCTGCCCCGCCCCCCTCCCCCCACCGATCCCTGCATTCAACACTGTGCTCTAGACCCCTCAGTGCATCTCTTCCACTCAGCAACTTACTCCCTCAGGCCCAGGAAGAGCAGGGTAGCACAACAGTAAGTGGGAAAAACTAGGTAAAAACAATGACTGCAGATGCTGGAAACCAGAGTCTAGATTAGAGTGGTGCTGGAAAAGCACAGCAGTTCAGGCAGCATCCGAGGAGGAGGAAATCAACGTTTCGGGCAAAAGCCCTTCATCAGAAATACGTAGAACAGTCCATCTTCCGTAGTTACACCGGCACCACTCCCCACCTCTTCCTCCGCTACATTGATGACTGCATTGACGCCACCTCATGTTCCCGCAAGGAGGTTGAGCAATTCATCAACTTCACCAACACATTCCACCCTGACCTTAAATTTACCTGGACCGTCTCTGACACCTCCCTCCCCCTCCTGGACCTCTCTATCTCCATTAATGATGACTGACTTGACACCGACATTTTTTACAAACCCACCGACTCCCACAGCTACCTGGATTACACCTCTTCCCACCCTACCTCCTGCAAAAATGCCATCCCATATTCCCAATTCCTCCGCCTCCGCCGTATCTGCTCCCAGGAGGACCAGTTCCACCACAGAACACCCCAGATGGCCTCCTTCTTTAGAGACCGCAATTTCCCTTCCCACGTGGTTAAAGATGCCCTCCACCACATCTCATCCACATCCCACACCTCTGCCCTCAGACCACACCCCTTCAACCGTAACAAGGACAGAACCCCACCTTCCACCCTACCAACCTTCGCATAAACCAAATCATCTGCCGACATTTCCACCACCTCCAAATGGACCCCCTACAACCCACCCTCCCCTGCCACCGCAGGAATTGCAAAACCTGCGCCCACACCTCCTCCCTCACCTCCATCCAAGGCCCTAAAGGAGCTTTTCACATCCATCAAAGTTTTACCTGCACATCCACTAATATCATTTATTGTATCCGTTGCTCCCGATGCGGTCTCCTCTACATTGGGGAGACTGGGCGCCTCCTAGCAGAGCGCTTTAGGGAACATTTCCGGGACACCCGCACCAATCAACCACACTGCCCTGTGGCCCAACATTTCAACTCCCCCTCCCACTCTGCCAAGGACATGGAGGTCCTGGGTCTCCTTCACCACTGCTCCCTCACCACCAGACACCTGGAGGAAGAACGCCTCATCTTCTGCCTCGGAACACTTCAACCCCAGGACATCAACGTGGACTTCACCAGTTTCCTCATTTCCCCTTCCTCCCACCTCACCCCAGTTCCAAACTTCCAGCTCAGCACTGTCCCCATGACTTGTCCTACCTGCCTATCTTCTTTTCCACCTATCCACTCTACCCTCCCCCCTGACCTATCACCTTCATTCCCTCTCCCACTCACCTATTGTACTCTATGCTACTTTCTCCCCACCCCCACCCTCCTCTCATTTATCTCTCCACCCTTCAGACACTCTGCCTGTATTCCTGACGAAGGGCTTTTGCCCAAAACGTCAATTTTATTGCTCCTCGGATGCTGCCTGAACTGCTGTGCTTTCCCAGCATCACTCTAACCTCGACAACAGTAAGTGGGAGGCAGGCTGTGTAAGGTCAGGAGTGGAGCAGCAAGTGTTGAGAGGGGAGAGTGAAAAAACTCAGGATTTTATCCCTGATTTGAATTGGTTTAAAACACTTGAAAAGCACTCATTTTATTGCCTGTATTTGTTGTTGTTGGTTTTATAGGTATGTAAGGAATAAGAGGATGACTAGCGTGGAATAGGGCCAGTCAAAGACAGAAGTGGGAAGTTGTGTGTGAACCCTGTGGAGATCAGAGAGATGCTAAACAAATATTTCTCATTGGTTTTCACTCAGGAAAAGGAGAATATTGTCGAGGAGAAGAATGAGATACGAGACATTAGACTAGAAAGCATCGAGGTTATTAAGGAAGAGGTGTTAGAAATTCTAGAAGGAGTCAATGTAGATAAGTCCACTGAGCTGGATGGCATTTATCCGAGGATTCTCTGGAAAGTTAGGGAGGTGGTTATGGAGCCTTTGGCTTTGATTTTTGAGTCGTCATTGTCTACAGGTTTAGTACCAGAGGACTGGAAGATGTCTCACAAACCTCATTGAGTTTTTTGAGAAGGTGACCAAGCATGTGGAAGAGGGTAGGGCAGTTTACGTGGTGTACATGGAGTTCAGTAAAGCCTTTGATAGGCTATTGGATAAAATGCGGAGGCATGGGATTGAGAGTGACTTAGCAGTTTGGTTTAGAAACTGGCTTTCTGTAAAAAGGCAGTGAGTGGTGGTTGATGAGTAATATTCAGCCCGGAGTCTGGGACTCTGGTGTGCCACAAGGATCTGTTTTGGGACCACTGCTGTTTGTCATTTTTATAAATGACTTAGACGCAGGCATAGGTAGATGGGTCAGTAAGTTTTCAGGTGACACTGAAGTCAGTGAAGTAGTGGACAGTGTGGAAGAATTTACAGGGAGACTTGGATAAACTGCAGAATTGGGCTGAAAGATGGCAAATAGAGTTCAATGCTGATAAATGTGAGGTGATTCACTTTGGAAAGAATAACAGGAAGGCAGAGTATTGGGTCAATGGAAAGATCCTTGGTAGTGTGGATATGCAGAGGGATCTTGGAGTCCATGTACATAGATCCCTGAAAGTTGCCACCCAAGTTGATTGTACTGTTAAGAAGGCATACGGTGTGTTAGGTTTCATTGGTGGAGGGATTGAGTTCCGGAGCCGTAATGTCATGCTGCAACTATACAAAACGATAGTGTGGCTGCACTTGGAATATTGTGCACAATTCTAGTCACCCCATTACAGGGAGAATGTGGGAGCATTGGAAAAGGTGCAGAGGAGATTTACCAGGATGTTGCCTGGTCTGGAGGGAAGGTCTTATGAGGAAAGGCTGAGAGACTTGGGTCTGTTCTCATTGTAAAGAAGGTTAAGAGGGGATTTGATAGAGACATACCAGATGATCAGAGGATTAGACAGGGTAGACAGTGAAAGTCTTTTTCCTAGAATGATGATGTCAGTTTGTACGAGGGGGCATAGCTACAAATTGAGGGGTGATAGATTTAAGACAGATGTCAGAGGCAGGTTCTTTACTCAGAGTGGTAAGGGCGTGGAATGCCCTACCTGCCAGTGTAGTTAACTCAGCCACATTAGGGAGATTTAAACAATCCTTGGATAAGCACATGGATGATGATAGGATATTATAGGGGTATGGGCTTAGATTAGTTCACAGGTTGGTGCAACATTGAGGGGTGAAGGGCCTGTTCTGCGCTGTATTGTTCTATGTTCGATGTCCCTTGCTGCTGCATCAGTGGCAGAGAGATCACAGACCCTGTGGTTGCATGGGTGGTGACAGTTGAAGCAGTAGCAGTAGTACCGTGGGCGGCACAGTCACAGCTCCAGAGACCCGGGTTCAATTCCCGCCTCAGGCGACTGACTGTGTGGAGTTAGCACATTCTCCCCGTGTTTGCGAGGGTTTCCTCTGGGTGCTCTGGTTTCCTCCCACAGCTAAAGATGTGCAGGTCAGGTGAATTGGCCATGCTCAATTGCCCGTAGTGTTAGGTGAAGGGGTAAATGTAGGAGTATGGGTGGGTTGTGCTTTGGCGGGTTGGTGTGGACTTGTTGAGACAAAGGGCCTGTTTCCACACTAAGTATGTAGGTAATCTAAATGCAGTCTTTAATCTTGGGGGTTACCTGTGGCTTATTGTTCATTTAACTTTGATTCACCCATAAGAAAAGACTTATTAAAAGCAGGTGAACCTTCTATGTTTTCTTTATCTCTAAATACGTTCTTCGGGTTCTTTTGGTGCAGTGGTAGTGTGCCGAACTCTGGACCAAGATGCCTGGTTTCAAGTCCCACCTGCTACAGAGATGTGTAATAACATTTCTGAATAGGTTGATTTAAAATATCCAAAGGCATTTTAAGTGTTTCAACTCAAACCAGTACTAATGCAGCAATGTAAATTACTTATTAAAAATCATTTTTGTCTCTTTTTAGTTAAATTTTATTGGCATCACGGTGCCCAAAGATCACTGCTACATCCACTTCCTTCTCACTCATCATAAGTTTGCGCCTGTTTGTATCAGCACTTCCAACCCACCTAAACAGGTGAGTGTATCCCTCAAGATACCAACACTCTTTCTACAATTCTGTAAGTAAAATTTTGATTGTGCTGCAGTAAACTCATTAGTAAATTCTGGAGATAAAGATAATCGAGTATGATTTAATGGGTAACTTCTGATTTTGAAAAAAATGATCCTGAGTCCTAGATTCTTCCATTAGAGGAAGCATCCTCCCCACATCTGCCCTGTCAAGACCCCTCATGATTTAAAATATTTCCATCATGTTGCCCTCTGACATTTCTAGATTCAAGCAGATATTAGGCTAACCTGTCTGACCTTTCTTCACGAGACAACTCATCCATTCCAGGTATTAGGAGAAAGTGACGACTGCAGATGCTGAAGATCAGAGTTGAAAAGTGTGATGCTGGAAAACACAGTCGGTTTGGTAGCATTCAAGGAGCAGGGGAGTTGACATTTCTAGCATAAACTCTTCGTCAGGAACCGCCCATATAATCCAGGTTATAATCCAATAGAATTATTTGAAATTACAAACTTTCGGAGCACTGTTCCTTCATCTGGTGAAGTTTGAAGGAGCAGCACAATAAAGCTTGTGATTTCAAATAAACCTGTTGGACTCTAACCTGGTATCGTGTGACTTCTAACCTTGTCCACCCCAATCCAACACAGTCACCTCCACATCATGGATGCCTTACATGAGGGTAATAGAACAGGATAAAGGATATAGTGTTACAGCTATAGAGGAGGGCCAGAGAAAGATCAACTTTAATAAATGAGAGGTCCATTCAAAAGTCTGATAACAGCTGGGAAGAAGCTGTTCTTGAATCTGTTGGTATGTGTTTTCAAACATTTGTACTTTCTGCCTGAAGGAAGAGAGTATAACCTGGTGAGAGAGGGAGGACTTTGATTATGCTGGCTGCTTTCCCAGGTCAGCGGGAAGTAGAGACAGAGCTGCTGGTTTGATGGAGTCAAACTGCTTCTACCCATTGACATCCTCCTTTAATAAGGTG
The DNA here is from genome assembly GCF_047496795.1 of Chiloscyllium punctatum. Taxonomy (NCBI): domain Eukaryota; kingdom Metazoa; phylum Chordata; class Chondrichthyes; order Orectolobiformes; family Hemiscylliidae; genus Chiloscyllium; species Chiloscyllium punctatum. The sequence continues at coordinate 113,325,183 of NC_092748.1, read as the reverse complement.
ACCAGTGTTCTGCACAGTATTCAGGATATGGAATCACTGTGTAATATATAAGTGTAGACTTTTGTATTCAAATTTCCTTGTGATAAATGATAACATTTTCTTTACTTTGCTGATGGCTTGCTGTACCTGAATGCTAAACCTTTGAAGATACCCCAAATTCCTCTGCATCTCAGCTCTGCAAGCTCTCACCATTTATAGAGCATACTTTTTTACTCTTCCTATCAAAGTGGTCTGTTTCACATTTTCCCACATTATACGCTGTTTGGTAGATCTTTGACCATTCACTTAACCTTTCAATATGTTCTTTATGTTGGTAGTTTAGTTGACTAGTTACAAAGCACAAAAGGTAGGGGAAAAGGAGTATTTGATAGTCACAAATCTAACTGAGTCTCAAATGAGCCCTTTTAGCTTCCAATTGGTATGGAAGGATAGGATATACCTGAGACATTTGGATAATCTGATGGTAAGACTGTGGAGGATGCAGCAGAAGAGAAGTCATTAAGCTGTGATATAAAGCATTCAGGACTATGTCCAACCAGCAACGGCAATACCTAGGGCCCTCTGGAATGTATTGGCTGGTCACCAAACAATTGTTGTGGCTCTCCATATTCATCTGTTTCCTTGTGTCTCTCACTCAACACAGATTTATGAGCTATACAATGGAGGCTCGGTGCGAGTTATATATGATATTCAGTTGGATTCTGTGAAAGATGTTATCGAGCAGAATTACAACCATCCCATCTTTCAGTGCCTGAACCCACGTGGAGAGATCCAGCCAGGAATGACTGCTTACATTGAATGGATTTTCTCACCACTTGAGGCTCAATCCTACTCGGTATGTAATTTGCAACAGAAAGAACGACTTTTCTTTATGAACAGCTTTTTTGGCCTCAGGATATTCCAAAGCAAGCTAACATTTTTGAGCGTGGTATCGGTTTTAACGTAGGAATGGCAACTAATCAGCACGCAGTGAGGTCCTACAGACAACAATGTGACCAGGCCCAAATACAGATAATCTATTTTAATTATTCTGATTACAGAATAAATATTTCCCAAGCTCCTGAATGAAATCTCCCTTTCGCTGACTTTGAAATAGTTGGTCCTGTGTCACACAGCCTTTTGCATCCAGTTGAGAGGGGACAGCCTCAGTTTAATGTTTCAGTTGAAAGTTGGTTAACCTGATATTCTGATATTTCCCCCAGCAATGTACTGAGATGCCAGGCTACTGTGTTGCAATAGTCGTGGGGGTGATCGTGCCCAGAGGCCCCCCTCATCCTGATGGTCACCTTTGTGTGTAGCTGCATCAAACTGTGCAAAGACTCTCGGTACACAAACACTAAGTGTCACTATGTACTGAGGTTCTGTCTGTCTCCAGTGTTGCAAACAATGGGAGTTGCTTCATCATGGAACTGTCAAAGGAATTGGACTGTTCCATATCACCTGTCCTTTGTGGAGACATTTACAAGAAAAATACCTTTGACCACAGTCCATCAGGAAGTGGTCAGCATGTAGTGTCCTCGAGATTCTGCGGGAAAAGGAGAGGGTGGATCCTGTATTGTAGTTCCCTGAGCATTCCTGTCAGAGTCATTTGGCAGAATGTCTAATCACCAGAACTTTTCAACAATCAACAAGACATTGCTTGGTGGTGAGAAGGGCACTACCTGTGAGATCCTTTTTGCCACCAGGCCTGTTTGCACCAAGTGCTGCCCTTGAAGCGGTAACATTGGTAGAGACTGTCACACATCTCCTTCTGGGAAGTGCCTTTGCAAGGGATGTCTGGAGAAAGATGCAGTAGATTTTATTTAGGTTAATCCCAAGCAGCTCTGTGACGCAGGATTCTGTGCTGCATGGGCTCTTCCCTGGATGCACACCGAGACAAACATTGATGCGCCTGAGGATCATCAATTCAGTGAAAGACGCTCTTTTGTTTGCCCGAAACCTGTTGGTCTTCCAGAGAAAGGAGTTGACCTTGACCAAATATTGCAGGCTAGCACATTCCAAAATTCAGGACTACATGCTGAGGGATGCTGTTGCCAAGGTGTAGTGGGGAAAGATCACTGTCTGAGGTCCTTCTGGCAAAGTTAAATTGGAGTCCATTCAGTAATCAGACCCTTCCAGTGTCACAAATGCATGTAAATAAAGTCTTGTAAAGCAAGAGATGCCTTGGGTTTGTATGTTGGATAGAGTCAAACTCCAGTGTTTCTTTGTTGCCTTGATATGCTACTTATAGAACTGAACTGTATTTGTAACCATGTGTAAATATATGAATAAGGTATATTTTTAAAATGAGAAATAAAAAAACGTAGAGTCCCGTCTCTGGACCAGGAGGCCCAGGTTCAAATCCCACCAGCTCCTGAGGTGTGTGAAAACATCTCTGAACAGGTTGATTAGAAAATAGAAACAAGATTTGAACTCACAATTTTCGTGACTCCAGCAATTCGAGCCCCACACAACACTGTAGAATGCTATCTGCTTGTGATCACCTCTTCCATCTCTCCTGAAGAGATACAGGAAAATTAAGGTTAGGTGAATTGGCCATGCTAAATTTCCCGTAGTGTTAGGTGAAGGGGTGAATGTAGGGCAATGGGTTGGGTTGCGCTTCGGCAGGTCGGTGTGGACTTGTTGGGCCGAAGGGCTTGTTTCCACACTGTAAGTTATCTAATCTAATTTAACTACTTCATGAGACTATAGCTCATTTAAAGAAGAAAGATGACATTTATTTTTGTCAACTAAAACAAGAAGAGCGTGTATTAATGGATTTTTTTTACCAGCAAATTAAAATGAAACTTTAATTGCTTATGCAAAAGAAAAGATGTGAATGTTTGAAGAAATGATGAGATAAACTGTTAAAATTGAAATAATTCTCAAGGTAGAAAATACCTTTAGAGTGTTTCTTGAAAATCTTGACACCATGTTGCAAAATGAACATAAACATCTCAGTTGTTGTATAAACTCCAGTTTATTATTTTTCAACATTTCCAATTCCCTTGTGCGTTTTGTGGAAAATGCAATAATGGTTATGATGTCGCAAATTTGAAAATCATGGATTTAATGGTAATAATGGAAAGACTTCACAAAGCATGGACAGAGGATCAAATATTTAAAAATATTGAGTAGGCTGTTAAATGGGCAAAAGTGAGGACTGCAGATGTTGGAGATCAGAGACTAGATTAGAGTGGTGCTGGAAAAGCACAGTAGGTCAGGCAGCATCCAAGAAGGAGGAAAATCGACATTTCGGGCAGGAGCCAATGAAGGGCTGTTAAATGGCCAGAATAATGTTGGTTTCATAAATATATAAGGAGAGTAAAGATGTAATGATGAATTTACCTAAAAGAATTGCTTAAAACACTGTACACCTCATCTGAAACATTACATCTTCAACACTGCAGCATTCCTTGACTGTTGCTGAGCAGTGTCAACCTGAAATCACAATCTCCTGATTCAGTGGCGAGAGTGAATACTTGCGAGAGTAAAACTATTCTTGTGTAGAACTTGTTGTCAACTGACTGTTTTACACATGAGATGCTACCCTGCTGATCATAATCTCAAATTAAGCTAGTGCCACCTACCTGCGCTTGGCCCATATCCCTACAGACACTTCTTATTCATGTACTTATTGAAAAATCTTTTAAATGTTGTTACTATATCTGTACCCACCACTTCCTCTGGAAGTTCATTCCACACATGAACCATTCTCTGTGCTAAAAAAAATTGCCTCTTATGGCTAAGGGAAAATTAGAGGGGCACATGAGAGATAACATAAGAAACTATTAGAGTGAGATGAGGTAGAAAGGAAACCTCCATGGACCATAAACAATAGCAGAAGCTAGCTGGGCTAATTGGCCTCTTTCTTGTTGTAAATTCTAATCAACAGAATCCCTACAGAGTGGAAGCAGGCCATTTAGGCTGGCATGGTGACTCAGTGGTTAGCACCACTGCCTCACAGTGCTAGGGACCTGGGTACAACTCCACCTTGGGGCAACTGTCTGGGTGGAGTTTGCATGGGTTTCCTCCCGCAATCCAAAGATGTGCAGGTCAGGTGAATTGGCCAAGCTAAATTGCCCATAGTGTTAGATGCATTAGTCAGGGGTAAAAGTAGGGTTTCGGAATGGGTCTGCGTGGGTCGCTCTTCAGAGGGTCGGTTTGGACTTGTTGGGCCGAAGGGCCTGTTTCCATACTGTAGGGAATCTAAAGGGTGTCATGATGGCTCAGTGGTTAGCACTGCTGCCTCACAGTACCAGGGTCCCAGGTTCGATTCCAGCCTCGGGTGACTGTCTGTGTGGAGTTTGCACATTCTCCCCGTGTCTGCACGGGTTTCCTCCAGGTGATCCGGTTTCCTCCCATGGTCCAAAGATTTGCAAGTCAGGTGGATTGGCCATGTTAAATTGCCCATAGTGTTAGATGCGTTAGTGAGAGGGAAATGGGTCTGGGTGGGTTACTCTTCAGAGGGTCGGTGTGGACTAGTTGGGTTGAAGGGCCTGTTTCCACACTGTAGGGAATCTAATCTATCTAATCTGAGTCCACACTGACACTCCAAAGAGCATCCCACCCAACCCTGTAACCTTGCATTTCCCATGGCTAATCCACCTGGCCTGCACATGCCTGGATACTCTGGGCAATTTAGCATAGCCAATCAACTTAACCTGCATAACTTTGTACTGTGGGAGGAAACCAGAGGAAACTCACGTAGATATGATGAGAATGTGCAAACTTCACACAGACAGTCACCCAAGGGTAGAATTGAACCCAGGTCCCTGGTGCTGTGAGGCAGCAGTGCTAACCACTGAGCCACCGTGCACCCAACTGAGCCACCATGTAACTTTAAGAGTTCTGGTGCATGCCTAACATGTAGACAATAGGTGCAGGAGTAGGCCATTCTGCCCTTCGAGCCTGCACCACCATTCATTATGATCAAGACTGATCATCCTCAATCAGTATCCTGTTCCTGCCTTATCTCCATAACCCTTGATTCCACTATCCTTGAGAGCTCTATCTCGCTCTTTCTTAAGTGAATCCAGAGACCGGGCCTCCACTGCCTTCTGAGGCAGAGCATTCCACACACCTACCACTCTCTGGGTGAAGAAGTTTCTCCTCATCTCTGTCCTAAATGGCCTTTTAAGCTGTGTCCTCTGGTTCGGGACTCACCCATCAGCGGAAACATGTTTCCTGCCTCCAGAGTGTCCAATCCTTTAATAATCTTATATGTCTCAATCAGATCCCCTCTCAGTCTTCTAAACTCAGGGTATACAAACCCAGTCGCTCCAATCTTTCAACATAAGATAGTCCTGCCATTCCAGGAATTGACTTTGTGAACCTACGCTGCACTCCCTCAATAGCCAGAATGTCTTTCCTCAAATTTGGAGACCAGAGCTGCACACAATATTCCAGGTGTGGTCTCATCAGGGCCCTGTACAGCTGCAGAAGGACCTCTTTGCTTCTATACTCAATCCCTCTTGTTATGAAGGCCAGCATGCTATTAGCTTTCTTCACTACCTGCTGTACCTTGCCTTCATTGACTGGTGTACAAGAACACCCAGATCTCTTTGTACTGCCCCTTTACCTAACTTGACTCCATTTAGGTAGTAATCTGCCTTCCTGTTCTTGCCACCAAAGTGGATAACCATACATTTATCCACTTTAAACTGCATCTGCCATGCATCTGTCTACTCACCCAACCTGTCCAGGTCACCCTGTAATCTCCTAACATCCTCTTCACATTTCACCCTGCCACCCAGCTTTGTATCATCAGCAAATTTGCTAATGTTACGATTAATACCATCTTCTATATCATTAATATATATTGTAAAAAGCTGCGGTCCCAGCACTGATCCCTGCGGTACCCCACTGGTCACCACCTGCCATTCCGAAAGGGAGCCGTTTATCACTACTCTTTGTTTCCTGTCAGCCAACCAACTTTCAATCCAAGTCAGTACTTTGTCCCCAATACCATGCACCCTAATTTTGCTCACTAAAAACCAGAAGCAAACATTTCATAATGTGAATCCAGTTATAATAATGCTGGCCATCCATTATCTAATGACAAAAAGACAAGTGAAAATGTTTTAAATATGATATAATAAAAGATCTGGTAATACTCTGAGAAAAACACTGTTTAATGTTTTTAGAGGTGATCCTTGATCAGGATCAAGTTTTGCTGATGGGCAACTATCTAAATATCGAATTCAATCTCTCTGGCGGTGGGCTCTCAGAATGTGTTCTGAATAATAACAGTATTTAGATAGAATCATAATTACTTTTTGACTGTTGTAGGTCATTCTGATACTCCTGATCATCAGCTTTCCTCCTTGAATTGAAAACATCTCTTGAGTTTGCAAGTCTTCCCAATTGATTGTATTTCTGGTTGCTGTCTTCTCTCTCTAGGTAAATGTGCCCATCCACATCCTTGGTGGAGACTCTGCCTTGGTGACATTCACAGGTATTGGGTATGATGCGCGGGTACTAGGCAGCAGTGCCTCTTTCAATGACCCTTCTTCATACTTTGGAGCTCCACCTATTCAACAAGCACCAGTCCTCGGTCAGGTGAGATTTTGATTGATTTTTTCAGACTGTGCAATTTAATTCTTTATTTCAAAGTCTACTTAAACACTTGATGATGCACGGATCAGTTCATGGTACTCGTTAGATTAAAGAAACTGTGCCAAACCTGTTAGGGAGTAGCAGCGTGGTCAGTGGAGCTTGCTGTTTACTAATGTGGAAATAGCTCAGCAATTTGCATGAAGGATGAGATGTCATGAATTGTGAATTGTCATAGGTATCTGGGTGATTTGTGTCACTCTAGTTAAAGTTAAAATATAGCAACTGAAGCTCAACTTGCCTATAAGTCTCATCAATTGTTGCTTTCACACATTTACCGTCTGTTAATCTCATCTCAGAAGATACTATAAGGCAAGAATTACTTTGATGGCAACATTTATATTCCTGTGATGCATGTCCTGTAATGCATGTCACCTTTTTCACATAGAAAAGGATCAATTAAAACTGCAGAGATTTGCTGTTGCAGAGCACGTTGTTCTGCAAGATTTTAAATTTATTTTGTTACTTTAATTTCAGTCTCTTTTCTATCACTGTTGTTCTGATTTGTCTCTTCCTGTCTTTATTTCACTTTCTGTAATTCATTTAACTGGATTTAAGTTTGCTCGCTGAGCTGGAAGGTTTTTTTTCAGACGTTTCATCACCGTACTAGGTAACATCTTCAGTAAGCCTCTGGACGAAGCATTGCTGATGATTCCTGTTTTCTATTTATATGTTTGGGTTTCTTTGGGCTGGACAAGCCAAACAGAGACATGCACGAGAATTCCTAGAAGCATGGCATTCCAACCCGGAACTCTATCAGCAAACACATTGACTTGGACCCGATTTATCACCCCCTGAGAAAAAGAACAGGAAATGACATCACCACAGGAAATGACTTCACCGACCCAAAGAAACCCAAACATATAAATAGAAAGCAGGAATCATCAGCAGTGCTTCGTCTGGAGGCTCACTGAAGATGTTACCTAGTATGGTGATGAAATGTCTGAAAATGAACCTTCTAGCTCAGTGAGCAAACCTACATCCAGAACCTCAATCTGAGCTCCAAATCTTCTCAAAACTTGCTAATTGATTTAAGTATTTCATCCCATTTCTCTCTTTATTGCTTTGTTGCTTTCTCAATCCTGAAGGCATTTGCTGAAGGCATTTGCATTCTCGCTGCTGACAAAAGTTCCATTTCTAATAAAAGCTTCACCATGTTGTTACCAGCTTGAACCTCCCGACACTTTCTAGCGAAAAATATTCTGAGGCTGAGAGATAAAGAGAATGAATCTAAGAAGCAGGAGCACATCATGAGTTGTCACATTCTGAGAATAAATCTGTCATCTGATCTTCATCAGCCTTGGCTAGAGTTAGTAGTTCTCTTGCCTTTGTTAGAACAAAGAGCTGGGAGCTTCTCTTGTTATTCATGTTTCAAATGGTGCCATAAGCATGTTGGAGATTTATATAGATGGCGGACACCTGAATCATTCATTCAGAAAGAGCCTCCAGTCACCCAAATTAAAAGGAGGTCTTGTAGAACATAACGGGCTCAAAAGATCAGATGGGTTGAATGCCTGTTTCTGCTGTAGTGTTAATGGAGCAAGAAAATTCCCAGCAAAGCTTGTTAAATTATTTCACTGCCTAAAAGTCCACTATCTTCAAGTGTTGATCACACTTTTCCAGTGGGCAGACTCATATTTGCTTTCACTAGATTGAACCTCAGCTCCTTTATCTCTGACTGCCCACAAACATTAATGCTTTGACTTACCTATGCTTTGACTTCAGGCTATTATGCAATCTCATACATGTACCAACTGTTTTGCAGTCTAGCTTCAACCTGGAGGTAGCAATCCATTGTTATAAGAAACAGAATTTGCCTCAGAATCCAATTTCAATTGTGAAATTTTTGATCATTTCAACTTGAATACGAGAGGACTTCTATAGGAGCAAATTACTGCAGATACTGGAATCTGTGGTGAAAACAATAAATGCTAGAGATCACAGCAGGTCAGGCAGCATCCATGTAGAGAGAGCAAGCTCACATTTCGAGTCTAGATTACTCTTCATCTGATCTGAAGTGAAGTGTGGAAGTGGCAGTATTTATGCTATTGTTGGAAGTGGGGATGGAGTGTAGATTGGTAGGGGGGAAAGGATGTTGATAGTTCAGAGTAAATGATTGGAATGTGAGAGTGGTCGAATAATGGTATGTCTAGCTGTTAGGGAGGGGAGAGAGGACATGGTGACAGAGAATGCAATAAGTAAAGCAAAAAGAAAAGAATGGGAATTGTTTTACAATTTGAAGGACTTCTGTAGCATCCCTCAGGAGTTTCAATAACTTATAGTTAAGCTCTCTCAATTCATAATCACTGTTGTAGTACAGAAAACTGGATCAGAAATCACATGACACCAGTTTAAGGACCAACAGGTTTATTTGGAATCACAAGCTTTTGGACCGTTGCTCCTTTGTCATGTGACTTCTGACCTTGTCTGTCCCAGTCCAACACTGGGACTTTCACAGCGTTACAGGAAACAGAGCAACCAATTTGTGGATAGCAAAGTTCTGCCATCAACAAAGTGATAATGGCCAGACAATAGAATATAGAACAATAGAACATAGAGCATTACAGCGCAGTACAGGCCCTTCGGCCCTCGAATGTTGCGCTGATCTGTCATACCAATCTGAAGCCCATCTAACCTACACTATTCCATGTACGTCCATATGCTTGTCCAATGACGACTTAAATGTACTTAAAGTTGGTGAATCTACTACCGTTGCAGGCAAAGCATTCCATACCCTTACTACTCTCTGAGTAAGGAAACTACCTCTGACATCTGTCCTATATCTATCACCCCTCAATTTAAAGCTATGCCCCCTCGTGCTGGCTGTCACCATACTTGGAAAAAGACTCTCCCTGTCCACCCTATCTCGCCCTCTGATTATCTTATATGTCTCTATTAAGTCACTTCTCAGCCTTCTTCTTTCCAATGAAAACAGCCTCAAGTCCCTCAGCCTTTCCTCATAAGACCTTCCCTCCATACCAGGCAACGTCCTAGTAAATCTCCTCTGCACCCTTTCTTTGTGATGTTGAGAGAGAAATATCAGACAAGTCAACAGGGACAACACTCCAGCTGCTGCTCCTCCTTTAAAAAGTAACTTTTTCTTTAAATTTCAACTCGAGAAGGTTGCCCGCAGTGAGAGTTGCAGGGATGAAGTGGGAGTGGCGGGGGGGGAAGGCCAATCTAGCCTGACATTATTGGTGTAATTGTAAGGGTCACTGCGCTGTCAGACATGCTGAATTTCAGATGTAACCTTAATCCAAGGCCCACCCTGCCTTCGTAGCTCTATTTGAATAAATGTAGGGAAATTTCTTTGGGCTAACACTTACCTGACTATCGTTATCACTGTTAAAATAAATCAATGTCTGGTCATTATCACATTGCTGTTCCTGGGACCCTGATCCATGTAACTTAGCTATCTTGTTTTCAACTTCTTATCAGTGACACCTCTTCACAAACTATTTACTCGTTTGTAAACAATCATTGTAAGCTTGCTGATATTCAAAGTTTGGTAAAAATGCGTAATGAGTATATTGGAGAGTTCTTGCACTAATGTTCGCAAGAAATATTCTAAAGACCTGCAATTTCCTTTTTGATAGCTGATGTTTTTGTCGGAAGAGCGGATATCTTTTGGAAATGTTCCTGTCTTCACAAAATCAAGCCGTATGATCTTCTTGTACAACGTATCTGAGACAGAAGTTATTTCATACAGCTGGTATGTGATGTCGGTGCACATCACTGAGGTGAGAGAGGTACCAAATAACCCAAGAGCTTCAGGTCATTACATAATAATACAGTAGCCAGATTTATTTTCCTGGCCACAATAAAATGCATATTGAAACAAAATATAGTGGGTACTGATTTCCTATTGTTTGATTGCAGCAAAAGATTTTCAACCAGTTATGTTAAAAAATCAGTCCTTAAACAGGAACTTGGCCCTTTATTCGTGTAATCAAGGGGACTCCATGTTTCATAAAGATGACTGCCAAAGTCATTGAATATTTTGAGTGGTGATTGGGTTCAGGACATCATGCTGTGAAATTGGCCTTTATTCTTTCTCCCCACCCCTCTAACATCCTACCTAGCTACAGTTTTGGGCTAATGCAAGAGGTGCCGGACATACAGAGGGATTTAGGCGCACAGATTCACAGTTCCCTGAAAGTGACAACATAAGTGGTTACAGTGGTCAAGAAGGCATATGGTATGCTTGCCTTTATTGGTCAGAATGTAAAGTATAAAAATTGGTGAGTCATGTTGTAGTTGTGTAGAATTTTAGTTAGGCCGCATTTGGAATATTGCGTACAATTCTGGTCACTACACTACTAGAAGGATGTGAAGGTTTCAGACAGGGTGCAGAAAAGCTTTACCAGGATGTTGCCTGGTTTGAAGGATATTAGCTATGAGGAGAGATTAGTAAAACTCAAATTGTTTTTGGCTTGAATGTCAGAGATAGAAGGGGCGACCTGATTGAGGTTATGAGAGGCATGAATAGAATGGATAGTTGGAGTCTTTTTCCAAGGATAGAAGTGTCAATTACTTGAGGACATAGGTTTAAGGTAAAAGGTGGAAAATTTAGAGGAGATGTGAGAGACAAGTGTTTTTAACACAGAGGGTGGTAGGTACGTGGAATGCACTGTCAGAGGAGGTGGAAACATTTAAGAATCATGTTGACAGATATCTGAATAGGTGGGGATTAGAGGGATATAGACCATGTAGAGGCAAAAAGGTTTTAGAACATAGAGCATAGAATGTTACAGCGCAGAATAGGCCCTTCGGCCCTCGACGTTTCGCCGCCCTGTGAAACCAGTCTGAAGCCCATCTAACCTACTCTATTCCATTCTCATCCATATTCCTATCCAATGACCATTTAAATGCCCATAAAGTTGGCGAGTCTACAACTGTCGCAGGCAGTGCATTCCATTCCCCTACTAGTCTTTGAGTAAAGAAACTACCTCTGACATTCACCCTATATTTATCACCCCTCAATTTAAAGCTATGTCCCTCGTGCTAGCTATCACCATCTGAGGAAAAAGGCTCTCACTGTCCACCCTATCTAATCCTCTCATCATCTTATGTCTCAATTAAGTCACCTCTCAACCTTCTTCTCTCTAACAAAAACAACCTCAAGTCAAGTTGACAAAAGTGTCATGTGTCAGCCAAAGGGCCTCTTCCTGTGCTGAATTTTTAAAAATCTTTCTTCTTTGAATCTAGTGACCCCAATTATTGTGGAGTTGCAGACCTGGAGGGGTTGTAAAGATGGGGAAGGGTGAGGCTATGGCAGGAGTTAAATATTTGGATGAGAATTTGTCACTCATGACCTGTTTTTTCAAATCCACGTCTTATCAGCAATGCTTTTTGTTCTCCATTTGCTATTGATTGTTCTCTTATCTCCTGCTTGATGATTACACTTTCTGCTCATAACCTGAAATTATAAAATCAGTGTCTCTTTACAGTCGGAATGTGACCATGTTTTCTTACACTAGTGCAGTATGTTTGAGGCTGTCTTTTCCCATTTTGGTCCATGCTTCAGTCTCTTGTTATTGTTTGTTTTTTGAATTTAGAGTCCATTATGCTGTGACCCAAGTCCTCCTCTCGTTTTACAGGTATTGAGCGTTACTCCTATCTGTGGAGTGCTTCATCCTGGAGACAGCACACATTGCGTTGTCACACTGAGAACGCATAAAGACCCTTGCTTCTATGACCTGGATCTAATCTGTGAGGTAACTTCTTTCAATTTTTGTATAAAAAGGTTTTGAACTGATAGGAAACTACCTCTTCAGAAACAACTGGAGTCAGCTACATCTGTGGCCTAAGCCCTTTTACTTAATCTGAAATTTCCCAGTTCCATCTTAGTAGGATTATAACTTCAGAGTTAGAGGTTATAGGTTCAAACTGCATGCAAGGACTTGATATCATATATTATTGTCACATGTACCTAAGTACAGTGAAAGGTTTTGCTTTGTGTGCAGTACAGGCAGATCATACTGTACAAAGTGCATCAGTGTAATAGAACAGAATGAGGAATACAATGATATGGCTGCAGAGAAGGTGCACAGAGAGCAAGATCAACATTAAATTAAAAACTTGAGAAGTCCATTCAGAAGGCTAATAACAGCGATGACAAAGCTGTTCTTGAATCTGTTGGTATGTGTGTTTAAACTTTTGTATCTTCTGCCCAATAGAAGAGATTGTAACTGGGTTGGGAGGGGTCTTTGTTGATGTTGGCTGCCTTCCTGAGGCAGTGAGGAGTATAGATGGAGTCAGTGGGTGGAACGTTGGCTTGTGTGATGGTGAGTGCCACGTCTCGACTAACATTTCAGTATAATATGCTGGGGGAGTGCTGCACTGCTAGAAGTGCTGTATTTTTGGTAAGATATTAACCAAAGGTTTCTTCTGCCATCTTTGGTGAATGTAAGCATTCCCACACCACAATTTTGAGGAAGGGCATGTGACCCCTTGTCAATAATTACTCCTCAATCAACATCACTAAAAAAACAATTATTGGAAATCAGCATATTTAACGCTTGCAGGATCTTGGTGTGCTCATATTATCAACCATACAATTTAAATTGCAACAGTGGCAAAGCTTAAAAAAGAATTATTTAGTTGGCTGTGAGGTGCTTTGGAATGCTTTGAAATCACATAAGGTACTTTGTAATTGAAAATCTTTACTTCCTATTAAGTATTATTAAGTCATCTACATTCAGTGCCTAGCCGGTAATGTGACTTCCCAGGGTCTCATTCCATTTCATACTTGACCCTCGGTTCAAAATTCTAATGCAAAAATGAGTTGCTACAGTCTCAACCCAATACTTGTAGATGATCAAGAGCATCAAGTTCCTAGGAATGATGATCACCAATACTCTGTCCTGGACCATCCATGCAAATACAATGTCTGGATTAGTGGTGCTGGAAGAGCACAGCAGTTCAGGCAGCATCCGAGGAGCAGTAAATTTTACTGCTTCTTGGATGCTGCCTGAACTACTGTGCTCTTCCAGCACCACTAATCCAGAATCTGGTTTCCAGCATCTGCAGTCATTGTTTTTACCGTGCAAATACAATGGTCTAGAAGGCACAATAATGCATCCTCTTCCTCAGGAGGCTAAGGAAATTTGGCATGTCCATAAAGACCCTCACTAACGTTTTCAGATGCACTATAGAAAGCATTCTATCTGGATGCATCATGATTTGGTATGACAACTGCTCTGCCCAGGCCTGTAAGAAACTACAGAGAGTTGTAAACACAGCCCAGTCCATCATGCAAGCCAAACCTCATTCATTGACTCCATCGAGACTTCTCATTGCTGTGAAAAGGCAACATCATCAAAGACATGCCCCTCCACCCACACTGAGGTTATAATCCCTTCCAATCTCTTGGTACAAAAGCTTAATCACATGTACCAGCAGGTTCAAGAACAGCTTCTTTCCCCTTGTTACTAGACTAATGAGTGCACCTCTCAAATTTCAAATCAAATGTTGATCTTGCTTTTTGTGCCTTTCTTTATAGCCGTAAGTTTACATTCCCCACGCTGTCCGATTGCCTGATGATCTTTGTATGTTATGATTTGCCTGTACTGCAAGCAAACCACAACTTTTCACTGCACCTAGGTACATGTGACAATAATAAATCAATCAAAGCTTAAGCCTTATTGCCAACCAAATATGTAAATGTGTGCAGGAAATAGATATTTCATATGGAATGTAGCATGTCAGGTGACAAATAGATAAAAAGGTAGCACTTCAGAGGAGCTGCCGAAGCAGAGACCTGGAAGTTCACCTTTGGAAATAGCAGGACAAGTTGATACGTGTGTTTTCAAAAGAAACAAACTTGGCTATATGAATAGAGACAGTGTACAAAACAGGTCCTGTGCTAAACCTTTTAATCATTCAGTGAGTATTAGCTGGAGTAGAATGTCCATTTTTGGGTGCTGCACTCTAGGAAGGATGCCAAGTCCTTGGAGTGTGGATTTTTGGATTTACCAGAATGGTTCCAGGATTAAAGACCATTGGGGAGTTGGAGGGATTAGGAAAGGTAGTGTATTTCCTTTCAAGCAATTAAGGTTAAAGGAAGAGTAAAAAGAGATGTTCAAAATCATGAAGAGTTTTGACAAAATAACTTGAAGGTTGAGGGGTGACCTCATAGAGGTTTATAAGACCATGAGGAGCATGGATAGAGTGAATAGACAAAGTGGAAGAGTCCAGAACTAGAGGGCATAGGTTTAAGGTGAGAGGGGAAAGACATATAAGGGACCTAAGGGACAACTTTTTCATGCAGAGGGTGGTGCGTGTGTAGAATGAGCTGCCAGATGAAGTGGTGGAGGCTGGTACAATTACAATATTTAAAACTCATTTGAATGGGTATATGAATAGGAAGAGTTTGAGGGATGTGGGCCAAATGCTGGCAAATGGGATTAGATTAATTTAAGATAGCTGGTCGGCATGGGCGAGTTGGACTGAAGGGTCTGTTTCTGTGCAATACATGTCTATGACTCTAAAACTATTAATATTTACAGAGCTAGGGTGAGTAAATAGAGTTGAGATGCATAACATCTACAATTTAATGTGAATAATGACACAAATTTGAGGGACCTTCCTGTGTTCTGAGGCACAAAACTGCAACATCTTGTTATTCTGTAATTCTTTCTGATTGTAACTGACTTGATTGTTTCCAACTCTACTCCACCAACTCCCCTGGATAAGGTTTACTCCAAGCAACAGGTTACACGGTATCAGAAGGAACTTCAAGACTGGGAGAAAGAGAAGGAACGGCAAGAAGTTGAATTCACTATCACAGAAAGAGGTCTGCAGGACAACCAACAGCCAGTATTCCAAAGAGAGGTAGCTGCAGCCAAAATTAACCCTGTTTCAGGGTGAAGATTGCATGTTTGGGCTAAGGTGGTGGGATTGGGCTCAAAAGATAGATACAGAGGAACCTCGATTATCCGAACGACACTGGTGGGGAGTATTTTGTTCCGATAATTGAATGCTGGATAACACAGTTTAGCCAAGCATCAGGACCTTGCGGTCTTGTTAAAGTAATCTGAAATTTGGATAATCGAATGCCGGATAATCCAGGTTCCTCTGGTAATTTGATTTTTATTGCGTTTCTGTTTGTGGTTCTGATATTTCCTATGTTACCAACACTTCATAAGGTGTTTTCTTTTGCCTATTAAGCACATTGGGATAAACTGAGGTTGTGAAATTTACTGTGTAAGTGTAAATTATTATAATGTGCCTGCATCCTGATATTCCTGATTGAATACCCAACTGCATTTCTCTCCTTTTCTCTCTGCAAGTGTTGCAAAGACACACAAAGAAGTCATAGGAAGTCACGTAGGGGAACAAGCATTATGAAGTACAAGGTAATAAATGAGCTCTGAGATACATCCTGACATAAAAGAAATAAAAATAAAGAGGTATGTGAAAATGACCAAGGGAACAAAGAGCTGATATGCTGCAGTTCCTTGCAATATGATTGTAGCTTTTTCGTATTGACTGATTTTAAATTACCTGAAAATTTGTTTTTTCTTTCACACTTTGCCTTCTTACTGACGAGATTAGACTCTGATCTCCAGCATCTGCAGTTCTTACCTTTGCCTAATTCAGTCCTGATGAAGGGCTTTTGCCTGAAACGTTGATTTTCCCACTCTTTGGATACTACCTGACCTGCTGTACTTTTCCAGCACACTCTAATCTAGACCCTGATCTCCAGCATCTGCAGTCCTCACTTTTGCCAAGTGGGAGGATTTGAAGGAATCCGACTGTCGTGGGCCAGTCCAGACCCCTCAATGTATATTATGGAGGTATTATGGAGTCCCTAAATGTTATATATTTTTTAAAAGACAATTGTAAGATGCTGTGTTTCAGATATGATTCAATTGGCCCACCATTAGGCTTTAATCAGACCACACTTCCTGCTTACAACACAGTTAGAGTCATAGAGATGTACAGCAAGGAAACGGACCCTTCGGTCCAGCTCGTCCATGCCAACCTACGTGACCAGCTCGTCCTGTCAGCTGGTGGGACTAGATTGGGTTGGGATATCTGATTTGCATGGGCGGGTTGGACCGAAGGGTCTGTTTCCTTGATGTACATCTCTGTGATTCTATGACTCTAGCTGTGTTGTAAGCAGGAAGTGTGATCTGATTAAATGGTGGTCAATTGAATCATATCTACAAAAAGAAGAATTAGCATAACTTTATTCTATTGCAGTACTGAACATATTATTTAACTGCTAATCACCAACTGTTCCAGTATCGGCAGCATCCCATAAACACCCTTGGCAAAGGCAATTCAGCAACACAGTTATTAGTTTTATATGTTGTCTCTCTCCAGTGCGGTAGAAAGAAAACCAAAAGAAACAATCTGTCCCTTTTGAATATTATTAAGAGGAAGCCTCTCTGTCTAAGACTTCATCCTCACAGCAGAGAACTCAAGCTTTCAGTTCCAGCAGCCAGCAAAAACTTGTAACTAACTGAAAGCAAAACTAAAGTCCTCCTGGGTCTGTGTAAGCCTGCTCCCGCCCACTTCTGATTCTTTTGTCTTATACTTTAAAAAAAAACCACCCAGGGAGATCTCAATGCAGTTTACCGACTGCCTGTCTGAATGGAACATTTTGTTATGACTGACAACCCTCCTCTGCAAAGAAACAGGACAGAACACATGATTTAAAGGCAGAGTATTGTCACACTAATGTTGCATCTGAAAGTCTTTTTACTGGAAGTTTTTTAGTTGGATTTGGAAACCTGAAATCAAATTCATTTTCACTATTTGAATGCATGGATGTAGGTAGGTTTTGAGACAGGGAATTAGTGTGAAAAGAGATTAAAATCACTAATGCTGTCTTTGGGAAACCCCTAGGATGGTATGATACTAGCTTCACACTCTGCTTGACTTCACAATGTCAGCAAGAGCAAGAAAAGCAAAAGATGCAGACAAAAATCAGCATCATTGGTAAGAGCTTATAGAGTGGGGAAAGAATTTATAGAGTCAAACAGCATGGAACCAACATTTATAAGGATCTTTTGCCCTTTGGTCCAACCAGTCCATGTCGAACATAATCCCAAACTAAACTAGTCCCACCTGCCTGCTCCTGGCCCATATCCCTCCAAAGCTTCCCTATTCATGTACCTATCAAAATGTCTTTTAAACATTGTGACTGTACCCGCATTCACCACTTCTTCAGGAGGTTCATTCCACACACGAACCACCCTCTGTGTAACAAAAGTTGCCTCTTATGTCTTTTGATTCGAAACTTAGTTCTTTCGACGGATGTTGCCTGATCACTATTAGGTGCATTGTTCAGGCAGAGTTTATTGAGACTAGATTAGAGTGGTGCTGGAAAAGCACAGCAGGTCAGGCAGCATCCGAGGAGCAGGAAATATCGACGTTTCGGGCAAAAGCCCTCCATCAGGATTTTTACCTAGAGTTTATTGAGTGTCTAATCCATGCACAAATTAATGGGAGTGCTTGATATTGACCAAAATAAGAAAATAGTGGGAAAACCACCTTGTAAGCTCGATAAGCACCAAGCTTGCCAAACCATTAAAAATGGATTAAAATACAAATCGCAGATTAGCGCAAAGTGTGTTTATCCCTTGCACAGACACTCCCTCCAATTAAGGAGCCGAAGGAAACATGGGAAGGTCAACACAGTGAAAAGCCAATCCCAGGAATGTGGGCCAAACCAACGCCAGTTAAACCATTCTTGCTACACTTAGGAGTTACTGCCAGATCCCATTCTATGGAGGAGTATCACAAGAACTTTCCAACAGAGGTTTCTAAGCACTACATCTTGAGGTATGGATTATTGGTCGTTCTGCTCTAACGCATGTCTCGTTAACACAAATTCACTGTAATACGATTGATGAACTGTGGGGACACTGTTTCTAAAGCAAGAACTTTTAAAACATGTGTTGGCTGTAATGCAATTGTGTCACCAACACTAAAGCATAATTTTTCTGTAATGCACAAGAACACGACCATCATGTTTTAAAAGTACCTGTATCTGAAGGTAGCCACAGGATGCGTATGTCGGGTCAACAACTTTGGTTAGCTGTATTCCTGAAGACTTTGTCATGTGACCTCCCACCTCAATTATTGGTCACCTGACTACACACCCTCGGTGCACTGTCTTCCATTTGGTCTTGGGGAAAATGATACAGAGTGAATGTGTTGTTTGGGAAATTGGGTGGGGGCGATAGGGGTAGATGGTCATCTGATGAGAACTCCTTGAATTAGAAGTGCTAGCTATAACACAGAAACGTACAGCACGGAAACAGGCCCTTTGGTCCAATTTGTCCATACTGACCCAATATCTGAAATAATCTAGTCCCATTTGCCAGCATTTGGCCCATATTCTTCCAAACCCTTCCTACTCATATACCCATCCAGATGCCTTTAAAATGTTGTAATTGTACCAGCCTTCACCACTTTCATGGCAGCTCATTCCATGCACACACCATCACCTGCATAAAAAAGTTGCCCCTTTGATGCTTTCTAAATCTGTTCCCCTCACCTTAAACCTATGCCTTTTAGTTTTGGACTCCTTCGCCTCAGACAAAAGACTTTGTCTATTTACCCTATCCATGCCCCTCATGATTTTATCACAGAATCATAGAATCCTTGTGGCAACAAGTCACCCCCTCAGTCTCTGAACCTCCAGGGAAAATAGCCCTAGTCTATTCATCATCTTCCTACAGCTCAAACCCTCCAACCGTGGCAAAAGGTTATAAATCTTGTAAGTTCTTTGTAAATCCTTCCTGAACCCTTTCAAGTTCACAACATCCTTCCTACAGCAGGGAGACCCAAACTGCATGCAGTATTCCAATAATGGCCAAACCAATGTCCTGTACAGCCGCAACATGACCTCCCAACTCCTAGAATCAACGCACTGATCAATAAAGGCAAGCATACCAAACACCTTTTTCATTATCCTATCAACCTGTGACTCCACTTTCAAGGAATAATGAACATACACTCCAAGGGTCTCTTTGTTCAGCAACACTTTCCAGGACCTTATCATTAAGTGTATCAGTCCTTCCCTGACTTGCCTTTCCAAAATGCAGCATCTCACATTTATCTAAATTAAATTACTCTGTCTGCCACTCCTCAGTCCATTGGTCTATCTGATCAAGATCCCATTTTACTCCGAGCTAACCTTACATATCCAGTTATTAGATCTGTGCCCACAGGGATTGAATTTTCCTGCCATAAGATTATAAGGCACATGCAGCAAGAGGCCATTTGGTCCATCCATTCCAATCTGCTATTCAATGAAACAGTGATCATTCTCACCTCCATTAATATTCCCATAACCCTTGATTCCTTGGATTATTAGACATCTGTATATCTCAGCTTTGAATACAATGACCCAGCGTCGACTGTCCTGTGTGGTAAAGAATTCCACAGATTAGCCACCCTCTTGAGAAAATGATCCTCCTAATATCTTAAATGGACTACCCCTTACTCTGAGATTGTGCCCTAGGCTCCTCCATAAGAGGAAACCATCTCATCATCCAGGATCACCAAATTGCTGAATAGATGCTAAAGAAGACAAATTGGATGGTTCTTTTGCAATAATAACAGTGACATTGCATTGCTTTCTCATTTGGTAGAAACCTTATATCAGAACCACTCTCGACATCACAACTTGAAAACAACAGGGAAACATGTGGAAAATCGGATAATAATTCAGCTGATTGCCTCTTGACTGCCTCAAAAGAAGACTTGAAGCTGGTGACTGACATCCTGTCAACAGTTGTGAGGTAATTATGACTGCTTTAATGACATAGACTTTGAGGCTGAGTTTCCATTGAACTATACGATTGAGCCCCTTTCCCCTCTGTCCTGTCTTCCAAGGATTTTCATCGATTGGTGTTGTCTAATTACTAGAGCAATCGTCTCCATAAAAACTCTCAAATGCACAATTGCTATTTTGGGCCACAGTTTCTAGAGAACTGTTCCTATAAATTCTCTATTTTGTCAGCAAAGTCTTCATCAGAAAAATGGCAGGACTAAAAAATGTGCCATCCCCAGAAAACATATGGAATGGAGTTAATCTCCATGTTCAAAATCTGCCTTATCCCTTCCCTGCCAACCTGCAGAATTATTTTTTGAAAGGAGGTGGGATTGGAGTTGGTCTTATTTTTAATCTTCTATATCAGGTTTATCTTTGCTCGGTCTTGATTTTCAGGCTTACGGAAACTGATAGTTAAAAGTTATCAGGGAATAATAGGTGTTTTTACGTCACTGCTTGTGGTCTTGGAGAATTAAGGCCTGCTCCTTCTGACCCCCAAAGCTAAACTGCCCTTACTTAATCCTACCAGAACCAAGGAGCACTGCTTCTCACACTAGAAATTCGGCATGTCTACAACGACTCTTACCAATCCTTCTAAATGTACCACAGAAAGCATCCTATATAAATGCATCACAAGATGGTTTGGCAACTGCTCTTCCTAACACCACAGAGAGTTGTGATCTCAGCCCAATCCATAACGCAAACTAACCTTCTATCCGTTGACTCAATCTATAATTCCCACTGCCTTGGGAAAGCAACCAACATAATCAAAGACCCCTCCCACCCTGCTCTCTTCCACCCTCTTACATCGGGCAGAAGATGTAAAAGTTTGAATACATGTATGAGCAGCTTCCCCACTGTTATCAGTCTTTTGAACAGACATCTTGAACGTTAATTCTGATCTCTCCCTCCCTCTGATCCACAGGAGGTGTCTCTCAGTTCCATGATCGATCAATAAACACTAGCAATTCAGTCTGGTTCTGTAACATTTCACATTTTATTCAGACTCGGCTGGGCACAGGTTTTCCAGTAACACAGAGGTTAACCACTTCTGTTTTCCTCAGAGAAACTGCGCACCTGGCTTAAAACAAAGGCATTTTAATAATTTTCTGAAAGAGAGGTACAGGCCATAATCATAGATAACATTCAAACATTTACCAATCAATTTTAATGAAATGGTTTTATTGACATCAACTTAGCCCAGTGATATTTCCTGGGAACCAACTTTGTTTTCCAACATCCAAGTACTCCTATCTCACGAACCTAGTCTCTGCACCTGCACTTGAAGGTCAGTTAGGATGGCCAGTAATGTCTTATCTAGTCTAGCTATTTCCATGCTGTAAAGGAAGCATTGTCTGCTAATCTCTGTAGAGACAGACTGTGGTTAAGTCAATCATGCAGCTTTAGCAGGGTTAAAAGCCATTTTATGCAGCTTTAAGCAGAATTGTCAATTTGCAGCGTAGAAGCCATTTTGTCATGTTATTTGCATTAAGAAGCCATTTTATTGCTGTCTATGTTAGTAAGAGCATGTATTAAATGGTTGTTCCTGACAACAACTAGTTACTTCAGCCTGTATTCAGATTTCAGATCCTCACCTCTCTGCACCTTCTCTGTGGCTGTAACACTGTATTCTGCACTCTGTTTTGCTATCCTGAATGCACTTTGTACGGTACAATCTGCCTGTATAGCACACAAAACAACAGTTTTCATGGTATCTCGCTACATGTGACAACAAGAAAACCAAACAATTGTTCATACTCTTGCTAACTGAATTGTAGGTTGATGTGTGGTCCCTTCTGGAGCAGTGCTGGCCCAACAGGGATTCAAAGCTGTCATTTGGGCTGGACTCCCATCTGAAAAATTGCTTGGAAAGAAAAAGACACAAGTTAAGAGCAACAAATATCCAGATTTCCTGACCAGTATTCCTCAAGTGCTCACAAAGTTCATCCCAGTAAATATCAGGAGCATTAGATGAGATGTCACTGCAATGGATTGGTGTAGATTGTCCAGCAACTTCTGCTGATTCATAACTTATAGTGGCTGAATAGTTCTCATGTTGATAATAGTAGCACTCCTTGTTAATCTCCAAATTCTGCCTTCCATCAACTTCAGGTCATCCAAAGATTTGCTGCCTGTATCTTATCTTGTAGCAAGTCCCATTTTACTTAACTCTGGTGCTTGCTGACCTGGTCAAGTAATTTCTATTTGCTCCTGGTCAAGTAATGTCTTAATTTCAAAATGTTCACTTCTTTTCAATTCCATTCCTAGTTTCACTGCTGTTTGTCTCTGTATATTTCCTCAGTCCCCAAACCCTCCAAAACATCCTTGCTTATCTAATTCTGAATTTGGCCACTCCTTCAGCTGCTTGAGCATTAAGCTCTGCAATTCTGTCCCTAAATCTCTCTCCCTTTTTATCCTTCTTGAGGAGAGTCCTTGTCAGGTTGTCTCATCTAATAGTTCCTTGTGTATTGTGGTGTCAAAGTTTGACTTATTATCCTTCTGTGAAGGACTTTGAGACATTTTATTATGTTAAAGGTACTGTATAAATATAAGTTGTTCATAAATCATTAACTATTGACACTCCAAACATCAACCAGCGAAACCATCAGTTTATCCTGTATGTTTATTATATTATGCAACTTCTAAGGGCTAATTAAAACCTGTTGATGTTTTTGTTTGGTTTTATCCAAGGTGTCTGCTGGAAGACATTCACTTTCAGCGTGTACTAGTTGAAGGAACTGCCGAACCCATCCCCTATTACAGACAGTTCTGGAGTGAGGAAGGTGAAGAGTTGGCCATGAAGAACATCGAACTTGCAAAAGCTAAGGATGCAGATGCTTCTCACATTCATGAATCCAACAATATTCAACCCGTAGAAACCAAAAACGAGCAGATCTCATCTGTACCAGTGGCTGCTGGTGCTGGTTTTGAACAGGAGCCAGACAGTTCTCAGGCAGCAGATGCTGAAATGGATTTGACACTGACTGTGACAAAGCACAGAGACTCTGTTCAGGATCAGGATGCGGACAACAGCCAGCGAATGGAAGGTGAAGGAGAGGAGAGCTCGACTCTAGCTGACAGCTCAGATGATGCTCTGAGCCAGGAACTGGAAAACACCCAACAGACCGAAACCGATGATGAGTTGGCCTCGAATATACCACGGAGTCTCGATGGCGTTCAGGGCCAGGAACTCAATGACATGCAACCAACAGAAGCCGAAGATGATGTGAACTCGATGATGTCAGCAGCTGCTGATGCAAATCAGAGTTTGGAGCAGGCTGGTAATGAAACAGAGGAAGACTGGCTGACCGAGGAAATGCAAGCGTCATTGAGTGCCATTCGCATGGAAGAGCAGCTTGCACGGAGGCGACGTCTGAAAAGGTGAGTAACACTGGAGAGGAGTAGCAATGTTTTACTTAATAGGTTAAGCCTTATCCTATTTCTGCAATCTTCTTCAACCTAATGACTTTGCTGATACTGTCAGATCTGCTGAATTTCTTCAGCATTTTCTCTCTTTGTTTGATAGTCTTGTGTGCTGTGGTCAGGACATAGCACTGCTGCTTTTCATTTAGAAGCACTATGTGTTCAGATCCTACTCCAGAGACCTGAGCAAAAACGTCCAGGACAGTCTGCTCTCTAAAAGGTTTTGTGACATTGTTTTGAAGACAGGCCATTCATAGAGTCCTGTTCAATATTTATCTCAATTATTGTTCTTAAAACAAACGTTATCTGGTTGTTATCACATCATTGTTTGTTGGGCATGCTGAGTCTGTAATGGCTGCCACACTTCCTCCATTATAACAACAATAATATAACTTCATTGGCTATTATGCTGTTTGGGATTTTGAAAGGTGCTTTATAACTTCTTTCTTTCTTCTTTCATCTCTCCAAAATCTTTTCCAATTCTGGCTACCTATAAGTACCTGATTTTGATGAGCAGCTCTGCCTTGTCCTGGCCACACTCTGTGCTGAAATTTTCTTCCTAAATCTTTCCACTTCTCAGTCTCTCTCTTCTCCTTAAAGATTCTCTTTAAACTTAACCACTTTGACCAAGCTGCAGGCCATGCTCCCTAAGATCTCCTCATATAGTTAGAATCATATAATTTTACAGTTCGAAAGAGGCCATTTGACCCATTGTGTTTGTACCAACTTGAAAGATCTATCCAGCTTGTCACTTTATTCAGCTCTATTTCTGTAACCCTCCAACTTCATCACTTTCAAATATGTATCCTGCTGTCTCATGAAACCTCCTATGGAATCCACCTCCACCACTTTCCCAGGCAACTCGTTCCAAATCCTAACAACTTCTGAGTAAAGACGTTTCTCCTCCTTTCACTCCTAGCTCTCTTGCTGACAGTCTCAAAATTGTGACCTTGAGTTATTAACATACCAATTAGTGGAAATAGAATATTCTTCTTTACCCTGTCAAAATTGTTCATAATTTTGAACACCTCAATAAAGCCACCTCTTAATCTTCTCTGCTCCAAGGAGAATAAGCCCAATTTCTCTAACCTTTCCTTGTCTCTAAAATCCCTCATTCCTCTTGTCATTCTAGTAAATCTCCTTTGAACTCTCATCTGGGCTTAAACATCCTTCCTTAAGTAATGTGAACACAATAGTCCAAATGTGTTAAGTCTTGTTTGGTAAAGTTCCTGTGAGTCACCTCAGTATTTTTAAAACTTCAAAGGTGCCACCTATATGCAAGTTATTGTGGAAGACTGGATTGTCAGTGCGAACATGCTAAGTGATTATTTAAAATCGATATCTAGAATATGCAGGCATTTACTGTTCATCCTTTGTTGAGAAGTTGACTGCCTTCTTGAACTGCTTTAGTTCGAGGGGTGAAGATGTTCCCGCAGTGGTGTTAGATAGCAAGCTACAGGGTTTCGTTACAGTGAAATTAAAGGAAAGTTGGATGGTGTTCAGATTCGGGATTAACCTGGGAGACCAATAATGTAGCATTCTATTTTTGACTGACACAGATTCATATATTCACTGTACTTATTTTAATAGCAGCTTTTAGAATAATCTTTAACCAACTAATAACAATAAACTCTTATCCCTCTCACCCATCCTTATCTGTATCCAGACTCCCAGAGTTCTGTGATCTCTTGGAATCCATTCTGGAGAACACGCTGCAGAACATAATGATAGAAGCCAGCCGTGGGGAGGTTGTCCTTACAGCTCGACCCAGGGTAATCAGCCTGCCTCCTGTGACATCCAGGTAAAGTTCAAGGGTTGGGGGTGAAATGAGCATTTGGCGATTGCTTGACATTAGTGTGGTCATATGTGCGATTATCCCTATGCTACATGTTTGCCATGTTTCACTGGCACTCTGTTCCTCTGATGGAGCATCTGGTAAATACATTACAAATTATGGTATCCTTGATAGTGCCATTCAGGGGTTTTGTATTTGGAGTGCTGGTGCAGAAGATTTGGTGAGTATTCAAAGAAAGAAAATGAAAAGGAGTGACCGGACAGAGGTTCCTTTTGTTGAAGTTTAAGAAGAGGCATGAGGGAGGAGCTGGGTAGAATTGACTGGGAGATGAGCCTAGCAGGAAAGACAGTGGAACAGTAGTGGCAGGAGTTTCTGGGAGTAATTCATGAGATACAACAGAGATTCATCCCAAGGAAAAAGAAACAGGGAGGGTGAGGCAACCATGGCTGACTGGGGAAGTCAGGGATAGCGTAAAAGCAAGAGAAAGCATATAATGTAGCGAAAAGCAATGGGAGAGCAGAGGATTGGGAAGCTTACAAAGACCATCAGAGGCAACAAAAAAAGAAATAAGGAGTGATAAGATTAAATATGAGGGTAAGCTAGCAGTAATATAAAGGAAGGCTGTAAAGTTTTTTTAGATATATAAGGGGGCAAAAGTGGACATTGGACCGCTGGAAAATGATGCAGAAGAGATAGTAGTGGGAAACAAAGAAATGGCTGAGGAAATGAATAATTACTTCGCATCAGTCTTCACGATGGAAGACATGAGTAATATCCCAAAACTTCAAGAGAATGAGGGGGTAGTGCTGAATATGGTGGCCATCACCAAGGATAAGGTACTAGAAAAAGTGAATGGCCTGAAGGTGGATGAATCACCTGGACTGGATGGACTACATCTCAGGGTTCTAACAGAGATAGCTGAAGAGATAGTGGAGGCGTTAGTGATGATCCTTCAGGAATTGCTAGAATCAGGGAGGGTCCCAGAGGACTAGAAATTCGCTCACATGATGCCACCGTTTAAAGAGGGAGTAAGGCAAAAGACGGAAAATTACAGACTGATTAGCCTAAGCTCGATCTGAGTAAGATCCTGGAATCCATCGTGAAGGATGCAATTTCTGACTATTGAAAGTGTATGGTAAAATAGGGCAAAGTCAGCATGGTTTAATCAAGGGGTGGTATTGCCTAACAAATCTGCCAGAATTCTTTGAGGATGCGTGGGTTTCCTCCGTGTGCTCCGGTTTCCTCCCAGAGTCCAAAAAAAATGTGCCTGTTAGGTGAATTGGCCATGCTAAAATTGCCCGTAGTGTTAGGTGAAGGGATAAATGTAGGGGAATGGGTTGGGTGGGTTGCGCTTTGGCAGGTCGGTATGGACTTGTTGGGCTGAAGGGCTTGTTTCCACACTGTAAGTAATCTAATCTAATCTAATCAAAATAATGATCAGGTTAGACCAAGGAGAGCCAATGGATATTATCTACCTGGACTTCAAAATGGCCTTTGACAAAGTGCCGCACAGGAGGCTACTGAGTAAGATAAGGGCCTATGGTGTCAAAGGCAAGGTGCTGGCATGGATAGAAGCTTGGCTAAATGGCAGAAAGCAGACAGTGAGGATAAATGGATCCTTCTCAGGATGGTACAAGTGGTATTCCACAAGGCTCAGTGTAGTGACCACAACCTTTCACTTTATATATTAATGGGGCCATTCTGGCTATGTTTGCAGATGATACAAAGATAGGTAGAGGAACAGGTAGCATTGAGCAGGCAGGGAGGTGGCAGAAAGATTTGACAGGTTAGGAGAGTGGGCAAAGAAGTGGCAGGTTGAGTACAATGTGGGAAAGTGTGAGGTCATGCACTTTGGTAGGAAGAATAAAGGCATTGATTATTTTCTAAATGGAAGAAAATTCAAAGGTTTGAAGTGCAAAGAAACTTGGAAGTTCTAGTCCAGGATTCTCTCAAGGTAAACTTGCACGTTGAATCAGTAGTTAGGAACGTAAATGCAATAATGGCATTTATTTTGAGAGAACTTGAATATAAAAGCAGGGTTTTAAGGCTCTGGTCAGACCATATCTGGAGTATTATGTGCAGTCTTGGGCCCCATATCTTAGCAATGATGTACTGGTCGTGGAGCGTGTTCAGAAGAGGTTCATGAGACTAGTCCTAGGAATGAAAAGCTTAACATCTGAGGAATGTTTGAGCACTCTGGGTTTATACTTGATGGAGTTTAGAGGAATGAGAGGGGATCTAATTGAAACTTACAGAATACTGAATGGCCTGGACAGAGTAGAAGTGGGAAGATGTTTCCATTGATGGGAGAGACTAGGACCCGAGGGCACAGCCTTAGAGAAAAGGGAAAGCCCTTTAGAATGGAGATAAGGAGAAACCTCTTCAGCCAGAGGGTGGCGAATCTATGGAATTCACTGCCACAGAAGGCTGTGGTGGCCAGGTCATTGAGTATATTTAAGATTGATACAGGTAGGTTCTTGAGTATCGGGGGATCAAGGCTTATGGGAAGAAAGCAGGAGAATAGGGTTGAGAAACTTATCAGCTATGACTGAATGGCAGAGTAGACTCGATGGGCTGAATTCTCTAATTTCTGCTCCTGTGTCTTATGGTCTTAATGGGGTTCAATAGTGTACACCTCAAGAAGATATTTATGTTGAAGAGTCCTTAACCAGGGGTGATAAGTTTTGGTGGACAACAAGAATGCAATAAAAGGATTGCAGGAGAAACTTCCATGAGAAATGGTTAGAATACGGAATTTATATCATACAGAGTGACTTAAGCTGGACTAGCCCAGATGCATATCAGAGAAAACTAATGATGCACATGGGGTAAAGTGGGTTCTGCTGACATCTTTAGATGAGGAAGAATGGGAGGGCACTTGACTGTAGTATAAATACTGGCTTAGGTTAGTTGAGCTTTGTATCTGTGATGTATATTGAGTGTAATACTACATAACACAAGTATATTATGTACTCTTTCATTTGTTCATGGGGGGGGGGGTGAGCATTTCTGGAAAAGCCAGCATTCATTGCACATCTTAATTGCCTTGGAGAAGGTGATTGTGAGGTATCATCTTGAAACACAATGGTTGTGTAGCCACTGTGCTGTTCTGGAGGGAGCTCCAGGTCTTGGTCCAGTGACAGTAGGTTGATGTGTTTCTTGAAGGAGAACTGCAGGCATTGCTAAGAAAATCTGTTTTTTGAATTTGCCTTTTTGCCAAGGGTTGTGTTAATAGGATGTTATAATATTGAAATAGTTAGGTACTGCATGTGTTAAGTTTTCCAGAATAGTTAAGTTATTCTTTGTTCTTCTTCCTTTTGTTGTGTTTTAACTATAGTGTTTTAATAAGTTGTGTTTTGCTTAACATGAAGTGCAGTCGGTTCTGATATAACACCATGGTTTCGTGCAATCCCACATTATAAGAAAATTGTGCAATAGGTGACCATTTAAACTAATGGGGCCAGAATCGTGTTACAGCCAATACAGGTAAGGAGAGTTCACGTTCTAGAAATAATGGTCTAAATCCTTCAATTGTGTTAAAGCCTGTTCGCATTGAAGAAACACGTGTTACAGCAGAACCGACTGTAGTTTGACCAGTTGAATTGCACCTGGAACACGGCACTTTACATTTGCCTTTAAAATAAGAGAAATTTAGGGTCTAGGCCACCTTCTTAAAATATTTTGATGGGGTCTGGTCTGGTGGTAGTTTTGGGGTCTCTTGTCAAGAACTCTAATTCCAGGTTCGGGTAGGATTATTGGACTCAAAGGCAGTGAGTGGTAACTGTTAGTGTCTTGTTTCAGGTGTTGAGTTTGGTTAGTTTATGCAGGGTGTGTCTTGTTTAGTGATGGCTCTTGTAGTCACGAGGAGTTTCCTGGGGGTGGAAGACGTCACTTTGGAAGTTTTACAGAAAGTGAGCAAGGCGAAGCTTTTGGAATTGGCAGACAAGCTGGAGTTGGGGTTGCCCTTGACTTTGCAAAAAGGGCAGGTAATTGCAGCAATAGCTCAACATCTATAATTGCTGGAAATGCCATTAGAATGTTTGGAAATAGCTAGGATTTGTTTGCAAATGAAGCAACTTGAATTAGAGGCAAAAATAAACAATGAATGAATAGCAGAAGAAAAGCAGAAAGAGAGTGAGTTTGAATTTCAGGAGTTAACAATTAGAGAGAAAAGTCTACTAAAAAGGGCGGAGGTGAAGACAGAAGGAAAGCTTAGTGAGGAGGATAGTGATGACCAGCAAACCCATCACAGCCAAAAGCCTGATGGGGATCTGTTAAAATGTGTTCAAGCATTGCCTAAATTTGACAAGAAGGATGTTGAAGCCTTTCTCATTTCATTTGAGAAAGTGGCTAAACAACCACGTGGGAATTGTTGACCAGGCAATGTTGGTAGGTAGAGCTAATGAGATATTTGCATCACTATCAGAGGAGATAATTGGGGTGTATGAGGAGGTAAAGAAAGCCACTTTAGTGCTAGAAGTCTACAAGCAACATTTCAGGAACCTAAGGAGGGACCCTGGTCAAACGCACATTGAGTTACAAATAAAGTAATTTAGTTGTTGGATAAGGCATGGAAAATAGATCAAACATAGGGCATTCTTAGAGAGACAATTATTTTGGAGGAGTTCAAAATTTCAATTTTTGAAGTAGTGAAAACTCATGAGGAAGAGCAGAGAGTTAGAACTGCAAGATTAGCAGCAGAAATGGCAGATGATTATGAGTTGGTTCATAAATCAAAGCGTGACTTCTGACCTCAATTTTAGAAGAGTTACTCATTTTTTTTTTACTAGATTTGTACTACCCACTGAGATACAATCCGATCAAGAGTCAAATTTTACACCAAAATTATTTAAAGTAGTTATGGACAATTTGGTAATAGAACAATTCAAATCCATTGTGTACCATCCAGAATTGCAGAGAGCATTAGAAAATTGGCATCAAACTTTAAAGACCATGTCAAGGGCTTATAGTTAAGACTATTCAAAGGATTGGGATCACCAAATTCAATTTATACGTTTTGCAGTTAGAGATGTACCAAATGGATCTACCAAATTCAGTCCATTTCCGCTGAGATTAATGAATGAGAAATTGGTGAGTCAGAGTTCAGAGACACACATTTGGACTATGTGTCGAATTATAGGGAAAGATTAAATAGAATGGGTGAGTTGGCTAGACAGCATTTAAAAGTAGCCCAGCATATGATGAAACAGGAAGCAGACAAGAAATCAAAAATTCACAATTTTGCTAATGGAGATAAAACATTAGTGTTACTTCTAGTGATTAGTGAACTTTTAAAAGCAAAGTATAGTGGGCCTTATCAAATCAAAAGGAAATTGAGTGATAAGAACTATTTGACAAGAATGCCAGGTAGAAAGAAGGTTCTCAATGTATGTCATGTGGATATGCTCTAAAAGTGTTTTGCTAGGGAAGGAAAGCAAAAGGAGAATGTGTTACCGGTTACAACACAAAGTGAAATACCAAGTTCAGATGATTTTGAATTGGACTTTCCTTAAGTTAAATTGGTCAATGAGGAAGTTCTCAAAAATTGGGTTAAATTACTGAGTTACCTTCCAGACAAAAATCGGAATGACCTGAAAGAGTTATTACTATCACATGGGGAGATATGTGGGAATAAGCTGGGAAGTACTAATCTAATTATGCATGATGTAGATATAGGAAATGCTATTCCAATTAAGCAACATCCATATAGACTTAACCCTCTAAAGTTGGCACAGGTTCAAAAAGAGATTGAATGCATGCTCAAAGACAACATAATTGAAGTGAGTTCAGCAATAATGGTGCCAAAACTAGATGGTACCCAATGATTATGTGTGGATTATTGCAAATTAAATGCAGTTACAAAGTCTGATGCATATCCGATTCCACGTTTGAAAGACTGTGTTGAGAGAGTGGGACAAGCGACTTATATTTCTGAGTTGGACTTACTCAAAAGATATTGGCAGGTACCTTTATCTAAAAGAGTGAAGACAATTTTGGCTTGCATGATACCAAGTGGATGAAACCAATTTGGATGCTGCCTGAACTGCTGTGCTCTTCCAGCACCACTAATCCAGAAACCAATTTAATGTCCTGCCATCTGTAATGAAAAATGCATTGGCCACATTTCAAAGGCTAACCAATAAAATCCCTTCTGGATTACCAAGCTGTCTGCTGTGCATTGATGACCAGGTGATATTTAGTCACACATAACAGGAACGTTTGCAGCATCTACAGAATTGTTCAATCGACTTTGGAAGGCAGGCTTGGTGATAAACCTGGCTAAAAGTGAGTTCACAAAAGCCCAAGTCACATTTCTGGGCCACGTTATTGGACATGGACAGATGGCCCCACAGAATGTAAAAGGAAAGGTTATTGGGGAGTTTCCCATACCTTCAATGAGGGCAGTACTAACAATTCCTGAAATGGAGTTTTTTTTAAATCTCGTAATGAATTTTAGCTGTGTGGTTGCTCCACTGACTTAATGAAAAAGTGCAGAAATTTCAGTGGACGGCAGACTGTCAGAAGGCATTTGACAGCCTGAAAGCTGTGTTAACCACTACCCCAATATTAGCCACACCTAATTATGCAACGCCATTCAAGGTGGCTATCTATGTGGGTGTCAGTGCTGTGCTCTTACAAGAAGACAAGGAGAAGATGCAAAGCCCTATTGGGTATTGTTCGAGAAAATTGAATGATTGTCAACAGATATATCCCATGATTGAGAAGGAACTTTTGAAGTTGGTGTTGGCATTACATTTATATTAGCAGTAATGTGTGAGACAATTATATATATTGATCATAAGCTATTGATGCTTTTGGAGAAATTTAAGGGCAAAAATTTCAGACAGTTTAGATGGAGCTTATTATTGTAGCCATTCAATTTGAAATTATACATGTGGCAGGATGAGAGAATTTGATTGCCGACACGTTGTTGTGACTTTTATGAAAAAAGATGGAGGCGTTCGGTTGCAGGAATAAACAAACTGAAATAGACTGTAGTGAATGTTTGCATGTTTAGAGTCATGGTAATGTATATCTATTGTAGTGTACTAATAGAGTAAGACTAAGGGTTTTTAAAAATGAAGTCATCTTTGAATATTGATGGGTTCTTTTAAAGCAAGGAGATGTGACAATGCTGAGGCTATAAGAGAGTATTTTCTCCTGGTTTCTTTTAAGAAAGAGATTGAACGAGAGGTACTGAGCAGTCTGTGATAATGTAAGCAGCTTGAGAGGCCTTGGGTTTTTTTAAAAGTTGGAACAATAGAAGCAGCCTGAAAGGGTGTGGCCAGCTCTCAGACCAGGATTTCTTTTTTTTTTAAAAGGTCTTAGATTCAGTAGAAGCTACTGGAGTCTAAGTAGAATCTGTGTTTCCCCCTCTCTCGGTTACAACTAGAAGCTGGGGTTTCTCTTCCTCCTGTGGGTGTTGCACATGAGAAAATCTGTTTTCTGAATTTGCCTTTTTACTAGGTGGTGTGTTTATGGGATGTTATTACATTTGAACAGTTAATTAATAATAGTTACTATATCTATTATCCTGTTAAGTTTTCCAGTAGAGTTAAGTTATTCTAAGTTCTTCTTTCTTTTGTTGTATTTTTAACTACAGTGTTTGAATAAATTATGTTTTGCTTAATGTCAAGTAGTTTGACCAGTCGAATTGCATCTGGAACACAGCACTTCATAGGACATAGAACAATACAGCACAGTACAGGCCCTTTGGCCCTTGTTGTTGTGCTGGCCTTTTATCCTACACTAGGATCAGACTAAGCTACATACCTTTCATTGTACAATCTTCCATTTGCCTATCCAAGAGTTGCTTAAATGTCCCTAATGTCTCTGATTCTACTAACACTGCTGGTAGTGCATTCCAGACACTCACCACTCTATGTAAAGAACCTACCTCTGACATCTTCTCTAAACCTTCCTCTAGTTACCTTAAAATTATACCCCTTCATGATAGACATTTCCGCATTGAGAAGAGTCTCTGGCATTCACTCTATCTATGTCTCTCATCATCTTGCATACCTTTATCAAGTTACCTTTCATCCTTCTTTGGTCCAATGAGAAATGGCCTCGCTCCCTCAACCTTTCTTCATAGGACATGCTCTCCAGTCCATTCAGCATCCTGGCAAATATCGTCTGCCCCCTCTTCAAAGCTTCTACATCCTTCCCATAATGAGATGACCAGAACTGAACACAATATTCCAAGTGAGGTCTAACCACGACTTTAGCGAGCTACAGCATAACCAGCTTTTGAACTCAATTGCCCTGCTATTGAAAGCCTCCTTAACAATCCTATCAACCTGGGTGGCAACTTTGAGGGATCTATGGACATGGACCCCAAGATCCCTCTGTTCCTCCAATTTGCCAAGAATCCTACCTTTAAGCCTGTATTCTGCATTCAAATTTGACCTTCCAAAGTAAATTACTACACACTTGCAGGTTGAATGCCATCTGCCGCTTATCAGCCCAGTTCTGCATCCTGTCAATGTCTCATTGCAGCCTACAACAGCTCACCACACTATCCACAACTCCACTAACCTTCATGTCATTGGCAAACTTACCAACTTACCCTTCCACTTCCTCATCCAAGTCGTTTATAAAAATCACCAAAGAGCAAAAGTCCCAGAATCAATCCCTGCAGAACACCACTCGTCATCAAGTTCCAGGCAGAATATTTTCCATTTATCTCCACCCTCCATCTTCTAAGCGCCAGTCAATTCTGTATCCAGACAGACAGATTTCCCTGTATCCCATGCCTCCTTACTTTCTGACGAGGCCTACCTTGGGGAACCTTATCAAACGCCTTGCTAAAATCCATGTAAACCACATCAACTGCTCTACCTTCATCGTGTTTTGTCACATCCTCAAAGGATTCAATAAGCTATTTGAGGCATGACCTGCCACTCTCAAAGCCATGCTGACTTTCTCTAATCAAACAATGGTTTTCCAATCATAAATCCTGTCTTTTAGAATCCTCTCCAATACTTTGCTCACCGTTGACAGTAAGACTGACTGGTTTGTAATTCCCAGGATTATCCCTAGTCCCTTTCTTGAACAAGGGAATAACGTTTGCCACCCTCCAAT
Organism: Chiloscyllium punctatum; assembly: GCF_047496795.1. NCBI lineage: Eukaryota > Metazoa > Chordata > Chondrichthyes > Orectolobiformes > Hemiscylliidae > Chiloscyllium > Chiloscyllium punctatum. The sequence goes on along the minus strand of NC_092748.1, from coordinate 113,290,492 downwards.
CATTTGGCACTACTGTAGTGGACAATGAGGATGCAAAGATTATCAATAAAGGCTCAGCAATCTCTTCCCTCACTTTCTGTAGCAACCTAGGGTATATCCTGTCTGGCTTAGAGGATTTATCTATCCTTATGTTTTTCAAAACTTTCAGCATATCCTCCTCCTTAATATCAACCTGTTCTAACATATCAGTCTGTTTCATGCTGTCCTCAGCAACATCAAGGTCCCTCTCAGTAGTGAATACTGAAGCAAAATATTAATTAAGGGCCTCCCCTACCACCTCTGACTCCAGGCGCAAGTTTCCTCCTCTACCCCTGATTGGCTGTACCCTCTCTCTGGCTATCCTTTTGTTCCTCACATAAATGTAGAACGCCTTGGGGTTGTCCTTAATCCTACCCGCTAAAGCTTTAAGTCCATTCTTCAGTTCCTTCCTGGCTACCTTTTAACCCCCAAAAGCCGTGTCTGAATCTTGCCTCATCTACCTTAAGTAAGCTTCCTTCTTCCTTTTGACTTTGCATTTGCCTTTAAAATAAGAAAAAGTTAGGGTCTAGGCTACCTTCTTAAAATATTTTGAGGGGATCTGTCTTAGTCCATAACTTTACTGAGTGGCCTGAAGGTAAACTTGCAGGTCTTGCAGGTGATGGTGATCCAACTGTTCTGGATTCGTCTGATTGGGGAAACCTGATTAAATCTCCACAGAATGTTTTTTCCTTCAATCAAATCACCCCTTTTTTTGATCTCCAGTGACAGTAAGCCACGTTTATTCAGCCTGTCCTCATGAACCTTTCCAGGTATGCCCACCTTGAAGAAGTTGTGTTCTTCTCTCTGATGGGCTTTCCGTTTTAATCTTTTGGCTTATTCGCCTTCATTGTTTTCTGTCTCCTCTCCTGTGTTTGCTAAAACTCGTCTTTACAGCCACAACTCCTTTTTTATTGTCTTCAGCTCCACCTTCCCCCACATGGATTCCAGTTGCAGCTTCCTGTTTCGAATCTACCCAGCATTACAGGTATCTCTGAGGCATATAGCACTCCTCAGGCAGCCTTTCTTGAGCTCCACCCTCTGTGTCAAATGCGCCACATGAATACACACTCACACTGTCTCAGGCTGTCCTGGCCCAGGTTCCATTTCAATCTTCATCATTCTTTGGTTTAAGAGGAAACTTTTCCTTTCAGATGTTAGCTCCAAAACCCTCGGTAACAGATGCCCCTCTCTGGATTCCTTCCCTTGTTCCCTTCTCTCTGCCTCTATCCCTCCTCCTTGTTCACTTCATCTCATGCATTCAGTGTATCCCCCTGACCTGCCCCCTCTGATGCTGAGCAATCTGTGCTCAGCGAACAACTTAGTTTTAATCTTTATCCCTTGAAGTTCCCACCTTAAAGCATTTTAGGCATAAACTGATGTTGAACTCTTATGTCATTTTTGTCTTCATGCCCACTTCTCTGGACAGGAATCATAGAAGAAGAAGAAGAATCCCTACAGTATGGAAACAGGCCATTTGACCCAAGTCCACCCCAACCCTCCAAAGAATATCCTACCCAGACCCATTCCCCTACCCTACGTTACTCTACATTTCCCCAGACTAATGCACCTAACCTACACATCCCAGAACACTACGGGCAACTTAGCATGGCCAATTCACCTAAAACATAGAACATAGAACATTACAGCGCTGTACAGGCCCTTCGGCCCTCGATGTTGCGCCAACCAGTCATACCAATCTGAAGCCCATCTAACCTACACTATTCAATGTACATCCATATGCTTGTCCAATGACCACTTAAATGCACTTAAGGTTGGTGAATCTACTACCGTTGCAGGCAAAGCATTCCATACTCTTACTACTCTCTGAGTAAAGAAACTACCTCTGACATCTGTCCTACATCTATCACCCCTCAATTTAAAGCTATGCCCCCTTGTGCTCACTGTCACTATACTTGGAAAAAGGCTCTCCCTGTACACCCTATCTAACCCTCTGATTATTTTATATGTCTCTATTAAGTCACCTCTCAACCTTCTCTCTAACGAAAACAGCCTCAAGTCCCTCAGCCTTTCCTCATAAGACCTTCCCTCCATACCAGGCAACGTCCCAGTAAATCTCCTCTGCACCCTTTCCAAAGCTTCCACATCCTCCTTAGAATGCGGTGACCAGAACTGTATACAATACTCCAAGTGCGGCTGCACCAGAATTTTGTACAGCTGTAGCATAACCTCCTGGTTCTGGAACCCGATCCCTCTATTAATAAAACCTAAAGCACTATATGCCTTCTTAACAACCCTGTCAACCTGGGTGGCATTTTTCAAGGATCTGTGTACATGGACCCTGAGATCTCTATGCTCATCTACACTACCAAGAATCTTACCATTAGCCCATTACTTTGCATTCCGGTTACTCCGACCAAAGTGAATCATCTCACACTTGTCCGCATTAAGTTCCATTTGTCACCTCTCAGCCCAGCTCTGCAGCTTATCTGTGTCTCTCTGTAATCTGCAACATCCTTCGTCACTATCCACAACTCCACCGACCTTAGTGTCGTCTGCAAATTTATTAACCCACCCTTTTACGCCCTCATCCAGGTCGTTTATAAAAATGACGAACAGCAGTGGACCCAACACCGACCCTTGCGGTACACCACTAGTAACTGGATTCCAGGATGAACATTTCCCATCAACCACCACCCTCTGTCTTCTTTCAGCAAGCCAATTACTGATCCAAACTGCTATATCTCCCACAATCCCATTTGTCTGCATTTTGTACAATAGCCTACTGTGGGGAACCTTATCGAACGCCTTGCTGAAATCCATATGCACCACATCAACCGGTTTACTCTCATCTACCCGTTTGGTCACCTTCTCAAAGAACTCAATAAGGTTTGCGAGGCACAACCTACCCTTCACAAACCGGTGCTGACTATCCCTAATCATATTATTCTTTTCTAGATGATTATAAATCCTATCTCTTATAATCTTTTCCAACATTTTACCAATAACTGAAGTAAGGCTCACGGGTCTATAATTACCAGGGTTGTCTCTACTCCCCTTCTTGAACAGGGGAACCACATTTGCTATCCTCCAGTCTTCTGGCACTATTCCTGTAGACAATGACGATTTAAAGATCAATGCCAAAGGCTCGGCAATCTCCTCCCTGGCTTCCCAGAAGATCCTAGGATAAATCCCATCTGGCCCAGGGGACTTATCTATTTTCACACTCTGTAGGATTTCTAATACCTCTTCCTTATGAACCTCAGTCCCACCTAGTCTGTATCTCAGTATTCTCCTCAACAACATTGTTGTTTTCTAGAGTGAATACTGTCGAAAAATATTCATTTAGTGCTTCCCCTATCTCCTTTGACTCCACACACAACTTCCCACTACTATTCTTGATTGGCTCTAATCTTACTCTCATCATTCTTTTATTCCCTAAATACCTATAGAAAGCCTTAGGAGTTACCTTGATCCTATCCATCAACAACTTCCCATGTCTCCTCCTGACTCTTCTGAGCTCTCTTTAGGTTTTTCCTGGCTACCTTGTAACCCTCAAGCACCCTAACAGAGCCTACACATCTCATCCTAACATAAGCCTTCTTCTTCCTCTTGACCAGCGATTCCACTTCCTTCGTAAACCATGGTTCCCGCATTCTACAGCTTCCTTCCTGCCTGACAGGTACATACTTATCTCGGACACTCAGGAGCTTTTCCTTGAATGAGCTCCACATTTCTAATGTGCCCATCCCCTGCAGTTTCCTTCCCCATCCTATGCTTCCTAAATCTTGCCTAATCACATCGTAATTGCCTTTCTCCCAGCTGTAACTCTTACCCAGTGGTATACACCTATCCCTTTCTATCACTAAAGTAAACATAACAGAATTGTGATCACTATCACCAAAGTGCTCACCTACTTCCAACACCTGGCAGGGCTCATTACCCAGTACCAAATCTAATGTGGCTTTGCCCCTTGTTAGCCTGTTTACATACTGTGTAAACCCTCCTGCACACATTGGACAAAAACTGACCCATCTATAGTACTCATACTATAGTGTTCCCAGTCAATATTTGGAAAGTTGAAGTCCCCCATGACAACTCCCCTGTCTCTCTCACTCCTATCAAGAATCATCTTTGCTATCCTTTCCTCTACATCTCTGGAACTATTCAGAGGTCTCTAGAAAACTTCCAACAGGGTGACCTCTCCTTTCCTGTTTCTAACCTCAGCCCATACTACCTCATTGACGAGTCCCCAAACATCCTTTCTGCAACTGTAATACTGTCCTTGACCAACAATGCCACACCTCCCCCTCTTTTACCATCTGCATATCTAACTTGCACATCTTTGGACTGTGGGAGGAAACCGGAGCACCTGAAGGCAACCCACACAGACATGGGGATAAAGTGCAAACTCCACACAGTCACCCAAGGATGTCGAAACTGGGTCCCTGGTGCTGTGAGGCAGCAGTGCTAACCACTGAGCCATCGTGCTGCCCTCTCCCTACCACACAGAACCTTTCACCTATCTTCAATATTCCCCTTTTACGTGGACCCCTCCCTCTGGCCTTTCTTCTGTATTTGCTCACTTCATTGAGAACTGCTGACATGACATTAGCTACCTTAATATCTCTGCGTCCCTCACCCACTCAAACCTTCTGAACTTGCTGTATTCCATTCTCTCAAGTCTAACCCAGACTTTGTTATCAGTGTTGAGAGTGTGGTACTGGAAAAGCATAGCCAGTCAGGCAGCATCCAAGGAGCAGGAGGATCGACAGACTGAAAGGCTTATGTCCTAAACGTCGATTCTCCTGTCGCTCGGATGCTGCCTTACGGCTGTGCTTTTCCAGCACCACACTCTTGACTCTGACTTTGTTATCACTGCTGCTGATAAGGGGCATGCTGACCTCTCCCTTGCAGATGGTGAATGTAACTCTTAGACATCTTCTCCTACCTTCCCCCACCACTCAGCTCCAAGATTTTATTTCCAGGACTGTCACAAACCTCATCTCCTCTGGAGATTACCCCTCCACAGCTTCTTACCTCATAGTCCCTCACTATGCCTGCTTCTACCAAACATTAAGAGTTCTGAAAAAGATTCATAACAGACTTGAGATATTAACTCTCTTTCTCTTTCCACAGATGCTCCAGGCCTGCAGAGTTCCTCCAGCACTTTTTGTTTTTATTTCAGATTTCCAACAGTAAGTTTTATTATATTTGTAGGCCAACCTCCTAAACCAGTCTAGTGAAATTCTGTTCACTCCATCTAAGACAAGTATCCTCCTTGGCTTAGCAACTGAATTTGCATTAGATAATCCAGGTGTGATCTCACCAATGTCCTGTTCTTCAGCAATGAGATGAGTGGTATATCTGATCATCAATAAGGAATTAACTCTGAGCCAAGATAGGCTCCGCGTCTCAGTCACACAACAAACTATATGAGGAAACATGTGATAACTGAAATTTAACAATAATCTTTAGTCTTGTCTGACTTTTAGAACTACTCTGGACCCTTTTAGCATTCAAGACATTTCACTGAGTAAGGAAGAATTGGATCACAGCATCCCCTCGTAAGTAACGATGCTTCATAACTTATTTGTGGATTTTATAAATGTGCAATTAATGGAAGTGATGGTCTGTTGACTTATGAAAAATTGTATCAAGGAGAAAGCCAATCGTCCTAATTGTGCCTGTCCTGTACTCTTCAGTTGGATCTACTTGATTTAATCCCATGGGTCTCTGGAATTAACCATCCAATGCTGTCATGTGTAACATTGGGGTTAGAAGCAAGCACACAAAATGCTGGAAAAACTCAACAGGTCTGGCAGCATCTATGGAAACAGAAACAATTCTGAAGAAGAGTCATACTGGACTTGAAAATCTCGTTTCACTCATTAACTCTGTTTCTCCCTCCATAGATGCTGCCAGATCTGCTGAGTTTTTCCAGCAATATCTGAATATGATTCAGATTTTCATCATCGACAGTATTCAAGAGATTTGAGTACGGTTTGGTTGTTGTGTTACAGGATTGTAACTGTGCCTATTTTAACTTTTGCTTTAGTTACAGGAACAAAGCTTATGCTCCACCAACCTTCTCTTTCCATCCCCCTTCTTACTGTTGGAATTGTTGGCAGGCTACAAATGATGATCGACCCTTTACCCTGATTCCCAGCTTCAAACGTCACCTGTACATCCTCTGTTTGCAAACTCAACCCAAAATTCCACAGTTACTTGGATCTAAGATTATTTTTTCAGAAAGAATTCAAAACTCTCTGAGTATAGTATTGAAAGATTAATCCCAATCAAACGTTGACCCTAAAATCACCATTTGGGAAAGGGAGAGAAATCCGGGCTATAAGTCCCCAGTAAATATAAAAACAATGATGTCAGTAGCTCGACACTGTAAAATCATTCATTAATAACTATTTATTGACTACAATACCATGACTATCACTAATTAAGTTGAAGTTTTGCGTGTCGGAATAACCCGCGTTGGGATGTATCAATTCACTCAGAGTCCATGTTTCTGTGGCAACAAATACTTCAGAGCAGGATAAAGCAGTAAAACTGGTGAATGACACATACTGGTCAGACTTGTCTTGGATACCTCAAAATGGAGTTTGGCATTACCGCCACATTCATTTCCAAGTATTACTGAGTTTTCAATTTCTTTCCATTCCATGACTGACCAGAAACATCTCCCATGCTTACTGCATGCCTTCACATGTATTGGAAGGATTTGCAAGTTAATCCTCAAACTGCTTGACTGTGTTATGAACATGTGGTTCTTGGTCATTAGGCCATGGCCAGGGGTGGGGCGACTCAGACCCAGTGCTTCTGGCTCAGAGGCAGGGACAGTGACCACAGTGTTACAAGACCTCAATAAATAATTCATAGATATAAGTAAATATATTGTTACCTTGTAGTTTTATTAAAAAGTAAGTAATAGACATAATCCTCTCATAAAGTGCGTGGCAAAAGCTGTAACAACAGTTCAGTGTATGTGTAGATTAGCATTAACTAGAATAGAATACAATCCCTAAATGTGGAAACAAGCCATTTGGCCCAACAAGTCCACACTGACCCTGTGAAGACTAACCCACCCAGACCCATTCCCCTATTGCTCCACATTTGCCCTGACCAATGCACCTAACCCACACATCCCCAGAACACTATGGGCAATTTAGCATGGCCAAATCACCTAATCTGCATATTTTTGGACTGTGGGAGGAAACTGGAGCACCCGGAGGGAATCCACACAGACACTGGGAGAATGTGCAAACTCCACACAGACAGTCGCCCAAGGCTGGAATCAAACCTGGGTCCCTGGCGCTGTTCAGCAGCAGTGCTAGCCACTGAGCCACCATAGATTGCTGATTGTTAGGCTTAATTGAAATTAATGTTTTTAATTTCTGTAACCTGGTGAGACTGGTCTAGAATTAAGCTTCTTAGCCAGCTGACAAATGAGCAGCTTTGCATAACTAGAGTATTGGATAGCTTAGAGTCTTACATCAGAACAGGAGTAGGCCATTCAGCCCCTCAAATTTATTTTGCAAATCACTGAAATCATGGTTAATCTGTGGCCTAACTCCATTAATCTGTCTTTGGTCCATACCCTTAATACCTTTGCTTAACAAACATTTACCGATCTCAGTTTTAAAATTAACAACTGATATAGCATCAACTGCCATTTGTGGAAGAGCATTCCAAAGCTCTCCCACCCTTTATGTGCAGAAATGTGCTGGATGTTAACATCATTTTCAGAGCTTCAATAACGTTGGCCTGGTAAGCATTGTGTCAACATGCTTATTGTCTGCTTTTGGGATGCCATGTTAGTTTCTGAATGGCAGACAAAAGGAACCCCTTTCCACTCATGTCCTTTCTGGATAGTGTTATCTGTTCCACTCATGTTCTTTCTGGATAATGTTATCTGTTTCATACATGTCCGTTCTGGATAGTGTTATTTGTTCCACTCATGTCCTTTCTGGATAGTGTAATCTGTTCCACTCATGATTCTGGGTAATCCAAGATGGAGGATGGGAAAAATTTCTGGCTGTAACAGGCTGCTCCTTTTCTGAGGTATTTTAGGTATTGGAGATGATTTCCTCAAATTCCTGGGGCAGCAATTACTATTTTATATGCTGTTGCATTGTTTTGGAACTTCGGAGAAAAAATATCAAAACAACACATTTTTAAAAGAGAGAGGAACAGATAAAGGCAGCACATGATGACGTCAGTGCAGGAGAGAATGAGAGAGAGAAAGGACCCCACATTGCTAACTGACACAGCAGTGAACCTGCGCAGTTACTGCCTTTGCTATTTGAATTCATGTATTGCTGGACTTTGGAGTGTGTCAGGGAAAATGAACAAACAGCGAAATTCATAACTGATCTTGAAGAACCTGTTTGGGAGATGTCACAGCACAGAAACAGACAAGTGAATATTTTTAAGTGTGGCCTACAGAATGTCTGCAGTAGTGACTAGAGTTAGTTATTCCTTGATTATATGCATTATTGAGATATATCTCTTGATTAAACTTAAAAATATCAGCCATAAGTTTTAAGTTAGCCTGGAGTTTTATAGAGAAATAAGACTGTGCTATTTTCTGGTTCTGCAGATTGGAAGAACCAAAAATGGCCTTTAGTAGAACAATATGCTTTTTTTATTAGATTAGATTACTTACAGTGTGGAAACAGGCCCTTCGGCCCAACAAGTCCACACCGACACTCTGAAGAGCAACCCACCCAGACCCATTCCCCTACATTTACCCCTTCACCTAACATTACAGGCAATTTAGCATGGCCAATTCACCTAACCTGCATATCTTTGGACTGTGGGAGGAAACCGGAGCACCCGGAGGAAACCCACACAAACTCAGGGAGAATGTGCAAACTCCACACAGACAGTTGCCTGAGGTGGGAATTGAACCCAGGTCTCTGCCACTATGAGGCAGCAATGCTAACCACTGTGCCACCGGGTCCCCTGAAGATCAGCAAGGCAGCCTTTGTGCGAAATCACAGGAGATGAGGGAGATACTAAATGAGTATTTTGTATCGGCATTTACTGTGGAAGAGGACATGGAAGGTATGGAATGTAAGGAAATAGATGGTGACATCTTGAAAAATGTCTATATTACAGAGAAGGAAGTGCTGGATGTCTTCAAACGCACAAAAGTAGATAAATCCTCAGGACCTGATCAAGTGTTCACTAGAACTCAGAGGGAAGCTAGGGAAGTGTTTGCTGGGCCCCTTGCTGAGATATTTGTATCATCGGCAGTCACAGATGAGGTGCCAGAAGATTGCATGTTGGATAACGTGGTGGTGCCACTTTTTAAGAAAGGTTGGAAGGACAAGCCAGGGAACTATAGACTAGTGAGCCTGACATCGGTGGTGGGCAAGTTGTTGGAGGGAATCCTGAGGGACAGGATGTACATGTATTTGGAAAGGCAAGGACTGATTAGGTATAGTCAACATGGCTTTGTGCGTGGGAAATCATGTCTCACAAACTTGATTGAGTTTTTTGAAGAAGTAACAAAGAGGATTGATGAGGGCAGAGCGGTGGACGTGATCTATATGGAGCTTAAAAATGTGTTGCTGGAAAAGCGCAGCAGGTCAGGCAGCATCAAAGGAGCAGGAGAATCGACATTTCAGGCATATGCCCTTCTTCAGGACCTCTATATGGACCTCAGTAAGGCGTTCAACAAGGTTCCCCATAGGAGACTGGTTAGCAAGGTTAGATCTCACGGAATACAGGGACAACTAGCCATTTGGATACAGAACTGGCTCAAAGGTAGAAGACAGAGGGTGGTGGTGGAGGTTGCTTTTCAGACTGGAGGCCCGTGATCAGTGGAGTGCCACAAGGATCGGTGCTGGATCCTCTACTTTTCGTCATTTATGTAAATGATTTGGATGTGAGCATAAGAGGTACAACCGATGTCAGTTAGTAAATTGGAGGTGTAGTGGACAGCGAAGAAGGTTACCTCAGATTACAATGGGATCTTGATCATCAGATGGGCCAATGGGCTGAGAAGTAGCAAATGTGGTTTAATTTGGATAAATGCGAGGTGCTACATTTTGGGAAAGCAAATCAGGGCAGGGTTTATACATTTAATGGTAAGGTCCTAGGGAGTGTTGCTGAACAAAGAGACCTTGGAGTACAGGTTCATAACTCCTTGAAAGTGGAGTCACAGGTAGATAGGATAGTGAAGAAGGCATTTGGTATGCTTTCCTTTATTGGTCAGGGTATTGAGTACAGGGGTTGGGAGGTCATGTTGCAGCTGTACAGGACATTGGTTAGACCACTTTTGGAATATTGTGTGCAAACCTGGTCTCCTTCCTATCGGAAGGATGTTGCGAAACTTGAAAGGGTTCAGAAAAGATTTACAAGGCTGTTTCCAGGGTTGGAGGATTTGAGCTATAGGGAGAGGTTGAATAGGCTAGGGCTGTTTTCCCTAGAGTGTCAGAGGCTGAGGGGTGACCATATAGAGGTTTATAAAATCATGAGGGGCATGGATAGGATAAGTAGACAAAGTTCCCTGGCGTGGGGGAGTCCAGAACTAAAGGGCATAGGTTTAGGGTGAGAGGAGAAAGATATGAAAGAGACCTGAGGGGCAACCTTTTCATGCAGAGGGTGGTATGTATATGGAATGAGCTGCCACAGGAAGCAGTGGAGGCTGGTACAATTGCAACATTTAAAAGGCATCTGGATGGGTATATGAATAGGAAGGGTTTAGAGGGATATGGGCTGGGTGCTGGAAGGTGGGACTAGATTGGGTTAGGATATCTGGTCAGCATGGACGAGTTGGACCGAAGGGTCTGTTTCAATGCTGTACATCTCTATGACTCTATGTCCTTTCTGGATAGTGTTATTTGCTCCATTCATGCCCTTGATACCTATTGAATTCAGCTTCTAACCAAATTATTGTATCTGCAAGATGGCTTAATTCTCCCTTTTCTTAATCTCATGACAAAATGTACCCTTGTTGGTAAATTCTACAGAATCAGATAAAATGGGTCCCCAGCAAAAGAAACAAAAGCCAAGGTAAAGAACTTGTTGATTGATATGATCTGCACTTTCTTTACTTTTGGAACAATTATTCATACCTTTTTACTCTAGATTTGATTATTCTAATCCTCTCTCAACCGCTCTCCTATCCTCACAAAATTGAACTCATATAAAGGTCCACTGCACTGTCCAATCTGACATTAACTCCTGTCTTTCAAACTTCCCTGTGCTCATTGATCACTATTGGCTCCTGGTTTATCAGTGCCTTGATTTTAAAATTCTCACACTTGTTTTTAAATCCCTTAATAACTTTGACCCTTCTTATTTCAACATCCTCTGCTGCCTGTACAATCACAAGATCTCTTATTGTGAATAAGAATCCCTAATTCTGGATTCTTCTGTATCACCTTATTTAATCTTGTGAGGTCCTGCCTCTGGGTGCCTGGGTACAATGCTCTGGAATCCCCTCCTTCAGCCTTTCCATCTGCCTGTCTTCTCCTGTGAGTGGTTCCATTATAGCTTTCCTATATTCTTTTGTAATTCACTTTGAAATTTTGTGCCAAATGCTGCTTGGTAGCACTTCTAGTCTGATATAATTGCAAGTTGTTGTTAAAGAGTGATACCATATGGTGTGACCACATTTACTGAAGCTGCACTTGAGAACACAGTTCAACTGCTACAATGTCAGATGCTTTCCAAAAATAGGGACCATTAGACCAAAGTGGACAAATTGACTTAAGACTGAATCTCTGATTTGTGAGCTACAGCAAAGAATGAAAACAGGCATTGTGATGAGTATCAGAGATCCTGCCAAATATAGTGGCAAAAGCTAGGTATAATCTTTGTTGTAGGTAAAAACAAGAACTGCAGATACTGGAAATGGAGTCTAGATTAGAGTGGTGCTGGAAAAGCACAGCAGGTCAGGGAGCATCTGTGGAGCAGGAAAATAGACATTTCAGGCAAAAGCCCTTCATCAGGATTACAGGCAGAGTGCCTTCAGAGTGGAGAGATAAATGAGGGCGGGGGGGGGGGAGAGAGTAGCATAGAGTACAATGGGTGAATGTTGGGGATGGAGGTGATAGGTCAGCGAGGAGGGTGGAGTGGATAGGTGGAAAGGAAGATAGGCAGGTAGGACAAGTCATGGGGACAGTGCTGAGCTGGAAGGTTGAAACTGAGGTGAGCTGGAGGAAGGGAAAATGAGGAAACTGGTGAAGTCCACAATCTTTGTTGTTCCATTTTCTGCAAATAGACAGATTGGCAGGCGTCTGGATTAGTGGTGCTGGAAGAGCACAGCAGTTCAGGCAGCATCCAAGTAGCTTCGAAATCGACGTTTCGGGCAAAAGCCCTTCATCAGGAATAGGCGTTGCAGGCAAAGCTTGGGGAACCTTGGAAACAGTCCTTGACAAACAATTATGGGATGGAGGAAGGAGGGCCTGTTGGAAGGGGGGTGGTTGGTGAGTAATGCCAGGAGTTGGGATGGAAAGTGTTTGGCTGTGATCACTATAGCGTGGAGATTGATGTTTGAGGTGAAGGTTTGGAATTATTAAGGGGCAGAGAAAGGGAGCTAAAGACTTTGCTGAACACTTAATGGGAGCTCTTATGCTTCTCCTCGCCCACAGGTGGTACTGTTTAAAAGGGCCTCCCTTTTCTTGACTGCTGGCGTATGTGCTTCAACTATGAAATTTCAAAATACTATGAAAGTGAACCTGTAATAGATGTCCTCCTGACATGATCTATGGTGGAGCATATGTTTCATAATCAAACAATAAGCATTAATTTCCATTAAATCCTAATTTTCTCCCCTGTAGGAGTGAACTTTTTGTTGAGGTACAGCGCTCTCACCCAGAGAGTCCTGAAGCACCTTTGAGCATTGACTAGGACAGTGAACGTCGGTAGGAAACCTATTTATTGCACCATTGACAGCCTCAATTTCAATGCCTCACCCTCTTCCTACTTTAGAATTCCTCCCTGTCAACACCCAAATCTTGCTGCCAAATTCCTTTCTAGCCAAAATCTGTCCCTCTGATTTGTGTTCTAACCTTTAAACTCTCTTCCTCATTCCATCTCTCTTGTACTTTTCACTACTCACTTTTCATTTTATTTCCTGCAAAGCATTTCATGGCATTTTCCCGATGTGAGGAGCTGCTTTTTAGAATAAAGCCAGGTATTTACCCTAACCAGTGTAGTTTCCTGTTGGAGAAGCAAACTGGTGTAGGATCATTTGTGCTTGCTGTCCTAACACTTTGTCTCATTAGAAGTGAGGTCAGTCAAGACTCTAAGGTGCTCTAACCAATGGTTTTAATAACATGAACACGAGTCATGCTGATAGGTTTGCATGCAACAGTTAAATCTGTAATACAATTAAAACCTGAAATGGCCACTTCTTTTGCCTTGTGAACACTGGGAGGTTAATTCACTGGTTGGTAGGAGTTTAATAAATTACCCACTTCTTGCTTGTGAATTTCCTGGTGCGGCTCCTGCATTGAGCACTATCCCGTCGACTGATTCTTGCAACATTCTTGCTGACAATCTCTTCTCTTGGTAATTTTCCTTTCTCTTTTGCCCATGATTTATATAGATTGTTACCAAACAGTTCATGGTATTTACAAAGATTAGTCACAGCCTCCAAAGGCCTCACTGTCTGTACCCTTCCAGATTGTCTTCCATAATACCTTGGTCACACTTTCCCTACATGTCCTTCTGAACATGCTTACTAGTTCTTTTAACTAAATTTCTGCTCCTTTTTGGCAGGAAATCACTACAGGTAAAGTCCAGGAATTCTTCACTGGAAGTCCTCCTGACATGATTATTGTTATTACTTTTATTTTAACTCAGCAGGACGTGGGGCAGTTGGAGTAGTCTATCTGCTACTCTATAAACATTGAATCGAGGGTTACACCTAGATCAAACTCGAACTCTATGCCTTAGTCCCAGAATAAGCTAACTGAGAATAACCTAACAGATTTTGATTAAATTTGACAGTAATATTTAGCTTTCTCTAAATTTAGTATACAAGTGGCTGAAATTAAAAGATCAGAGAGTAAGACCGAAATGGACCACAGCCTCCCAATGTAAGTGAAGTTACTTCACAAGTAACTTATCTCTAGCATTTACGATGCCTGTAAGATGTATATTATTTTTACAACTAATATGTCGTGGAATCACAGAAATTGCAGCTCAGACGGAGACAACTGGCTCACCATGCCACTTGGCTCAACTAGATCAACTCACGTCAATCATCATCTTTACCCAGGTCAGTGATTAACAGGCAATAATTATTAGGGATACACTACAACAATTGAATCCCATTCCACAGAATCATAGAACAGTAGAGTAGAGATGGAAACCATTTGACCTGCTGAGTTTGCACTGGCTCTTGTGAGAAATAATGCAGTGAATCTAATTCCCCCTCCCCCCCCCCCTTCCCATTGCCCTGGATTTTTTTTCCATCTCCAAATAATTCTACCTGGACCAATTTCTTCCAGCTGTGTCTTAAGCATTGGAGGAGCAATGGCCTAGTGGTATTATCACTGGACTGTTAACCCAGATACCTAAGGGGCCCGGATTCAAATACTGCCACGGTAGATGGTGGAATTTGAATTCAGTAAATATCTGGAATTAAGAAACTAAGGGTGACCATGATTGATTGTTGGAAATGTCTATTTGGTTCACTAATGTCCTTAAGGGAAACTGCCATCCTTACCTGGTCTAGTCCACATGTGAGTCCAGATCCATGGCAAGTGGTTGACTCTTAACTGCCCTCTGGGCAATTAGGGATGGACAATAAATACTGCCTAGTTAGCAATGCCCTCATCCTATCATTGTGCCAAATTGCCACCATCAGCTTGCCCTCTCATTATTTCTGTGATGTCCACTTGTTGTATAACCCGCTGAGATACATGTGTCCCTTCAAAAGTTTGGAAATTCAGCAAAGGTAGTGTGGGAGGTTTAAGCTGCAAAACAGATTTAAGACCTTTCAGTAGCTAGTGGGCAGGAAATCACAATGTTTGGGTCTTCCCAGCCATGTATATCATGGGATTTATTACATTTCTTTGCAGTCACCTCATGGTGACCAGTGTCACTGCAATGTTGTATCTGTAAAATGGCTCCCCCAACCTCAGAAGCTACCTCCATAGTGCCACTATTGTTAACTATCCTTCAATAGCGCCCACATGGCAATGGAGGCTGGTGACTATACCTAGACTATGCTGTATGACCTCTTGAAGCTGGAACCCAGCCACCATCCCGCATTGAACTGAATTGCCACAGACAATTTCTTATCTTTCCCTTTTCCTGAAGGCAAGATTGGAGTTTGCAGGTCTGGGAGAGACCGTATTACTCAGCTGTAGGTAGTCAATTGACCTCCTTAATGTCCTATTAAGGACAATTTTTGAACATCAACTGGAATTTCCCAGTTACTGAAGCAGAGGAGGATGACCTAGAGTTGGCATCTAGTTGCAAAATCGAGTTTGACAATACCCCGGGCAGGTTCAAAGCCCCTTCCTGACGGTTGTAATTGCAGCCACAGGCCATCCTCTAGAGGGACTCCCCTGCCACAACAATGACCTGGCTACTGAGACAATCTTTCTATCCCAAGCACTTCAAAATTGCTAGAGTGGGGGAAACAAACGTGGGACATCACTTCCTTCACGCACCTGAAAAGGCAGCCTGCTGCTACTTCAGTGCTGAGGGGTATCATATTGGTCCATCCAGTTTCAGGAGCCTGAATGGAAATAGCTCTGAACTCTGACAATGAATTGGGTCAATATTTAGAAAAGCAAAACTATCCCACTGTGGGGGAGGAGATGGCCTAGTTCGCTAGATATTAATCCAGACACGAAACTAATGTTCTGGGGATCCAGTTTTGAACTGGGGGCCTTCAATGTACAAGCGTGGCTCTGCAGCAGTATTATTGATCGAGTTAGTCGGGTCCTAAAGGACATAGCTGCTAGACTGTGTCTGTGTCAGGTGAAGGAACCAACAAGGGGGCAAACGAAATGGACTTCATCCTTACCAATCTGCCAACTGCAGATACATCTATCCGTGACAGTATGGGTAAGAATGATTGCTGCACAGTCCTTGTGAGATGGAGTCCCGCCTTCAAATTGAGAATACCCTCCATTGTTTTATATGGTGCTATCACACAAAATGATAGCTGAGTGAGACAAATTTTGGACATATCTAGCAACTCAAGACTGGGCATCTATGAGGTGCTGTGGGCCATCAACAGCAGCAGAATTGTACTCCAAAACACTCTGTAACCTCATGGCCCAGCATATCCCCCATTCAATTATTACCTTCAAGCCAGGTGGTCAAGGGAATCGATGTTTCGGGCATAAGCCCTTCTTCAGAAGAAGGGCTTATGCCCGAAATATTGATTCTCCCGCTCCTTAGATGCTGCCTGACCTGCTGCGCTTTTCTAGCAACACATTTTTCAGCTCTGATCTCTAGCATCTGCAGTCCTCACTTTCTCCTAGCCAGGTGATCAACCCTGGTTCAATGGAGAGTGCAGGAGGTACTACCAGGAGCAACACCAGCCATACCTGAAGATGAGGTGTCAATCTGGTGAAGCTACCAAACTGGACTACTTGTGTACCAAACAGCATAAGCAGGAAGTGACAGATCTAATTAAGCCCACAACCAACAGGCAGATCTTAGCTCTCCACAAGCAGTCATGAACGGGGGTGGACAATTAAACAACTCACTAGAGGAAGCGGCTCCACAAATATCTCCACCCCTCAATGATATAAGAGCCCCCCACATCAGTGCAAAAGATAAGGCTGAAGCTTTTGCAGCAGTCCTCAGCCAGATGTGCTCAATGGATGATCCATCTTGGCTTTCTCCAGTGTTCCCAGCATTACAGATACCAGTCTTCAGCTAATTTGATTCACTCCACATTATATCAAAAAATCATTGGAGACACTGGGTATTGCAAAGGCTATGGGCCCTGACAACAATCAAACAATAATGCGGAAGGGCTTGTGCTCCTGAACTTGCTGTTCCCCAGTCAAGCTTTTCTAGTACAGTTATAACACTGGCAACTACCTGACAATGTGGAAAATTGCCCAGGTGTGTCTTATCCATGAAAAGCAGTACAAATGCAACTCAGCCAATTGCTACCCCAATCGGTCTACTCTTGATCATCAGTAAAGTGATGGTGACCAGTGTCACTGCAATGTTGTACCTGTAAAATGGCTCCCCCAACCTCAGAAGCTGCCTCCATAGGCAGATCATCAGTAAAGTAGTTTTTGTTTCTTCAAACCTTTTTTTATCAATGCATTGTTCACCTCAAGCTCAACTGCAAGGCTGTAAACCCTAATCACAACAGGATACTTGAGGCACCCATTACCTCTGTCAGAAACTAAAACTATGTTCTTTCTTCTTTAAAGTACATATAGAAACACAAATCAATCTTAAAGGTATCAATCATTTCTCCACTTTGGAAACCAAGTCTCAAGTTAATAATGATAGTATATCATGAACCTACTTCACAACAGAATGAAAACTAATCAATTTTTATGGGAACAGGAGTGTACCAATCAGCTTGATTGATCCCTCCCACCATTTATCACTCTATTTGCTGATCTACTGTGTTCTCAGCAAATCCATCTGCAACCTTGCCTATCTCTGTCACTTCGTCCATTCCTGTAGCTCTCCAAGATCGCTATTCTCTTCCAATTCTGGCTTCATCCCTTATTTTCATTGCTCCACTTTTGGCACCTGTGCCTTTAGCTGCCAGGATCTCAAACTCCAGATTTCCTTCCCTAGACTTCTCCATCTCTTTTCTTTTCCTTTAAGACACTCCTTGGCTGATCTTTTGGTCACCTGCCCTGATGTCTCCTTGTGCTAAAAATGTTCTTAATAATTATTAATTGTTCTTTGACATTCTGCTATATATGTATGTTGCTGTCCAATGTAATCATGACTGAGATATTTCTTTCCTTGTCATTGATTTATTTTCAAATTGTGAGTTTATATTTTCTTTCTTCCTTGTTCACTAGATATTCACAACGGCTTGGAAATAAGAAATCAGCATCAATTACAGTCATGAATGTGTCAGCTGTATCTTATGGCAAATTTTCGTTAAAGTGGTGGCCGAATCGTAAAGACTACCAAAAATCTTTCATCACAGCGACAGCCAGTGGCATCAGCACCCGTACAATCTAATGTTTGAACTGATGCCCCTCACGTGGAGAGGTGCTCATTCCTGGTTGAGGAGGCATCTCTGTAGCACTGGGGCAAAAATTAGGTGAAGCAAGGAAACCATCTGATCCGAACTGGAGAGAGGGGACTAAAATGGAATGAACAATCCTGGAACATTCCAGAAATTAATGGAGTAAATTACATTTGTTAATTATTAAATAAACAAGGATAGTTAGTGTTAAAATGCAAGCAACTAGCAAGATCTCCATGGCTACAATATTGTACATTTTATTTGAGTGGTCTTGGATGGGTTTAATGACTAGAAATGGTTGAGCATTCCAATATTTGTTATTAAAAAGAATGCCACCACAGCACCTTATATTAGAGAAGGACAACAATTAAACGTAATTGCTTTTCAATTTAAGTTTTGTCTGACTTTTTTCTTTCCATTTTATCACTCAGAAATTATTTTAATCAGTGGATGCTTCCTCTGGGGCCCTTGTTAGGATGGGTTTTATACTGCGTTCATCTTGCAATGCATTTAAAAGCAACACACATCTTCCCAACCATTTTCCATCGAACCTAATGCTGTACACAAGTTGGCTACTATTGCTACATCTGGGCAGGTTCCTCTCGCTCTTAAACAGAAGAACAAGCTCGTGTTTTCCTCAGTGATCATATGAATAATCCTTATGCCAACAGGACAAATTAAGCTGAAAGCCCAATGCAATGGAAAGTGGGAAATCTTGGAGCTGCAGACAGTAGATGTTAAAACCCTCTCATCTCTGCTGAAGTGAGTCATAGAGATGTACAGCATGGAAACAGACCCTTCAGTCCAACTTGTCCAGGCCGACCAGATATCCTAAATTAATCTAATTCCATTGGCCGACATTTGGCCCATATCCCTCTAAACCCTTCCTATTCATGTACCCATCCAGATACCTTTTTATTAAAAATAATGCTTGGACTGGTAATGCTAAGTGTTCCAGAATTGATTCACAATCTTTCGCTGGCCACTGTAGAACAGATCCGAAGAGATTAGAAAAAGATGTTCATGGGTTTTGGATGTCTTTCTGGTGAAGGTCTCCTGGAAGCAGATAAGGGTAGGAGATCAACTCATCATCTGTCAATGGGAGTCTCTGCTGTCCTCAAGACCAGTTTCAGGAGATGCAGAAGAAGGAGTAATCAATAAAGTGATTGCTCCCACAGACTGGATTAGCAACATGGTCGCTGTCGAAACAAACCTGGAAAATTGAGAGTATACATACATCCAAGGGATCTCACTACTCCATGCAAAACATCGAAGAAGCTTATCAAGTCTTTACTCCCCTGGTGCAAAGGATGATTACTAGCAAGTGAAGCTGGATAAAAGCATAAATTTTAAATTATACCCTGGACTCCATTCAGGAGATACATAGAGTCATAGAGATGTACAGCATGGAAACAGACCCTTCGGTCCAACCCGTCCATGCCGACCAGATATCCCAACCCAACCTAGTCCCACCTGCCGCACCCGGCCCATATCCCTCCAAACCCTTCCTATTCATAAACCCATCCAAATGCCTCTTAAATGTTGCAATTGTACCAGCCTCCTCCACTTCCTCTGGCAGCTCATTCCATTCACGTACCACCCTCTGTGTGAAAACGTTGCCCCTTGGGTCTCTTTTATATCTTTCCCCTCTCACCCTAAACTTATGCCATCTAGTTCTGGACTCCCTGACCCCACTGAAAAGACTTTGCCTATTTATCCTATCCATGCCCCTCATAATTTTGTAAACCTCCTTAAGGTCACCCCTCAGCCTCCAACGTTCCAGGGAAAACAGCCCCAGCCTGTTCAGCCTCTCCCTATAGCTCAAATCCTCCAACCCTGGCAACATCCATGTAAATCTTTTCTGAACCCTTTCAAGTTTCACAACATCTTTCCAATAGCAAGGAGACCAGAATTGCACACAATATTCCAACAGTGGCCTAATCAATGTCCTGTACAGCTGCAATATGACCTCCCAACGCCTGTACTCAATACTCTGACCAATAAAGGAAAGCATACCAAACGTCGTCTTCACTATCCTATCTATATGTGACTCTACTTTCAAGGAGCTATGAACCTGCACTCCAAGATCTCTTTGTTTAGCAACACTCCCTAGGACCTTACCATTAAATGTATAAGTCCTGCTAAGATTTGCTTTCCCAAAATGCAGCACCTCGCATTTATCTGAATTAAACTCCATCTGCCACTTCTCAGCTCATTGGCCTGTCTGGTCCAGATCCTGTTGTAATCTGAGGTAACCCTCTTCACTGTCCACTACACCTCCAATTTTGGTGTCATCTGCAAACTTACTAACTGTACCTCTTACGCTCACATCCAAATCATTTATGTAAATGACAAAAAGTAGAGGACCCAGCACCGATCCTTGTGGCACTCCACTGGTCACAGGCCTCCAGTCTGAAAAACAACCCTCCACCACCACCCTCAGTCTTCTACCTTTGAGCCAGTTCTGTATCCAAATGGCTAATTCTCCCTGTATTCCGTGATATCTAAACTTGCTAATCAGTCTCCCATGGGGAACCTTATCGAACGCCTTACTGAAGTCCATATAGGTCACATCTATCACTCTGCCCTCATCAATCCTCTTTGTTACTTCCTCAAAAAACTCAAATCAAGTTTGTGAGACATGATTTCCCACGCACAAAGCCATGTTGACTATCCCTAATCAGTCCTAGTCTTTCCAAATGCATGTACAACCTGTCCCTCAGGATTCCCTCCAACAACTTGCTCACCACCGACAGTTGGTTGCACTTGCCATTTGATATTTTCACTGCTCTGGAAGAGTACAAAGCAGACAGCATGAAGTGGTGAGTAACTACTCCAAAGCAGAAGCTATTGTGGATGATTTCCTAGCCTACAGATGCAGTGGCAGAGTGAAGAAGTCATTGCAGACTACAATTGGAACCTAGTGTGATTACTAGAGTGAGTTCACCGGGTGATTAGAGAGAGAGAGAGAGCAAGAGAGGGTCATCAACATAGAAACAGGCTCTTCGGCCTACCATGTTTATGCAGACTTACAAATGCCAAACTACACACATTCCATTTATCTGCTCATTGTCCATAGCTCTGACGTTTTAAGGACTCACCCAGAAGCTGCTTAAATGTTGGAAGAGTACTGGCTTCCATCACCCTCTCAGACAGTGTGTTCCATATACCTACTATCCTCTAGGAGAAAGCAATTTCCTCAGATCTCTAAACCACTTATTCGTCTTGTAAATGTGCCCTCTGATCTTAGATACTTCTGCCATGGGGAAAGGGTTCTCTATCCTGTCCATATCTCTCATTATTTTGTTTACCTCAATCAGATCCCCCTCAGCCGCCTCTACTGCAATGAAAACAAACCCAACCTATTCAGTCTCTCCTCATAACTTAGACTTTCCATCTCATGCACCATCCTGGTGAATCTCCTCTGCAGCCTCTCCAGTGCAATCATCTCCTTCCAATAATGTGGTGACCAGAACCGTACACAGTATTTCATCATTGGCCTGAGTAATGTTTTATAAGGTTGTCACAAGACCTCCTAGCTCCTATATTCTACATCCCAGGTAATGAAGACATGCATCTTTATGCCTTCTTTACCACGCTGTCTCCCTTGCTGACACCTTTAGGGATCTGTGGACTTGTATATCAAGGTCCCTTTGTTCCTCAGTATTCTCTAGGGATCTTCCATTCATGTTGTATATCTGTCCCTTATTAGATCTCCCAAAATGCATCACCTCTCAGGATTGAATTCCAATTTACCAGCTGATCAATAGACTGTAGCCTGACACCATCCTCCTCAACAACACCACGAATTTTTGTATCATCTGCAAACTTACTAATTATCACCTTGGATGTGAATGTAGAAGGTATAATGTATATAACAAACAGCAAGGGTCCCAGCACCATGCTTCGGTGAATGCTTGGTGCCTGCAGTCTTGTCCAATAGCTAATCGTTTGTATCTTTGTGCCTACGGCTATAGTAATCTGAAAATGCTGATCTCAGGTGCTAAGCATCGGCTCTTGTGGTGCAGTGGTAGTGTTCCTACCTTTGAGCCAGAATACCTGCATTCATGCCCCACCTGCTCCAGAGCAGTGTAATAACATTTCTGAACAGGTTGAATTGAAAACACCCCTGGTCACAGGCTTTCAATCACAAAAAGAACCTTACAGCATCGCCCTTTCCCTTCTATATGGAAGCTAATTTTAGATCTAATTTTCCAATTTGCCTTGGATTCCGTGGGGTCTTATCTTTTGGACCAACCTTCCATGTGAGACCATGTCAAAGGCCTTACTGAATTCCATGTAAACTAGCCTCATTAATGTATTTAGTAAACTTTTCAAAACACTCAATTAAATTAGTCAAACGCGATCTCCCTCTCCCACAGGGAGGCAATGGCCTAGTGGTACTATTGCTGAACTCTTAACCCAGGTACCCAGGTATTGTTCTGGGGATTTGAACCCTGGCATGGTAGATGGTGGAATTTGAAATCAATGTGTCTGGAATTAAGAGTCTGTGATGACCAGGAATCCATTGTTGATTGGGAAAACCCATCTGGTTCACTAATGTCCTTCATGGAAGGAAACTGCTGTCCTTACCTGATCTGGCCTACATGTGACTTCAGACCAACGGCCATGTGGTTGACTCTTAACTACACAACTAGGGATGGGCAATAAACCTGATTATCCAGCGATGCCCTCATCCCATGAGTGAGTAAGAAAAACGAGTAAATAAAAATCTGTGCTCACTACCCCGATCAATCCTGACCTTTCCAAGATTTGATTGATCGTGTCTCTCAGAATTGTTTCCAATGATTTCCTTACCACTGACCATTAAATGAACTGGTCTGTAATTACCTAGCATATACCTGCTGTTGTTTTTGAATAACAGGGTGGAGCGGATACGTGGTAAGGAAGATGGACAGGTGACACAGTTCAAGAGGGCAGTGCTGAGTTGGAGTGTTGAATCTGGGGCGAGGTGGGAGGAGGGGAAATGAGTAAACTAGTGAAATCAACATTGATATTTCCTGGCCCCTCTTTGCCCTGCTGACTTCTTTCTGAAGCAACTCCCTACATTCTCCATATAGTTGAAGAGGCTCCTCGGTTTATAATGCATTGTACATTATTTGACATATGCTTTCTTCTTTTCCTGTATAAAACTCTCAATATCCCTTGACATCCAGCATTCTCTTGACTTGCTGCCCTTACTCTTCACTCTTAGAAGAACATGCTGGTCCTGAATTCTCAATGTATTACTTTTAAAAGGGTCCCACCTCCCAAATGTAGATTTACCTGTGAGTAGCTGCTCCTAGTCTATGTATACTAGATCCTTTCTAAAGATACTGAAATTGGCCCAATGTAGACATGTAACTTCTGCACAATCTCTATTCCTTTTCATAGTAACTGAAATTCAGAGTCCGCTGACCCTCTGAAGAATATCCCACCCAGACCCATCCCCCTATTACTCTACATTTACCCCTACTAATCCACCTAACCTACACATCCCTGAACACAATGTGAAGTTTAGTTTGGCCAATTCACCTAACCCTGCACATCCTTGGACTGTGGGAGGAAACTGAAGCACCCAGAGGAAATCCAAACAGACACAGTGAGAATGTGCAAACTCCACACTGATAGTCACCCAAGGCTGTGAGGCAGCACTGCTAACCATTGAGCCACGGTGGTCACTATCCCAAAAATGCTTGCCCACTGATTCTTCATCTTTTACTGGTTTCATTCCCCAGGGTTAGGTCTAGCACTGTCCCATCTCTAGTAGGCCTATCTACATATTGGTGCATAAAGCTCTCCTTGATGCATTTTAAAATTTATATGCTGTCTAATCCTTTCACACCAAGGCAATCCCAGTTAATTTTAACAAGGTTGAAATTCCCTATAACAATAACCCTGTTTCTCTCGCAGTTCTTTGTGATTTGTCTCCATATCTGCTCCTCTAATTCAGTCTTCTACAATTTCAATATTACCTTCCTACTCTGATGTCCCTACTAGAACATAAGAATTAGGAGCAGGGATAGGCAATTCAGCTGTGCAAATCAATGAGGTAAAAGCAATAACTGCAGATGCTGAAAACCAAATACTGGATTAGTGGTGCTGGAAGAGCACAGCAGTTCAGGCAGCATCCAACGAGCAGCGAAATCGACGTTTCGGGCAAAAGCACCACTAATCCAGAATTCAGCTGTGCAAGCCTACTATGCCATTTATGGCTGAACTCCTCTTGGTCTTAACTCCACTTTCCGACCCATGGTCTATAACCTTTCAACCCATTGCTAATTTAAAAATCTGTCTCTCTCCTCCTCAAATTTACTCAATGGACTGGCTTCATTGCACTCTGGGGTTGTGGATTCGACAGATTAATAAAGTCGAGAACACACTACTTTATCATCTGCCCTGTTTACCTGTGCTGTCACTGTCAGTCATCTGTGCACATGTACACCAAGACTGAGTGCTTAGTGGCATGGCGTAAAGGCAACAATCTCTCCATCTACATCAGCAAAATGATGGAACTGGCCACTGACTTCAGGAAGAGGCGAGGAGGATACTCTCCCCCCCCCCCCCCCCCCCCTGCATCAATGGTGATGAGGTGGAGACGATTAAAAGTATCAAGTTCCTGGGGGTGGAGATCAACAATCTGTCCTGGTCCAACCCTGTCAACACAACAGTCAAGAAAACACACCAATGCCTCTACTTTCTCAGGCGGCTAAGGAAATACAGCATATCCACAAGGACTCTTACCAATTTTTATAGATGCACCACAGAAAGCATTATATTTGGACGCTTCATAGCATGGTTTGGCAAATGTTCTTCCCAAGACCACAAGAAACTACACAGAGTTGTGAACACAGCCCCATGTCCATCACGCAAACCAGCCTTCCTTCCATTGACTCCATCTATACTTCTCACTGCCTCAGGAAAGCAACCATAATAATCAAAGACCCCTCCCACACCGGTTCCACCTTCTTGCATCGGGCAGAAGATATAAAACTTTGTATACACATGCAAATAGATTCAAGAGTATCTTCTTCCCCACTACTATCAGACTTCTCAAATTTTAAATTTAATCCTGATCTCGCTCTTTGTGCACTTTCTCTGCAGCCATAACACTGTGTTCTTCACAGCGTATTCCAGGCACTCGCGCAATTGGTGTTCTTCACTCTTTTCTATTACTTAAAAATGTGTTGCCAGCAACACATTTTTAAGCTCTGATTTCCAGCATCTGCAGTCCTCACTGTCTCCCACTCTGTTCTATTATCCTAATGACCTTTGTATGGTACGAACTGCCTGTACTGCACGCAAAACAATATTTTTCACTGTACCTAGATATATAGAACATAGAACATAGAACAATACAGCACAGAACAGGCCCTTCGGCCCACGATGTTGTGCCGAACTTCTATCCTAGATTAAGCACCCATCCATGTACCTATCCAAATGCCGCTTAAAGGTCGCCAATGAATCTGACTCTACCACTCCCTCGGGCAGCGCATTCCATGCCCCCACCACTCTCTGGGTAAAGAACCCACCCCTGACATCTCCCCTATACCTTCCACCCTTCACCTTAAATTTATGTCCCCTTGTAACACTCTGTTGTACCCGGGGAAAAAGTTTCTGACTGTCTACTCTATCTATTCCTCTGATCATCTTATAAACCTCGATCAAGTCACCCCTCATCCTTCGCCGTTCCAACGAGAAAAGGCCGAGAACTCTCAACCTATCCTCGTACAACCTACTCTCCATTCCAGGCAACATCCTGGTAAATCTTCTCTGCACCCTCTCCAAAGCTTCCACATCTTTCCTAAAGTGAGGCGACCAGAACTGCACACAGTACTCCAAATGTGGCCTAACCAAAGTCCTGTACAGCTGCAACATCACCTCACGACTCTTGAATTCAATCCCTCTGCTAATGAACGATAATACTCCATAGGCCTTCTTACAAACTCTATCCACCTGAGTGGCAACCTTCAAAGATCTATGTACATAGACCCCAAGATCCCTCTGTTCCTCCACCTGACCAAGAACCCTACCATTAACCCTGTATTCCGCATTCTTATTTGTTCTTCCAAAATGGACAACCTCACACTTGGCAGGGTTGAACTCCATCTGCCACTCCTCAGCCCAGCTCTGCATCATATCTAAGTCCCTCTGCAGCCGACAACAGCCCTCCTCACTGTCCACAACTCTACCTATCTTTGTATCATCTGCAAATTTACTGACCCACCCTTCGACTCCCTCATCTAAGTCATTAATAAAAATTACAAACAGCAGAGGACCCAGAACTGATCCCTGTGGAACTCCACTTGTAACTGGACTCCATGCTGAATATTTACCATCTACCACCACTCTCTGACTTCGACCGGTTAGCCAGTTTTCTATCCAATTGGCCAAATTTCCCTCTATCCCATGCCTCCTGACTTTCCGCATAAGCCTACCATGGGGAACCTTATCAAATGCCTTACTAAAATCCATGTACACTACATCCACTGCTCTACCCTCATCCACATGCTTGGTCACCTCCTCGAAGAATTCAATAAGACTTGTAAGGCAAGACCTGCCCTTCACAAATCCGTGCTGGCTGTCCCTAATCAAGCAGTGTCTTTCCAGATACTCGTAAATCCTATCCCTCAGTACCCTTTCCATTACTTTGCCTACCACAGAAGTAAGACTAACTGGCCTGTAATTCCCGGGGTTATCCCTATTCCCTTTTTTGAACAGGGGCACAACATTCGCTACTCTCCAGTCCCCTGGTACCACCCCAGTTGCCAGTGAAGACGAGAAGATCATTGCCAACGGTACTGCAATTTCCTCTCTTGCTTCCCACATAATCCTAGGATATATCCCGTCAGGCCCGGGGGACTTGTCTATCCTCAAATTATTCAAAATGTCCAACACATCTTCCTTCCTAACAGGTATCTCTTCTAGCTTAACAGTCCGTTTCACACTCTCCTCTTCAACAATACGGTCCCTCTCGTTCGTAAATACTGAAGAGAAGTACTTGTTCAAGACCTCTCCTATCTCTTCCGACTCAATACACAGTCTCCCACCACTGTCCTTGATCGGACCTACCCTCGTTCTGGTCATTCTCAGGTTTCTCACATACGCATAGAATGCCTTGGGGTTATCCTTGATCCTATCCGCCAGGGATTTTTCATGCCCTCTCTTAGCTCTCCTAATCCCTTTCTTCAGGTCCCTTCTGGCTATCCTGTATCCCTCCACTGCTCTGTCTGAACCTTGTTTCCTCAACCTAATGTAAGCCTCCTTCTTCCTCTTTACTAGACATTCAACCTCCCTTGTCAACCAAGGCTCCCTCACATGACCATTTCTTTCCTGCCTGATTGGTACATACATATCAAGGACACGTCGTATCTGCTCCTTGAAAAAGTCCCACATTTCCACCACATCCTTCCCTGACAGCCTATGCTCCCAACGTATGCTTCTCAAATCCTGTCTTACAGCATCGTAATTTCCCTTCCCCCAATTGTAAAAACTTCCTTGTTGTGCGCACCTATCTCTCTCCATAACCAAGGTGAAAGTCACAGAATTGTGGTCGCCATCACCAAAATGTTCACCCACTAACAAGCCCACCACTTGTCCCGGTTCGTTACCGAGTACCAAATCCAATATGGCCTCCCCTCTGGTTGGACAATCTACATACTGCGTTAGAAAAGCTTCCTGGACACACTGCACAAACACCGCCCCATCCAATCTACTTGATCTAAAGAGCTTCCAATCAATATTTGGGAAGTTGAAGTCGCCCATGACTACGACCCTGTGGCTTCTGCACCTTTCCAAAATCTGTTTCCCAATCTGTTTCTCCACATCTCTGCTGCTATTGGGGGGCCTATAATAAACACCCAACAAGGTGACTGCACCTTTCCTATTTCTGACTTCAGCCCATACTACCTCCAGAGGCAGATCCCCCTCAAACTTCCTTTCTGCAGCCGTTATACCATTTCTAATTAGCAATGCCACCCCCCCTCCTTTTTTACCACCCTCCCTAATCTTACTGAAACATCTGTAACCAGGAACCTCCAACAGCCATTCCTGTCCCTCATCTATCCATGTTTCCGTGATGGCCACAACATCGTAGTCCCAGGTACAATAATAAATCAAATCAAATCCCAGTGCTCCTGCACCCCTTTTATAATTTTACCCCGCCCTTTTTCAATTGTCTTTGTGTTCTTCTGACCAGCTCACACATCTTTGCATTGATTCTCTTATGCCTTCTATCTACCCACTGCACCAGCTTGTCAATATCCTTTGAAATTACATTTTACTGTCTTAACTAAACTAACCACAGAGTGATTATTAAGGCGTTATCATTAACAAGAGCCGCACAACTAGTGCAGTGCTTGTAATCATTACCAAGCTCAGCAAACTAAAGAGCTGCTTCTGACACATGCCATCCCAGACAGATTGTGAACGAAGTAGCGGGTTAATTCCTTTCCTCCTCACACAGGAACTAATGATCCTGTCACTGTTGTAGATTACTGTGAGATTGTTTGGATGTTTGAAAGCACACATTAGTCAGTATGACATTCCTGACATTGTAATGAGTGGCAATTGCTCTTAATTCACAATGAAGAGTTCAGCCACTTCATAAACAATTGGGAAATTCAACACCAGACATAAGTTCCACACGTACAAAACAAATAAAGACCTGTAGATGCTGGAAATCTGAAAGCAAACAGAAATTGCTGGAAAGTCTCAAAGGGTCTGGCAGCTTCTGTGGAGAGAAAGCAAACTTAATGTTTAAAGTTCAGTGACCCTTCTTGAAAACATTTTCCCAGCAATTTCTATTTTTGTTTATCATTTCCATATTCTTCCCAATAACTGGAAAAGCTGAAGCTGCAATGAAAACTGTCAAAGCGATCATCATGAAATTGAGCAAATTCAGCTCAGACTGCACAATGCAATCCTCGAGTAGGGAGTACACCTTCTGAAAACATAAGTTGTCCAGGCTTAAGACTAATGTCACAACACATCCAAACTGCTATTTTAATAGTGAAAAAAAACCAGCTGAGGTCAGAAGGAGTAATAAGTGTGAGTGAGAAAACAAAGTGAAATATCAGAAAGCCAAACTTCACTTTTGACTGAACTGGCAAATCATTGCCCTAGATGAGCACTGGGAGTGCTTGTTTAAAACATTTGGTGCACTCAACAAAAGTCAGCCCAGACTGAAAACAAAAAAATGCCAGAAATCACAGCAGGTCAGGCAGCATCCATGGAGAGGCAGCAAGCTAACGTTTTGAGAACGCTGACTCTTCATCACAAATCAACCTATGTGGCAACTCGAGGCTTGTGTGAAACGGTCATCACCTGAAATCTACAATGTGAAACGTGAACAACCAGGCACTGTCGCTTTCGCAAATATCTATGTACAACTCGAGAAGCTGTGCTTGCATTGCAGGTGTTAGATCAAGAAGTCATGATCTAACCTGCTGTACAAAGTTGTAGATGAACCATTGAGTATCCTCAGCACAAAGGTTGATAGATAATTGGGTGTTCAGGAAAAGGAAAAGACATTCGTATGAGACACTGGTTCCTGGTTCACATACACCAAAACCTAAAATGGTCATTTGTGTGTCCTTCCCTTCCCTAGTATCCTTGATTTTCTTCAGTCCAACACTGGCAACAGTACTCTCAGCTAGCTTGAACACTAACCCCCTAACCATCAGTCCCAGACATTCAGTGTAGAAAATTAGTGAATCAAATGGGTTTTACAAAGCCATGGCTATTCAATTTTCACCATGAGCCTAATGTGGAATTTGAACCCATGTCACTGAGCATTGCCTTGAGATTGTTTAATGACTAGCCCATTGATATTACCAAGGGACTGTCTGTGGGGATATCATGGTGTTGTGAATTCCAATATAATACCACAACAACTCGTATTTATTTATATAACACACTTAATATAACAAAATGCCTCATGTTTCTTCACAGGAGTCTAATAGAAAATTGCACACAAATAAAATCAAAAGCCTGGTTAAAGATATATTTTTTAAATGAGTGTCTTAATAGATGGTTAGCCATAAAGCAAAAAGGATCTACTTAGGAAGAGTACAATCCACAGATTTGAGAGTCCTCTGGTGTAGTGGTAGAGTTCCTAACTCTGGGCTAGATATCCTGGTTGAAGTCCAACTTGTTTCAGAGGTGTCATGATCCATACAAAAAGGTTGATTAAAAAATATCTACAGTTGTGAGTGCTGGAGTGAAGAAAATCAAGGACACAAGAGACAAGCTGAATGCAGAGTTCTCAGAAGGTTTAAGACTGAAATAGATTACAGGCATACGGAGGGGAGAGTCACACAAGTGGGAATTTTAGACTATGGTATTTGTGAAGCAGGAGTCAGTGTCTCACATGAGTTTATAGCACGATCTCCATTTCCCCTTCTTCTTAAAAAGCTGTCTTGTGTTGAATATACTCAATTATCCATCCACTCAATTTCAAAGAAAACATTTGTGGAATATGATAATCACTCAGCCAGCATTTGTTGTCCATCCTAATTGCATCCAAGTGGCTTCCTAATGCCATTTCAGGGAGGCAGTTAAGAGGCAACCACATTGCTCTGGGCCTGAAGTCATATGTAGGTTAGATTCCTATTCCTACAGAGAAGTAGTGAATCACATGGACTTTTTACAACAATCATCAATGTTTAGCTTCGTAATTCTAGATCTTTATTCAATTAAAATTTCACCACCTGTCATGGTGGGACACAAACCAATACCCACAGAATACTAGCCCAAGCATTCTGAACCACTAGCTTCGTGACCTTACCACACTGCTACTGCCTGATAGTAGTCATTAGCATAGAGTCAAAGAAATAACAGCACGTAAAACAGACCTTTCAGTGCACCAGATATCCTAACCTAATCTAGTCCCATTTGCCAGCACTTGGCCCAAATCCCTCTCAACCATTCCTATTCATATACCCATCCAAATGCCTCTTAAATGTTGCAGTTGTACCAGCCTCCACCACTTCCTCTGGCTGCTCATTCCATACACGCACCACCCTCAGTGTGAAAAAGTTGCCCCTTTTAAACGTTTCCCTTCTCACCCTGAACCTATGCCCTCGAGTTCTGGACTCTTCCACCTCAGGGAAAAGACCGTGTCTATTTGCCCTATCCATGTTCCTCATAAACATCTATATGGTCACTCCGAAGCCTCCGACACTCCAGGGAAACAGCCCCAGCCTATTCAGCCTCTCGCTATGGTTCAAATCCTCCAATCCTGGAGGGAGGTATTAAGGTACCAATAAAATAAAGAAAGAGAAGCAAAATAGAGGCAAAGATTTTGGTCTCATCTTAAACTCTCCTACTCAGCATTTCTGTCAAATCCACGATTCAAAACCATCTTCTGCTTGATTCAATTAAAAAGAAGCTTAAGAAAACACAATTTATCCTTGACTGGAATCTGGTTACATGATGATTAAGGGCTTTTGCCCAAAACGTCGATTTCGCTGCTCGTTGGATGCTGCCTGAACTGCTGTGCTCTTCCAGCACCACTAATCCAGTATCTGGTTACATGAATCCTATTGACAAGACAAATTGAAATGTAGACTTTGTGTGAACTAGCCTGCAGTAAAATTGTAACCATTTTCAAGAAGTTTCCAGGTACATTTTGTGATTCTATATTTACGATTCTATTTTGAAAGTTGGGGTTCAAAGCAGAGTTGGTTTAGTGCAAGGGTTCTTGTGGTACGGTGGTAGTGTCCCTACCTCTGATCTAGGAAGAAATGAGGTTCAGAATCCAACCTGGTGTAGAGGTGTGTTGCAACATCTCAAAACAGGTTGATCAGAAAATATCATTATTTCAGTAGTGCAGGAAAAGTAGAAAATTGTGATGTTGTTTGGAAGAAAAGTGTGAAACATTTTTACTCGGAATAAGGAAAATATAAGACTGAAAGGGTGTAGGTGAGTTTCATATGAAAAATCGAATTAATTCCAAGAGTTCAGGTGTAACCAGCAGAATATTTTCCTATTTTATTGAAGCTCTCTGTCACAGACAAGGTGTTGGGTTAGTGTCCGGAACGATTGTGAGGAACCTCTTGTTCTCCTGGAGACTGAGATTGTGGACGGTCCGGTGGCAGCAGCAGGAAGTCAGAGTTTCGGAGCTGAGGTTTGTTTGTTTTTCTTTAAAAAGTATAAATATTTTAAAACTTTGAACCGTCCTGTTTAATTTCTCGGCTGGACGTACCTTTTGTGTTTGTCTCTAAACCTCTTCCCTCATTTGGTGCCTGGCTCGGTCCGTCAGTGTCAACAATCCCCTTTTTAACCACCACATTTAAAAAAAACTATTTATTATTTATTTACTTTAATCGCTGTCTATCTGAAAATATTTACAATCTCGTGTTTTACACAATGATTGGTAAAACCAACCAGGGGTGAGACCAGTTTCTTAAGTAATTAACTATTTTGTGATTATCATCCAGGGGGAAAAAAAACCCTCAATATTTTATATTTCTGGTTCATTTCCCTGTCATTAATAATTTGACGTTGAAAGTACACGACTTTGTTCCATTTTTCATTGAGACAGTGGCTAATCTGAGACCCAACTCCATGTTATACATAAGGACCCTCCCCAGCTTTTACAGAGGCCATGATTTGGAGATGCTGGTGTTGGACTGGGGTGGACAAACTTAAAAATCATACAACACCAGGTTATCATCCAACAGGTTTATTTGGAGGCGCAAAGGTGCTTCGAAAGCTAGTGCCTCCATATAAAACCTGTTGGACTATAACCTGGGGTTGTGTGACTTTTAACTTTTTACAGATGCACCATTGAAAGCATACTGTCTGGTTGCATTACGGCCTGGTATGGCAACTGCTCTGCCCGACAGAGGGTGATGTGCTCAGCGCAGACCATCATAAAACAAACCTTCCATCTATGGATTCCATTTACATAGCTCGCTGCAACGGAAAGGCTGCCAACATCATCAAAGACCCATCCCACCCCGATAATGATCTCCTACAGCCTCTCCTGGTAGGCAGAAGATACAGAAGCCTGAACGTACTCACCAGTAGGTTCAGGGACAGCTTCTTCCTGGCTGTTCTTGTAATATTGAGTGGAGCTACAGGGAGAGGCTGAACAGGCTGGGGCTGTTTTGCCTGGAACATTGGAGACTGAGGGGTGACCTTATAGAGGTTTATAAAATTATGAGGGGCATGGATAGGATAAATAGACAAAGTCTTTTCTATGGGGTGGGAGAGTCCAGAACTAGAGGGCATAGGTTTAGGGTGAGAGGGGAAAGATATAAAAGAGACCTAAGGAGCACCTTTTTCTTGCAGAGAGTGGAATGTGTATGGAATAAGCTTCCAGAGGAAGTGGTGGAGGCTGGTACAATTACAACATTTAAGAGGCATTTGGATTGGTATATGAATAGGAAGGGTTTGGCGGGATATGGGCCGTGTGCTGGCAGGTGGGACTAAATTGGGTTGGGATATCTGATCGGCATGAACGGGTTGGACCGAAGGGTCTGTTTCCATGCTATACATCTCTGTGAATCTATGACTGTCTGACCTCAAATAATGCTGACCTTGCTAACGTTCATCTCTCTTGTAAGCCCTGTGCAATGTAACCTGTATGCCTCCATCTAAATCTTTTGTTCTGTACATCCTTGCTTACTATGATTTGCTGTTACAACTCGTGAACAAAGCTTTTCACGGTATTTCAATACAACTGACAATAAATATTTCAATTAATCTGTCAATAAACCAATAAAAAAGTGAGTGAGCAAAGACCTGGCAAATTTGTTTTTTTTTCTTTCACACATGGGATGTGGGTGTCGCTGGCTGGATCAGCATTTATTGCCAGACCCTAGTTGCTGTTAGGAAGGTGGAGGTGAGATACCTTCTTTAGGTAGACCCACAATATCCTTAGAGAATTCTGGGATTTTGTCCCAGCAACATTGAAGGAACAATGATATATTTCCATGTCAGGATGGTGATTGGCTCAGAATGGGACTTGCAGGGGGTGGTGTTCCAATGTAACTGCTTGCCCTCGTCCTTGGTTGGGAGTGGTTTTGCACTTGGAAAATGCTGTCTCAAGATCTTTGATGAATATCTGCAGTGCATCTTGTCGGTAGTAGAAATTTGATATTCAAAGTACAATGTGGAAAAGTGTGAAATTGTCTATGTTTGCAGAACAAAAAAAAGCATATCTGAATGTTCAGATCTCGGATGCAGAGAGATCTGGATGTTCCACTGCATGAATCTCAAAAGGCTAGTATGCAGTTATAATATGCCATTTAGGAAAATTAATAGAATGTATGGATTATTGCAAGGGGAATTAAATGCAAAGATAGGGAGGTTATGCTTCGGTTATACAGGCGTTGGTAAGAGTTGAAATGTGCGGTGCTGGAAAAGCACAGCAGGTCAGGCAGCATCCCAGGAGTGGGACAGTTGACCTTTCGGGCATAAGCCCTTCATCAGGAATGGGGTGGAGAAAGGGGGCTGAGAGATAAATAAGAGGGTGAGGTTGTGGGGGAAGGTAGGTGGGATGTAATAGGTAGAAGCAGGTGGGGGGGTGATAGTGATAGGTCCGCGGGGAGGGTGGAGCAGATAGGTGGGAAGGAAGGTGGACAGGTAGGACAGTTCAAGAGGGCGGTGCCGAGTTGGAGGGTTGGATCTGGGGTGAGGTAGCGGAAGGGGAAGCAAGTAAATTGGTGACATTGATGTTGATCCTGTGTGGTTGAAGAGTCCAAAGGTGGAAGATGAAGCGTTCTTCCTCCAGGCATCAGGTGGCTAGGATTTGACAGTGGAGGAGGCCCAGAACTTGCATGTCCTTGGCGGAATGGGAGGGGGAGTTGAAGTACTTAGCCACAGGGTGGTGGGGATGGTTGGTGCAAATGTCCCAGAGATGTTATCTGAAACATTCCATGAGTTGGTGTCCTGTCTCCCCAGTATGCAGGAGACCACATTGAGATCAATGGAAATAGCAGATGAGGTGTTTGGATGGGCAGGGAAATCTCTGCCAGATGATGTGGAAGGATCCTTGGGACCTTGGATGGAGTTGAGGAGGGAGGTGTGGTCTCAGGTTTTACACCTCTTGTGGTGGCAGGGGAAGGTGCCGGGAGTGGAGGGTGGGGGCCGTGGGGCTAATGAAGGAGTCATGGAGGGAATGGTCTCTGTGGATAGGGGTTGGGGAGGTGGGGGCAGAATATATCCTTGGTGGGTGTGATCTGACTGTAGGTGGCAGAAATGGCAGATGATGATGCATTGTATCCAGAGGTTGGTGGGGTGGAAGGTGAGGCCAGGGAGATTCTGTTCTTGTTGAGGGTGAAGGGGTGGGGTTCAAGGGTGGAGGTGCGAGAAGTGGAGGAGATGTGCTGGAGGGCATTGTTGATCACGTGGAAGGGGAAATTGTAGTTCTTGAAGTTGGAGGCCATCTGGGATGTCCTGGGGTGGAATTGCTCCTCCTGGGAGCAGATACTACGGAGGCGGAGGAATTGGGAATAAGGGATTGCTTTTTGGATGCTGCCTGACTTGCTGTGCTTTTCCAGCGCCACACTTTTTGACTCTGACTCTTTAGCATCTGCAGTTCTCACAATCTCCTAGGCATTGGTAAGACCACATCTGGAGTATTGTGTATCCAAAAACACGACCACTTCCATCTCGAAGGACAAGGGCAGCAGATATATGGGAACACACCACCTTCAAGAGGTGATGTTCCCATTTACAACTAACCTTCCTGACTTGGAAATATATCGCCGTTCCTTTGCTGTCCCTTGATCAAAATCCTGGAATTTCCTCTTTGATAGCATTGTGGGTCAATCCACAGGACATGAACTGTCATGGTTCAAGAAGGCAGCTCACTCCCACCGTCTCAAGGGTGAACTAGGGATGAGGAATTAAACATGGCCAGTGACACTTTCATCCCGCAAATGAATAAATTAAAAAAAGAACAAAAGTAATGGTCACTGTACGTATGGAAGTGTCTTGGTCACTCAACTCAAGGCAGAAAACTGCAGATGCTGGAGAAACACAGCAGGTCGGGCAGCTTTTCTGGTCAGAGAAACAGTTAATGTTTTGAGTTCCCTTTCTTCAGCAATTTCTGATTTGGTTTGTTTCGGATCTCCAGCATCCATACTTCTTTTATTTCCATATTATCCACCATTGCCCTAAATCCCTTTTAATGTGCTTGGATAGTAACAAGTCTATCATTCTCAATTTAAACTTAACAATGTAACTGGCACCAGTTGTTTAGAATAGAGAAATGAACGATCACACTTTTTTTTTAATTGTAAAGGTCAAACACTTAGGTCATTCCTTGGCCTTTTCTGTTGTAAAGAATATCCGCTTGTTGAGTCCTTACTGACAGTTTCTCTCGGGAAAGCAGATATCATTCTGACGAAGGGTCACAGACCTGAAATATTCGACCTGTTTCTCTCTCTGGTGGCTGACTGAACTTTTTATTCATTTCTGGGATGTGGGTGTCACTGGCTAGGTCAGCTTTTATTGATTATTCTATTACAAAAGGGAATATGCTTGTCAAGCTGAAAGGAATTCTTTCCCATCCTAATTTTCTTTTCCACATTTAGGGGCCGTGAGGACTTAGGCAGAAGAGAATGTTGCCGAACAGCACTAACTGCATCAGGAATGGGTCAGGACGTAGCAGAAGCGGGGACAGAAATCACAGACCCTCACCCCCAACCAAACACAGTGGGCTTCTCTAAAGCCTGGGCCCTATTTTCATGACTCCAATTTATACCCCTGTTCCAGACCCAAGGGTAGCATCCTTGCCCCCGAGCCAAGTTGTTGTTGGTTCAAGTGTAACTCTAGGAGTTGGAGTCTGTGCTGACACTGAGGGATTGATGCAGTGTTGGAGCTACTGTCTATTAAATGAGATTTTAAATCAAAATTGTCTACCCTCTCACCTAAAAATCTAATAGCACTATTCAAAAAGAGAGACCCCTTCCCTCTGGAAAATATTTATCCTTAAACAGTTAAGGAACTTGGTTATTGACTTCCCTGTTTTGCTTATAACACTTCAGAAAATATGTAATTAACTGTAAAGTGCTTTGAGGACAAGACTTTTTGTTAATTCCAGGACTTTCCTTTTTGATGGCTGAATTGGAGAAGTTGGCTGATGATCTCCTCACTCAGCCGTGGATCTCGGTGCGGATTGGAGACTCTTCTTTCTTGCTGAAGGCCACTTTTAGTGACACTGCTTACAAGTTGATGCTCTGGGATCACAACAGTGTCTGGTGGGAGGAGATGAACTCGGAGGATCTGAAAGAAAGGGCTCAGGTATGTCTTTGAAATGGCATAGGAAACATGGGCGAGAGAGATGATCCAAAAGGCCCAGCTCCAGTTGTTCGGCTAATCTCAGGAGCAGATGAAGACGATTCACTCGGAATCACAGGGTCATGCAGCACGGACACAGACCCTTCAGTCCAACCTGTCCATGCTGATATCCCAACCCAATCTAGTCCCACCTGCCAGCATTTGGTCCATATCCCTTCAGACCCTTGCTGTTGATATACCCATCCAGATGCCTTTTAAGTGTTGTAATTGACCCAGCCTCCACCACTTCCTCTGGCAGCTCATTCCAAACACACACCACCTTCTGCGTTAATAAGTTACCCCTCTACTCCATTTAAATCTTGCCCCTCTCACCTTAAATCTATTACCCGATAGTTTACACCCTGGGCACCCTCACCATCTCTTCCTCTCTCTCTCACTTCAATACCCCTTGCGTCTACAACATAAAACCAGCATTTTCCAGCCCCTTTCTGTTCTGAACAAGAGTTAGGTCAGACACTAGACATTGACCATTTCTCTTTCCACTCAACTTTTCTGATTTGCTCACTTCCTTCAGCATATACTGGATGGACTACATTACCCATGCTGCCTTTTGAGTCCTGCGTTTGCGCACTGAAGGCTGGAAGCTTGTCATTGGACAGATGGTTCAGTCCACAGGTGCTGATGGGAGTTGTAGTTCTGACAACTCCTAGAGCCTGTTCACCATTCAGCTGCTTTATGACAGATCTTTACTCCATTGACCTGCTTTCATAACTTCTAATAATGTTCTCATAAAAATATCGATCAATCTGAATTTTAACATTTTCTATTGACCTCTACTCTTCCAACCTTGAGAGATGTGGAGGAGAAGATCCAGATTGCAACTACCTTGTTTGTGACGAGATTGTTTCTTAACACCACTCCTGTCCGGCTTGGCTCTCGGTTTCATAGTCATAGTTATAGAGATGTACAGCACTAAGGTTATGTTTTGCAATTCCTTCACCAACTCTCCCAGAAATGAGGAAATAGTTTCCCTTCATCAAATATTTTTCTCTTACGAAACACCTCCAGTAGATCACCTTCAACCTTTAATATTTGAGAGAAAGCAAGGCCTGTGTAACATAGAATGATGGCATCCCTACAGTGTGGAAACAGGCCCTTCAGCCCAACAAGTCCACACTGATCCTCCAAAGAGTGACCCATTCAGCCCCATTCCCCTTCCCTATTGCTCTACATTTACCCCTGACTAATGCACCCAACCTACACATCTCTGAACACCATGGGTAATTTAGTACGGCCAGTTCACCCAGCCTGTCAATCTTTGGACTGTGGGAGGAAACTGGAGCAGGCGGAGGAAACCCACGCAGACACGGGGAGAATGTGCAAACTCCACACAGACAGTTGCCCGAGGCTGGAATCGAACCTGGGACCCTGGCGTTGTGAGGCAGCAGTGCTAAGAATAGAAACATTGGGAGCATGTGAGGGCTGTGATGGACTTCCCAAGTGCTTGATGTGTGCCGCACAGCAGACCTTTGAAAAAGTTATAGCTGACAGAATGAAAGGGACTGTAGCAAGTTGGCTGAGTGAGTGAAAACAGAGATTAATGGATAAAAAGCAGGAAGTGCCCGAGAGTCAGCAGGACTGGCAGCATCTGTGGAGAGAAAAACAGTGTGTGTGTGTGTTTCAAGTCCAGTATGACTTTTCCTCAAACCTCCTATTCTTCTGTTCTGAAAAAGAGTAATGCATTCGGGAGATAGTTCCAGGAAGTGCCCCAGTGACATTGAAGGAACGGCAATATATTTCCAAGTCAGGAAGGCGAGTGGCTTGGAGGGGAGCTTGCAGGTGATGGTGTTCCCAGGGATCTGATGTCCTTGTCCTTCTGGTTGTAGAGGTCATTGATTTGGAAGGTGTCGTCTGGGAAGCTTTGGTGAATTTCTGCAGTGTGACTTGTAAATGGTACACATTGTTGGTACTGAGCATTAATGGTGGAGGAATTGGATGTTTGTGGCGGTGATGCCAGTGAAATGGGCTTCTTTTTTCCTGGATGGTGTCAAGTTTTTTGAGCGTTTTTAAAGTTGCATCCATCCAGGCAAGTCGGGAGTATTCCATCACACTCCTGACTTATGCTTTTATAGATGGCGGATGGGAGTTGGGAAGTCAGGAGGTGAGTTGTTTGCTGCAGGATTCCTAGCTTCTGAATCACACTTATAGCTACAGTATTGTTCTGACCCAGGTTATTAGTGGTGGGAGATTCAGTGATGATGCCATTAAATGTCAAACAGTGATGGTTAGATTCTCTCTTGTTGGAGATGGTCATAGCATGGCATTTGTGTGGTACAAATGTTACTTGCCACTGTCAACTCAAGCCTGGATATTGCCCAGTTCTTGTTGCATTTGGACAAGGACAGTTTCAGTATGTGAGGAGTCATGAAAAGAGGGCGTGGTGTGGCACGGCACTGTTAGT
The DNA here is from genome assembly GCF_047496795.1 of Chiloscyllium punctatum. Taxonomy (NCBI): domain Eukaryota; kingdom Metazoa; phylum Chordata; class Chondrichthyes; order Orectolobiformes; family Hemiscylliidae; genus Chiloscyllium; species Chiloscyllium punctatum. The sequence continues at coordinate 113,250,626 of NC_092748.1, read as the reverse complement.
CAAGGACAGTATTACTGTTGCAGAAAGGACATTTGAGGACTCCTCTACTGAGTTAGTATGGGATGAGATTAGAAACAGGAAAGGAGATGTTGGGAGTTTTCGATAGGCCTCCAAATAGTTCCAGAGATGTCGAGGAAAGGACAGCAAAGATAATTCCGGATCACAGTGAGAGTAACAGGGTAGTTGTTATGGGGAATCTTTAACTTTCCAAATATTGACTGGGAATACTATAGTTTGGATACTTTCCATGGGTCAATTTTTGTCCAATGTGTGCTGGAGGATTTCCTGACACAGTATGTAGACAGGCCAACAAGATGCAAGGCCACATTGGATTTGGTACTGGGGAATGAACCTGACCAGATGTTAGTTTTGGAGGTAGGTGAGCACTTTGGTGATAGTGACCACAATTTAGTTATGTTTACTTTAGTAATGGAAAGGGATAGGTATATACCACAGGGCAAGAGTTATAGCTTGGGGAAAGGCAATTATGATGCAATTAGACAAGATTTAGGATGCATAGGATGGGGAAGGAAACTGGAGGGGATGGGCACATTTGAAATGTGGAGCTTATTCAAGGAACAGCTACTGTGTGACCTTGATAAGTATGCATCTGTCAGGCAGGGAGGAAGTGGTCAAGCGTGGGAGCCGTGATTTACTAAAGAAGTTGAATTTCTCTTCAAGAGCAAGAAAGAGGCTTATGTTCAGATGAGATATGAAGGCTCAGTTAGGGCGCTTGAGGGTTATGGGTTAGCCAGGAAAGACTTAAAAAGAGAGCTAAGAAAAACCAGGAGGGGACATGAGAAGTCACTGGATAGGATCAAGGAAAACCCTAAGGCCTTCTATAGGTATATCGGGAATAAAAGAATGACTAGAGTAAGATTAGGGCCAATCAAGCATAGTGGTGGGAAGTTTGTACGTGGTGTTAGAGGGGAAGGGGAAGGGGAGGGCGAAATTAATACTTTTCGTCAGTATTCACACTAGAAAAAGACAATGTGGTCAGGGAGAATACTGAGATACAGGCTACTGAGGTTCACAAGGAGGAGGTGTTAGCAATTCTGGAAAGTGTAAAAATAGATAAGATCCCTGGGCCGGATGGAATTTATCCTCGGATTCTCTGGGAAGCCAGGGAGGAGATTGCTGAGCCTTTGGCTTTGATCTTTATATCGTCATTGTCTACAGGAATAGTGCCAGAAGACTGGAGGATAGCAAATGTTGTTTCTTATTCAAGAAGGGGAGTAGAGACAACCCTGGAAAGTATAGACCTGTGATCCTTATTTCGGTTATGGGTAAAGTGTTGGAAAGGGTTATAAGAGATAGGATTTATAATCATCTAGGGAGGAATAAGTTGATTAGATATAGTCAACACGGTTTTGTGAAGTGTAGGTCGTGCCTCACAAACTTAATTGAGTTCTTTGAGAAGGTGACCAAACAGGTGGATGAGGGTAAAGCGGATGATGTGGTGTATATGGATCTCAGTAAAGTGTTTGATATGGTTCCCCATGGTAGGTTGTTGCAGAAAATACAGAGGAATGGGGTTGAGGGTGACTTAGCCATTGGATCAGAAATTGGCTAGCTGAAAGAAGACACAGGATGGTGGTTGATGGGAAATGTTCTCCCTGGAGTTCAGTTACTCGTGGGGGACTTCAAGGATCTGTTTTGGGGCCAGTGCTGTTTGTCAGCACTGGATGAGGGCGTAGAAGGATGGGTTAGTAAAAATGCAGACGACACTAAGGTCAGGAGCTGTGGATAGTGCCGAAGGATGTTGTAGATTACTGAGGGACATAGATAAGCTGCAGAGCTGGGCTAAGAGGTGGCAAATGGAGTTTAATGTGGAAATGTGTGAGGTGATTCACTTTGGAAGGAGCAACAGGAATGCAGAGTACTGGGCTAATGGTAAAATTCTTGATAGTGTAGATGAGCAGAGATCTCTATGTCCATGTACGTAGATCCCTGATTGTCACCCAGGTTGTTAGGGTTTTTAAGAAGGCATATTGAGTGTTAGCTTTTATTGATAGAGGTATTGAGTTTTAGAGCTATGAGCTGTACAAAACTCTGGTGCGGTCACACTTGGAGTATTGTGTACATTTCTGGTTGCTGCATTATAGGAAGGATGTGGAAGCTTTGGAAAGAGTTCAGAGGAGATTTACTCGGATGTTGCCTGGTATGGAGGGAAGGTCTTATGAGGAAAGGCTGAGGGACTTGAGGCTGTTTTCGTTAGAGAGAAGAACGTTGAGCGTTGACTTAAGTGAGTCATATAAGATCATCAGGGGTTAGATAGGGTGGACAGTGACAGCCTTTTTCCTTGGATAGTGATGGTAGCATGAGGGGAAATAGCTTTAAATTGAGGGGTGATAGATATAGGTCAGATGTCAGAGTAGATTCGTTATGCAGAGAGTAGTAGGGGTGTGGAATGCACTGCTTACAACAGTAGTAGCTTCGCCAACTTTTAGGGCATTTAAATGGTAATTGGATAAACATATAGATGAAAATGGAATAATGTAGTTCGATGGGCTTCAGAGTGGTTTCACAGGTTGGCACAACATTGAGGGCCGAAGAGCCTGTACTGCGCTGTAATGTTCTATGTTTTCAAATTAAACTAGTCCCACCTGCCTACGTTTGGCCTATTAGCCTCCAAACCTTTCCTATTCATGAATTTTTCCAAATGTCTTTTAAAAGTTGTAACCGTATCTACATCCACCACTTCCTCTGGCAGTCCATTCCACACACAAACCGCTCTCTGTGTACGCAAGTTGTCCCTCATGCCCTTTCTAAATCTGTCTCCTCTCATCTTAAAATTATGTCCCCTAGCTTTGAACTCCCCCACTCTGAGGAAAAAGACCTTTGATATTTATCTTATCTATTCCCCTCTTCAACTGATACGAGACGTGAGGCAACCCCCAGTGCTTTGCAAATCATAGGTCCAAACTCACCTCTTCCATCTGCACTGCACTACATTCACCACCCATCATAGTTCGAATTGTGAATGTACTCAAATTGTATCTGCTCAGTAAGATGAGAGAGGTCAGCTTGTGGGAATTGAACGTTTTGCACCTCTACCCCTTTGAGATGCATTCTCACATGTTTTTATTTGTTGTAGGTTGGATGTTTCTCATCTACCAAGAGCACTTTCCCTCCCACCTCACAGTAGTCTGCAGGCTTGCAACTCTTCCCTTGGTTAAATATTTATTTTGGGGATTTAGTAACTCTAGCCAAGGTTGCTGCTTTCCCCGTTGTTTATTGAATCCATGTGTGGCTGCCACAACAGAGGCTGTGAAAGGGCAATCGAACAATGTCTATACAAAGAAAGGAACCACTTCCATTTCGAATAGCAGTGACTCACTGGGTGCAGGGGTGATTTACCAGAATGGTTCCACAGGAGGAAGATTTTATTTAATGGTCACTGGACCTGAAATGTTATCTCTACTTTTTCTCCACAGGTGCAACCAGACCTGCTGAGTTTCTTCAGCAATTTCTGTTTTTTGTTCCTGTGTTTCAGGTGTACAGCACCTGTATTTCTCGGTTTCATTTTAATTAACGGTCAGGCTGGAGAAGCTGGAGAGGTTCTTCTTGCATCCAAGGAGATGAGGGGGGCGGTTTAATTGAGGTGTGCAAGGTTATGACCGTTTTGGAGAAGGTAAATAAACAAAGAAAGGATGTTTCCATTAGCTGATCAAATCGTGGGACACAGATAGTTAGGTGGTACACAGGATTGTGCAAGAAAGATTTTTTTTTACACAGTGAGTGATAATACTCTGGAATTTGTTATACCCCTGAGGCTGGTGTTAGTGGACATTTTTAATTGTTCTGCAAGAAAACTGAAAGCACGTCAATGAAATGAGCTTGCAGGATGATGTACTGGAACAGGATTGACTGGATTACTCCACGTACAGCTATGTAAGATTGATGGGCTGAATGGCCTCCAATTCTATGAAATGTAGAATATCAAGGTAAGAGAGCGTAGAATGCAGAAGTGTGCAGCACAGGGATGGGCCCTTTGGCTCATGATGTTGTGCCAAACATGACACCACATTAAATGAATCCCCCTGTCTGTCTTGCTCCATATCCCTGTATTCCTTGCATATTCATGTGCTTATCTAAAGTCTGTTAAACGCCTCTATCGTACCTGCCTCCAATGCCACTCCCTGGCAGCGAGGTCCACACTCCTCCCACTCTCTGTGTAAAACCCTTGCCTCTCACATCTACTTGGAACTTGCCCCCTCTCACCTTAAATGCATGGCTCCTTGTACTAGACATTTCAACTCTAGGATCTTCTCATTATCTTAGGCACCGTTGTCGGCATGGTGGCTCAGTGGTTAGCAATGGTGTCTCATAGTACTAGCGACCTGGGTTCAATTCCAGTCTCGGGCGACTGTCAATGTGGAGTTTGCACATTTTCCCTGTGTCTGTGTGGGTTTCCAGTGCTCTGGTTTCCTCCCACAATCCAAAGATATGCAGGTTAGTTGGAGTTGCTAAGTTGCCTGTAGTATTCAGGGATGTGTCGGTAGGGTGTGTTGGCCATGGGATATGCAGGATTACAGGGATAGGATAGGGGTCTGGATGCGACCTTCTTCAGAGGGGCAATGTGAACTTGAAGGACCGAATGGCCTGACTCTGCACTGTCGGGATTCTGTGATTCTATGACTATGATTCTGTCTTCCCAGGAGTTGAACAAACGGCTGAAGGCGCCGGTAGCAGCGTTCTGCCGGTATCTCCGTGAGGCTGTCGGCCCCCTGCTGCAAGGCGGAGGTGGGGATCCCCTCCCTGGTTTCATCTGTGAGCGAGCTCGGAACCTGCTCAGCATCAGCTTGAGGAGCGAGTTATCTGGCGTGCCTTTCTATTGGACCTTCCGCTGCACAGAGGCCCCCATGGGCATGGTATGTACTGCACCCACACCAGTTTCTGCTGGATGGGGAGGGGGAGCGGGGTGGGGGAAGGGGGGTGATGGAAGGGAGATCTAATCAGGATGAAATACGGATGACTGGATAATGTTGCAGGTTAAGATGCTTTTCCTGTCCATCATCAAAATTTGGTATTAATACAATCAAATGTTAAAATCAGGCAACAGACATGCATAGAGTCATACAGCATGGAAACAGGCTGTTTGATCCAGCCAATCCATACTGACCATAACCCCAAACTAAACTAATCCCACTTGCTTGTGCTTGGCTTGTATCCCTCCAAACAATTCTTATTCATGGACTCATCCTTTTAAATGTTTTACCCGCATCCACCACTTCCTCTGGAAGTTCATTCCACACACACACCACTCTCTCTGTGAAAAAAAAATTGCCCGTCATGCCCTTTTTAAACACGTCACCTCTCGCCTTAAAAATATGTCCTCTAGTTTTGAACTCCCCACCTTAGGAAAAGACCCTTGCCATTCACCTTATCCATGCCCCTCGTGATTTTATAAACCTTTTGTAAGGTCACCCCTCAATTTCCTACGCTCCAGTGAAAAAGTTCCCCACCTATTTATGTCACTCAAACCTTCTGGGCTGTTCTGTTCTCTGGCATTTTATCAAATCGTGGCTGATCTAGGCCTCAGGACTTTGCCTACCTTTTGTCCTATATCCTTGAAGACCAGTGCCCAACAAATGTCAGTCATCAAAAGCTACAATTTGGGGAAAAGAATTCTCAATTTCTTCTAACCTTTGTCTGCAAAGGTGTTTGTTGACATTCACCCCCCACCCCCCACGGTGCAGCATTCACTCCTCTGCAGGTAAGGAATGGCTTCTGATTTTGAACCAAAGCTGACAACCCTGACCTGTCATTGTGGAAGAGACCAGCATCCAGGACTTTGTGATTCAGCGTTGTCACTTTCTTACTGTTCTTTTAAGGGACTTGTTAAGCTAATATTTCTTGCACACCCCTAATTTCCCTTGAGAATGTGGTGGTGAGCTGATTATTTAGCTACTGCAATCCAATGTGCAATGCTGTAAGGGAGGACTTCCAGGATTTTGACCCAGCGACAGTGAAGGAACAGCGATATATTTCCAAGTCGGGATGGTGCATGGCTTAGTGGAGGCTCAGTGGTTAGCATTGCTGTCTCAGCGCCAAGGACCCGGGTTCGATTCCAGCCTCAGGTGACTCTCTGTGTGAAGTTTGCACATTCTCCCCGTGTCTGTGTGGGTTTCCTCCGGGTGCTCCCGTTTCCTCCCACAGTCCAAAGATGTGCAGGTCAGGTGAATTGGCCATGCTAAATTGCCCATAGTGTTCGGGTATGTGTGGGTTAGATGCATTAGTCAGGAGTAAATGTAGAGGAATGAGGTAGGGGGAATGGGTCTGGGAATGGGTTTGGAGTGTCGGTGTGGACTTGTTCAGCCGAATGGCCTGTTTCCACACTGTAGGGATTCTATGATTTGCTGAGAACTTGCAGGGGATAATGTTCCGATAAATCTGCTGTCCTTGTCCTTCTAGTTTCCATGGCACTTTTGAAGAGATCTTGATGAGTTACTGTGTTGCATCTTGTGGAGGGTGCTGTCTGCTGCTACTGTGTGGTACTAGTGAGCAGAGTGAATGCTGAAGTACAGACAGGTGATGTTTGAGCAGTTGTGATAGTTTGTGTGAAGTCACTTACTCCAATGTTAGTGCATGTTTTTAACTTTAACACAACTTATTTACCTTGGGTTACTAAATGAAGGTAGGTAAAATGGCAAAATACAAAATTTGAAGATGTTAAATCAGTAACTTTTAAAATTAATCTTCTCTCCATGTTTAAAAGCACCGCCCACCCCCACTCACATAGCCTATGATTGTTGGTTAAAACCTGCTCTGGTGATCAACTACACACAAGAAAGGTTTGGTTTCCATTAAGATTCACAGGGCAGTTCTCCCTCCTGCTGAGATCAATACCACCAAAAAAATTGAACCCACTAGCGAGTTTTGAGAAGATTTGTAGCTCAGTTTGAGGTTCTGGATGTAGGTGTGCTCATTAAGCTGGAAGGTTCATTTTCAGATGTTTTGTCACCATACTAGGTAACATCTTCAGTGAGTTTAGATCAGAGTGGTGCTGGAAAAGCACAGCCGGACAGGCAGTATCCGAGGAGCAAGAAAATTGACGTTTCGGGCAAAAGCCCTTCATCAGGAATAGAGGCGGGTTTCCAGCATCTGCAGTCCTCACTTTTGCCTAACATCTTCAGTGAACCTCCGGACGAAGGCTTCACTGAAGGTGTTACCTCGTATGGTGACAAAACAGCTGAAAATAAACCTCCCAGCTCAGCAAGCAAACCTACATCCAGATTGAACTCTCTGCCATTTGCAACAGTGGGCCAATATTGCTATCTCATTCTAAACGTCATGTATGTTTTAACAATGAGATTTTGAGCAGCAGTCAGGCATGTTGAGCCCACTCCTCCATTCGGCCTTTACGGTTGGTCATTCACGGGGAGGACGAGATGGCCGCGTGGTATATGGAAGAATATCAGGAATGTAGGACTAATCTGAAACGAGGAATTAAGGGGGTAAATAGGGCTCATGAGATATCCTCAGCAAGCAGGATTAAAGAAAACTCCAAAGCCTTTTAATCATGTATAACAAGGGAAAGGCTTGGCCACTCAAGTACAAAGGAGGAAAGATATGCGTGGAATCAGAGAAAATGGGTGAGATTCTTAATGCGTATTTTGCATCGGTACTCACCAAGGAGAGGGACATGGCGGATGTTAAGATTAGGGATATGTCTTTAATTACTCTAGGTCAAGTTGGCATAAGAAGGGAAGAAGTGTTGGGTATTCTAAAAGACATTAAGGTGGACAAGTCCCCAGGTCCAAATGGAATCTATCCCAGGTTCCTGAGGGAAGTGAGAGAGGAAATAGCCGAGGCTTTAACAGATATCTTTGCAGCATCCTTGAACGTGGGTGAGGTTCTGGCTGACAGGAGAATTGCTAATGTTGTCCCCTTGTTTAAAAAGGGTAACAGGGATAATCCAGGTAATTACAGACCGGTGAGCCTGATGTCAGTGGTAGGGAAGCTGCTGGAAAAGATACTGAAGGATAGGATATATATAGAAGAAAATAGGCTTATCAGTGATAGGCAGCATGGTTTTGTGCAGGAAAGATCATGTCTTACCAACCTAATAGAATTCTTTGAAGAGGTAACAATTGATTGATGAGGGAAGCCATGTAGATGTCATATACATGGGTTTTAGTAATGCGTTTGATAAGTTCCCCCGATGAAGAAGGTGAAGTTGCATAGGCTCCAGGGTTTTCTAGCTAGGTGGATAGAGAACTGGCTGGGCAACAGGAGACAGAGTAGTAATGGAAGGGAGCTTCTCAAAATGGAGACCTGTGACCAGTGGTGTTCCACAGGGATCAGTGCTGGGACCACTGTTGTTTGTGATATACATAAATGATCTGGAGGAAGGTGTAAGTTTCCTCATTTGCAAGTTTTCAGATGACACTAAGCTTGGTGGAGGAGCAGATAATGAAGGGGATTGTCAGAGAATACAGCAGAATATAGATACATTGGAGAGTTGGGCAGAGAAATGGCAGATGGAATTCAATTCGGACAAATGTAAGGTGATGATTTTGGAAGATCCAATTCAAGAGCGAACTAAATAATTAATGGAAATGTACTGGGGAAAATTGACGTACAGAGAGATCTGGGTGTTCAAATCCATTGTTCCCCGAAGGTGGCAATGTAGGTTGATGGAGTGCTCAAGAAGACACATGGCATGCTTTCCTTCATCAGATGGGGTATTGAGCACAAGAGTTGGTGGGTCATGTTACAGTTACAGACATTGGTTCGGCCACATTTGAAATACAGTCCTGGTCACGACATTACCAAAAGGATGTGGATGCTTTGGAGAGGGTGCAGAGGAGATTCACCAGGATGTTGCCTGGTATGGAGGGCACTAACTATGAAGAGAGGTTGAGTAGATTAGAATTATTTTCATTGGAAAGAAAGAGGTTGAGGGGGGACCTGATTGGGGCCTGCAAAATCCTGCGAGGTGTAGACAGGGTGGATAGCAAGAAGCTTTTACTCAGAGTGGGGGGACTCAATTACTAGGGGTCAGGAGTTCAAAGTGAGAGGGAAGATGTTTAGGAGAGATATGCGTGGAAAGTTCTTCACTCAGAGGGTGGTGGGGGGCCTGGAATGCATTGCCAGTGGCGGTAGTAGGGGCAGGAATTATAGCGTCATTTAAGATGTATCTAGACAGATACATGAATGGGCAGGGAGCAGAGGGATACAGACCCTGAGAAAATAGGCGACAGGTTTAGGCAGAGGATCTGGATCGGCGCAGGCTTGGAGGGCTGAAGGGCCTGTTCCTGTGCTGGAATTTTCTTTGTTCTTCATATTATTGCCGGACCGTTAATCCGGAGACCAAGGTAATGTTCTGAGGATCAGAGTTTGAATCCTGTTATCTCAGATGGTGAAATTTAAATTCTATAAAAGTCTGGAAATCGCATTCCTAATGATGACCATGAAACTACTGTCAATTGTTGGAAAAATCCACCTGGTTCACTCATGTCCTTTAGATGTGGAGTTGCTGGTGTTGGACTGGGATGAACAAAGACGGAAGTCACACGACACCAGGTTATAGTCCAACAGGCTTATTTGATATCACAAGCTTTCAGAGTGTAGCCCCTTCTGAAGTGCTCCAGACCCACAGCGATGTGGTTGACTCTTAACTGCCCTCAGGGTAATTAGGGATGCGCAATAAATGCTGGCCTTGCCAGTGACACCTCATCCCGTGAATGAATTAAATAAAAGTCACCTCCCTGCCATTTTTCAGACTATCCCTGTATCCTTTGATGTCACTTGTATCTCGAAATCAATTAATTCAGTCTTGAACGCACTCACTGACTGAGCTGCCGCAGCCATCTGTGGTAGAGAATTCCAAGTTTTTATCACCCTCTGCATGAACAAATTCCTCCTGATTCAGAGCCACATGATCGAGAGTCTCCAGCCAGGGAAATATTCGAAGTGCATCCACTCTCTATACAAAATTTGTAAAATGCAATGCAATTACCTTCTAGTCTTCAATGCTCTACAGAATACAGGCCCGATGTCTTCAATCTCTCCTGTTTGATAGTCCAGCTGCTTAAATGGTGTTACGTGGCTATGTGCAACTATTGTTTTTAATTTTGGGGTTTGGCACTGATGCGACCAATATTTTTTACATTAGATTAGATTTTTTGTCCGCTCCTACTTTATATTGAACTAAGTTTAAGATAAGAGTCAACCACATTGAAGTCAGGAGCAAATTTCCTTCTACAAAGTGAATCAGATGGTCTTGTTCACATGAACATGAGAATCAGGAACAGCATTTGCCATTTAGCTGCTTGAGCCTGTTCAGTAAGGTCACATCTGATTGGTTTTGTAAAATTCCTGTTTGGAGTGTGGGAATTTCTGGTGGGATCAACATTTGTTGTTCATACATAATTGTGCTGGAGAGACTGGTGGTAAATTGCCATCTTCTCCCATACAATCTGTGTGATGTGGGCGGTCCTGTCAGGGCAGGAGTTCCAGGGTTTGTCTCAGTGACAGTGAAGAGAGTGGCACGGTGGCTCAGTGATCAGCACTGCTACCTCAACAGCGCCAGGCACCAGGGTTCGATTCTAGCCTTGGGCGACTGCCTGTTGGAGTTTCTCCCCGTGTCTGTATAGGGTCCCCTCTGGGTGCTCTGGTTTCCTTCCACACTCCAAAGATGTGCAAGTTAGGTAGATTGGCCATGCTAAATTGCCTACAGTGTACTGACATACATAGTGTCCAGGGATATGCAGGCTTCAGGAAATGCAGGATTATAGGGAAAGAGTAAAGAGGTGGATTTGAATGGGATGCTGTTCAGAGTGAAGGTGTGGACTCAATGGGCCGAATGGCCTGCTTCCACCCTGTAGACACCCTATTCTGAGAAATAGCAAATATATTTCCAAGTCAAGCTAGTATGAGACTTAAAGGAAAGCTTGGAAATGGTGGTGTTCCTGTCTGTCTGCTGCCTTTGACTTTCCAGATGATAGAGGTTGTGCGTTTGGAAGGTATTTTCAGAAGAGCATTGGTGAGTTAATGCAAGGCATCTTGTTGATCTGTGTTAATCTGTGCTCTCCAAAACATGGACTGTGATTGACTGGTCGACTGCAGAGTGTCTGACAGTTCGTTTCAGTGTCTGCCTGTTGCTGCATGACTTGCACTTCCAGAATCTATGGGGCTAGAGAAAAGTGCATGCTCTTAATGGGCTTTACCAGCTTGTTTCATTGTGTTTCAGTTTGGCCCAGAGTTAACTGAACTTTGTTTGTACTGGATTAGTGGTGCTGGAAGAGCACAGCAGTTCAGGCAGCATCCAACGAGCAGCGAAATCGACGTTTCGGGCAAAAGCCCTTCATCAGGGCTTTTGCCCGAAACGTCGATTTCGCTGCTCGTTGGATGCTGCCTGAACTGCTGTGCTCTTCCAGCACCACTAATCCAGTATTTGGTTTTCAGCATCTGCAGTCATTGTTTTTACCTTGAACTTTGATTGTGACAATGCAAACGAATGAATAAGAAACTGATGTGTGGAGAAAGTATATTGCATTGCTAAAAAATATTCGAGGCTATTGAGCACATCATGTCCAGATGGGCTGTCTTGCAAGAGTAGGTCAGTAAATCTCACTCTTCTGCCCATTCTCTGTATTTATTTCTTTAGCTGCTTATCTAATTGGCCTGTACAGATTGAAGAAAAATTATGGGGACATTCCCCACTTCCAATATCAAAATAATGCAAACTGAACAGATGCCCTGGGAACCAATCATGAATTGCAGGGAAGGGACAGAGATTAGCTTGTATGATCAATGCTATGAATGCATTCAGAATGAACCTGGATCTGTGGTCCTCCCAATGGAAAAGTAAAATGCTGCAGCACTTCCCAAGCCTGGAAAAAATACTGGAAAAACCGAAGGCAAAGAGAAAACCTGAGGATGTTAGCAGCACAAGCGACTCTGGGGATTTGTTGTGAATCATGTCATCATTGTCTCAAAACCCATGCCTTTAGGTACATGTTGGTAAGTTGGCTACCAAATTCCAGCATGTGTTTGATTTACAAAGCAGTGGAGTGGATCTGGAGATAAATAGTCTATAAAGTGTTATTGAGTTGAAAGTCAGATCAAGAGACCATAATTTTTGGGGACTCATAACAGAATATTCCCACTCCTCTCCTCCTGTGGTTTTAAAGTGAAAGCTTACTTGGACTCCACGTACCTCCTGTGAGACAGCGTTCTCCCAAATGAAGATAACCAAGCATCATGCCCCATCTCTGATACCCGTTTACAGTCATAAAGTCATACAGCATGGAAACAGACCCTTCAATCCAGCCTGTCCACGCCAACTGTAATCCCAAACTAAACTAGTCCCAACTACCTTCGCTTGACTCCTATCCCTCCAAACATTTCATTTCCATGTACTTACCTAAATGTCTTTTAAACATTAAAACTGTACCCACATCCACCACTTCCTCTGGAAGTTCATTCTACACACGAATCACTCTCTGTGTAAAAAGATTGCCCCCATGTTGTTTTTAAATCTTCCTCCTCTCACCTTAAAAATACAGCCCCTAATCTTCCATTCTAGGGATAAGAAGGCCTGCTATTCACTTTATCTATGTCCCTCATGATTTTATAAACCTCAATAAGGTCACCCCTCGACCTCCTGTGCTCCAGTGGCAAAACATATGATGGGTTTTATATGACTATCAGTGTGAAACTTCAAAGCTCTGGCAGATAATGCACAGTCACGGGTGTCACACTGAGACTTGGTGAATAGTTATATATATTTGATTTGAAATTTATATAGCATTAAAAATAAACACTTTTACATTTTCTTCCACATATATTCTGGTTTGCACTTAAATTCTAAAGTTGACCCTGTGCTTACAAAGATTGGAGATCACTGCTGTAGATTGTGGCCTTAATTCTACTCCAAAATCTATCTAACTCCGCCTTGAATATATTGAATGAGTGAGCCTCGAGTGTATGCTGGGTTAGAGAATTACAAACATCACTAACCGTCCGAGAGAGATCATTCCTCCTCCATCTTCAATGGGAAAAGCACCTTCTTAAGAAATTCTGCCCACTTATTCCTCACGAAGGAATTAAGTGGGAGGTGATAGTCTAATGGTATCATCACTTAATCCAGAGGTTAATCACTGAATCCAGATAATGCCCCTTCCACCCGGGTTCGAATCCTGCCATGGCAGATGGTGAAATATGAACTCAATAATAATCTGGTATTAAGAATCTAACGATGACCATGAATCTATTGTCGATGTCAGAAAAACCCATCTGGTTCAGTAAAGTCCTTTCAAAAAGGAAACTGCCGTACTTACCTGGTCTGGCCAAAGCTACAGCAATATTGTTGACTCTTAACTGCGCTGTGAGCATTAAGGATGAGCAATAAATGCTGTGCTAGCCACCAACGCCTTCATCCTGTGTGTGAATAATCCTCTCAACATCTACTCTGTCAAATTCCCTCAACCTTGTACCTTTCAAAAAGGTTCGTTCTTCTAAACCCCAATAACTATGGGCTCACTTTCCTCCGAAGGTGATTCTTTTATCCCACTCTAGCGAAGCTTCTGTGAACCACTACCAAAGCAGTAATAATCCAGCAGTTTCATGCTTCGTACTCATAGAATCCCAACAGTGTGGAAACAGGCCCTTTGGCCCAACAAGTTGCCACCCAGGTTGATAGGGTTCTTAAGAAGGTGCATGGTGTGCTAGCTTTTATCGGTAGAGGGATTGAGTTTCAGATCCCTGAACACTATGGGCAATTTAGCATGGCCAATTCACCTCACCTGCACATCTGTGGATTGTGGGAGGAAACCAGAGCACTCGGAGGAAACCCACCCAGACACGGGGAGAATGTGCAAACTCCACACAGACAGTTGCCTGAGGCTGGAATCGAACCCAGGTCCCTGGTGCTGTGAGGCAGCGGTGCTAACCACTGAGCCTTTGTGCCGCCCTTGCACTCGCTCTCCTGGTCTGGATTTATTTAACTATCTGAATTTGAATTCCCCCACCTGTCTTGGTGAGATTTCAGCTCATGTCCGTGGATCATTAATCCAGGCCTCCAGGTTCCCAGTCCTGTAAAATGATCACTACACTGCCATTCCTAAACATTTGAGATGTGTTGTGTGCAAACTTGTTTGGGAGGTCTGCAAGAGGTAGACCTTTGTGCATGCCCACTCCTTCTGATCATCCGAGAATAAGCTGCTGTACCGTCGTTTTCCACTAGGGGGTAGAACAACACTGCTTGAGACATTTGGCAGTGGTTTGAATCTGAGCCTAACATCTCAAGACAAATACTGAATATCCACCCATGTCTGAAACTTTATTTATCTATCTCATACTTTTATAATTCACCCTGCTTCACAGTGAGATGAAGGAATGGTGATAGAAACTGTCCTGTGGAGCAGAAATGCCAGCATAAACTTTGTGGGCAGAAGGGTCTGTTTCTGTGATGTGAATTCAGTGTTCAATCTGCACACAGAGTTATAATTTGGAGTCTGAATTCCCCTGTCCTTCTTTCCTTGATTTTATGATTGATGATGTCAAAACATCATGCGTATTGGGATCACTGTCAGCTGCTGAGGTAGGGATAACAAGAGGTTGCTGGCAGAACTTGCAGCAGACAGGGTATTTTGTATCCATGGTGTCTATGTACTCAGCAGCTTGTGTGTTTAAGGTGTGGGGGTTACAGCATTCACAATGAACACAGCTGCTGCAAACGGCAGCAGGTGGCCCCCAGATTGCAGACACATTCCCCCAATAAAAACCAGGGATTTCTTCAACAAAACGCAGTGAGTCGAGGAACGTCTCAACATGCAAATTGACGATGTCGTCATTTTGACAAGCGATGTTCAGTCAAAGCTACAAATAGTTTCCAGACTAGGTTGATGTTGTATCTTGTGACATGAGACGGAAAGTTAATGGTATAACGAGTTGCTAATACAACGTAGAAAGTCAGCTTTGGAGGGATGGCATTGGCTTCCTTGCCTGTCCTGAAGGCACTTGACTCTGTTCTATTCAAATGTCAAAATCGCTTGACAGCAGAAATTTCTCGATTTGGGCCTGTCTGAGTTTATTTTTAACGCCGTGAATTGCAAGCTCTGAGTAAAACTTTTAGATTATTGTTGTACTTATGTTTGGAATGTACCTAAAATCAGTCCCAGTCACTCTTCAATAGTGTGGCCACTAAGTGTGATTGTTTGGAGGGTTTTTTCTGACTGGTCTTTGAGATGTCATTCCACTCGACTTACTATTTCACATGCTGCCTGTGACCTGTTTATTTTAGTAGATCACATCTCAGAAAATCTACATTAGAGCTTTTAAAAATTTGTTTCTTCTGTATTATCTGGCTGGTAAATGTGCTTCTACTGTTGCTGTGCAATGATAGTGAAATGGATTTAAAAAAAACCCTGCCAGGATAACATAGGTCTCCTTTGGTGATTTGAGACTGTCATTTTGCAAGCTTGGATAGGATATCCTATGAGACAGGTAAAGTAGTTGATTTCCATATGAGGAGAGCGTTGACTGGGTGGAAGTTGTACAGTGATTAATAAAGGTGTTACCATGCACAATACTTCAGTTAATGACAACTGACAGTCAACTGCCAACCTTTGGTTAAATTTTAACCAAGGCAAATTTGCTGTCATTAGTCAAACCATTACCCTAAGAAATGAGCCAGAGAATGGCTGTTACTATTTTGGTGTATTGAAAAGTGTAACTATGTGAGCATGCTGACTCTGTCTGGAAAGAAGAAGGCTTTGTGTATTAACACACATGTCTTTTGACAACATGGGAGATACCATATCCAGTTTGGTCCAAATGGCTATTGGACTGCTGAGCTTCATCTCAGAAGGATCCTGTGTACAAATGTGAGCCACTTCCCCAAATGTCTGATCCTTTATCACCCCATTGGCATTGGGTTTTGGGTGTTGCACTTGAGGAATATATTGACATTATAAAGGGGACACAGTGTGGAATTGAGGTTAAAATGTGAATGCTGGTAGAAAAGGCTATATTTGGTGATCCTTTGAAGATAGGATCAAAGCGAGGTATTTACGATAATTAATGGATTCAATAACTAGACAGCGAGAGGGAAACTGCTTCCGCTGATGGGTATAATAAAATTAGAGCACAAGTATTTGGGGGGAGAAATCAGGCAGCATTTCTTTTATATGCAGGATAGTGGCCATTCTGAAACTCTGTCACCGATAACTGACTGTGGTAACAATCGGAAATAAAAGATGTTGCATCGCTTTCAGAAGAGAGTTGAATAATTATCTAAAGACAAAAGGAATTGTGATCTTGCAGAGCGTTAGCATGAAATGATGAACTGAATGGTCTCCTTCTGTGCAGTAGCCATCCTTGTTGGAATTAAGTTTATTCAGGGATAGGGAGCAAAGGTGGGAAATGGAGCAGAGGTGCATCTTGGCTGTGACCTGATTAATAGGGGACAAGCTTAATGGCCTTCTGTTGTTCTACGGCATCTTTAAAATCTTTTAGTAGGTTTAAAATATTCTGTGAGAGGAGAATTGTGGTAAGTTTGATTTTTCTGCCTTTAGAACATAGAACAATACAGCACAGAACAGGCCCTTCGGCCCACGATGTTGTGCCGAACTTCTATCCTAGATTAAGCACCCATCCATGTACCTATCCAAATGCCGCTTAAAGGTCGCCAATGAATCTGACTCTACCACTCCCTCGGGCAGCGCATTCCATGCCCCCACCACTCTCTGGGTAAAGAACCCACCCCTGACATCTCCCCTATACCTTCCACCCTTCACCTTAAATTTATGTCCCCTTGTAACACTCTGTTGTACCCGGGGAAAAAGTTTCTGACTGTCTACTCTATCTATTCCTCTGATCATCTTATAAACCTCTATCAAGTCACCCCTCATCCTTCGCCGTTCCAACGAGAAAAGGCCGAGAACTCTCAACCTATCCTCGTACGACCTACTCTCCATTCCAGGCAACATCCTGGTAAATCTTCTCTGCACCCTCTCCAAAGCTTCCACATCTTTCCAAAAGTGAGGCGACCAGAACTGCATACAGTACTCCAAATGTGGCCTAACCAAAGTCCTGTACAGCTGCAACATCACCTCACGACTCTTGAATTCAATCCCTCTGCTAATGAACGATAATACTCCATAGGCCTTCTTACAAACTCTATCCACCTGAGTGGCAACCTTCAAAGATCTATGTACATAGACCCCAAGATCCCTCTGTTCCTCCACCTGACCAAGAACTCTACCATTAACCCTGTATTCCGCATTCTTATTTGTTCTTCCAAAATGGACAACCTCACACTTGGCAGGGTTGAACTCCATCTGCCACTCCTCAGCCCAGCTCTGCATCATATCTAAGTCCCTCTGCAGCCGACAACAGCCCTCCTCACTGTCCACAACTCCACCTATCTTTGTATCATCTGCAAATTTACTGACCCACCCTTCGACTCCCTCCTCTAAGTCATTAATAAAAATTACAAACAGCAGAGGACCCAGAACTGATCCCTGCGGAACTCCACTTGTAACTGGACTCCATGCTGAATATTATCATATTAACAGTGTGTGTGCTCGAGAGTGATTCTACTTAGGCAAGGTGTTGGCCAATGTTAGTTTTAAGCACAATGGTCACCTGCATCTTTACACGCTTATTTTAATAAATTGAACAAATGGAGAACAGCACCATGTTTAAATTGTGAAGAATGCTTGGGGTGCTTGTTGTAACCTCCATGCTGAAGAAGTACAGCATTGTTGGAGGTGCAATCTTTCAGATTAGAATTAAACTGGGGTTCTTTCTGGCCTCTCATGAAGAGTTTAAAACGTCCCATAGAGCGATTAGTGTAGTTTGCTCCAGTGTTCTGGCCAACGTTTAATGGCAGAGGAGACCTGAGGAGCTGAGTGGTCGCCTTCCCCAAATTCTCGCTCAGACTTAGACAGAGATCACCTGTGTCACCCCTTCGATGTTTGTGGGATCTTGCTGTTCACAAAGTGACTGCCGCATTTCCTATACTCCCGTAGATTTGAGACAATTTGCTAAAATACAGGGAGGATGTGAAGAATAATTGATTTTGTACAGTGAGCTGTTCTGCTCTTGAAGGCTCTGCTGTAGAAGGTGGGGAAACAGATTCGGCAGTAGCTAGAAAAATGAAGTTGGATGTGTATCTAAAAAGGAAAAGACTTACAAAGTTATTGGAGGGCCGTGGAGTGGGACTAACTAGGGTTATTTAAAGTGCAGGCACAATCACAGTGGACCAAAGACTTTTTAGACTCCTAGTCTACTTTGTATTGAAAGGCCAGTTGCAGCCAAATTGCACAGTAAGCTCTCACGTACATCATGGAAATGATCATGTTAATCTTCTGGAGGTGAAGGATGAATACTGTCCAGGGCTCTGCTTGAAAAGCTCCCTGTTTCCCTTCTATGGGGTCTTTTATATTCTCTTAAGGAAGGCAGAGTTGGTATCCAACAGTGTAGTACCCCAAAACAATGCTGGCTAATGTGCTCAAGACTCTCGAGTGAGACTTGACCAATGGCTTCGGAAGCTTGGGTGCTAGCCACTGAGCCAAGACTGACACTATGTTGAGTTTGTAGTTTTGTGACAGGAGCAGCAGGGACATGGGGTTCAGGGAGCAGGAAGTAGATGCTGTAGGGACATAGGGTATAAACAAGTTTACTAGTTTCTCCTCTGACTTTCCCTACCCTGGGATGTTGCTCAGAATCCACAGAACTGAGCTCATGCTTTTTAAAATTTGTTCACAGCATATGGGCAACACTGGCTAGGCCAACATTTATTGCCTATTCCTAATTGCCCTTCCAAAGGTGGTAGTGAGCTAGTAGTCTTCTAGAACCACTGTGGTCCATGTAGTCTCGATGCTGTTAGGGAGGGAATTCTAAGATTCTGACCCAGTGACAGTGAAGGAACGTGATATATTTTCAAGTCAGGACGGTGAGTGGCTTGGAGGGGAACTTGCGTGTGGTGGTGTTCCCATCTATCTGCTGTCCTTGTCCTTCTAGATGATGCAGATCATTGGTTTGGAAGATGCTGCCAAAGGACCCTTTGCAAGTTGTTGCAGTGTAGCTTGTGGTTGGTACCCACTGATGTCACACAGCATGGGCAGTCTTATCAACTAAACTGCTTCATTGTCAAACTCCTTGGATGCTACTGCAGCTACATTGGAACTGGGGACTGTTCCATCACTCTCCTGACTTGTGCCTTGTAGCTGGTGGGCAGGCCTTGAGGAGCCAGGAGGTGAATTACTCGCTGCAGTGTTCCTAGCCTCTGTCCTTGTAACCGCTGTATTTTTATGGTGAGTCCAGTCGAGGCCAACTTCTGGTCAATGGTAATTCCCCGAACATTGTGGAAGACCTGTCTGGACCATCTGAATGGGTCAGTAACTGCGGAAGGAGAGGTTTGAACTCTGTTGTTTTCAGTCATTGCTCCAGCCTCCACTGCCCTCTGATGTTCTTGGCGTCTCCCTTGTCTGGGAGATAAATAGCTACTTTGCCCCCATCAGGCGTCTTTTTAATTATGTGGCTATACTTTTTTTTTCTTCACTCAGGGATATAAATTTCTGTAATTTTTCATAAACCCAGTGTCATGATTTAATTAACTCCAGGCGCCAGGGTCATTTAAGTACCTTTTTTTTAAAATAAAGATTTGTTTTTCTACCATTGACTATTTTAAACAGTATCTGACTGTGGCAAGTTCTCAGTCCTCTCCTATTCCCTCTTTACTGCAAAATTACTCAGGAGAGAAAATTCTGCCTATTCGGTATTTGAATCATAAAACCGTTCCTGCAGAGAAGATGGCCGCTCGGGCCATCGTGTCTTCACTGTCTCTCCTCAGGAGCAATTCACTCCCCCGCACACCCTCCCCACATCCCTGCACAGTTTCTCTTTACAGATATTTACGATGTTTGGAAAATCGAGTAAAACATCTGGACCTTTGAATTTGCCGCCCATAAATGACCCAACCAGCCTAATCCCATCTGAGGCCAAAACATTGAATGTTTTCAATAAGGAGTTAGATATAGTTCTTAGGGCTAAAGAGATCCCAGGGTGTGGGGAGAAAGCAGAAACAGGTGATTGAGTTAGATAGTCAGCTATGATCATATTGAATGGTGGAGCAGGCTCAGATAGCTGTAAAACCAACCCTTGTTCCTATTTACTATGTATCCCGGGAGGTTACCAGACTTCAAATAAATGTTCAGCCTTTTAAATGGGTTGAGGATTTTGCCTTCTCTAACCTTCCACTCATTGAGATCCAGACCCACAAACACCCTCCGGGTCCAAAATGTTTTCCTTATTTCCCATTTAATCTTTCTACTAATCAGGTTCCTTGAAAGTGGAGTCACAGGTAGATAGGATAGTGAAGAAGGCGTTTGGTATGCTTTCCTTTATTGGTCAGAGCATTGAGTACAGGAGTTGGGAGGTTATGTTGAGGCTGTACAGGAGATTGGTTAGGAATATTGTGTGTAGCTCTGGTCTCCCTCCTATGGTAAGGAAACTTGAAAGGGTTCAGAAAAGGGTTAGGGTTAGGTTGTTCATTTACAAACATATCGATTTGGACCCCATTTAGCAACCTCTTAGAAAAAGTACTTGTAGTGATATCACCCACCACAACTGACCAAAACACACCATTGAAATTGAGATAGAACACCAGAGCTTTGTCGCAGGCTCACTGATGTTACCTAGCATGGTGATGAAAATCTGAGAATAAATCTCCCAGCTCAGTGAGCAAACTTACAATCTGTGGGTTCAGAAAAGATTTACAAGGATGTTGCCAGGGTTGGAGGATTTGAGCTATAGGGAGAGGTTGATTAGGCTGGGGCTGTTTTCCCTGGAGCGTCGGAGGCTGAGGGGTGACCTTATAGAGGTTTACAAAATCATGAGGGGCGTGGGCAGGTTAAATAGCCAAAGTCTTTTCTGTGAGGTGGGGGAGTCCAGAACTAGAGGGCTTAGGTTTAGGGTGAGAGGGGAAAGAGTTAAAAGGGAGCTAAGGGGCAGCTGTTTCACACAGAGGGTGGTTCGTGTATGGAATGAGCTGCCAGAGGAAGTGGAGGCTGGTACAATTACAACATGTAAAAGGCATCTGGATGGGCATATGAATAGGAAGAGTTAGAGGGTGTGGGACAAGTGCTGGCAAATGGGACTCGATTAATTCAGGCCAGACCATGCAAAATAGGTTCTGTCACACTTTAAAGAGGGGGATGATAGTGGGGTAGAATACATTCATCTGGTATGCAGCAAGTCCAACAAGGGAAGGTGCCATTCTGGGCTTAGCTGGAAGGAATGAGGCTGAACATAACTAGCACTGGGAGAAGGTTTTGCTTGTTAGCTTCAGTTGGATAAATTACCAGGGCTGGATAAAATGCAACCCAGGCTGTTAAAAGGATGCAGGAGGAGACAGCAGGCGCTCTAGCCATCGTTTTCAAAGGTTCCACATGGCAGGCTACTCAACAAAACAGGTCCCCTGCCTTCAGTGATACGTTCATGATTTGGACTGAAATGGAGGGGCCATGATCTGGAAGGCTGCAAATGACAGGAAAGCTAGCTATGTGGTTTATTACGAGGAGGGAAGATAGAGTGCAAAGTCATCAATTTTGGGGAAGTCAAACAAGGCAAGAGGAATACACTGTCACAACTCCCTGGGATAGTGTGTCGGAAATCAAGCTCCAGTCTTTCAGTTTTAGACACCTCCATACTAAAAGGATTTAAGTGCACGAGAAGGTACAGAGGAGATTTGCAAGGATGAAATAAAACAAGGAACTCCAATTCTGAGGAAGGGTCACTGGAGCCAAGACGTTAACTTTGATTTCTCTGCACAGAAGCTGCCAGACCTGCTGAGCTTTTCCAGCAACTCCTTCTTTTGTTTCTGATTTACAGCATCTGCAGTTCTTTTGGTTTTTATTTAGTAAGGAACTGCTGGAGACCTGAAACAATGTGAAAATATTTTGACAAACAAATATTCTGACCAACGGTGACGGGACTCAAAACTTTAATTGTTTTTCTATCCCCAGATGGGGCCAGACCTGCTGAGATTTTCCAGCACCTTCTGCACTTATTGTAAATTTACAAGGACGTTGCCAGGGTTGGAAAAATGCAGCCATGAGGAAAGATTGGATCAGCTGGGGTCAATTGTGTAAGAATGGTCCAACTCATCCATGCTGACCAGATATCCAGCCCTGGTAATTTATCCAACTGAAGCTAACAAGAAAAACCTTCTCCCAGTGCTAGTTATGTTCAGCCTCATTCCTTCCAGCTAAGCCCAGAATGGCACCTTCCCTTGTTGGACTTGCTGCATACCAGATGAATGTATTCTACCCCACCATCATCCTCCTCTTTAAAGTGTGATAGAACCTGTTTTGCATGGTCTGGCCTGATGCTGCTAGAGCTAAAACTGTATAAGGGCTGCTGTCTGTTATGCAGGATGTTTAAACCAAGTCCGCGTCTGCTGATTTCAAGTATAAAAGGTTTCCATGGCTCTGCTTAAAGAAGCAATGGGGTTCCCTCTGGTGTTTGGGTCAATATTCATCGTTCAATTACCTTCAGTTCGAAGCAGACCATCTAGTCATGATCACGTTGCTGCTTATGGGACCTTGCTGTGCCGTAATTGGCTGTTGGGTTCGCTTCAGAGATTATGCATCTTGGACATGGCATGTACTGTGGTTGTGAAGGTTGCTGTCAAAGAACCTGCATTTGGACAAGTTACGTGCACTGTTGTTGGGCATTTGATTCAGTTTGAGCCTGCAAATATCTCCTCCAACATACTCTCCCTTTGTCACTGCAGCTTTGGTGTTAGAATTGAATTGACTCTCATCCCAGTCTTCCAATTTGTTCTTTAACAGGAACTTAAAGAATTGAAAAGGATAAAATTGCAGGGCTCTGGGGAAAGAGCGAGGTGAGTAGGACTAATTAGGTAGCTATTTCATAGAACTAGAAACGGCACAATGGGCTGAACGACCACTTTCTATGACCTCAACACTGAAAGCTGGCAAGGAAGGTTCTGCAGTAATAACACTGAGGTGCTGAAAGATGGAGTTTATATTGAATGCATTCCTTTCTGCAGCACTTTATAACTTCTACGTACTTGTGCTAAACACCTTGTAAACCTTTGAATTACAGACATTTTCTGGGTGAATGAGGCATCCATTGTATGTACAGTTTTGAAATGTCCTGTGTATAGCTGTGACTTCTTTTATTTGTATAGCATTTCGCAGGATAAAGGAATATTTAATGTTGACCAGGACACCAGCAAACCTGCAAGCTCTTCCATAAGATCAATGAGATCATTTTTACTCAGATGGTGGTGTTCCCCTGTATCTGCTAGTTGTGTCCTTCTAGGTGGAAGTGGTCATGGGTTGGAAGGTGCTGTCAGGGGATCTTTGGTGATAGACAGTGAGCATCTTCTCATGAGAAACAGCTGCTTGATATTGTCTGAGTACAGGCGACCAGAATTTGATGCTTGAATATGTAGGTGGAATTTTTAATCTATTTTTAAAAATTCATTTGTGGGACTTGGCCATCATTGGCTGGCCAGCATTAATAGCCCATCCCTAGTGTCCCTTGAGAAGGTGGGGGTGAGCTGCCTTCTCAAACCACTGCTGTCCGCTTGCTGTGTGTTGACCCACAATGCCAGTCAGGAGGGAATTGCAGGATTTTGACCCAACGACTGTGAAGGAACTGCAATATATTTCCAAGTCATTGTGGTGAGTGGCTTGGAGGGGAGCTTACAGGTAGTGGTGTTCCCAAATATCTGCTGCCCTCAACCTTCTAGGTGGAAGTAGTTATGGGTTTAGAAGATGCTGTCTGAGGATCTTCGGTGAATTCAAACCATAAACATCCTGACTCGAGATGAAAATGCTCCTCACTGAAGCATACATAATGCCCAATGGAATTAAGGGTGGAACACTGCTTTAGGGCTGTGTGGGCAGTAGTCTATCTCTGATAACGCAGCAGAACTGAACTAACCAGTGCACAACCACTGATGTAAGCCCCCACTGCTCCTCATTTGAATGTGCTCCTACAGAGTCACATAGATAATTTGGAGAAGCTAGGGTTGTGCTCCTTTTGGGAAGAGAAGTTTGAGAGGAGATTTGTTCAAGATGTTCAAAGTCCTGAATGAGCTGGACAGAGGTTTATTCTTTTATTTGCGTGTGGGATGTAGACGTCACTGGGCTGCCAGCATTTATTGTCTTCCCCTAGCTTCTCAGGAGAAGTTAGTAGTGAACTGCTTTCTTGAAATGCAGTCCATCACAGTCCAAACATCACAGAAGTGCTTCACAGGAGCCTCCCAAGCACTGAGGATGTCCCCCAGACAGGGGACGAAACGTCTGCAACACAAATTCCCAGATCGGCGAACAGAACCACAACAATGAGCACTCGAGCTACAAATCTTCTCCCAAACTATGCTGCAGTCCATCTGCTGTAGGTTGACCCGTAATACTCTTAGAGAGGGAGTTCTAGCATTTTGACCCAGCAACAGGGAAGGAAAAGCGATGATATTTCCAAGTCAGGATGGTGAGTGGCTTGGAGTGGAGCTTGCAGATTGTGGTGTTCCCCTGCATCTGCTCCTCGCATCCTTCTAGATGGAAGTGGTCATGGGTTTGGAAGCTGCTGCCGAAGGATCTTTGGCGAATTTCTGCAGTGCGTCTGTAGATAGTCCACACTGCTGCTACTGAGCATTGGTGATGGAGGAATTGAATATTTATGAATGGGATGCCAATCAAGGAGGCTGCTTTGGCCTCTGGTGTCAAGCTTCTTGAGTGTTGTTGGAGCTGCACCCAACTGGGAAGAATTCCATCACATTCCAGACTTGTGCCTTGTAAATAGTGGACAGACTTTGGGGAGTCAGGAGGTGAGTTACTCGCTGCAGTATTCCTTGCCTTTGAGCGGCTCTCGTAGCTCTGGTTTTTATATGGTGTGTCCACTTGAGTTTCTGAACAATGGCAACCCCTGGAGTGTTGATACTAGGGCAATTTAGTGATGGTAACACCATTGAATGTCAAGGAGTCATTGTTAGATGGTCTCTGACTGGAGGTGGTCATTGCTTGGCATTTGTGTGGCACAAATGTTACTTACCACTTGTTAGCCCAAACCTGGATATTGTTCAGATCTTGTTGCAATATCTGAGGAGTCACAAATGGTCCAGAACGTTATGCATTGACAAACATCCCCACTTCTGACCTTATGATGTACGAAAGGTCATTGAGGAAGCAGCTGAAGATGGTTGGGCCTACGACACTACCCTGAGGAGTTCCTGAAGAGATGTCCTGGAGCTCAGATGACTGACCTCCAACAACCACAACTATCCTTCTATGTGCCAGGTATGACACCAACCAGCAGAGAGTTTGACCTGACACTCATTGATTCCAGTTTTGCTAGGGCTCCTTGATGTCGCAATTGGTCAAATGTGGCCTTGATATTTAGCTCTTTTGTCCATGTTTGAACCAAGCCTGTAATGAGGTCAGGAGCTGAGTGGCCCTGGCAGAACCCAAATTGGGCATCACTGAGCAGGTTATTGCTGAGCAGATGCTGCTTGATAGCTCTGTTGGATGACTCCTTCCATCACTTTACTGATGACCGATAGTAGACCGATGGTGCGGTAATTGGCCGGGTTGGATTTGTCCTGTAGAGGATATATCTGGCCAATTTTCCATATTGTTGGGTAGATGCTGGTATTGTACTGGAACAGCTTGAGTAGGGGAGTGGCAAGTTCTGGAGCACAAGTCTTCTTCAGCACTGCAGCTGGGATGTTGACAGGGCCCATAGCCTTGGTAGTATCCGGTCCTCTAACTGTTTCTTGATATTATGTGGAGTGAATGGAATTGTCGGAAGACTGGTATCTGTAATGCTGGGGACTGCTGGAGGAGGCCAAGATGGGTCAACCACTTGCACTCCTGGTTGAAGATTGCTGTGAATGCTTCAGCCTTACATTTTGTATTGATGCACTGGGCTCTTCCATTGTTGAGGATGGAGATATTTGTGGAACCTCCTCTTCCATGACTGGATGTGGCAGGACTGCAGAGCTTACATCTGATCAGTTGGTTTTAGCATTACTGATCACTTGCTGTTTATGCTGTTTGGCAAGTAGTGCTGTTTGGTAGCTTCACCAGGTTGGCACCCCATCTTCAGGTATGCCTGGTGCTGCTCCTGGCATGCCCTCCTGCACTCTGTATTGAACCAGGATTGATCCCCTGGCTTCATTAACAGCAGCAAAATTGTACTCGAGCGCAACCTGTAACCTCATGGCCCAGCATATTCCCCACTTAGCCATTACCATCAGGCTAGGGTTGAAAGATATGATGCTGGAAAAGCACAGCAGGTCAGGCAGCATCCGAGGAGCAGAAGAATGGATGTTTCAGACATAAGCCCTTCGTCAGGAACCTAAAGCCATGTGAGTTCGTGGGGGCTGGAGTCAATGTTGAGGACTCCCAGGGTATTCTAATCTCAACTATATCTCACTGTGCTGCCACCTCGACTGCCTCTGTCCTGCCGGTGGAACAGAACATATCTAGGGGTGGTCTTGGTGGTGTCTAGGG
The DNA here is from genome assembly GCF_047496795.1 of Chiloscyllium punctatum. Lineage (NCBI taxonomy): Eukaryota > Metazoa > Chordata > Chondrichthyes > Orectolobiformes > Hemiscylliidae > Chiloscyllium > Chiloscyllium punctatum. The sequence continues at coordinate 113,224,119 of NC_092748.1, read as the reverse complement.
CATGGCCTGTAAGGTGAGATGAGGAATTTCATCCTTCAGAGGGTTGTGAGTCTTTGGAACCTCTTGCCCCAGAGAGCTGTGGGGCAGAATCCTTGAATCTGTTTGAGGATGAGATCGATTCTTGATCAATTGGGGAATCAGAGAAAGGCCAGGAAAGTGGATCTGAGGACTGTCAGATCAGCCATGATCTTATTGGAGCAGGCTCGAGGGACCAAATGGCTTGCTCCTGTTTCTTCTGGTGCTCTTGTGAGTGAGGATCTGGAATGTGCTGTTTGAGTGTGTGGCAGAGGCAAGTTCAATCGTGGCTTTCCGTCAAACTTCGCACGGCTGGCATTCGTTTCAAGAGGGCTGGAATACAAGAGCAGAGAGGTACTTCTGAGGCTGTGGCCACATTAGGAATATGGTGAGCGGTTTTGAGCCCTGTATCTAAGGAAGGATGTACTGCCATTGGAGAGGGTCCAAGGAGCTTAACGAGAATTATCCCAGGGGATGAAAGGCTTGTCATATCAGAAGTGGTTGAGGCCTCTGGGTCTGTACTCCATGGAGTTTAGAAGGATGAGAGGAGACTTAATTGAAACTTGGGAGGCCTGGTTAGAGTGGACTTTGAGAGGATGTTTCCACCAGTAGGAGAGACTAGGACTCGAGGGCACAGCCTCCGAATGAAGGGATGACCCTTTAGAACTGAGATGAGGAGGAATTTCTTCAGCCAGAGGGTAGTGAAACTGTGGAACACAGAAGGCTGTGAGGCCAAGTCAATGAGTGTATTTAAGACATAGATTCTTGATTAGTAAGGGGAAAAGGTAGGAGAATGAGGTTGAATCAGCTGTGGTCAAATGGCGGAGCAGAGTTGATGGTCCGAATGGCCTAATTCTGCTGCTATATTTTCTGGTCTTATAGGCTAGTGTGAATGCGGGTGGGTGGGGTGTATAGAGGACTGACATTACCTCCTTATGGTTTATGACCATTCCACTGGTTGAAATCTTTCTCGGTTCAGACACCCCTCGGCTATGCAGGCTTGCCCACTGATGCCATCAATAATCACTGTCTACGCAAATATATTGGGGCAAGGGGCATGGGGGAAATCTATGAACCATTATGGAAAAACCAACAGAATGTGAGCTGATCCTGTGGCATTTTATTTGTTTTTGTAATGTGTTTTTCGATGGCGATATTCACGCTTTTGAGTCTGTGTATAAATGGGATAAAACATCCAGAAGCAATTTTAGAATGTGCTACTTTTGAACAGGTTGACTTGTTTGGAATTAAAAGTGAACTGTGAGCAGTAGGTTTAGAAAGGTGGTGTTTGTACAAATAAACATAAATTGGAATAACCAGCTGTTTGTTTCAAGCTTAGCTGGAGGGTGAGGCACACTGGCTTTTACTTTTACCTTGGGCAGGCATGGGGAATAAAATCATTTGTCGTCTTTGCAAAGGTACCGATCACTAAACTGATCTCTGCACTGATGGCCTCTAGCAATGGGAATCTAGGGTGATTTAATGAGTAGCTCTCATTAACACAGATCAAGTACACGTTCAGGAGAGGAGGCTATGGCGTGTGGCATGGCATTGGGCTAGTAATCCAGAGACTCGAGTAAGTCTGTGGGCACAGGTTCGAGTTCCACCATTACACTGCTGGCAGAAATCAGGGCCATTGGCTTTGTACTACCCTAACTCTAAAGACGCTTGACTCTGTTCTTAAGACACTTGGGTGTCATTCTCAAATGTTGAAAATGCTTGATGCCTAAGACATTTCCATTCTGGCCTCTCGGTTTCACAGGTTTTTTTGATTTGTACATGGGATATGGGCAATGCTGGCTGGTTGGTATTTATTGCCCATCTCTGGTTGCCCTTGAGAAGGTGGTAGTGAGCTGCCTTCTTGAACTTTGCGATCTATGTGCTGTAGGTTGACCCACAATGCCTGTGGGGGGGATGCAAATTTCAGTATTTCGACTGGGTGTCATTGAAGGAATGATGATCCATTTCCAAGTCAGGATGGTGACTGACTTGGAGGGGAACTTGAAAATAGTGGTGTCCCCATATCAGTACTGCTTTTGTCGTTCCAGATGCAAATGGTCATGGGTTTGGAACGTGCTGTCTAAGGATCCTTGGTGAATTTCTTGGAGATAGTACATACTGCTGCTCATGGAGGGAATGGTTATAGATGTGCCACTGAGGGAAGCTGCTTTGTCCTGGATGGTCATAGAGTCATTCATGCATACATCCTTTGGTCCAAATAGTCCATGCCTGAAACAAAACAAAAATTGCTGGAAAACCTCAGCAGGTCTGGCAGCATCTATGGAGAGAAATCAGAGTTAATGTTTTGAGTCCAGTGACCCTTCCTCAGAATTAGTTCATGCCTGTCAAACTTCTTGAGTGTTGTTGGAGCTGCACCCATCCAGGTAAGTGGGGAGTATTCCCTCACATTCCTCACTTGTGTCTTGTAGATTGTGGACAGGCTTTGGGGAGTCAGCAGGTGAGTTACTGTCCACACCATTCCTAGCCTCTGACCTGCTTTTGTAGCTACTGTGTTTATGTGACGAGTCCAGTTGAGCTTGTGATCAATGGTATCCCTAAGGACAGTGAGAGTGGGGGATTTAGTGATGGAGACACTATTGAGTGTGAAGGTGTGGTGATTAGATTATCTTTTATTGCCTGAGCATTTGTATGGTGTTAATGTTTTGCGTGTTGAGATCCAACTTGTGAGTGTTGAACTTGGCTTTCAGATTGTCTGTGGTGTATATTCCTGTGCTCATATAGCTGTGGGATTCTATATTTGGGATTCCTCTGTCCGAAACCCATGTCCAACACAGCAAAGCTGAGCTCTGATGAGCATGTGTTTGATGCCAGGTAGGTAACACTTTGCAAAAACCTTGGCATACTTTGTGCTGCTTTTGTTACAGGTACTTCTCAGATAGTGAAGACTGGATGTCCCTTTGTTGCTTTATGTGATGCCTGTAGTTAAAAATCGCACCACACCAGGTTATAGTCCAACAGGTTCATTTGGAATCACCTGATGAAGACAACCACCCGATGAAGAAGCAGCTGTCTGAAAGCTAGTGCTTCTAAATAAACCTGTTGGACAATATCCTGGTGTTGTGTGATTTTTAACTTTGTCCACCCCAGTCCAACACCAACACCTCCAAATCATGATACCTGTAGGTATCACACTCGTAAGAAGTGCATGTATGAAATGAGCTGCCAGAGGAAGTAGGAAGGGTTTAGAAAGATATGGACCAAATGGGACTAAATTAAATTAGAATGCCTGGTTAGAATTGGACAGAAGGGTCTGATTCTGTGCTGTACAGTAGACCCAGAGTGGGGACTCCCTGGTTACAGTAGGCCCAGAGTGGGGACTCCCTGGTTACAGTAGGCCCAGAGTGGGGACTCCCTGGTTACAGTAGGCCCAGAGTGGGGACTCCCTGGTTACAGTAGACCCAGAGTGGGGACTCCCTGGTTACAGTAGACCCAGAGTGGGGACTCCCTGGTTACAGTAGACCCAGAGTGGGGACTCCCTGGTTACAGTAGACCCAGAGTGGGGACTCCCTGGTTACAGTAGACCCAGAGGGGGGGACTCCCTGGTTACAGTAGACCCAGAGGGGGGGACTCCCTGGTTACAGTAGACCCAGAGGGGGGGACTCCCTGGTTACAGTAGACCCAGAGGGGGGACTCCCTGGTTACAGTAGACCCAGAGGGGGGACTCCCTGGTTACAGTAGACCCAGAGGGGGGACTCCCTGGTTACAGTAGACCCAGAGGGGGGACTCCCTGGTTACAGTAGACCCAGAGGGGGGACTCCCTGGTTACTGTAGTCCCAGAGTGGGGTCTCGCTGGTTACTGTAGACCCAGCGTGTTTTTCTCTCTATTCTTTTATGGGATGTTAGGTGTAATTGGTAGTTGTTGCCCATCCTCATTATGCTTGGATTGAATGGTTTGCTGAGTTGGCCACATTGCTGTGGGTTTGAAGTCATATGTAGGCCAGATCAAGTAAGGATGGCAGACTTTCTTCTGCAAATGACTTTTTGTGAGCCAAGTGCATTTGTACAATTGTTGGGAGTTCTCATGGCCACCATTATTGAGATTAATTTATAATTCCAGATTTATGAATTGGGTTCAAATCTGCCATCCGCCATATTTCAACTTGTGTCCCTCGAGCATTATCTGGTTTGCGAATCTAGGGACATTACCACAATACCGCCGTCTCCCATTAAGGCTTCAAATTCTCGTCAAATGGTGAACTTCATTTTGCCAGGTGATGGTGGAGTTTTGTACTGAGTGTAGTATTCGTGGAGAGAATGCCGAAGAGGATGTGTTGTTGATAATGACCGTGAGGTCTTGCGAGTATATGACCAGGGGTGGGTTGATACAAAATCCCTGTCTTGTTAAGATTTATTGCGAGGCCTAAGTGATATGAGGCTAGGGCAAAGCGATCAACAAGACACTAAATGGCCTCTAGAGTATATGTTATGAAGCCTAAAACAGAGTTCACCGACCAGCTGTTTATTAGCCTTTGTGCAAGTTTTCAGTCTTCGCAAGTTGAAAAGGTTGCTGTTTGACCTGAATTGAATTCTTCACCTCTCAATATTCTCTTCAGAAGACATGACAGAGAAGTTCGGAATCATGAGGTGCTTTGTTTAGGGGAGATGGGGAAAGACTGGTCCTTGATCCTTCCACCAATGGGGGAAACAAAAGGCATTGTTTTAGGGTATTGGCAAAAGAAGCAATGGCAACACAAGCAAAGTGTATTTTTATGCAGTCATCGTTTATAACCTGGAATGCACAACCCTTGGGTGTGGTGGAGTCAGATTTTGTTGTGATTTTGGAAAGGGAATTGATAAGCCCCTGATTGGAAAGAAAATGCAGGGCGTGGGAAAAGGGCTGGGAGAGTGAGACTAGCTACATTTCTTTCGCAGAGAACTGGACTGTGCTCAACAGAGCAAATGTCATCCCTCAGTGCTGTAAGCTGTTCAATCATTCAGAGGTTATAGAGTAATCTTAAATTGTCTCTGTGTTGAGCCCAGGCGGCTGCGAAGTATCAAATGGAATATTGAGGTATTGTTCCTTTTGTTTCATTGAAATGTTGTAGGAGGCTGAGGACAGGGGAATCAGAGTGAGGATGCAAAGACCATTGGAATGTTGAACATAAGGGTCAGGAGTAGGCCATTCAGGCCCTCCGGCCTACTCTGTCATTCTATAAGGTCATGACTGATCTGTCTGTGACTCCTCTTTTATGTCAACTCCTCAGAGCCCTCAGTTCCTCTATTCCAAAAATCTTTTGACCTCCTTGAATACTTTCAGTGATCTAGCCTCTCAAACTCTCTGGGCCAGAGAATTCCAGCCATTCCATACTTTCCGACTGAAGATATTCTCAGTTGAAGTAAGTGTTATTCTGTAACTATGACCCTAGTTCAAGATTCCACACTAGTGGAGACATCTTCTTAACAACTATCCTGTCAAGCCCCTTAGAATCTGGTGTGTTTCAGTATGATCATGCCTCTCATTATTCTAAACTCAGAGGAATTAAGGCATACCCTATTCAGCCGTCAATAAGTCAATTGAACCCTCAATAAGTCAATCCCTTTGTCCAGGAATCAGCCTTACGAAGCTCTATTCAGCTGTTTCCAAACTGTACACAGTACTCCAGGTGTGACCTCCCCAACACCCTGTACAGGAAATATTTAGTTGTTTTGCTTCTGCTTTTTGTTACTTGTCAATGAGTTTTCTAGAGCAGCTGGTGACCAAATACTGAACAGCAACAGGCTACGGTTATTGTCTCATCTGTAGTAGCAGTACACGTGATAGTGAATTGACATGCAGGAGGATTTAGGCACAGTTCTTGAGTGTGCAGGAGCATGGCAGATGGAATGTAATGAGGAAAAATGTGAGGTTATCCACCTTGAGCAGAGAATACTAATGGATCTTCACCCCACCATGTCTGCATAGGTAGGAAAAGCAGATGTACAGAGTATTTCTTAAACAGAGGTTCGAAAGTGTACAAGAAAGATCTAGGTATCCCCATCAAATAAGTCACTGAAAACCAACGTGAAAGTGGAACAAACAATTAAGAATGTTAATGTTAACTTTTATTGCAAGAAAACTTTCATACAATACTGTTAGGCCTTGCTTCAGTTGTACAGAGGAGAAAGTGAGGACTGCAGATCAGAGTCGAGAGTGTAGTCCTTTGGTTGTAAAACTCCCGATCTTGGATTGTAAAAACCATACAGTAGCTCAATAGAACAAAATTCAGACTTGCTGAAAAACGAGACATGCCATTAAACCTTTTGTCTTGCATTGATCAGGCTAAATACAAGAATGTCAAATTCATAGTGAACAGCAATATATGCTGCGTGTGAAAGGGTTGGTTGGAAAATGATCCTGATTGAAAGACAGCAGATCTGGTGCTAGTTGGCTGCTTGAAAGTCTTTGGTTTGCTGCTGGCATACGCCTGGCTGTGATAATGGAAATGGTAACTTCCCTGTGCTCTGGAGTACAATCTAATGCTAAATGTATGACCATCTACACTTATACAGCACCTCTTAATGACTGAACCCTCCCAGATTCCTTCACAAGGACACAGTCAGACAAAAAAAATTACCAAGCACCACCCCACTCCTCTCTACCACACGCTATAATGCCCAAGATGCTTGTTCAAAGAGATCAGTTTAAAGATTGTCTTGGAAATGGAGGGCAGAGATTGAGAGGTGATGAGGTTGCAAGAAAGAGTTGCAGGTTCCACGGCTTGAGTCTGAGGAAACTGAAGGCATGGCCATCAGTCATGGAAAGATGAGGAATACCAAAGAGGATCAACTTGTTGACTTAGAATAGAATCAAATTAAATCCCTATAGTGTGGAAACAGGCCATTTGGCCCAACAAGTCCACACTGCCCCTATGAAGAGTAACCCATGCAGGCCCGTTCCCCTACCCTATTACTCTACATTTACCATGACTAATGCATCTAACCTACACATCTCTGAACGCTATATGGGCAATTTAGCCTGGCCAATTCACCTAACATGCACGTCTGTGGACTGTGGGAGGAAACTAAAGCACCCAGAGGAAACCCACGCAGACACTGGGAGAGTGTGCAAACTCAGTCGCCCAAAGCGGGAATTGAACTCGGGTCCCTGGCACTGTGAGGCAGCAGTGCTAGCCACCATGCCACCCCAGTTGTAAAGGAACAATTGCTTTTCAAGACCCAAGTAACCCAAAGTACAAGAGCAAGTAGGTGTTTTATTCGCGAAGGAATGGATGGCTACATTAAATGAGCCCCAAAGTAACTTTGCAGTCAACTGTTTTCCTCAGTGCTGTACCAGGTGCAATTAAACCCAACTCTCAACCTCATCAACCATGTTCAAAATTAAATGATAGATGTCTAAGTAGCCAAGTGCAGCTCCTAAGCTTACTTGAGGCAAGTGGCTTCCCACAAACTCAAAACATTTTAAAGCCACCAAAGCACTTCTGAGGTGTTGCTGTTGTCATGTAGGAAATGCAACAGCCAGTTTGCGCACAGGAGAATCCCACAATGTGATAGCGATCAGATCAAAATTTTTTTAAAAAGAGCCAATGGATTGAGGGATAAATATTGATTTATGCATCTGGCAAACTCCTAGATAAAAGCAACATAAAATCCTTCGTATTCATCTGAGAGGGCTGACAGTGCTCTGGTGTAAAAATCTCATACAAGTCTCTGTCAGTGCAGCACTCCCTCAGCATGGCATTGGCCTGGACCTTGAGTCCGAGTCTCTGGAATCGGACTTGAACCCACAAACCTCTGACTCAGAGGCGAGAGAGTTACCCACCAAGCCACGGCCAACACTGTTGGTCAACATTGAGGGAGATCGGTGGCAAGATATTAACTTGCGGCGACGCCTTTGAGGAGGAGGCGTGTTGTACCATTGGCTGTGTTTCATCCAGACTCGTGTGGTCATTGAGGCCCCGGAGACTGACCACATCCAACAGAAAGATTGCAGCCGACGCTGGTTTTTGAGGAACCTGGGACTGAAGTGACCAAATACTAAAAAATGTGAAACTTCATGTTATTTGATTTTGAGAGTCTTTTATAAACCTCAGTTTATTTGCTGCCAAAAACCTCATAATTATTCATTCTCATCGGCCAGCTGCACCTTGCTTCACATTTATGTATTTTGTTTTATAAGCATGCTAGTGAGTGATTTCATGTTACGGTGTCTGAACACTGTTCCACTTCTCCTCAAAAGCAAAATACTGAAGATACTGAAAATCTGAAATAAGAGCCAGAAAAAGGCTGGAGAAACTCAGCAGGTCAGGCTGCATCTTGCTGGGGGAGAGAGTGTGAAACTGAGTTAACATTTTAGGCCAATGACCTGTCATCAGAAGTGAAGAAAAGTCATCTGACTGAAATATGAGGCAGAGGGCAGCATGGTGGCTCAGTGGTTAGCACTGCTGCCTCACAGCACCAGGGACCTGGGTTCGATTCCAGCCTCGGGCAACTGTCTGTGTGGAGTTTGCACATTCTCCCCGCGTCTGCGTGGGTTTCCTCCGGGTGCTCCAGTTTCCTCCCACAGTCCAAAGAGGTACAGGTTAGGGTGGATTGGCCATGCTAAATTGCCCAAAGTGTTCGGGGATGTGTGGCTTACGTACATTAGTCAGGGGTAAATGTAGAGTAATAGGGTAGAGGAATGGGGTCTGGGTGGGTTACTCTTTGGGGGGTCGGTGTGCACTTATTGGACCTGTTTCCACACTGTAGGGATTCTGTGATTAGCTCTGTTTCTCTCCACAGTTTCTGCCTAGCCGGCTGATTTTCTCCAGTTTGTTTTTGCTCCTATTCTGCTTCTAGAAAATTCTGATTCTCTCTCTCATGACCCAACATCACTATGTTACGCCGCTCATTAAAAATTGACTCTCTTTGATTTTGTCTGCTTTTGTTATCTTAGCTTCTTTTGGAAAATGTTGTCTTGTAGAAAATCGTCCAATCCCTACAGTGAAGAAAGAGGCCATTCTGTCCATCGAGTCCACACCAATCCTCTGAAGAACAACCTCCCAAGAACCAGCTCCCACCTTGTTCCCATAACCCCACATTTGTAACGGCTAACCCACCCAGCCTACATATCCCAGGACACTGTGGGCAATTTAGCGTGGCCAATCCACCTAACCTGCGCATCTTTGAACTGTGGGAGGAAATCGGAGCACCCAGTGGAAACTCAAGCAGACACTGGCATAATATGCAAACTCAACATGGATGGTGGAATTATACCCAAGGCGCTTACACTGAGAGGCAGCAGTGCTAAGCACTGAGCCACTATGCTGTGCAAGAAAATACCCGGATACCAGGATATGATTTGCACTAAATCGTGAGTAGACTATTTGCCCATTTGGAGCATCGCAGTACTTGGACAGCCTGACAGGGGAAGTATTTTTAGGAGAAAGCGAGGACTGCAGATGCTGAAGAAGTCAGACTTCTAAATGTGTGGCGCTGGAAAAGCAAAGCAGGTCAGGAACATCCGAGGAGCAGGAGTGTCGACATTTCGGGCATAAACCCTTCATCAGGAAGTATCTTTCTCCAGGATAACCATATCCCAGCAAAACAAAAGCCATATCTCCAACATACTGAGGCCTAGAACAGCAGCTGTACTTATGATCACATTTTAAATCAGCTAAATCGGTGCACACCAAAGATGGCATTTCCAACCTTTCTTTACCCGCCTAGCTAATTTCCACATTAAACATATTCTGTGCAGCATGACTGATAATGTCGAAAGCAGATGAAATAGTATCACCAGAAATCCAGTTGTAAGTTACATTTGATGCATCATGACTGTCTCTGTTTCTGGAGGAGTGAATGCTTGTGGATATGGTGCCAATCAAGTGGCACTTTTGGCCTGGATGTTGACAAGCCTCTTGAATGTTGTAGGAGCTGTACTCATCCAAGCAAGTGGGGATTATTCCATCACACTCCTGATGTGTCTTATAGATGGTAGACAGGCTTTGGGAGGTCAGGAGGTGAGTTACTCCTGATAGTATTTCTAGCTTCTGCTGTGCTGTTGTTAGTCACTGTATTTAAGTGGTGTGTCCAGTTGAGTGTCTGGTTAATGATAACCCCCAGGATCTTGCTGGTATGGTATTCAGTGACGGTAACAACATTGAATGCTAAGGGGCAGCAATTAGAATGTCTCTTATTGGAGATGGTCATAGCCTGAGATTTGTGCGATGTGAATGTTACTTGCCACTTGTCTAGATCTTGAATATGGACTGTTTCAGCATCTGAAGAATCTTGAATATTGCTAAACATTGTGCAATCATCAGCAAACACCCTCACTTCCGACCTTATGATGGCAGGAAGGTCATTGAAGCAGCTAAAGATAGTTCAACCTAGGACACTATCCTCCATAGATGTGCTGGAGCTGAGCTGACTGACCTTCAACAACTACAACCATCTTCCTATGTGTCAGGTATGACTCCAACCAGCGGAGTGTTTATCCTTGATACCCATTAATTTCAGTTTTGCTATGGCTCCTTGATGCCACACTTAGTCAAATGGGGCCTTTGTGTCAAGAACTGTCCCTCTCCCCTCCCCTCTGGAATCCAGCTCTTTTGTCCATGTTTGAACCAAGGCTGTAATGAGGTCAGGAGCTGAGTGACCCTGGGGGAACCTAAACTGGGCATCACTGAGCAGGTTATTGCTGAGCAGGTACTGCTTGATAGCTCTGTTGATGACATCTTCCATCACACTACTGATGGCTGAGAGTAGACTGATGGGGCGGTAGTTGGCCAGGTTGAATTTGTCCTGCTTTTTGTATTCGGGACATACCTGGGCAACTTTTCACATTGTCAGGTAGATGTCAGTGTTGTAACTGTACTGGACCACCTTGATATCATGTGGCGTGAATGGAATTAGCTGAAGATTGGCATCTGTGTTGCTGGGGACCACTGGAGGAGGCCAAGATGGATCATCCAATTGGCATTTCTGGCTGAAAATACTTGAGTTACCTTTTGCACTGATGTGCTGGGCTCTTCCATCAAAGAATGTGGGGACATTTGTTGAATCTTCTCTTTTGAGTGACTTGTTTAAGCATCCACCACCATTTACAACTGGATATAACCATACTGCAGAGATTAGATCTAATACATTAGTGGGATTGCTTAGCTCCAGCTATTACTTGCTGCTTATGGTATTTGACATGCAAGCAGTCCTTCTTTGGTAGCTTCATCAGGTATACTTGGTGCTACTCCTGGTATGCCCTCCTGCACTCTCCATTGAACCAGGGTTGATCCCCTGGCTTGATGGTAATGGTTGAGTGGGAGTAATGCCAGGCCATGAGGTTGCAGATTGTGGTGGAAAGTAAGTCTGCTACTGTTGATGGCTCACAGCACCTCATGGAGGCCTATTCTTTCGATGCTAGATCTGATCAAAATCTATCCCATTTAGCACAGTGATAGTGCCACACAACAAGATGGAAGGTATTGTCAATGTGAAGATGGGACTTTGTTTCCACAAGGACTGTCATGAAAATTTAGCTGGCAGATTGGTGATGTAGAAGTCAGGTATGTTTTTCTCTCTAGTTGGCTCCCTCACCATCTGCTGCAGACGTAGTCTGACAGCTATGTCCTTTAGGACCCAACCAGCTCAGCCAGTCTTGTACATTTTGAGTCCCCACCACTCTGCATTCCCTCAAGTGTTGTTCAACATACAGGAGTGCTGATTCATCAACTGAGATAGGGTGGTACATGGCTTCAGGTTAAACATGGGTAAGAAAACCTCCTGCTGATTGCCATGAGAATTTCATCAGGTTTGGAGTCCATATTAAGAACTCCCAGGGAAACTCCCTCTCAACTGTTTACTATTGGGCTGCAATCTTTGCTGGGTCTGTGCTGCTGCTCAGACAGGACATACCCCAGGATGGTGATGGTGGTGTCTGGGACATATTTTCTGTCAGGTATGATTCCGTGAGTATGACTGTGTCAGCCTGTTGCTTGACTAGTCTGTGTGATAGCTCTCCAAACTTTGGCATGAGTTCCCATATGTTAGTAAGGAGGACTTTGCAGGGTCAACAGGATTGTCTTTTCTGGTTCCTCGGTCACTGCTAAGCTGAGACTGCGTAACAATTGATATAACTGAGTGGCTTGCTAGGCCATTGCTGTGGGTCTGGAGTCACATGTAGGTCAGACCAGGTGACGGTGATGAGATTTCCTTCCCTAAAGTATATTGGTGAGCCGTGTGGGTTTTTCTGACAATTGACAATTGTTTCATGGTTATCAATAGATTCTAAATTCCAAGTTTTTTTTGTTGAATTTGAATTCCACCAGCTGCTGTGGGAAGATTTGAGCCCCGCCCCCCCCCCCCCCCCCCCGTTTCTGGGTTAATAGTCCTGCAATAATACCACTGGGCCATCCCCTCCCATAACGATTGGTTGTTTATTGTAAATGACTAGAATGTATCTGCAAATTGAACAAGTGTGAACCATTGGAATTTGACTCTACTAGTTGAAGTCTAACCCCCTTACAAACTCCCCTGCTCCATACAGAAGCAAACCTGTGTGTTGTGGGTGGAGGGGAAGACAGAGAAAGCAGTTCAATGGTTTCTGTGCATGGGGCTTGTTGAGATGATCTCATTCGAATTAGAATACCTTTTATTGACATGTGTGCTCAAGTACAGGAGTACATGGAAAGGTTTTACAAATTTGTCTCTCGTGGGTACCATATTTGGTACAAAATACCTAGCTATAAAACTAAGATACAAAAAGAGGAATAAAAAAAAAGTAGTTGCATTACTTTGATTATACAATGATTCATCGTATAAATTAGAAATGTGACCGTTAAAAGGATAGACATTACTATCACACATGTTCTGATCGCCCATGTCAGACCCCAGTTCAACAACTGTCCCTGCTCTGCTCCTAGACTCCAGTATGCTCCGCACTGGGTCATAGCTGCTCCAAGGTACGTTTTCTTCCATACTCAATTCCCTGTGCAGGCCTTCACTCAGAATCTCTATTCCCACGCACTGGCACCTGCTCTTGGACTCAGTTCCCCCGTGCTGGCTCCCACTCTAGGATTTGCTTCCCTGCGCTGGTTCCTGCTCCGGGACTCAATTCCCCCTGTTCGGGACTCAATTTCCCCGCTCCGGGAGTCGATTTCCCCGCTCTGGGACTCAATTTCCCTGCTCCGGGAGTCGATATTTTCCCCCCCCGCTCCAGAACTCGATCCCCCCCCTGGCTCCAGGACTCGATTTCCCCGCTCGGGACTCGATCCCCCCTGCTCCGGGGTTCGATTCCACCCCCCCCCCCCCCCCCCCCCCGCGCCGGAACTCGTTTCCCTCTGCTCTGGACCCTGCTCTGGAACTCGATTCCCCCACTCTGGGACTCTATTCCCTCGCACCAGCCTCTGCTCTGGGACTCGATTCCTCCTCTCTGTGAATTTTATGCCTCACTAGAAAGGAGGAAAACAACAACAAACTGCCATTCCTAGATGTCACAGTAGAGCGAACAGCCAATGGGCAACTTCAAACAAGTGTCTACAGGAAGACCACACATACGGACCAAATACTGAACTACAGAAGCAATCATCCCAACACCCACAAACGAAACTACATCAGAACATCATTTTAATGAGCCAACACACACTGCAGAGCAGAGGAACTACGCAGAGCAGAGGAAAATCACCTATACAGTGTATTCAAAATGAACGAGTACCCGATGAATACAGTCCGCCAATTTCTCAGCAATAAATCCAAACAAGCAGACAAAACGCATCCAGAAACCCTAGCCACTCTCCTCTACATCAAAGACATCTCGGAAATTATTGCCAGACTACTCAGACCCTTTGACATCACGGTAGCCCACAAACCCACCAACACACTAAAACAGCAGCTAATGAACTTGAAAGATCCTATACAGACAACAAAAAAAAACCTAATGGTCATTTAGAAAATACCAAGCAAAAACTGTAACAAACACTCCATTGGATAAACAAGCAGAAAACTAGCCACCAGGATACATGAACATCAACTAGCCACAAAATGACATGACCCACTCTCACTAGTATCCTTACATACAGATAAGGAAGGACACCACTTCGACTGGGACAACACATCCATCCTAGGACAAGCCGAACAGAGACATGCATGAGAATTCCTAGAAGCATGGCATTCCAACCAGAACTCGATCAACAAACACATTGACTTTGACCCCATTTATCACCCCCTGAGAAAAAGAACAGGAAATGATATCACCAGAGGAAATGACGTCACTACAGGAAAGGCATCACCAACTGAAGGAAACACAAATATATAACTAGAAAGCAGGAAACACCAGCAGTACTTCTTCCAGAAGCTCACTGAGGATATTACCTAGTAGGGTGACGAAACGTCTGAAAATGAACCTTCCAGCTCAGTGAGCAAGCCTACATCCAGAACCTCAACTGAGCTACAAATCTTCTCAAAGCTTGCTAATGTATAATTTTCATAACAATTGGCACTGCGGGATGCTGAAATGCATTAATACACCTTACAATGACATTTTAATTTAAATGTTCTCTAAACTTCTTTGGAAATTCTGAGTTATCTTGTAGTATCCCATCTGAGACTATCTTATTTTCATTGTAGTGTCATACAGCATGAAAACAGACCCTTTGGCCCAACACGTCTGCGCTGACCAGATTTCCTAAGTGGAACTTGTCCTATTTGCCTGCGCTTATCCTTTGAAATCCTTTCCTATCCATGAAGCTGTCCATTGTCTTTTAAATGTTGTAATTATATCCACCTCTACCACTTCCTCTAGCAGCATGTTCCATAATTGCATCACCCTCTGTATGAAAACGATGTCCCGAGGGACCTTTTAAATCTCTTTCCCTCTCATCTTAAACATAAGCCCTCAAGTTTTGGACTCCCCTACCCTGGGAGAAAGACCTTGGCTATTCACCTTATCTATGTCCCTCATGACTTTATAAACCTGCCCACAGTCACCTCTCAGCCTCCAAAGCTCCAGGGGATAAAGCTCCAGCCTCTCCTTATAACTCACACTTTCCTGTCTGTAAAACATCTGTTTTGTTTTGTTCAAATTTTGTTTATCAAGAGAGTACTTGGGTGTATGATTATCGAAGATCCAGTCCAAGTGGCACAGTGGCTCATTGCCTCACAGCACCAGGGACCTGGGTTCGATTCTCGTCTCAAGTGACTGTCTGTGTGGAATTTGAAGGGCTTTTGCCCGAAACGTCAATTTCGCTGCTGGTTGGATGCTGCCTGAACTGCTGTGCTCTTCTAGCACCACTAATCCAGTATTTGGTTTTCAGTATCTGCAGTCATTGTTTTTACCTGTGTGGAATTTGCACATTCTCCCCGTTGGTGCTCCGATTTTCTCCCAAGGTCCAAAGATATGCAGGTTGGGTTGATTTGCCATGCTAAATTGCCCCTGGTGTCCAGGAAGGTGCAGGGTTACAGGGAAAGGATAGTTTGGATGGGACGGGGTGTGATGCTCTTTGGAGGGGCAGTGTGGACTCAATGGGCCGAATGGCCTGCCTCCACCCTGTAAGGATTCAATGTATCATCAGCACTGGGGTGAGGGGTAATTGTTTTAAGTGGAAATGTAAGCTCAGTGGTAAACAACAAACAATCTCTGTTAAACCATTCTTGTCTGGTGTGTTCTTCACAAATTGACTTCGGGATCCCCAAACAGCAATGTGATGACCACATAACCTTCCTGCAGTGTTGATTACAGGTAGTTAATACACCAGAAATAACTCCATTGCTGCTATTCCAAACAGTGGCTGTGCCATCTTGTCTGTTCACCTAAAAGCAATTAAATATCTCACCTAAAAGGTTGTACTGCTGTTAATTTTTATGCTCATGTTCTGGAGTTTCTGAACCTCTGACTCAGAGGTAAAAGTGTAACCAACTGAGTGACGTCTGACACCGAAAACACAGAGGAAACATTGACATGTCCCAACTATTGTGCTCCATAATGAAGAAATGCCTTTTAAACTCACTACCTTAAAACAGATCACCCCTCAAAGAACAGAGAGACTTTGTATGCCAAGGGTTACTTGAACAAAAATATATTGGCTGTTTCTTTATCGTCACTAGTTCAAAGTTCTGGAACTCCTTACCTCACTGTTCTTTGGGATATCTCGACCATATGAGACTGCAGTGCTTCAAGATGGTGTCCCTCAACCACCTTTCTGAGAGGTGACTTCAATAGTAATAAGTGTTGTCTTGCCACTGGTACTTCTATCCCAAGAGGAAAGCTGAGGGAAATGGGACTAACTAGGAACAGTTCTACGAGAACCAGGATTGGTCTAATGGGATGAATGGCCTACATTGTGCTTCAGTTCTGTTAATGTTAATGAGGAATGTAACAAGTTTTCAAAAAATTTGAACAATTCTGCACTGGGCATCATTGCACCATGTTTGGCTCTTACATGGTCAGATAACGTTGATAGACTTGTAATGTTACCCCTTTCATCCCTCTGTGCCACCTCTAGGTATCTCATCATATGATCTGCCCATTGCTGAATATGATGCAGGCTTTGCACAGACAGACTCTGGACCTGATGATGCTTTTGGAAAGGAAAGATGCAGAGATTCTCGACTATAAGGAAAACGGTGCTACGTTGAGTAGAGGTGAGGATCTTCTGATTATCAGTCGCAAGATCTGATTTCTCACACTGAATAAACATGGATAAAATTGAAGAGATAGGGAAGAAGCCTGTAGACTATTCCAAAGTGCCTTATTTAACTACTTTTTAAAGCATAGCTGTTGTAACGTGGGAAATGTGGTAAGTGGCAGCCAGTTTACACCAGCAAGCCCCCACAACTAACAATGTAATAATGACCAGATAATTTTTTTTTAGGCTCCTTTTGCTAATGAATAAATATTGGTTCAGGACATTGGAGAGAATGGTCTCAGTGTACTTCAAAATATGGTTATTGCATCTTTTGTAAGCACACAAGAGATCAGACATTGGCTTGGTTTAAATTCCCATCACAAGTATTACTTGATGCAAAAGCAATTTTGTTGTGAGGTGTCAGTCAAAATAGTGTACTCCAGTCCTGGCACAGGACTTGAAGCAGCTACCTTGTGAGTGAGAGTGGAGAGTGCCTCCAGCGATGTGCCTGTACTGGCTGTGACATGCGTGAAAAGGAAAGATGTCGCCAACTCATTTACAAAGACCAAACTCTCCCATTATCCTCTCGCTCCAGTGTCAAATAAAACACTTCTGTGATTGCCTCCCGAATGCGTGATGCTAATGAACTTGGTCAGAGCTGGCACAGTTACCTGAGGGTAGCTTGGGGTGGGGGGGATGGTGCTGGTTGCTGGCAGTTTGCTATCATATAGTCCACTCTGGTGGTATGTGCGGATGTCAACTGAGAATTAATTTGGTTGAATTACGGGGCCCAGCCCTTCACCTCCATAATTGATTGGCACCCCATCCTCCATCTTCAACACTCACTCCCTTCACCACTGACACACAGTGACAGCAGTGTATACCATCTACAAGAAACACTGCAGTAACTCGCCCAGGTTCCTCTAAATCCCTAATTTCGACCATCTAGAAGGACAAGGGCAGTAAGTGCATGGGAGCTCTAGCCCTTCAAGCTCCTCTTCAATTTGAACCATGTTGCTCTTCCTTTACTGCCCCGGTTCAAAATTCTGGAACTCCCTTCCAAGCTGCACTGTTGGTGTTTCTACTCCCCAGGGACTGCAGCTGTTTAAGGAAGCAGCTCCCCACTGTCTTCTCCAAGGCTATTAGAGATGGGCACTAAACACTGACCTCGTCAGTATCATAGATTCCCTACAGTGTGGAAACAGGCCCTTCGGCCCAACAAGTCCACACTGACCCTCTGAAGTGTAACCCATCCAGACCCATTCCCCCTACCCTACATTTGCTGCTGACTAATGCAGCTAACCTACACATCCTTGAATACTATAGACAATTTAGTATGGCCAGCTCACCTAACCTGCCAATCTTTGGACTGTGGGAGGAATCCGGAGCACCCGGAGTTTACCCATGCAGACACTGGGAGAATGTGCAAACTCCACATAGACAGTTACCCGAGGCTGGAATCGAACCCGGGTCCCTGGCACTGTGAGGCAGCAGTGCTAACCACTGAGCCACCATGCCATCCCAAGTAACACCCACATCCTTTGAGTGAACAAAAAAATAAATGGCACCATCAGCTCAATTGTAAGCAATCTGTTATCTGAGTTAGAAGCCTGTGTATTTAGGTCTCATGCCGAATTCGTAAGGACATTATCCAGGCTGGCTATTCCAGCCCCAGGCCTGAGGGGGTGCTGCACTATCAGAGGTGCCATCTTTCAGATCCCACATGAAACCAAGGCCTGACCTGCCTCATGGATGGTGCCGAAGATCACATGGACATTATTTTGAAGAAGAACAGCAGATTTATCTCCAGTGACAAACACCGAGAATGCTAGAGAAACTCGAATTCTTGACTACTGATATTTACACAAATGATCTGGCCGTTATTACCTTGCTGTCTATGTGCAGATGGGCAGCATGTTTCTCACATTACACTAATGAGGACATTGAGGAGTACTTCATTGTGCACTTTGGGACAGCTTGTGGCTGTGATAAGTGCTACAAAAATACCAGGTTTCCTACTTTGCAGATATTTGCAGTAAAAATTGAAGAACAATGTGTCAAGCAGAATACCTGATATCACTACTTGCGGGAGTTAAAATATTTTTTCTTTTCGGGTTTGCAAGATATTTGAAGGGAGGTGGGGAGTTTTGTAGATTTAGGTTCTATTTAATTGCAATAGGTGGCCTCAAACTCTGAAGTGGGTGCAGAACAATTGGGCTGGGGCTAAAGTACATACAACAGCTGTCATGTTGTCTCTTACTGAGTCCCCTGTGGAATGGTTACTTCCCTGTGAAGTGGAGAGGAATTGCTGCTGTGATGCTGGTGTTATTGTCATTGCAAATGAAGCAGCTCCTTATCTACTTGTTCCTTCAGTAGAATTGAACCATGACTTGAGCTAGTTCATCATGTAAAATCATTCCAGTTTATGGGCTAGATCTTGCTAATGTCTGGTATAAAGTCATCGGGATCGAAAGCACAGAAAAAAGGGTGTTCGGCCCATTGTGTCAAAAACAACCATCTAACTATTCTAATCCCATTTGTACCCCACCCAGACTGACTCCCCACTATCCTATCCTTGCATTTTCCATGGCTAATTCATCTAGCCTGCACATACCTTGACACTATGGGATAATTTAGCATGGCCAATCCACCCTAACCTGCACACCTTTGGACTGTGGGAGAACACTAGAGCACCCGGAGGAAACTTGGGCAGACATGGGGAGAATGTGCAAACACGATGCAGTCAGTCACCCGAGGGTAGAATCAAACCCGGGTCCCCGATGTAGTGAGACAGCAGTTTTAACCACTGAGCCACCATGCTAACGTATTATTGTAACGTGTAACCGCCGTTGATTGTTGTTAAAGCTTATCTGGTTCACTAATGTCTGACAGGGAAGGAAATCTGACATCCTTATCTGGTCTGGCCTACACTGGGCCCACAGCAATGTAGTTGACTCTTAACATCCCTCTGGCCCAGTGAGTGATGCCCATGCTCCATGAACGAGAATAATTTTTAAAAAATCTATGGATCCAGCCAATCCTTTAGGACTCAGAGGAGGAGAAATGTCTTCACTCAAATTTTCGGGATTCTCTACCCTCAGAGGGTTATAATATCAGACCGTTGAATGTTTTTGAGGCTGAGCTAGACAATTTTGATTCTTAGAGGATCAAGGGATTTGAAAGTGTGCAGCAAGTTGACCTCAAATCAGACGGCCGTATGGCATACTGCTCCTATTTGTTTTGTTTTAACGTAATCTAATTTCTGTTGTAAAGAATTGGTAAGGACTTCTGATACCCTGGTGAAAGAGGTGACCAATAGTCTTATCTCCTTAATGAAACTATACTTAAGGATTGAAAAACAAATAGAGGGATGGCAAAGAAACAAGTAAAGTGGATTAGAGCCAACATTCACACAGTTAGGTACAGAATGAAAAATAAAGAGAGATAAAGATTGGATTAAGAGAGAAAGAAGTCAGGAACATTTTTTTAAAAATCTCTAGGAATAACAGAGGCTGCTCCATTCTCTGCAAAACAATCACTGTCCATCCCACCAGAATCTCCCCCTTTTCCCAATGGGCCCAAGATTGGTACTAGGTAATCATAGGCGAAAGTGAGCACTGCGGATGCTAGAGGTTAGAGTCGAAAAGCACAGCAGGTCAGGCAGCATTCGAGGAGCAGGAAAGTCGACGTTTTGGGCAAAAGCCCTTCTTCAGGAATGAAGGGCTTTTGCCTGAAACGCCGATTTTCCTGCTCTTTGGCTGCTGCCTGACCTGCTGTATTTTTCCAACGCGACACCCTCGACACTAGGTAATCATGCTGATCTGAAGAGCTGGTGCAGGCACAATGAGCTGAATAGCCTCCAGGCACACCATAACAGTTCTGTGATTCTGTGCATTATGTACGCATAGGAATGAGATTGAACAATTTAAATTGTTTTCTTCCTGGGTCAACTGAATTGATTAGCATTGCATTCTTATTATTAGAAGAGCCCTCATGCTGTTAATGAAGAGTCTAGCTTTTTGTGTCCCACTCTTGTCCATGCTTAATGTGCTTCATTCTAAATTGACCTTCAGCTGTCTGGGCTGAAGCTCTAAAATTTCTCCTTAAATCTCTGCAAGCTTTCAGACATTTCCTGAAACTGATCTCGCTGACCAAACTTTTCGCTCACCTGCCCTAATATCGCCTGTGGTTGGGCATCAAATATTGTTCGATGATCGGTCTACAATGGCAAAGGCGCTCTGTAAATGCAAGGTTTTGTTGTTGAGTGGGCATTCTCCACCCTCATAACCCACATGTAACAGCGTCTCTGTGGTTGCAGACTGGGTCAAGTATTCCTGGCACTTGATGACTCAGTCTTCACATATGAGTAATTTAGCCAAGTCTTCAAGCAATGTTTTCTTAATTGAATTTTTCTGAAGACATAACAAAAAACTGACTGAACCCAGCAAGTGCCGCAGCCTGGAGATCATGCTATTTATTCACCATGAAGGAACTGCTTCAACTTTGTTATACCTTGTCTGACAGATTTTATGGAGGTAATCAAAATTACAATGGTTTCTGATGAGAGTAAATAAGGAAAAACTGCTTCCACTGGTGGTTGACTCAGTAACCATAGGATACACAGATTTAAGATAATTGGCAAGATAAAACATAGGTGAAACTAATTTTTTTTATACACGGTAAGCAGTTATATTCTGGAATGGTCTTCCTGGAATATGGTGGAAGCAGATTCAGTAATAACTTTAAAAGGGAAATTGGATTAATGTGTGAATAAGCTAAACTTGCAAAGCACTGAGGAGGACAGGGTGGTATGGGACTAATTTGAAAGATAGCTCTTTTAAAGACACAATGGCCCAGGCACGATGGGCTGAATGGTCTCCTTCTGTGCGGTGTGGTTTTTGAATTAATGAGATGAGAGGCTGTGTGATGGATGTGAGGGAGTTAGATCAAGTCGAATCATGTTTCACCATTAGTCGGTTCTTGAGTGAGTGCAGCCTCCTCTAGTAGCCATCATTTGGTAACCTTGCTCTGAATCCATGAGATAATCTTCTTGACAACGGAAGATGGTGCAGTGGGCACTGTTGTTCAAAAAATTTACACATTCTCATTTTGGCTTTGAAATTCCAGCATGGCCCTCCCTTCCACTTAATTCCTGCTCCAGCTCCATAGACCTCCAAGATCTCTACATTCCTTTTATTCTGGCTTCTTTCTCATCCCCCAGTTTATGCCATTGGTGCCTCCATCTATAGCTACTTGAACCCTGAGGATATTAAGCCTAAATCTTTCCACTTCTTTCTCTACTCCTTCAAACCTCTTTGGCCAAGCTTTGAGCACACGTCCCACTATCTTCTCCTGTGGTAAGGTCTTGGGTTTTGTTTGACGAAAGCTCCTTTGTAGTCTTGGTACATTGTACCATTTTAAAGTGATCTGTAAGTACAAGTTAAGACTTGAAGATAAGGCATCTCTTGTGAAACTGTTGAGGGCTGTCATATTGTATGAGCTATAATTGGCTCAATGCTGACCCTGGCTGATGCAAAATGTAAAGTCCTTCAGTTGTACAAATCTGAATGCAACTATATTACATAGTCATACATGGGATACCCAGCACAGATATATGCCACGTGATTCCAGCAGTCCATGTCGTTGTTTATGTTCCATTTGAGCCTCCTTCCAATCATTTTTCCTCTAAATCTACCAACATAAACCTTCTTTCCCTCTCATATACTTATCATGCCTCCTCTTAAACGCATCTGTGTTATTTACTTCTTCGACTCCCTACATGAGTGCATTCCACATTTTCACCACTCTGAGGGCAAAGACAAGATTTTCTTTTCTGATTTCCCTACTGCACTTCTTGGGGATTATCTTGTATTGCCTCTGGCTGTTGTCTTTCCACAGAATTCACTCTGCCATGTTCCCTCAGGATTTTGAATGTTGCCTTCTGTGTTCTTTTTGTGAAAACCTTTCACGATTTATAAAGAAGCTCTATCTCTACATAAGACTTATCAGCAGCTGCAGGTCAGTTGGCCTTTCTCTCTATCATCAATAAGATCACTGCTGATCTGGTTGTGATCTGAATTTCACTTTCCTGTCTACACCACCAACTTCCTCCATAACCCCCTCATCTGTCAAAAATCTAACTGAACCTTGAATAAGATCTATGGTCCAGCCATCACTGTTTTCTGGGGAAGAGAATGACCCTCTAAGAAAAAAAAACCCTCATCTTTGTTTGAAAAGCAAGACCTCTCGTTATGTATGATTAAACTGCGTCTCCCAATTCTAGTGTCTTAAACTTTTCCCTGACCAGTCTTCTCAGGATTTTTAAAATTTTTCAATAAGACACAAATGTTGAGAGTACCCATATTCATCTTTTCCTGATCAGTTTATTCCCACATTATCAGTTATCTTTGCTGATTCAGCTATAATTCTGTACTAGAAATTTCTCTAGTGAATTCTTGTCTGCTCAGACTACATTTCTTCCATCTAAGGATTTTGTTTCAATTGTCCAAAATTTGTAGATTTTCTTGTTTCCTTAATAAAAAAAAGTTAGCAATAGTTCATCGCCCTTCTGACATACGTCTCCTCCTGAACTGGCAGGATCTTTAGTTTAAAGTTATCATCTTTGTTTTAAATCTGTGACTTCTCCCTTTTCCAGCTCTATAACTTCCTTCAGCCCCACAATCCTCCAAGATCCCGGCTGTCCTCTGATTCCGACTTCTTGAGCATGCCTGATTTTAATCACTCTGCGATACTTGCTGTGCCTTCATTTCCTTGGGCTCACAACACAGAACGTCCCTTCTTAAAACTCTCCAGCTGTCTCTCTCGCTCTTTAAGGTGTTATTAAAATCTAACCTCATTGAGAATTATTTTGGTCACCGCTCCTGATATCTGCATGTGTGACTTGAGGTCAAATTGCGTTTGGTTGCACTTCTGTGAAGGGCTTACTGACGTTCGGCTATGACAAAGGTGCTATATAAATGCAGGTTGGCTTTGTAAACGAAAGAACAGCTTGCTGTGGAAGGCTCTGTGCTGTTTCTCAGTACATCGCAGTTCTTATAAGAGAGAGTGTGTCTCTGCCTTTTCACAAGAGCAAACTCAAACTGTTATATATCTGATTAGGCTTCATATCCCTTTATTTGTTTTTCCTGCCTTTCAGTTGGTTTTAAATCCATGTCTATATTTTTGTTTAAATGCCGAGTGATTTTTGTTCTCATCGTCGAAGCTCTTTGTTCGGCTTGACGTAAGGCGAACTGGAGAGTGCACCCATTTAAAAAAAACCTGACTGGTGACCTCGGTGAGTTTGTGACTGGATTGTGATCAAACTGGCTTTGTCTCACCGGACATTGGATTAGTCTAGAAAGTGAGCCTGGTGGGAACTTTCTCTCTGCTGTGAGACCACAACGTTTGGTGCACACTAGGGAATATTGCTATCCGGTTCACAATGCCCCTACTCCACTAGCCCCATATTCCGCCATCCTCGCTCCCCCCCCAACCCCACCAAACATTCCTCCCTCTCCTAAGTAGTGATAGTGCTCTGTCATTAGAAAGTTAGATTTATCTAACTGCCAACATTATGAGCAGGATTTTGTGTTTCCCTTTGGAATGGGGTGGGCTGGAGAAAACAGATAAAACTTGAGGGTTTGAGCTATAAGGAGAGGCTGAATAGGCTGGGGCTATTTTCCTCTGAGTGTCTGAGGCTGAGAGGTGACCTTATAAAGGTTTATAAAATCATGAGGGGCATGGATACGATAAATAGTCAACATCTTTTCCCCTTGGTACGGGATGCGGCACAGTGGCTCAGTGGTTAGCACTGCTGCCTCACAGTGCCAGGGACCTGGGTTCAATTCCCGCCTCGGGTGGCTCTGCGTGGGTTTCCTCCAGCTGCTCCGGTTTCCTCCCACAACCCAAATGTACCGGTTAGATGATTTGGCCATGTTAAATTGCTCATAGTGTAGTTAGTGTTAAATATAGGAACTAGAGTAGGGGGGATGGGTCTGGGTGGGTTACTCTTCGGAGGGTCAGTGTGGGCCGAAGTGCCTATTTCCACATTGTAGGGATTCCATGATTCATGCTGGGAGACCCAAACTAGAGGGCATAGGTGTAAGGTGAGAGGGGAAAGATTTAAAAGGGACCTAAGTGGCTGCTTTTTCATGCAAA
Organism: Chiloscyllium punctatum; assembly: GCF_047496795.1. Classification (NCBI taxonomy): domain Eukaryota; kingdom Metazoa; phylum Chordata; class Chondrichthyes; order Orectolobiformes; family Hemiscylliidae; genus Chiloscyllium; species Chiloscyllium punctatum. Next base: position 113,199,391 of record NC_092748.1, on the reverse strand, counting down.
GGGTGGCTTGTGTATGGAATTATCTGGATTAGTGGTGCTGGAAGAGCACAGCAGTTCAGGCAGCATCCAACAAGCAACGAAATCGACGTTTCGGGCAAAAGCCCTTCATCAGGAATTATCTGGCAGAGGAAGTGGTGGAGGCTGGTACAATTACAACATTTAACAGGCATCTGGATGGGTATATGAATAGGAAAGGTTTATCGGGATCTGAGCCAAATGCTGGCAAATGGGACTCAGTTAATTTAGGGTATCTGGTCGGCATGGATGAGTTGAACCAAAGGGTTTGTTGCTGTGCTGTATGTCTCTGTGACTATGATTGGATAGCTAGTCCACCAGCGTCTCACGTTGATCCCCATCAAAAAAGGCCACATTCAAATAAATAAATAAACAAGCATTCCTTAGGTTTGCCAGCAGAGACATTTAGGTGTTCCAGCACAGAATCAGGATAGCCAATGGAATGCTGTCCTTTATCATGAGAATTGATGTTTTGCTTCAATTATACAGGGGACCACATGTGAGATCACCTCTTGACTACTGTGTTCTCCAGCAGAAAGGAAGGATCTAGAGGTGTTGCAGGTAGTTCAGAGGAGATGTGAGACAAAGACAGAGAGTAGTAGGGGAAGGGAGTTTCGCAAAATGGAGAACTGTGACCAGTGGTTTTCCACAGGAATCCGTGCTGGGAACACTGTTGTTTATTATAAAGGTAAATTAGATTAGATTAGATTAGATTACTTACAGTGTGGAAACAGGCCCTTCGGCCCAACAAGTCCACACCGACCCACCGAAGCGCAACCCACCCGTACCCCTACATCTACCCCTTACCTAACACTACAGGCAATTTAACCTGGCCAATTCACCTGACTTGCACATCTTTGGACTGTGGGAGGAAACCGGAGCACCCGGAGGAAACCCACGCAGACACTGGGAGAACGTGCAAACTCCACACAGTCAGTCGCCTGAGGCGGGAATTAATGATCTGGAGGAAGGTATAGGTGGTCTGATTAGCAAGTTTACAGATGACACTAAGCTTGGTGAATATTCTTGATGAAGGGCTTTTGCCCGAAATGTCGATTTTACTGCTCCTCGGATGCTACCTGAACTGCTGTGCTTTTCCAGCACCACTCTACTCCAGGAATAGCGGAGGGGACTGTCAGAGAATGCAGCAGAACATAGATAGATTGGAGAGCTGGGCGGAGAAATGACAGGTTGAGTTCAGTGCAGAGAAATGTGAGGTGATGCATTTTGGAAGATGCAATTCCAGAACGAACTGTACGGTAAATGGAAAAGCCCTGGGGAAAATTGACGTACAGGGAGATCTGGGTGTTCAAGTCCATTCTTCCCTGAAGGTGGCAACGCAGGTTGATGGAGTGCTCAAGAAGACATACGGCATGCTTTCCTTCATCGGATGGGGTATTGAGCACAAGAGTTGGCAGGTCATGTTACAGTTGTACAAGACTTTGGTTCGGCCACGTTTGGAATACTGCGTACAGTTCTGATCACCACATTACCAAAAGGATGTGGTTGCATTGGAGAGTGCAGAGGAGGTTCACCAGGATGTTGTTTGGTATGGAGAGTGCGAGCTATGAGGAGAGGTTGAGTAGATTAGGACTATTTTCATTAGAAAGACAGAAGTTGAGGAGGCACCTGATTGAGGTCTACAAAATCATTAGCGGTATAGATAGGGTGGTTAGCAAGAAGCTTTTCCCCCAGAGTGGGGACTCAATTGCTAGGGGTCACGAGTTCAGGGTGAGAGGGAAAAGGTTTAAGGGAGATATGTGTGGAAAGTTCTTTACGCAGAGGGTGGTGAGCGCCCGGAACACATTGCCAGCAGAGGTGGTAGAAACAGGAAAGATAGCATAATTTAAGATACATGAATGGGCAGGGAGCAGAGGGATACAGACCCTTGGAAAATAGGAAACAGATTTAGATAGAGGATCTAGATCGATGTGGGCTTGGAGGGCCAAAGGATCTGCTCTTGTGCTGTAATTTTCTTTGTTCTATGTATTACATTGATACCTGCAATGAGTGGGCTGGTTTTTGAGGAAAGGTTGGACTTATTGGGATTTTTTTCCCCACTGGAGATTAAAGTGAGGGCTGACTTGAATTATGCCTACAGGATTATGAATGTGGAATTGAACGTGGAATCGATAATTCCTCTTGTGTGCAGAACTAGAGAGCACAGTTTCAAATTTTGGATTTGGTTTACAGGACAGAAATGAATGGAATTCCATGAGTTTGGAACTCTCTGCATCAAATAAAGTTGGATAGATTCTCGTTAGGCAGTGGAAACAAAAGTGTGTTTTTATTTATTCACTGGATGAGGGTGTCACTTCCTGCATTCCTGGCAGCACTTGCTGCTGCTGGCAGATTGGGCAGGTAGACAGATCCCTCTCCCGATGTGAGGAGTAGAACTCCCACTATTAACCAGTTGAGCTCACCAGAGTGGGGCACCGGGTTGAGCAGGTAGTGCAGGGCATCAGTAGCACTGGGTTCCTTTGCTGAACTGGCAGTCCCAAGAGGCAGCAGTGGCAGCAATATAAACCAGAACAAGGCACTGGCTGCATCGGCGTGGTGAGCTTGAGCCCAGTGCAGATTTATGGCAAAGATGGCGCCAAAGCATGGCGACATGGTTCCTGTGGGTGTGGTATGGCTCAAGGGTGGTGGACACGGTGGCGGTCTGGCTGCGGTGGAGTACGAGGACTTGGGACACCTGGATGTTCACAGACTTGAGGGGTGGACGTTGAGGAGTTGTTTTTTTGTGGAAGTGGGGGAGTGATTTGGATGTTTCCTTTTCCTTTTATTCCTGCTTCTGTTTTTAATCAGGTCTTTTGTATTCTGAGATGGCGCTGGAGAATGGCGACTTTGTACACTTTTTTGCTGTCTTCCTGTACTCGAGTACATGTGACAATAAAATCTAAATCTAGCTGCCTTTCCTTTCACAGTGGGGTCAGTGTGGAGGGCAGTCACCTGCAAGCCTCCCCCATAAGGTACAGCCACAGATTCCACTTGCGCCATGATTGTCTATGATGACGATATGGAAATGGAAAATGAGAAACTAACTTTCATTTATATGACAATCTCAGTATTGTCTGAAGTGTAGTCAGTGTTTTAATGTTGGAAATAAGGTGACCAACTGATGTGGAGTAAGTTCCCAGCAACAACACTGTAATAATAATGAGATAACCTTGTCTTTTGTATAAATGGGGGTTGACCAGGGCATTGGGGAGAACATTCTTGCTCTCCTTCAGTTCATGATGTGTTGCTGGGAAAGCGCAGCAGGTCAGGCAGCATCCAAGGAGCAGGAGAATCGACGTTTCGGGCATCAGCCCTTCTTCAGGCAGTGGAGACAAAAGCTGATGCCCGAAACGTCGATTCTCCTGCTCCTTGGATGCTGCCTGACCTGCTGCGCTTTTCCAGCAACACATTTTCAGCTCTGATCTCCAGCATCTGCAGTCCTCACTTTCTCCTCCTTCAGTTCATGCCCATCTAAGAAAGTAGACTGGGCTGCCTCTTAACATCTCATCTGAAATTCAATACCCGCAACAAGGCGATGCGACCTCAGCCTAGATCTGATGTAGAAATCTCTGGAATGAAGCCTAAACCCATAATCCTCTGGCCCAAAAGCAAGTGTGCTGCTCATTGAGCTGTGGCTGTGTTACAGAGAATGAAGGGAATGGGTAGGAGGAATCTGGAGTAGCTTAAGATATAGGCAGTATGCTGTATTCCAGAAAGGATGAAGGATAGAACTGGAGCCAATCTTTACATACTTAATGTGTTTTTTATTTACAGGGGTATCAAGTATAAAAATGCAATTTGTTTGCTGCAACTGCAGTGTCACTCTACTCCTGTAGAATCCCAGTTAACACCCACCCTCTTGTTTATTTGTGCCATATCTTTGCGTATGTTTTCCCTCTTTGGGGAATTGTGGACAAGTGTTGGGAGGATTAGTAAGCTGATCATCGATTTGCTCAAGCCATGTTGTCAATGCACTTTTGTTGGCCATTCTGGAGTGGATCTTGGATCGTCTGCCTCACAGGCATAGGTGGGGATAAGGACCCATTAGAACACCTCCCTATACCTGTAATATAATTAGATGGTCATGATTGTACACTTAACATAATAGACTTATGGATCAGCTGAGATTTTATGGAGTTGTAAGACCAACCAGTAGAGTGTAGAAAAAGATGTTTAGGTTCGAGTGGTGCTTGAAAAGCACAGCAGGTGAGGCAGCATCCGAGGAGCAGGAAAATCGACATTTCAGGCAAAAGCCCTTCATCAGGACTGAAGGCAGGGAGCCTCCAGGGTGGAGAGATAAATGGGGGAGGGGGGGGGGTGAGGCTGTGGAGAAGGTAGCAAAGAGTACAATAAGTGAATGGGGGTGGGGATGAAGCTGATAGGTCAGAGAGGAGGGTGGGGGAAGGTAGCAAAGAGTTCAGGTGAATGGGGGTGGGGATGAAGGTGATAGGTCAGAGAGGAGGGTGGGGCAGACAGGTGGGAAGGAAGATAGGCAGGTAGGAGAGGTCATAAGGACAGTGCTGAGCTGGAAGTTTGGAGCTGGGATAAGGGGGGGAGGGGTAATGAGGAAACTGGTGAAGTCCACATTGATGCCCTGGGGTTGAAGTGTTCCGAGGTGGAAGATAAGGTGTTCTTCCTCCAGATGAGGGGTAGTGAGGGAGTGGCGGTGGAGGAGGCCCAGGACCTGCATGTCCTCGGCAGAGTGGGAGGGGGAGTTGAAATGTTGGCCCACGGGGCGGTGTAGTTGATTGGTGCGGATGTCCCAGAGATGTTCCCTAAAGTGCTCTGTGAGGAGGCATCCAGTCTCCCCAATGTAGAGGAGTCCGCGTCGGGAGCAACGGATACAATAAATGACATTAGTGGATGTGGAAGGCTCCTTTGGGGCCTTGGATGGTGGTGAGGGAGGAGGTGTGGGTGCAGGTTTTGCAATTCCTGCGGTGGCAGGGGAAGGTGCCAGGAGGAGAGGGTGGGTTGTTGGGGGACGTGGACCTGACCAGATAGTCAAGGAGGGAACGGTCTTTGTGGAAGGTGGAAAGGGGTGGGAGGGAAATATATCTCTGGTGGTGGGGCCTGTTTGGAGGTGGCGGAAATGTCGGCGGATAATGCAGTTTATGCGAAGGTTGGTAGGGTGGAAGGTGAGCACCGGGGGGATGGTTCTGGAGGGGTGGGGTTTGGGGGCGGTTCTGGAGGGGTGGGGTTTGAGGGCGGAGGTGCGGGATTTGGATGTGATGCGTTGGAGGGTATCTTCAACCACGTGGGAAGGGACATTGTGGTTTCTAAAGAAGGAGGCCATCTGGTGTGTTCTGTGGTGGAACTGGTCCTCCTGGGAGCAGATACGGTGGGGCGGAGGAATTGGGAATATGGGATGGCATTTTTGCAGGAGGTAGGGTGGGAAGAGTGTAATCCAGGTAGCTGTGAGAGTCGGTGAGTTTGTAAAAAAAAGTATCAAGTCGGTCGTCATTAATGGAAATGGAGAGGTCCAGGAAGGGGTGGGAGGTGTCAGAGACTATCCCCATTCACCTATTGTACTCTTCGCTACCTTCTCCCCAGCCCCACTTCCCCCACCCCCCCCCCCCACCCCCACCCCCCACTTATCTCTCCACCCTGTAGGCTCCCTGCCTGTATTCCTGATGAAGGAATGCATCAATTCGAGACAACTCACAGCCACTTCTGCCTTGTAGAAAAAGATGTGCAGGAGTGTCAAATTATTCAATGAAGGTTTCAGCAGCAAAGTGACTGGGAGAGGGGCATGACTAAGAGTTTATTGGTGATGTTGGTGTACCAATGACCTGCCCATGGTTACAGACTGCCCCTGAATGTTCATGTGGGGAAGGATGGCACCAACTCCTGCAATGCCGAATATACCATGGCTGCCTGGATACGTTTTCCTTTCTTTTAATTTGTTCATGATACGTGGGCGTCACTGGCTAGGCAAGCACATTGTAATTTCCATAGAGAGAGTGGCTGTGAGTTGTCTTGAATTGATGCATTCCTTGGTTGTAGGGGCACCCACTGTGTTGTTAGGAGGGAAGTTCCAGGATTTTTGTCCCCTTGTAAGTGAAAACACAGCAATGTAACTCCAAGTTAGGACAGTGTATTGCTTTGTAAGTGATGGTGATCCATCTATCTATTGCCCTTGTCCTTCTCGGGTTTGGAAGGTGCTGGCAAAGGAATGTTGGTGACTTTAAAAAGTGCGTATTGCACACTGCTGCCATTGTGCATCAGTGGTGAAAGGGAGTGAATGCCTATGTACTGGATGGGGTGCTGCTTCTGATCGCATCTTGGTATAGGAACAGGAGGAGATCATTCAGTCCCTTGATTCTGTTCCACCTTTCAATAAGACCATGGCTGATTTGTGACCCAACTTCATTTTCCTTTTTTCAACTTTGACGGGATGTGGGTAATATTGGCTGGGCCAGCTTATATTTCCCATCCCTAACTGTCCAGAGAATAGTTCCGAATCAACTCTGTTGCTGTGCGTCTGGTGGTTACATGTAGTCCAGATCAGGTGAGGGCATTAAAGAACTAGATGGGTTTTACAACAATTATCAGTAGCTACATATTGTCATTCTGTTAGCTTTTCTTTCATTTCAGATTTTTAAGTACAAATATCACAATCTGCCATGCTGGGATTTAAACCTAAACTCCCAAAGCATTAGCCTGAGGATCTCGATTACAAGCTCAGTGACTTTAGCATTATGCCACTCACTCCCCTTGTATATACCCTTGGTTTGCAAAAATCCATTAATCCCCAATTTTTGACTAACAATAAAGAAAACCATTCCAAACTTTAATCTGAATGATAAAATAAAGCCATAAAATTCAAGGAGGCTCTGAAGAATATTCATTGAACGTTAACTCTGGTTTCTCTCCACTGACGCTGTCAGACCTACTGAGTTCCTCTAAAAATAATGTTTTTGTTCGATCTGAAAGATCTGTTTCTAATTTTCCAGCTATGTTCAGCCCTAGACTCCTATATACAATTGAAATAGACTCCCCATGTAATATGCGAGACATAAATCGCAAACTACACCCATTAGATATTTTAGGTATGACAATTAATGCCAGGAATTCCTCAGGTAATGACTTGTTAGCTGAAGGTACAACTGGCAGCGGGTCAGGATGTTCAAGGTTTCAGAATCCAAGGGTTGCAGGGATCTCAGGAAGTTGTAAGGAGCTGGAGGAAGTTAGAGATGGGGTGAAGATTTCCACTGAAGTAACATTGAAGAAACAGTGATACATTTCCTGGTCAGGATGGTGTGTGGCTTGGAGAGAGATCATGCAAGTGGTCATGTTCCTGTGCATCTGCTGCCCTTGTTCTTCTGGGTGGTAGAGATCATGGGCTTGGAAGGTGCTGATGAAGGATCCTTAGTGAATTGTTCCACTGTGTTTTGTTGATGGTACACATTGCTGCTACGCTGGTGAAAGACGTGAATGTTTAAGGTGGTAGATGGGGTGCCAATCGAGGAGACAGCTTTGTTGTAAGTAGGATAATATATAATCCCTCCAGTGTGGAAACAGGCCATTCAGCCCAACTAGTCTACACTGACCCTCTGACTAGCATCCCACCTAGACTCATCTCCCTACCCTATCACCCTGCATTTCATGGCTAACGCACCCAACCTACACATCCCTGAGCACTATGGGTAGTTTAGCATGGCCAATGCACCTAACTTGCACATCTTTGGACTGTGGGAGGAAACTGGAGCACCTCATGGAAACCCATGCAGACACAGGGAGAACATGCAAACTTCACACAGTCGTCCGAGGGTGGAATCGAATGAAGGTCCCTGGCCTTGTGAGGTAACAATGCTAACCGCTGAGCCAGTGTGCCATACTAGCTTCAACCTAATTGAGAGTTATTGGAGCTGAACTCATCCAGGCAAATAAAGAATATTCCATTGCACTCCTGACTTGTGCCTCGTAGTTGGCAAACCGGCTTTGGGGAGACAAGTGAAGGAATTTCTCCTCACCTTAGTCCAAATGGTTTTAATCCCTGTATTCTAAGGCTAAGACCTCCTCCCTGGAGGAAACAAGCTCTTAATTGATGGACCAATAGTATCAGCTGCGACTGGGAGTTTACATCATGGGACCCATCTCTCGGTCTTCATGTCATTTGACCTGTCTGGCTGTCTCTTAATCTGCATAGGGCCAGTCTGTGCATCCTTGGTTTTTGCATGGGTCAGTTGGCGTGCCTGTCTGTTAGTCAGTTTAGTGTGCCTCTCAGTCAGTCGGTAAGTGCCTGTGGTGTCTGCATGCACGCCTGTCAGTCTGTAGTCTGAATGTCTGACATTTAGTTGTTCAGTCTTCACCCTGGTCGCCAGGGGTCTGTGCATCTGACATTTGATTGGTTGGTCAGTTGGCATGTCCTATGATTGGCAGGTCAGTCATTGTGCCTGTTGGTGGTTCAATCTTTGCACCAGTCACTTGGATGGTCTGTGCACAAGTGAGGCTGCCTGCAGGTCAGTCAGTCAGTCAGCTGGTTGCCATGTATCTGGATGTGTATGTGTCTATGCTTGATTGGATGTGGGGGTGTGTATGTCTGGGTCTGTGTGTGTGTTTCTGTCTATGTGCCTGCCTGCACGTGTGTCTGCCTGTGTAACAATCCCCTCTCCCCAATGAAAACAAATGCGTTATTTTAACATTTTTTTTCTCGAATGTTTCGAATTGGGGACGTAGTTGATTGGAGAATCCTTCATATTTACAGGAAAAATATTTGTCTGAGAGCAGTTGAAGTAATATCATTCCTGCCTTAAACTACAGTGCTTTGTGTGGGATATGTTGACCTTTCTGTCAGTCAGTTTAAATTTTATATGAAAGGATTTTTCCCCCAAGAAGCATGCATACAGTAAAAAAAATCCTGGGATTAGGTTTACTGAGCTTAGATGTTGTGTGTCAAATGGGCAAGGAAAATCAAAAGAAATATACCGAGGAATTGTTGATTTTGGAGCGGCTGAGTGTTTACAGTGAGGGGTTCTTGGTGCAGATGTTAGTGCAGCTTGTAGTAGTGTGTGCAGTAAAATGTTGATCTTTCTGTCAATCAAGTTGAATTTTAATCAGAATATGATCCAAGACCCACAGAAGAAACCTAGGGATTAGGTTCGCAGAGTCTGTGTGACTGTACTGTTTGGGTTGCAAAAAAATTAGAGAAGTGGTTTTTGATTTTTCTTTTCACCCTCCTCCTCCTCTATCCTTGTGCCTTTGAACCTGATTGTGGGGGTGGGATTGATATAATCATGAATCGCCTCTGCTTGTGTTGTAAGAATTCACTTTTGATGCCTCTCAATTGCTCCGAAAGGTTCAGTCAGTAGTTATGCGAGAAGAGGTGGCATGGAGCCAAATCGGATCACGTGTTGGCTCATCTCAACTGAGGTAGCGTGGAGTCAGTGAAGTCACCACTTGTGGCCCCCAAGCAGGAGACAGAGCCATGTACTTTATTGTACCCATTGACTTCTGTTGAGGAAAGGAAACTCATGCAATGTCTTCATGACACACCTGTTATGACTGTAGGTTGTCCCAAATCACCTTTTTATTGTTTGTTCTTGGTTTGTGAACATCATTGGCAAGGCTAACATAAGTTTCCCACTCCCTAATAGCTCTCCAGAAGTTGATGGTGAGCCACATTCCTGAACTACTGTAGTCTATGTGGGGTAGGCTCACCCACAGTGCTGTTAGACAGCACGTTCCAAGGTTTTGACCCAGCGACACTGAAGCAACCGTGATATATTTCCAAGTCAGGATGGTGCAGAGTTTGAAATGGAACTTTTAGTGCGCAGTGCTTCCTTGCATCTAGCTTGTCCTTCTAGGTGGGTGAGGTCGCAAGTTTGGAAGGTGCTATGTGAGAAGCCTGGGTGAATTGCTGCAGTGCCTCTTGGAGATAGTACACACTCCTGCTGCTACTTGCCTGTGCTGCGGGAAGTGAATGTTGAAAGTGGTGGATAGGTGCCAACTGGAGGTATCCCATTGCACTCCTGACTTCTGACTTGATGGGGAGATGGGAAATGATCAATTCTGCAGAAAGTTCTCACTGTTGTTGGGAATATGGCAAAAGATTTGCATGTAGTGGAGTCCCATGTTTGTGACCATGATAATCTGGAATCAGTAGTTCAGTTGGTTGGAAGGCTGATTTACGATATGGGAGCAATATCAACAGCATGGCTCAAATTCCTGCTCTGGGTGATGTTACCATGCCGGACTCTCTTTACGGCTGTTCAGGACATTGGTAAGGCTACATTTGGAGTACTACTTACAATTCTAGTCATCCTGCTATAGGAAGGGTATTACTAAACTGGAAAGGGCGCAAAAAAAAAGGATTTACAAGGATGTTACCAAAACTGGAGGGTTTGACTGTAGGGAGAGGCTGAATGGACTGGGAATGTTTTACCTGGAGCGTATGAGGCTGAGGGTTGACCTTGTAGAGGTTTATGAAAAAGAAGAGGGACATAGGTAAGGTGAATGGCCAAAGTTTTGCTTTTCCCCAGGGTAGGGAAGTACCAAACTAGAGGGCATAGGTGAGAGGGGAAAGATTTAAAAGAGAGGGGCAACATTTTTACACAGAGGGCGGTGTGTGTATGGAATGAGGGCCAGAGGAAGTGGTGGAGGGGAGTACAATTCCAACATTTTAAACGGCATTTAGATAAATAGATGAATAGGAAGGGTTTAAGGGAATGTGAGCCAAATGCAGGCAAATGGGACTAGTTCAGTGTACGAAACCTGGTTGGCATATATGATTTGGACGGAAGGGTCTGTTTCTCTCTCTACCAGTCATCTGTCTCTAATATGAGTGCAGCCCTATGATCCAGTAGGACTATGCCAACCAATGATAATCTATATCATCTACCTATACAGAGGGTTGGTTGAGGCACTGAGGAGAACTCTCTTTGAGGCTTGGGTTACTTAAATGTACCCAGGAGTATGTAAATTGGGAAACTCCAACAAAAGGCATGAAGGTTTTGCTTTTGCATACTCTACCCGGTGAGACACAATGTATAGGGTTACCTGGCATCCTCCATCCCACCCCATCTCCAAGACAGCTGGATTCCTCCATGAACTTGGGTGCTTAATCTAGGTTAGAAGTTCGGCACAACATCGTGGGCCGAAGGGCCTGTTCTGTGCTGTATTGTTCTATGTTCTATGTTCTAACTCGGCAAGCCCTCTGACTGCTAGTCATTTCTTTCTGTTCTACATTGACCTGGGTTTCTTCATTATTTTGCTCCACATATTGGAGCAGCAGGAGGCTTTCAATTGATCATTTCCATTCTTTGTCTTTATTTTGTGTGCTTAGATCGCTTGGAGACAGAGACTTTCAACGCTGAGGAGTTTAAAGATCGATTTTTTGCAGAGGTAAGGCCAATGGAATTGATGCCTGTAAGACACTTGAGCAGTGGTTGGGGTTGGTGTGGCTGACTATTGATTGGGAGTTACCTGGAGCTCCTTGTGTCTGTTACAGATGGTGAGTTCTATCATGCAGCAATTCCTTGCTGATGCCTCTTATGACGTGCAATTGTTATATAAACAGGTTGTGCTAGGAATACTTAGCAGGTAGGCAACATCTGTGGGGAGAGAGAGAAAGAGAGAGAGACAGAAAGAGAGTTAAGGTTAGGATCTACTTCTGAAGAAGAATCATACAACACTGAAAATGATCACTTTTAAAAAAAATATTCATGTGGCGTCTCTTGCTAGGACAGCATCTATTACCCAACCTTAATTGCCTAAAGAGCAGTTACAAGCCAACCACTTTGCTGTGGGCCTGGAGTCACATATAAACTGGACCAGTAAAGAGCAGCAGATTCCTTCCTTGAAGGATATTTGTAAACTTGATTTTTTTTTAATGACATTTAACAAGCGCTGATTGTTATTGAGCTCAAATGTTACTGTCTGCCGAGGTAGGATTTGAATCCATGTTCCCAGAACATTAGCCTGGTGGTCTGGATTACTAGTCTGGTGATAATATCACTTTATCACCATCTCTCCATATAACTCTGTTTTTCTGTCTCTCCAGAGATGCTGCCAGACGTACTGAGTTTCTCTAGCATTCTCTGTGTTTGTTCCAGGTTTCCAGTATCTGCAGTATTTTTCTTTTATTAGAGAGGAACAGTTAATGTTTTGAGCTAAATAAAAACTGATAGAGCTGCAGTTGCTGTAAATCAGTGACAAAAATAGAAATTGCTGCAAAGCTCGGCATATCTGGCAGCATCTGTGGAGAGAAAGCAGATTAACGTTTTGGGTCAAAACTCCATTCTGAGGAATGGTCACTTGACCCAACATGTTAACTTTGATTTCTCTTCATATACCTGCAGAGCTTTTCCAGCAATTTCTATTTTTGTTTTTAATGTTTTAAACTATATGTTTCATATACCAAACTTGCACATAACTGCACTTCACAGAATCTGACCGTTTGGCTCATTGTTTTTGCCAGTGTTTATGTTTCACATGAATCTTATCTGTTTCGTTTATTTCAGTTCACCATTTCAGCATCACCCTCTACTGTGTTCCATCACGTACTTGTCTAATTCCCACTTCAGCACATCTGTTCTTCACGTCAGCTACTCCATGAGGTTGTCAGAACATAGGATATAGAGCATTACAGTGCAGTAAAGGCCCTTTAGCCCTTAATGTTGCGCCAATCTGTGAAACCGCTCTGAAGCCCATCTAACCTACACTATTCCATTTTCATCCACATGTTTATCCAATGACCATTTAAAGGCCGTTAAAGTTGACGAGTCTCCTGCTGTTGCAGGCAGGTCGTTCCACACCCCAACTACTCTCTGAGTAAAGAAACTACCCTTGACATCTGGCCAGTAGGCTGAGAAGTGGCAGATGGAATTTAATTTAGATAAATATGAGGTGCTGCGTTTTGGGAAAGCAAATCTTAGCAGGACTTACATACTTAATGGTAAGGTCCTAGGGAGTGTTGCTGAACAAAGAAACCTTGGAATGCAGGTTCATAGCTCCTTGAAAATGGAGTCGCAGGTAGATAGGATAGTGAAGAAGGCATTTGGTATGCATCCCTTAATTGGTCAGAGTATTGAGTACAGGAGTTGGGAGATCATGCTGTGGCTGTACAGGGCACTGGTTAGGCCACTGTTGGAATATTGCGTGCAATTCTGGTCTCCATCCTATTGGATGTTGTGAAACTTGAAAGGGTTCAGAAAAGATTTACATGGATGTTGCCAGGGTTGGAGGATTTGAGCTACAGGGAGAGGCTGAACAGGCTAGGGCTGTTTTCCCTGGAGCATCGGAGGCTGAGGGGTGACCCTTATAGAGGTTTACAAAATAATGAGGGGCATGGATAGGATAAATAGATAAAGTCTTTTCCCTGCGCTGGGGTAGTCCAGAACTAGAGGGCGTAGGTTTAGGGTGAGAGAGAAAAGATATAAAAGAGACCTGTGGAGCAGCATTTTCACACAGCGGTTGGTACGTGTGTGGAATGAGCTGCCAGAGGATGTGGTGGAGGCTGGTACAATTGCAACATTTAAAAGGCATCTGGATGGGTACATGAATAGGAAGGGTTTGGAGGGATGTGGGCCAGGTGCTGGCAGGTGGGACTAGATTGGTTTGGGATATCTGGTTGGCGTGGACAAGTTGGATGGAAGGGTCTGTTTCCGTGCTGTACATCTCTATGACTCTATATCTATCACTCCTCAATTTAAAACTATGTCCCCTCATGTTAGCCATCACCATCCGAGGAAAAAGGCTGTCCCTGCCCACCCTATCTAACCCTTTGGTTATCTTATATGTCTCAATTAAGTCACCTCTCAACCTTCTTCTCTCTAACAAAAACATCTAGTCCCTCAGACCTACCTTGTAAGACCTTCCCTCCATACTAGGCAGCATCTTAGTACATCTCCTCTGCATCCTTTCCAAAACTTCCACATCCTTCCTATAATGTGGTAATCAGAAGTGTATGCGATACTCCAAAACTCCATCAGAGTTTTGTACATCTGCAGCATGACCTCATGGCTCCGAAATTCAATCCCTCTACTAATAAAAGCCCAACACACCATATGCCTTCTTAACAACCCTATCAACCTGGGTGGCAACTTTTAGGGATCTGCACATGGATACTGAGATCTCTCTTTTCATCTATACTGCCAAGATCTCACCATTAACCCAGTACTCTGCATTCCTGTTACTCTTTCCAAAGTGAATCAACTCAGACTTTTCCGCATTAAACTCCACTTGCCTCCAGCTCTGCAGCTTATCTATGTTCCTCTGTAACCTACACTATCCTTCGGCAGTATCCACAACTCTACCAACCTTAGTGTCATCCACAAATTTACCAGCCCATTCTTCTAAGCCCTCATCCAAGTCGTTTATGCAAATGACAAGCAGCAGTGGCCCCAAACCAGATCGTTGCGGTACACCACTGTTAACTGAACTCCAGGATGAGCAATTCCCATCAACCACCACCCTATGTCTTCTTTCAGCGTCCTATCTCTTATGAGCTTTTCCAACACTTTACTAACAACCGAAGTAAAGCTCGCTGGTCTATAATTACCAAGATTGTCTCTACATCCTTCTTGAACAAGGGAACAATATTTGCTATCCTCAGTCTTCCGGCACTATTCCTGTCGTCACTGATGACAAAAAGATCAAAGCCAAAGGCTCTGCATTCACCTCCCTGGCTTCCCAGAGAATCCTAAAATAAATCCCATCTGGCCCAGGGGTCTTATCTATTTTCACACTTTCCAGAATTGCTAACTCCTCCTTGTGAACCTCAATCCCATCTAGTCTAGTAGCCTGTATCTCAGTATTCTCCTCAACAACATTGTCTTTCTCTTTTTCCAGTGTGAATACTGACAAAAGATATTCATTTAGTGATTCCTCTATCTCCTCTGACTTCACACGCAACTTCCCACTGCTATGCTTGATTGGCCCTAATCTTACTCTAATCATTCTTTTATTTCTGATATTCATGTAGAAAGCCTATGGTTTTCCTTGATCATACCTGCCAAAGACTTCAATTGTCCCCTCTTGGCTCTTCTTTGCTCTCTCCTTAGGTCTTTCCTCGCTAACTTGTAACTCTCAAGCACCCTAACTGAGACTTCATGTCTCATCCTAATGTAAGCCTTCTTCTTCCTCTTGACAAGAGATTAAACTTTTTTAGTAAACCATGGCTCCCTAGCTCGACCACTTCCTTCTTGCCCGACAGGTACATACTTAACAAGGACTCACAGTAACTGTTCCTTGAACAAGCTCCGCATTTCAATTGTGTTTCCTTCTCCATTCTATGCATTCTAAATCTTATCTAGTCGCATCATAATTGCCTATCCCATAGGTATAACTCTTGCCTTGCAGTATATCCCTTTCCATCACTAAAGTAAACATAACTGAATTGTGGTCACTATCACCAAAGTGCTCACCTACCTCAAAATCTAACACCTGGCCACTTCAAGCTTCACTTTCTAACAACTGTCTGAAAAAAGAAGCTTTCGAATTCCATGTTAGACAAAATCTTATTTGCTTAAGTTTCATATGTATGGACTAGCTTTGAAAACTCCCAAATCTCCCCTAATTTTATCCAATCAAATCCTTTTATCATTTTAATGGCATTTTTTATTCTTCTGTCTTCTGGAGGACAAACCCTCACCTGTTCAGTTTCCTCTTATAACTGTGCCCTCTCCATTCCTATATCAACCTTCTAAATCTTTTCTTTAGACTCTGACTCTGTCACTTTCACCAGTACCTCTATATCCTTTTAAGTTATTTGCTGTCCGACTCTGTCCGTAGGACACAAATAAGGTGCCAGAGCATATCTTACTTACTTTTCAATTCTATTTCTCTAGAAATTAACTTCCCTGCAAAGTGATTATATTTACCTTGGAATGCTACTGCAAAGAGTTTGTCTCTCAGTGCCTTTAGATTCCTTTCGGAGTTCTGTTCAGACTCCTTTCTCTTTGTGAAGGAGTAAATGCCCTTCCTTGTACTTTCTAAACATGCAGTGCCTCAAACAGATTAAGCATTTCTTTTTCAAAACGAGAAGGGTGAAGGGACTATGTTTCTGACTCCGGCACAAAACCACAAACCACAAAGCATAGCCAGCCTTGTCCTCTGACTATACTTTGTGCCTGCCGTGTGGGACAGTAATTACAGAGTAGAGCTGCTGAGGTGAAGCCAGGCTGAATTGAATGAAATCTGTGTTTTGTGTGCTATCTTCAGAGGGCTTGTAAAAATATTGAAACATGGAATAGAATGGTCAGGTTGCCTTCTCTCGTGTCCTTGATGATGGCAGCAATGATGTATTAGTTTCTCTAATGGGGAAATATTCGCGGTGTAATTTCCATTTTAGGTGTCAAACACTTCTTGGCCAGGTCCAACGTGGTGTTAGAGTACAGCCCCTTCTACAAAATCCCCAACTAATACCCCCAGGACAGAGACATCATGGCGTTAAACACAATGTATAGCCCCTTCTACACTGTCCCCATCAAACACTCCCAGGACATAGACAGCAAGGGGTTACATACAGAGTAAAGCGCCTTCTACACTGTCCCCATCAAACACTCCCAGGACAGATACAGCAGGAGGTTAGATACTGAGTAAAGCTCCTTCTACACTGTCCTTATCAAACACTCCCAGGACAGATACAGCAGGAGGTTAGATACTGAGTAAAGCTCCTTCTACACTGTCCTTATCAAACACTCCCAGGACAGATACAGCAGGAGGTTAGATACTGAGTAAAGCTCCTTCTACACTGTCCTTATCAAACACTCCCAGGACAGATACAGCAGGAGGTTAGATACTGAGTAAAGCTCCTTCTACACTGTCCTTATCAAACACTCCTAGGGCAAACACAGCATTGGCTTACATGCATAGTAAAGCTTCCTCTATTCTTTTAAACTGAAAGTAAAGCTCTTTCATCTCTTTCAACCTGAAAATAAATACTTATGTGCCAAACAGCAAGTAGCAGACAGACCGAAGCAATTCCATAATCGTACGATCAGATCAGCAGTCCTGTTACATTCAGTCGTGAATGGTGGTGGACAACTAAACAACTCACTGGAAAAGCAGACTCCACAAATCTCCCATCCTCAATGATGAGAGACGCCATCATGTCAGTCCAAAACATAAGGCTGAAAAATTTACTCCAATCTTCAGCCAGAAGTGCCAAGTGGATAATCCATCTCAGTCTCTGGAGGTACCGGTGTTGGATTGGGCTGGACAAGGTCAGAAGGCACACGACACCAGGTTATAGTCCAACAGGTTTATTTGAAATCACAAGTTTTCGGAACACTGCTGCTTCATAAGGTGACCTTCCCCCGTCGAAGGAGCAGTGCTATGAAAGCTTGGGTTTTCAAATGACCCTGTTGGACTGTCATGTGACTTCTGACCTCTTCTGGGTATTCCTGATGAATGGCCTTTGCCCGAAATATCGATTTTCCTGCTGCTCAGATGCTGCCTGATCAGTTGTGCTTTTCCAGCATCCCATTCTCGACTCTAATCTCCAGCATCTGCAGTCTTCACTTTTGCCCAGCATCACAGATGTCAATCTTCAGCTCATTCCATTCACTGCACATGATATCAAGGAATCATTGTAGGTACGGGGGATTAGTGGCGATGTGTCACGGCAGATTCACCGCCGATGATTAGGCACTGCCGGTTCACCACCAGCGTTTCTCCACTGGGGTCGTTTGACCTCTGGAGACTATTCGCCACCGGAAATATATATATGGACTGATTGTTTTCCCTGCCGCCTGTTCTTTCATACTTCTCAGTCCCCTTTATTTATACAACTACATACTACATATTGATTACAAAAAGAGGTAAAATAAATATCATTTTGTTGGTTTATATATAAAAATGAGTTACAAACTTTCACCAGAAAAAGGAAATATATTTTAAAAATCTTTATAATGGCAGTAAAATCTCACATTAATATTAAACAATGAAATTTCAGTTCATTTGATAGTTATGTGCTATTCCTCTAAGATATTCCAATAAATCTCTTTCGCCGTGTTCAAGAACAATTTTTTTTATTCTCTCGTCTGCGTCTTGATGCTTTTTGAGCTTTATTTGTGGTGGCTAACCTGCTATCAGCTGTTCCATACATAAATCACGCCCCTTTTGCACTTTCATTAACATTCCAATACATTTCCATATGGTTGGGTGGTGAGCTCCGAGTTCAAAAGCAATTCTCCGATGAGCGGCTTCAGTGTGATTATTTGTGCGATCTTCATCATTTGTTGTTGTCTCATAGACTGACCACATATCATGGGGAAACAACGGTGCCCATCAGCTACTGCCACGTCTATTGTAGAGTTGTTACTGAAACAGCACAAACACTACCTTAACCAATATCACGACAATTTTATATACCACCAATATTCAAAATATACAACTTACCTGTGGTGGCGAATCGTCTTCAGTGGCCAATGGGCGGTGGCTAAGCATCCTCGGTGGTCAAAGGGCAGTGGCTAATCGTCAGCGGCGAATCTGCTGTGGCAAATGGTCCCATCCCTAGGTACGGGTTAGTGCATAGGCTATAGGCCTTGACAACATTCAGGCAGTAGTCCTGAAACCTTGTGCTCCAGAACCCACTGCATTGCTACATCCTGTATGCAAAAAGCAGGACAAATTCAACCTAGCTAATTATCGCCTCATCAGTCTGCTCTTGATAATTGGTGGTATGATGCAAGGTTACAACAGTGTTATCACATTGCACTCACTCAGTATCATATTGACGGTTTTGGTCCTACCAGTGGCGCTCAGCTCTTGATTTGAATGCAACCTTGATTCAAACATGGACAAAAGCACTGAATTCCAGTGGTGCAGTTGGAGTGACAGCCCTCGACATCAAGGCTGCATTTACCCACGTGTGGCATCAAGGAGCCCTGGCAGCACTGGAATCAACTGAAATCGGCAAAGCGTGCTCTCCATTTGCTGGAATCGTACCTGGAGCAAAGGAAGCTGGTTGCAGTTTTTGGAGGTCAATCACCTCAGCTCCAGGACATCTCTGCAGGAGTTCCACAGGGTAGTGTCCTAGGCCCAACCATCTTCAGCTGTTTCATCAATGACCTTCCCTCCATCCCAAGATCAGAAGTAAGGATGTTTGCTGATGATTGCACAATGTTTAGCATAATTTGTGATTTCTCAGAAATGAAATACGCCATGTCCGAATGCAATATGACACTTCCGACGTTCAGGCTGATGATTGGCAAGTGACATATGTGCCACACCTATGTCAGGCAGCATTGGAGGCAGTCCAGAGAAATTTATTCTGGGTATGGAGGGATTTTCTTATAAGGAGATGTCAGTGTGTTAGGCTTGTAATCATTGGAGTTAAGAAGAATGAGAGGAAATCTTATTTAACCATATCTAATTCTTTGCATACATAACAGGCTAGAACAGGAAGGTTGTTTCCTTTTCGTGAGACGACCACAAGTAATCTCAGGATTGCCCATTTCTATGAGAGATGAGGATTTTTTTTTTCTCTCTGAGAGTGGTTGTTCAGTGGAACTTTTTTACTGCAGTGGACTTTTGAGGCTGGCCTACTGAATATATTCAAGACCGAGAGACAGATTTTTAATCAGTAAGGGGAATCGATGGTTATAGGGAAAAGGCAGGAAAGTGGAGATGAGGATTAACAATCAACCACCATTTCATTGAATTGTGGAGCAGACTTGATGGGCTGAATGGTCTACTTCTGCTTCCATGTCTTATGGCTGTATGACCAAACCTAACGAGAGAATCTAGCTTTCGCCCTGTAAAATTCAATGGCATTATCATCACTGAATTTCCCACTATCAATATCCTGACTGCCCAAATCTTATCTACCATCTACTTTGTCCAACCAGGACAAAGAATCCACTTGATTGGTACCAAGTCCACAAACCTTCACTCCCTCCACCACCGACACTCAGCAGCAATGTGTACCATCTAAAAGATGCACTGCAGAAAGTCAACTATGATCCTTACACAGCACCTTCCAAACTCCCAACCACTGCCATCTGGAAGGACAAGGGTAATGCATACATGGGACCATGACCATCGGCAAGTTCCCTTAAAAGCAACTGGTGTTCCTGACTTGGAATTTTTTTTCTGTTCTTCATTTACAGGATGTGATCATCGCTGGCTAAACCAACATTTATTGCTCGTCCCTAACTGCTGAGAGGGCAGTTAAGAATCAACCACATTGCTGTATTCCACTTCAAAGTCTTGTAACTCCCTCCCTACACCAAGTGGACTGCAGGGGTTCAATAAGGCAGCTCACCACCAGCTTCTGAAAGGCAATTATAGTTTGACAATAAATGTTGGCCCAGCTAGTGATGCCCACGTTCATTGAATTAATTAATACAGCCTTGGTACTCACCCTCAAATAGTGCGGTTCTCTCTCAGGAATGACATTAGGACTGTTGCCCTGGGTTATGTGTTTGAGTCTCGAGTGGAATTTGGAACCTGTGCCCTGCTGATCTGAGATGAGCGTGATGTGATGACTTTCATCATCCTGTGTACAATGAGTTAAGATATTGAAGGAATGAAATTCTAGACCATTTTCAAAGTACTTTGTACCACCATGTGAGGTAGCTGCTAGGTTTTTGGATGTAGTAATTGATCAACCACCTCATCTTTACTGACCTTGTGTTGCTGTGTTTCTTGTGCGCTGTGTCTCCTGTGCTCAGGTTGGAGTTTGAAAATCTTTCATGGGATATGGGAGCTGCTGTCAAGGTGACCAAATATTGCCTGACTTGCTGGGCCATTTCAGAGGGCAGTTAAGTAACTGTGGAGCTACAGTAAGCCAGACCAGATATAGATGGGTGATTTCCTCCTCAAATGAATTTTAATCTTAATGATGTTTGTCACAGTGTTTGTCGTTACTGGAGGACACTTTGAATTCCATATTCAGTACATTTCACATTCCACAGCTGCTGCATTGAGAGTTGAACCTCATTGCCTTAGTCTGGCCTTTTGGGTTTCTTGTGCCGTGTACCACTCAACCAGTATCTTACAGTTGATGAGGTCAGTGCCCCTTTAGAATCACTTCTTTGAATGGGATCCAGATCATAGAACATAGAACAGTACAGCGCAGAACAGGCCCTTGGGCCTTCGATGTTGCGCCAATCTGTGAGCTAATCTAAGCCCATCATGCTACACTATCCCATCATCATCCATGTGCTTATCCAAGGACTGTTTAAATCTCCCTAATGTGGCTGAGTTAACTACATTGGCAGGCAGGGCATTCCACACCCTTACCACTCTCTGCGTGAAGAACCTGCCTCTGACATCTGTCTTAAATAGAGATGTACAGCATGGAAACAGACCCTTCGGTCCAACCTGTCCATGCCAACCAGATATCTCAACCCAATATTGTCCCACCTGCCAGCACCCAGCCCATAGCCCTCCAAACCCTTCCTATTCATATACCCATCCAAATGCCTCTTAAATGTTGCAATTGTACCAGCCTCCACCACTTCCTCTGGCAGCTCATTCCATACACCTATCACCCTCTGTGTGAAAACGTTGCCCCTTAGGTCTCTTTTATATCTTTCCCTCTCACCCTAAACCTATGCCCTCTAGTTCTGGACTCCCCGACCCCAGGGGAAAGACTTTGTCTATTTATCCTATCCATGCCCCTCATAATTGTGTAAACCTCTATAAGGTCACCCCTCAGCCTCCGGCGCTCCAGGGAAAACAGCCCCAGTCTGTTCAACCTCTCCCTATAGCTCAAATCTTCCAACCCTGGCAACATCCTTGTAAATCTTTTCTGAACCTTTTCAACTTCACAATATCTTTCCGATAGGAAGGAGACCAGAATTTTACGCAATATTCCAACAGAGTCCTAACCAGTGTCCTGTACAGCTGCAACGTGATCTCCCAACTCCTGTACTCAATACTCTGACCAATAAAGGAAAGCATACCAAACGCCTTCTTCACTATTACCCCACAATCAAACATCAAATTGTTCATCTGCAAGGCTGAAGACTAATGGCTCACTGATACACATAGCTCAATGTGAAATATATGTGCCACCACCTTTTCTCTGTCCTTCTGGTGCATTCTGTTGCAGTTGTCTTTACCCACACTTCCTGCCCTTCACTCTCCTATCAACCCTCTGTTGGGCTCATTGACCCAGATTGACTCCTTGCCTAGCAATGTCTTGGTTCTACCATTTAGGTTAAGTGCAAAGAAGATTTTCCAGACTAGTTCTAGGGATGGCTGGGTGGTGAAGAATGTTGTTGATTCAAGATTAAACTTGAAATGCTGTGGTTCTCCAAGGAGTAAAGGAGATTGAGGGGAGATTTGACAGAGATCTACATTATCACCACTGGCTTAATTAATATAGATAAAGAGTTACTCTTTCCGTTATTAATTGTACCAAGGCTAAGAGACACAAGACTAAAGTAAGTATTTTCACTCTGTGAGTGGTACGATGATGATCATGAAGGTGGTGGCTATGGAAACAGCCAATGATTTCAGAAGGAAATTGAGTGGGTATTTGAAGAAAATGCACCTGCAGAGCTATGGAGTCCGAGTGATGGAGTGGGACTGACTGCATGCTGGTTCCCCCCCAGGGCACTGTTGTGAGTGGGCTTGTCGATGACCTGTGCTATAAATAATTACAATTCTGGAAGCCCTTCCATGGCCTGGCTCCTGTCCAGCTCTGTAAGATTTTCCAGCCTTATAACCCTCTAAGATCTTTACACTCTTCCAACTCCAACTCCATGGCCAGCTCCTCTTGGATAGTTTAATCCCTCTATAATTTGCAGCATGCCTTTAGCAGCTTGGACCTTGAGCTCTGGAATTCTTGCCTTGAACTGTCCTGTTGCTCTTCGTCTTTGAGACACCCCTCAAAACGTATCTCTTTATCCTGTGTCATTATGCTTTTGTGAAGCTTATGTATTTTGTTCATTTTTGTTTTGACAAGGCACCTGGTCAAGCATGTTGGCAGGTTTTGCTGAGATAAAGAGTGAAAAAGAATTTTCATTTATATAGTACCTTTCACATCCAATGAAGTTGCTTTAAAAATGTTCACCATTGAAATGCAGGAAACACAAGTGCCAATTTGTGCATGGCAAGAGAGCAATGAGATGATGTTTGATCAACTTTGTTTAAGTTAATGTTGATACAGGGAGTATTGACCATGTTAGTGGGTAGAATTCCCTTGCCTTTTGTTAAAATTGGACCATGTTTATCTTTAATATCCACCTGAGAGAACCACGTTTATCTTTAGATCCATCTGAGAGGGCAGTTTTTTCCGCCATTTACTATTATCTATGCTACTTAACTCTGTAACCTGCCTGTACCGCTCACAAGACAAAGTTTTTCACTGTGCCTCGGTACACGTGACAATAAATTCAATTCAATTCAGGAATGACTTAAAATCTCATCCAGTAAATGCCTATAAAGTGGCTGCGGTAGGCAAGAGAACCTGGAATGTCTTTGCTAAGTTTATCAACTTGTTTTTGCATATTTTCCCTGTCTGAAATTATACAGGAAGATTTATTTACAAATTCCAAAACTTATGTAGAAGTATGTTGCATTACCTACTCCCAACCATTGGGGACACCAATGCCTTTAAGTATAGTGACTCGCTTGCAGCCTCTAGTGGTGGCGATTGGCAATACATCCCTTTTTCAATCATTATTTTAATAGTTTTTGAGTTAGGCACCTATGTAGTACATTGTAATGGTTGAATATTAGCTTAATTATAAAGTTACTGAATATTGATTTTTGTATGTTTGGACCATTTTAGTTTTGTTTTTGTGTGGAGAAAGGTAAATCAATGTCTTGTTTAAGTATTGATAGTTAATGAAGTAATGATGGAAAGTGCATGAAGAGTTCATGTTTGATAAATTTGCTCCCTCAGGAAACCTGTGCACCATGACTCCTCTCAGCTAGTTCCTCTTTCTCTCTCCTCCCCCACTGATGTCACTTTCAATGAAAACACTCTACATCAAGAAACTAAATTAAGACCATAAAATGTTGTAGCAGAAGTAGGCCATTCAACCCGTTGGGTCTGCTCCACCATTCAATGAGATCATGGCTGATCTGATCATCTCCAACTCCACATTCCTGCCTTATAACACTTGATTCTCCTACTGATTAAATATTTATCTACCTCAGCCTTGATTATACTTAATGACCCAGCCTCAACAGTTCTAAGCAGTATAAAGAATTCTATAAGTTATTATAATCTTCGGTTATGACACAGTTTGTAAAGATTGGGTATTCCTTTGACTCGTCATGGAGTGAAATAATTCTGCAGGAATTGAAATACTTATTCCTTCTCTTTCAAAATCCGACAGTAGGGGTGAGAAAGTATTCACAATTTGAGCTGCATCTTTCAGCAGTGACGTCAGGAGACACTGCTCCTCACAAAGTGTTATGGAAATTTTGGGAGCTCTCTCCCACCAAATGCTGTGGATGGGGGTCGTCAATTCAAAATTTCAAACACTGGATTGGTAATGTTTTGAAGGCTAACAGTGTTAATGGTTGCAAAACTAAGGTGAGTTGCATTAAAATACATTTAAGCCATAATCTTTTTGAGTGCCAGAACTGAGGGAGTGAATTGGCTCCTCTTTCTCTCTGTACTCAGTATTGACAAGGGGGTGTTGGTATCAATATAGCCATGAAAACGTGAGTTATAGAGTCCAGACGTTTCTTCGTGTTGAGATAGGTTAACATGTGAAGCTGTTTCCAGGAAGTAGTTTCAAGGGAGTAAAGAAATATCTTTTTTATTGTAGATGGGGCGGGAGGAGCGGGAAGTGGAGGAGATGTGGTGGAGAGCATCGTCAACCAAGTCTGAGGGGAAATTGCAGTCTTTGAAGAAGGAGGCCATCTGGGTTGTTCAGTATTGGAATTGGTCCTCCTCAGAGCAGATGCGGTGAAGGCGAAGGAATTGGGAATATGGGATGGCAAAGGCAAAGGAATTCCAATTCCAATACTGAACAACCCAGATGGTCTCCTTCTTTAAAGACCGCAGTTTCCCCTCAGACATAGTTGACGATGCTCTCCACCGCACCTCCTCCACTTCCCGCTCCTCCGCCCTTGTCGGCGCAGGCTTGGAGGGCCGAATGGCCTGTTCCTGAGCTGTATTGTTCTTTGTTCATTCATTGAATGTGGGTGTTGCTGACCATTTATTGTCTGACTCTAACTACCCTTGAGAAGAATGTGAGTTGTTGCCTTGAACACAACAAAGTGATTTTATAGCCATTTCAGAGGGCAGTGAGAGGTCAACTGCACCGCTGAGGGACTGGAATTGTATTTTTGTCCACGTTGGTTAAGAATGAGACTCTAGCAGTGTGTTAATGTGATTGTCTTTAGTTACCTGTAATGTGGCCTTGTGAGTTGTTCAGTTATATCAAATAACTGCACCACCCTGAAGAAAAGGACTCAAGGCAACAAAAGCTTCTTTTGTCCTTCGTTCAAAGACAAGTCTGACCCACAGCACTGTGACCTCCATAATGGGCAGGGCAGAGAGAGACAGGTCCTGAAACCACCCGAGCCAGAATGGGGATTGAACCTCATGCTGTTGGTACTGAATTGATTCACATTAGCTGTCCCCAACCTCCTCTTCAAAAAAAACACGTCTGCTGTGACAAAATGCTCTCGTACATGCACGTCATAGTCTGGAGCTTTGGATAGTCACGAGAGACTTTTCAAATTTCCAACCTCACCGTGGCTGACCAAGAATCTCTCTCACTCTTACCAGGTGGCCATTGATGTGAGTTGGAAGAATGTGAAAGTTGATACTCGATTTGTTTGAGTGTGTTATGAACACACCTTCCTTGACAGTCAAGACCTGGAGTGGAACTTGAACCCATGGGCTTCTTGGTTAGGAGCAGGGAATCTATCCTCTGCCTCATAAGACCAATCCTTGATGCAATGAAAGGTTGACCAGACTGATTACTGGGATCGGAGGCTTGTCACGTGAGGAGAGATTGGCTCAACAAGACCTATATTCACTAGAGTTCGATAGAATGAGAGGAGATCTCCATGAAACATACAATATTCTGACAAGGCTGGACAGACTGGATTTAAAGATTATGTTTGCCCTGTCTGGAGGTCGAGACTAAGGAATCTTAGCCACAGGAGATGAGGTAGCCCTTGAGAAGAGGAGAAATTTCTTCATTTGGGACGGTGAATCAGAAATTCTTTACCACATAACAGAGCAGAGGCCAAGTCACTCGATATATTTCAGGAAAAAAAATGGATTTGCAACCACTAAAAGGCATTAATGGGCATAGAGTGTAAGCAGGGGCGTGGCTTTGAGATAGAAGATCAACACGATCATATTGAATGGCAGAGCAGGCTCACTGGGCTGAATGTGCTACTCCTCCTATTTCCCATGTTTCTTTGACAAATACTGGCATGTCTGCCATGTCCATATCCCAAGTCCACTTTTAAAAAAATCTCCAAAGTAGTGATTTAGGTAAGGAAATAGGCTAAATCTTAGGTTGCTGTTGAGCAGGGGATGGGCAGTCTGCTCCAAATTTGAAATAAGTCACCAAAGGAAACAGCAATCCTGCAGATACTGGAGTGCAAAATGCAAGCTCCACTTACATTATTTTTAGTTTTACTGTTCGGATGAGGAGTAAGGAATAGATTAAATTTCAGTGAAAATTGAATTTGTTCATACGAGTAAAATAAACTTGATCGCTCAGTTTACAATTTGATTTGATTCACCACAGTACTGATCAATCTTCCTGCTGGAAAGTGGGTGAGGTGCAGACTGAGAATGGTAAGTATGATCATTTTCTCTCTTGCTCTTTTGAGCACTGCAGCACAGATAGAATCAGAATGTTGATGCAAATGCTTGATCTTCAGGAACACAGAACCTCCCGAACGGGAAATTATAAATGTGTGGTGTGTATGCAGAATATCTAACAATTTAATCCTACTGTGTAACCTCCTCTAGCCCTACATGACTTTGGGATCCCTACATTCCTTCAATTCTCATCTTCTCACTCATTCTTAATTTTGCTTGTTCTGAGATCCGTGCCAATGTCTTCAGCTGTCAATCTGTGAAATTCCCTCACTCCCTCTACCTCCTTGTAGACATGATTGCAGTCTGAGGAATCAAAGGCCTGTTTGTGCACAGAAAACACCAACAAACAGCAATCTGAAACTGATTCGATTACGGGTTTTTTTTTTGTAATGTCAGTTGTGGAATACATTTTGGATAAAGTTTCTGTTCATTTTCAAAATAGTGGCCATCGAATCTTTAGCATCCATCTGAGAGGGCAGATGGAACCTTGTTTTGACAATGCGTCTAAAAGATGGCACCTCTGACAGTGAAGCACTTCCTCAGTACTTCACTGGGAGTGTCTGCCTCAACTTTGTGCTCAAGGCTGAGGGTTGGGACTTGACCTAACTCTCATTCATGAGTCAGTTTATTATTTTTGCAACAATCCAGCAGCTTCCTGGTCACTTTTGCTGACAGCAATTTTTCATTTCCAGACTTTTTTTTAAAATTCAGATTTCAAACTACCATGGTGTGGGAATTGAACTCCCGTCCTCTGGATTATTAGTCCAGTAACATAACCACTATGCTACTGTCCCTGTTATTGCATTCTCTGTTATTACTTCAGATTCCCAACATTCACAGTTGGGTTTTTTTGTTTATGTAGTTAGATTAAAAAAAAGACTTTTATACCGTGAGAGTGTGATATTATCTGCTCCCCCCTTCCCATGTGATACTGCAGTAGTTGTACTGGGAGTGCGTGATTCTCTTCTTTTTAAAGTGTGCACTTGAATCCCTGCTTCAGGGGAAAAGAACTACAGTGGTGTAAGATCTATGGTGCATTGCAACTCCATGACTACATAATCCCCCTGCCTTGCCTTCTCTGTTGTAGCAAGTGGAGTGGGGAGATGAGGAGTGATCAGAAAGCTCCTAATGCTAATTTAAAGAATAGCATTGGAGGCAGAAGAGAATTCTTCAGCTGGCCTTCTTATTTGGTGGCACGGAGTGAGGAGGAAGAGGGGAGCCATTGCCTGACTCCCACTTATCCTGTCATGAGCCCAAATGCATGACACTATCAGACTCTGAGGTAAATCTAAGGTACTGCACGGCACTGTGCTGCACAAGAGCAGTCTCCTGGTCTGTATGCCTTTGTCTGTCATTACCATGATTACCTGGTCATTATCACATTGCTGTTTGTGCAAGGTTGCAGTGCACAAATTAGCTGCCTCACTGCAGCAGAGTTTACGACTCGAGAAGCATTTTGTTGGCTGTGTAGTGCTGTGCACTGACCTAATGTTGTAAAAAGGCACTATATAAATGCAGATCTTTTCGTGATTACTGTGGGTGCATGCAGAAGTCTGATGCCAACCAGATTAGATCCAGTTGCAATCGCTGCCCGTTTTGAACTTGTCTACTGCCTGGAAAGCCTGTTAACTGCTAATGGCAGACAGTTCAGACATCCTGTAGCAAACATAAGCCATTCCTCCTCCATTACATCCTTGCTCTTAACCCTTGCCCTGCTGGGACAGGCTAATATGACTCCTCTCCAGAAATTATTAAATCTTTGGTGATATGCACAGGGGAGAGTGACCAAGGTCACCAAAGGCTGTAGATCCAAGTCTTTCTTTAAGGATGACTGGGAAGACCAGCCAAGTGCTGGACGATGAATAGAATGCATGACTGCTTAGGTCAAGGTGTCATAGCATTTAAGATGCAATGAGGAGTAATGCTGTAGAGTTATTGCCTGCCCATAATTGCTCAAAGGACAGTTGCCAGTTAACCACATTGGATATAGAACAGTACAGCACAGGAATAAGCCCTTCGGTTCCACGATGTTGTGCCCAACATGTCCCAAGTTAAACTAATCCCTTCTGCCTGCCTGTAGTCCATAGCCCTCCATTCCTTGTATAATGATGTACTTATCTCAAAGTCCCTTAAATGACCCTGTCATCTCTGCCTCCACCACCACCCCAGCAGCGCGATCCATACTCCTCCCATTCTCTGTGTAAAAAAACTTGTCCCTCACATCTCCTTTCAACTTTTCCCCCTTTCCCCTTAAATGCATCTCCCCCTAGTTTGAGACATTTCAACTCTGGGAAAAACATTCTGACCGTCAACCCTACCCATGCGTCTCATAATTTTATAGACTTTTATCAAGTCTCTGAGGGGAGCCTCTACTGCTCCAGGACAAAAAGAAACTGAGTTTTTCTAGCTTTTCCTTATTGTTCATACCCTGTAATCCAGGCAGCGTCCTGGTACACTTCTTCTGCCCCCTTTCCAGAGCCTCCATATCCAACCTCTAATGTGGTGACCAGAATTGAATGCAATCCTCCAAGTGTGGCCTAACCAAAGTTTTATAATGCTGCAACATGACTTCCTGAATCTTGTATTCATTTTCCTGATCAATAAAGGTAAGATTGCCATATGCTGCCTTTACCGCCCTCTCTACTTGTGTGGCTATTTTCAGGGAGCTATGGATTTGAACCCCAAGATCCCTACATACGTCAGTGCTATTCCGGGTGCTGCCAGTAACTGTAAATTTTTCGTTAACATTTGATCTCCAAAGTGAGCACCTCACACTTGCCCAGATTAAACTCCATCTGCCATCTCTCTGTCCATGTCTGCAACTGACCAATATCCTGCTGTGGGTCTGGAGTCACATGCAGTCCAGACTAGGTAAGGATGACAGATTTACTTCCCTGACGGACATTAGCGAATCAAATGGATTTTTATGACAATCAACAGTTTGTTCCAGATTCTTATTGAATTCAAAAATCACAATCTGTCCTGGTTGGATTCAAACCCATATCCCTAGAATATTAACCTGGGGTTCTGAATTACTAGGCCACACAATGTCACTGTCTCACCAAAATTTCTAAGGTGAAGAAGATTAGTCAGGAGGCAAAGGACGATCATCCTCTGATGCATCAAAACTTTGGATTGTAGTTGATAATTCATCAAAATATCTGGAATGACCTGCCAGAAGAAGTGGTGGAGGCTGGTACAATTACAATATTTATAAGGCATCTGGGTGGGTATATGAATAGGAAGGATTTGGACGGATATGGGCCAAATGCTAGCAAATGGGACTTGATTAATTTAGGATATCTGGTTGGCATGGTCAGGTTGGGCCGAAGGGTCTGTTTCTGTCTTGTACAGCTCCATGATTTGACAACTAACGCCTTTGGTGACTTCAGGACTGTCCAAATCACTCTAAAGGCAAAGAAACATCTTGAAGTGTACTGGCTGGTGAAGATTAAGGACTACAATGGCCAATTAATGCACAGCAACTCCTACAAACAGTAATCTGATAAAAGACATAAAGTGATCTTGTTTGAAGAGTAAATATTGACCAGGAACCTGGTGGGAACTCGATTCTTTTCATCTTTGAGATATCGTCCCACAGCCTCATGATCATGATATACACCTCAAGAGGGCGGATTGGACTTCAGTTTAGCCTTTTAGCACACAAGAGACCACAGTTACTTGCTCACTGGTTAGTATATAGCAACATAGAACAGGACACTTCCTCCTCTGGGCCTATGTTTATTATCTTATTGAACTTTTATTGTTCCTGTTTTGTGTGCCATTTTTTCTATTTAGTACTTGGAGTCAAATTTCGTTTCCCATCATGAAAAAATAAGCTGAGGAGAGTGACGATGAAAACCTGCATTATTTTCCCTCACTGCCATTCCCCTGCTCCATCCCATAAAGCATGTGGCAAGATGAAAGAATTGGAGGTGGGGGAAGAGGTGTGGCTGTATGAGATATTGCTTTAATACTTAATAAGTGAAACTTTGTTGATAGCCAACACTGTAACACGTGCTTAGTTATGGGACTGTCTTTTCAGGATGTCTGAGGGATAATTATTTTTATCTCTGTCCGCCGGTCGTTTCTTTTAGCCACGTTTGGTGGCCTGCATTTTTTTAAAATTGGTTTACAGAAGCAGAGTTTCAACAAACAGGACAGGGAGGGTGAAAGGTTAGCCTGGGCTGTGACTGGAGGATGTACCATTAAAACAAGCACTGCTGAATAGCAAGACAAATAAACAGTGGGGTTAAGAATGCCGGCTGATGGAGGCGTTCGGGGTCCAGGCACGGAAGTTTTGGGATTGGGTTTGTTAGCATTAACTCTCTGACGTAAGCGTGGAGAGGGACAGCCGCTAAAATTCATTGTTTTTCACTTTCCCCTGGGACTTGAGTTGGAAATGATTCAAGGGTCTTGATACCAGCTGGATTGGAGTGATTCCATTGTGCTTTTTACTGCCTGTGGTGAAAGGGCTTTTGGCATGCAGTTCCAGTGCAGCTCATTTGAGAGAAATTACTCTCTCTTTCTCACCTCTGTGATTCCTTTCTGTTTTCCCCACCCCCTCGCCTCTGACTGCCTGTCTGTATCTCTCTCTCTCTTCCCCCCCCCCCCACCCCTTCCCACTTTACATTATAGACCTTTCTCCCTTTCCAATTTTACGCCAAACTTCTCTCCCTATTTTCCCTTCACTCCACCATTGCCCCTCTCGCCTTCAGCTACTCAGGCTCTGACCCTTGCAATTTGCAACGCATATCTCTGTACTCCCCACTTCATCCTAAAATTCAGATTTTTCATGTACTCTAAGGTCTCCCTTGTTATCTCAGTGCAAATGGCTTTTTCAGAATGTTTTTTGCTTTGTTCTTTAAAGGAATGTAGACTTCTCTGGCAAAGTCAGTATTTGTTGTCTATTCCAAATTGCCCTTCAGTTGAGCGGGTTGTTGGTCGATTTTAGAGCACTGTCATGCATCAATCACATTGGACCTAAAGTCATGTGTAGACCAGATTTCTGCTCCTAAATGATATTAGGGAACATAGGACTCAGACTATTCGAGCCTGTGAAATGCAGATAGTTAATGGATTGGACCAGAAAGATTTTTATATTGGTTATTGAATCTAGCTTTTGACACCAAACCTTTTTAATTCACTTAATTTAAATTCTGCAGACTGCCATGGTTGGATTTGAATCCAGAGCATAAGCCTCAGCCTCTGGATACTAGTGTGGTCACATGACTGCTGTGCCACCATGCTCACAGAGTTCCTGTGTAGTGCCTTAGGACATAAAGACATAGGAACAAGTGGAGGCCATTCAGCCTGTCAAGTCTGCTCTGCCATTTAATGCAATCATGGCTGATTAAACAATTTAATGCCTTTTACACACGATCCGCATAACTCTTTGCACTTTTGATAATCAAAACTTTTATCAACCTCTACTTTAAATATACTCAAAGGTTGATTGTCAGTGTACCATGATACAGTGAAAAGTATTGTTTTGCGTGCAATACAGGCAGATCGTGCCATAGGAAGTGCATCAGAGTAGCAGAACAATGAGAATACAGTGACACAGCCACAAAGAAGGTGCAAAGGGAGAGAGAGAGAGAGAGATCAGCATCAACATTTGAGAGGGAGAAAGTGAGGACTGCAGATGCTGGAGATCAGAGTTGAGTGTGCAAGTGCTGGAAAAGCACTCGGTCACATAGCATCCGAGGAGTAGGAAAATTGACATTTCAGGCATAAGCCTTTCATCAGGAATGAGGCTTGTGAGCCAAGGGGGTGGAGAAATTAATGGGAGGGGGTGGGGCTGAGTTGGGGGGGGAAGGTAGCTAAGAGTGCGATAGGTGGATGGAGGTGGGGGAAAGTGATAGGTAAAAGAGGAGGGTGGAACAGGTAGGTGGCAAGGACGATGGACAGTTCATGAGGGCAGTGCCAAGTTAGAAGGTTGGATGTGGGATAAGGTTGAGTGGGAGGGGAAATGATTTGATCCCGTGTGGTTGGAGGGTCCCGATTCGGAAGATGAGGCATTCTTCCTCCAGGCTTCGGGTGGTTAGGGTTTGCCGATGGAGGAGGCCCAGCACCTGCATGTCCTTGGCTGAGTGAGAGGGGGAGTTGAAGTGTTCCACCATGGGCGGTGGGATTGCTTCATGCGTGTGTCCTGGAAATTCTCTGTCTCCCCAATGTAGAGGAGACTGCATCAGGAGCAACAGGTACAGTAAATGACGTGTGGAAGCGCAGATAAAACTCTGATGGATGTGGAAGGCTCCTTTGGGGCCTTGGATGGAGGTGAGGGGGGATGTGTGGGTGCAGGTTTTGCAATTCTTTGCGGGGGCAAGTGTACATGCCGGGAGGAGAGGGTAGGTTAGTGCGGGGTGTGAACCTGACGAGAGAGTCGCGGAGGGAATGGTCTTTATGGATTGCAGATAGGGTTGGAGAGGGAAATATATCTCTGGTTTTGGGGTCTGTTTGTAGTTGGCAGAAATGGCGGACGATAATACGATGTATCCAGAGGATCGGGGGGTTCTGTCCTTGTTGCAATTCGAGGGGGTGGGGATTTGAGGGCAGAGGTGCGGGAAGTGGATGAGATGCGCTGGAGGGCATCATCGACCATGTGGGAGGGGAAATTGCAGTCTATGAAGAAGGAAGCCTTCTGGTGTGTTCTGTGGTGTAACTGGTCCTCCTGGGAGCAGATGTGGCAGAAGCAGAGGAGTTGGGAGTAAGGGATGGCGCTTGTATAGGAGGCGATGTGGGACGAGGTGTAGTCCAGGTAGCTGTGCGAGTCAGTGGCTTTGTAGAAGATGTCAGTGTTGAGTCGGTCACTGCTTATGGAGATGGAGAGCCCCAGGAATGGGAGACAGGTATCCAAGATGGTCCAGGTGAAGTTAAGGTCAGTGTGGAACGTGTTAGTGAAGTTGATGAACTGTTCAACCTCCTCATGGGAGCACGAGGTGGCACCGATACAGTCATCGATGTAGCAGAGGAACAGGTGGGGGATGGTGCTCGTGTTGCTGCGGAAGGTGGACTGTTCTGTGTACCCGACGTAGAGACAGGCATAACTGGGGCTCATGTGGGTGCTCATGGCTACCCTTTTGGTCTGGAGGAAGTGGGAGGAATCAAAGGAGAAATTATTGAGGGTGAGGACCAGTTCAGCCAAATGAGTGAGAGTGTCAGTGGAAGGGTACTGGTGGGGACATTGGGAGAGGAAGAAATGGAAGGCTTGGAGGCCCAGCACTTGCATGTCCTTGGTGGAGTGGGAGGGGGAATTAAAGTATACGGGCATGGGGCAGTGGGTTTGCTTTGTGCGTGCGTCCTGGAAATGTTCTTTGAAGCGTTCTGTCTCCCCAATGTAAAGGAGATCACATTGGAAGCAACAGATGCAGTAAATGACGTGTGGAAGTGCAGGTAAAACTCTGATGGATATGGAAAGCGGATAAAGGTGTGTAGGGACTGGATGTCCATGGTGAAGATGAGGCGTTGGGGGCCGGGGAAAAGCAAGTCATAGAGGAGGTGGAGGGTGTGGGTGGTGTCCCGAACGTAGGTGGGGAGTTCCTGAATGTTGGGGAAAGGACAGTATCAAGTTATGCAGTGATGACTTTGGTGGAACAGGAGCATGCTGAGACGATAGGTCGGCCAGCGCAGTCAGGTTTGTGAATCTTGGGTAGGAGGTAGCACTGGGCGGTGCAGCGTTCCCGGACTATGTGGTTGGAAGCTGTGTGTGGGAGATCCTTGAGGTGATGAGGTTGTGTATGGTCTGGGAGATGTTTGAGAGGTGCATTTGAGAGATCCGTTCAAAAGTCTGATAACAACAGGCAAGAAGGTGTTTGTGAATCTATTTGTACGTATATGCAAACTTTTATATCTTCTGCTGGATGGAAAAGGGTGGAAGAGAGCATAATCGGGTGGGAGGGCTCTTTGATTATGTTGGTTGTTTTCCTAAGGCAGTGGGAAATATAGGCAGAGTCAATGGCCAGTGAGGGACTGGGCTGTGTTCATGAATCTGTAGTTACTTGTGGTCTTGAAAAGAGCAGTTGCCATAGTCCAGATAAAATGCTTTCTATATTGCATGCTGAATTTCCTTAGCCTCCTGAGGACGTTGTTGTGCTTTCCTGACTGTCATGTTGACATGGGTGGACCGGGCAAGTTGTTGGTGATCATCTCCATTGATGCAGACAGGGACATGCACTCGACTCTGCTTCATGAAGTCAGTGACCAGCTCCTTCATTTCGCTGATATTGGTGGAGAGATTGTTGTCTTTACTCCATGCCGGTAGGAACCCAATTTCTTTCTTGTGTTCTGTCTCATCACTGCTTGACATCTGACCTGCAAGTCTGGCGTCATCGTCAAACTTATAAGCAGAGTCGAGATGGAATTTGGCCACATGGTTGTGAGAGTGAAAGGAGCACAGTAAGGGGTTGAGTACGCAGCCTTGCGGGGCACCTGTATTGAGAATTATGGTGGAGGAGGCATTGTCACTTATTCTTGCTGGTTGCACTTTATGGTTCAAGAAGTTGAGGATCCAGTTACAGAGAGGGGAGCTGAGACCTAGGTCTTGGAGTTTAGAGATGAATAAAAGTGCTGAAAGCGGAACTGTGGTCAATAAGTGGGAGCCTGACATAGTCTTCATCTGGATAACAAGAATACCTGAGTTCCCATAGCCCTCTGGGGTCAGGAATTCTAAAGGTTAGCCATCCTCTGAATAAAATAATTTCTCTCCTCATGGAGCGATGTATCTTATGTATCCCATGGTTCGAGAGTCCCCAGTCGGGAGAAACCTCTCACCTGTATCTACCTGTACCTACTCCTTTAAGTAGTTTGTAGGTTTTTATAGGCACTTTACTGTGTTAATCGTGTACTCATATTCTGACTCAGCCCTCAGGAGCATTGTCAGGAAGCTTCTGTTGGCAAATAGTTGTGGAAATCTTGAACTGCAGTTGAGTCTGAGTCTAGGTTTAGTAAAGCAGTCTAAAACATAATGAGCTTGGAGAAACAGTGGGAAGATGAATGTGCAAAGAACTTCAGGGAGTCAAGGTCCATGTACAATTTAAAAACCAGCTGGCGAGTGCAAAAATTAATTTAAAGGTGCTGGATTTCATCTCAAGACACACAGAATACACAAACAAGGAAGTACTTCTACAATTATATGGAGTGTTTGTCAGACCTCATCTGGAATATTGAGTTCATTTTATGAGTGACCCACCCACAGGGAGCTCTTGGAAAACGTCCAGTGATTGTTCATGGGATGATATTTGGAACAAAGGGATAATGCTATATTGGGAATAAATGTGAGTCATCTTCCTTGGGAATGAGGAAGATAAATAGTGATCTGCTTGAGGTGTTTAAGATATTGAGGGAATTGATGGCGTAACTGAGCAGCTATTTTTCCCCATATTAGTGAAATCTCTCTTTCACAGCGTAGCTCATTTGTTACATACTTTTGTGTGTCTCATGCTCCCACCAAGTCTGTTTCAACACCATCTCCCCTCATTCCAACCTCTTGCCAAGAAGAGAAATATCATGGGACACCAGGGCAGGCTTGAGGGGTGAAATGGCCTACTCCTGCTCCTATTCCTTATGTTCTTATGATGGGATGAATTAACATCTTCTGTGCTGTCCAAATACCAATTCCAAAATGACCAATTCAGCCCCTCCAGTTTATTCCTTCATTCAGTTAAGACCACGGCTATAACTCTTGTCTTTCTTGTCAATCAAGTCTATGAATATTTTCAAGGCTGAATTAGAAAATGACCTAGCCTTTACTGTTAGTTTGGGGAGAGGGCTCCAAACAGTGTTGATTCTGAGAGAAGAAAATTTTCTTTGTTGCTGTTTTAATGTACAAAGATTCAAATTAAGGGCAAGAAAAGGCTATTTGGCTCTTCCAACCTGCTCTACCATTCAATAAGATCATGATTATTGCGATTGTAATCTTGGCTATATGTTCCTGCCTCTCCCTGATAACCATAGACTCCCTTGTTAGTCAAGAATCTAGTTACCTCTGACATAATATATTCAATAATATATCCCACCAGTTGCTAGGAAAGTTCCAAAGACTCATGACATTCTCAGAGAAACTAATTTACATCTCAGTCTTGAACAGAAGACCCCTGGTTTTTAAACTGTTTACCTATTTCTAGTCTCTCCTATCACTCTTTTATGTTTCATTAAAATAACCCCTTATTCTTCTGAACTCCATTGAGTCGAGGCCCAATATGCTCCACCTTTCCTCAAAAATTCCTTCATCCCAGGAATCAGCTTTGTGAATTTCTCTGAATTGTTTCCAATGCCAAATTCACCAAGGCTATTTTGCCAGCACCTTGCAAACTCACGACCGATATCATCCAAAATGAGGATGAAGGTAGCAGATATATGGGAACATCATAACCCACAAGTTTCTTCCCAGGCTACAGACCATCTTGGCATGGAAATATATCACCGTTTCTTCAGTGTCACTTGGTCAAAGTCCTGAAACTCCCACTTTAATGGTATCATGGGTGTATCTGCTCCAAATGGACTACACTGGTTCAAGAAGGCATCTTACCACCATCTTCTCAAGGGCCACGAGGGATGGACAATGAATGATGGCCCAGCCGGCGACATCCACATCCTGAAATGAGTCCTAAACGTGCATATAAAAGAAAAGTCACCATTGTCCTGTTTTCATGAGATAGTGATGGCTGGTGGTAGTTTAACCTGAGGGTCACCACACGAGGGAAGAGGTTGAGAAGGAGAGTTCTTCATGGTGCAGGAATGCAACCCATACTGTTGGCAGCAGTTATCATCACAAAGCAGCCATCCAGTAAACTGAGTATATCCCTCCTGAAGAAGAGTGACTAAAACTACATATCAGTGCTCTCAGTGGCATCTCACCAAAGCTCTCCACAACTCTAAAACTCTAGCCAGAGAGACAATAGGCAACGTCCTGGACAAACAGAACAGACAGGTTCCTCATTGCGCTATCAACAAAGCTGCATACTCAAACTACTAGACCTGTGCTTAACAATGCACTTCACATTCAACAACCAAATATATGAACAGATCAATGGGACACCTATGGACTCATCTCTGGGCTCATAGCAGAAGCAGTGATGTAAAGATTAGAACAAACAGCACTACCACAAATCCAATCCAAACTCTGGATCAGATACGTGGGCGACACTTCTATTGTTATCAAGAGAATAGAAGTTGAGAGCACACATCGGATTATCAATACCTTGCTCACAGGGATCAGATTTACGATCGGGGAGAAAACTAACAATCAACTCCCATTCCTGGATGTGATGGTGTAAAGAACACAGAACAGTAAATGCACCACAAAAGTGTACAGGAAAGCCACCCACACCAACCAGATCCTGAACTACAACAGCAACCATCCGAACACACATAAGAGGAGCTGCATTAGGA
The DNA here is from genome assembly GCF_047496795.1 of Chiloscyllium punctatum. Taxonomy (NCBI): domain Eukaryota; kingdom Metazoa; phylum Chordata; class Chondrichthyes; order Orectolobiformes; family Hemiscylliidae; genus Chiloscyllium; species Chiloscyllium punctatum. The sequence goes on along the minus strand of NC_092748.1, from coordinate 113,161,281 downwards.
CTGTGTTCAAAAGGACTCCAACACACTGCAGCACTGCCAGCCTACGAAGAGAAGAAGAACATCTCTGCAGAGTATTCCCCAAGAACGGATATCCCCACAACTTCATCCCTAGATGCCTAACAGACAAACAACGCAATAAGCACATGCTACGATCTAACTCACTAGCCATGCTATCTTACATAAAAAAACGCCTCTGAACTGACAGCTAGCCTTCTCCGCCCACTGGGATCCATGACAGCCCATAAACCGACAGGCACGCTCAGACAGCAACTCACCAGAACAAAAGACGCAATGCCCACTGTGTGCAAGGCAAATAAGCTCCCATGCAAAGACTGCATGAAACACTATATAGGACAAACAGGCAACAAGAATCTGCATCCACAAACACCAACTAGCCACTAAATACCACAACCACCTATCCCTAGTAGCCACACACACTGATGATAAGGACCACAATTTCAACTGGGGCAACACGACCATCATTGAACATGCTAAACAGAGGACAGTTAGAGAATTTCTCGAAGCGTAACATTCATCCACAGACTCTATCAACAAGCACGTAGACCTAGATCCAATATACCGGCCACTACAATGAACAACCGGAAGCAGCAGAAACTGAACCAAATAAATTCCAGAAGACAGTACAGCAGCACTTCACAGGAGGCTCCAATGCACTGAAGATGTCACCGAGACAGGGGACAAAACGTCTGCAAGTCACCTTCCCAGCTCGGCAAAAATACAACTATGACAACTGCATGGCTGAGGTTACCATGAAGATCCTGCCTTCCCAACCTTGCCCCTCACCTGAGGTGTGTCACTCCTTCTCGCTCTGTCTCCCTCACTTCCCCCTCCTTCCCTACGCTATTGACAGGGAAAACAGATGATTAAAATCTTAATCCAAAAGTAGATGTTAAGGCTGCATATGCTGTCTTTTGATGGTGGAAAGAGTGCACACAGGCAAAGAGACTCTCTGTGTTATGCTGAAGCAACGATGTGGTACCTTACAGAATGATGTCTGAAAATCCAAATATATTACATCCACATCTTCCCCTTTACCTGCCCTTCCTATTTTCTCTTCAAAGAATTTTAATACATTTGTCAGACTTGATTTCACCTACATGAAGCCACACTGTCTCTGCTTAATCATACTATATAATTCTGAATGTTTTGCTATACATTCTTTCCAATATACACTAACATTTTCCTAATAACAGATGTTAAATTGACTGGCCTATAGTTTAGCTTTTTTTTCCCCTCCTTCCCTTTTTAAATGAAGGTGTTGCTTTGGCAGTTTTCCAATCCTCTGTGATGTTTCCAAAACCTAAACAGTCCTGGAAGATTACAGTCAGTTCATCCAATGTCTCTGGAACTACTTCCTTTACTATTGTATAATGTATACCATCAGATCCTTAGGACTTGTTGGTCTTTAGCACCATTAGTTTCCCCAACATTTTCTCACTAGTGATAGTTATTGTTTTGAATTCCTCTCCTCCTTTTGCCCTTTGATTATTTCCTAATTTTGGAATGTAATTAATGTATTCTACTGTAAAGACTGATAGTATTTGTTCAACTCCTCTGCCATTTGTTGGTTCCTTGATATTACTTCCCCATCCTCATTCTTTATGGGCCTGTGTTCACTTGGGTTTCCCTCTTCCTTTTAAATAGTTAAGGAAGCTCTTGCTGTTCATCTTGGTGTTACTTGTAAGTTTAGCCTCAAATTTATTTTCTCCCTCTATATTGTTCATCTTTTGTTGGCTTTAAAACTTCCCCAATCTTCTGGCTTATCACTAATCATGGCAATGTTATATGCTTTTTCTTTCAATTTAACGCTATTCCTTCACTTCCCAGGTTAACCAGTGTTGACATATTCAACCCACCCCCTTTAGAATCCCTCTTCCTCACTGGAATATATCTTTGCATTGAACCATGAATGATTTTCTTTAATGCATGGTATTGTTCCTCAATGGTCTTTTTTGCTAAATCCTTTTCTTTGTCCAGGCCAACCAGCTCTGCCCTCAAATCTTTGTCATTAAGCTTAGCACAGTTGTTTCTGCCCAAAATTGCCTGGGTGATTGCAGCTCCAACAACACTCAACAAGCTTGACAGCAACCAGGGCAAAGTAGCCCACTGAATCGATTGGCATTGCACCCACAAACATCATTTCTTCCACCACCATCAATGCTCAGAAGCAGCAGTGTGTATTATCTGTAAGGTACATTGCAGAAATTAGCCAAAGCTCCTTATTCAGCCACTTCCAAACTTACCCAGAAGGACAATGGCAGCAGATACATGGGAACACCACCACTTGCAAGTTCCCCTCAAAGCCACTCACCATCCTGACTTGGAATGGTTCAGTGTCGCTGGGTCAGAACCTTGGGATTCCCTCCCTAAGGGCATTGTGGGTCAACCTACAGCAGGTGGACGGCAGCAGTTCAAGAAGACAGCTCACCACGACCTCCTCAAGGGCAACTAAGGACGGTCAAAAAATGCTGGCTGGCCATTGCTGTTGAGACCGAGCCCATCAAAAAGTAACAACAGCGAGAAAAAGATTTAAAAAAAAATAGGTGTGGCTGCGTCTGGCTCTACTGAACAGTGCCCAGGAGCAGAAGAGCCCCAGGCTCAGGAGTTAAACATCGAACATTACAGCGCAGTACAGGCCCTTCGGCCGTCGATGTTGTGACAGCCTGTGGAACCAATTTGAAGCCCATCTATCCTACACTATTCCGTTTTCATCCATATGTTTATTCAATGACCATTTAAATGCCCTTATAGTTGGTGAGTCTACTACTGTTGCAGGCAGTGCGTTCCATGCCCCTCTAGTCTCTCAGTAAAGAAACTACTTCTGACATCAAATGCTGCCTATTCCACCACCAGCTTGCTTACCACTCTTGTTATCTGCATAACTACACCCCAATGTGCTTTTGGACTTCCATTATTTATTGCTGTTTACCATTGCTGTTTACCTGTTAGATCCTCTGTCGGTCCAAAGTGAACCACTCAATGTTTGGATAAACTGTTTGGCCACAGTTCTGCCCATTTGTGTAGCAGTATAAGTTATGCCATTGTTGTTGCTACTTTGAGACAGGTGTTCCAATCCCATCACAAGCTCACCAACCCTGACCCTGACCCTGGTTGATTCCCTGGGCCTCCTCCAACTCTACAACTGCCAGTGATATAGTCCTGGCCTTGTGCACCTCCCTCATCACAGCTAGCTCCACAATTGCCCAATCGTGCCAACTGAAAACAGGAATCTCTGCCCTGCTCTACCTAAACTTCTTTATCTCTCCTTCCTTTAAACCGCTGCCTAGAACCAATCATAGTGACCAGGCCTTTGGTTGCATGTTTTTATTTTGGTTAATGGGATGTGGGGGTCGCTGGCATGTGACAATTATTGCCAATACCTAATTACTGCCTGAATTGAGTGTCTTGCTAGGGCCATTACAGAGACAGTGAAGAATCAACCACTCTGCTGCGGGTCTGGAGTCACATGTAGGTCAGACCAGGTAAAGACTGCAAATTTCCTTCCCAGAGGGGCCTCAGTGAGTTTGAAGAGTTTTTACAAGAATTGACAATGGTCACCCTTTTAATTCCTAATTTTTAAGAAAACATTATTTGGATTTCATGATCAATCATGGCGGGATACAAACCTATTCCTCAAGAGAATTTTCTCTCAGTGGCTGGTCCAGTCACATTATCACTTTACCGCTGCCTCCCCGTCTACCGTCGTGCCTCCTTGCATGGGGCTGTGTGTCAGATGTCAGATCATGTTGTTATGAAACATTGAGACATGTTGCTAAATTAAAATCACTTTGTAGTGTCGGTAAGGAGCAGTATTTGTGGAGTGTAGCATAGAAGGTTGTCATTTAAAACTTGGGCTGTATTGGACTGAGATGTTAATTGGAAGGTGGCTTTCAGAATCTTTGAAATGAAATCCAAATTATTATAATTTTGCCAGCTCGGTGAGAGTTTTTTTCCCCAGAGCTCTTCACTTGTGAGTCCTCGACATGTCGCACCCCTTATTGGATGTCCTAAGCGATTCTTGCAGGATCCATAACTTTCAAGCTCGCGGTGCTAGCTTCCTAAATTCTCCAGCACATGGGGAAAAGTGGGAACAGGAGAAGCCAGTGTCAGTTGGATTATGGCTGACCCATGTCTCAGCGACCTGCCCGCATGCATAGTCTCTAACACGCTTTGCTGAACATAAGTTTGGCAAATTCACTGACGATGTTTTCCATCAGTGAAAAGTAAAAGTGGTTTTCGCCTTGCAAAGGTTTGCGAAATGGTTAATTTTATCAGACTCTGTTCTGGAATGAATAAATACCTCAGGAAAACCACATGCGCTCCAAAGACCTGTTAATGAGTCACTGCCCTTCTCCCCAAACCATCATGTGTGAGTGATGATAGACCATCTTTATATAGACGTCTCCTGCAAAAAGAGCTGTCTCCTTTATATAGTAAACAACAACAGTATGACTGTCAGAGACTCCACTGTGTGATCAAGTGGGGGGAAGAAGCTTGTAGGTACACACTTTAATAAGATTGAATAGTGATCTGATTTCTTGACCTTGTTTTATATTTATGGAAGTTTTTGATCTGCGCAATTGTGCTGCTTGGTACAGTATCATACAGCAGAGAAATAGACCATTCTGCCTATCAGACCTGTACCATTCCTCCAATACGGCTATCCAGTTAGACTTGCAATTTATTTTTTTACCTCTTTGAAGTATGTGATGAATTACCTCTTGAAAAGATTCCTCAGCCACTTTCTGTCAATTGGTTCCGGATCTTGACAACTCGCTGCACCAAACAATTTCTCCTTGTCTCGTCTGCAGTTTCTCTTCCCATTCATTTTAAAACTGACCTCTTCCTGCTATTGGAAACAGTTTCTCCTTATTTACTCTTATCAAAGTTCCTCCTTATCCAACTTGGAAATTCCCATTGATTTCTTCAGACGGAAATGATGTAAATTTAGATAAATGACTGGGACTGTTGCTCTTGATTTAGCTGGAGGGGTGACGCTTGCTGCAGAAGTGAGTAATATTGAAAGTTTAGCTGGCATGTCCTGCTCCCATTCCGGCAGAAAGCAGACGGTATAATGAGTAATATACAAAATAAATGTTTGTAAACGTCTCGAGGTGCCAGCACAGACGGGGCCATACAGTCGCATTAAATACCCTGTTTCTGCAAGGCTGTTAACCTTGTTTGTGCCAGCTGCCATTTCTATCAGGAGAGGGTCACTGAGGGGTTGCCAACTCTCTTGGTCTGTTCTGGAGTCTCCAGGAACAGAAGATTAATCTTCAGAACATTGTTGTCAGCTAAAACACTGCGAGCAAAGCTAGGAGACCTTTTAAAAAAGCGAATTGTATTCTTTCGTTGTCTTTAATCACTTGTGTTTATCATCTTACATACTCATGTGAAAGTTGGTCATGTGTAAATTTGATCTCATGACTAAAAGTCTAAAAGGAACCCAGGACTTTAAGTATATCTTGTGTATAAGTCAGTTCTAGGTTTCTTTCTGAGCTCAAACTGCATTGTGATTATTATTTAGTGAGCAATATTATAAATTTAAAGGCACGTTTGGGAACCTTTAGAGTTTTCTCAGTGCCAGTTTTCATGGCAAGCTCCTCGCCGGTCGACAAATCTAATATACACCATATCAAGACGCTTTTGGGAAAGTGAAATGAGAGCACAGCTCAGTCCGAACTTGAGAAAATTCGAGTTGTTGATGAGCATCAGTAAAATTATCATGGAATCATCTGTGAGGGTGAACAACTTTATGCCATCAAAGATGTGAAGAAAAATATTGGATTGATATGATGATACCAAGGATGATTCCTTGAGGAATGTTGATGCGGAAGTTACTGGTACAACTGATATTAATGAAGATCCATTATTGATGGTATACAATCATGCTATTGGCAGGAATTGATTGTTAATCCTGGTAACATTTACTGCTATTTCAGAGGATTTTGATTCATTATTCTGGTTAGTTCCATAAGACTGTAGATATAGGGATGGAAGAAGACCATTCAGCCTGTCAGATCTGTTCTGCCGTCAATGCGATTATGTCATGACTGGTCAGATAATCTTCAACTTCACTTCCCTGCCTTTTCCCCACAACCCCGATTCCCTTACTGATTAAAGGTCTGTCTGTTTCAGCTTTGAATATACTTAATGACCCAGTCTCGACAGCCCTTTGCAGTAAATAATTCCATGGATTTACCTTACCATTGTGGAATGTGTTAATATTGCATTTGAAAAAATGTGTGTGATTTGTGATGTTACAAAATAAATATCAGAGAACTAATATGATTTATTTTAATATTGGTATTGGTATTCCACTGTGGTGGTCTGTTTTTGAGCTCAAATTAGGCACGTGTCAATCCCTCAAAAGCATTGCCTGTATGAATTGGTTTCAAAGATTGGACTTTTACGAAGGTATAAGGAACCTCATTTGGCCTTTCTTGCATCCCTTATTTTAATCATCCGAACGCTGGTGTCTATGCTTGCAACTTTCTAGGTCGAAGCGCTGGCATTTGCTAACTAACTTCTGTATCGGTCTGCCAGTCTTTCTTCCCTTAAGACACTTGAAAATATCTGTTTAACCAGACTTTTGTCCTAACATCTCCTTAAGTGTCGCTATGTCTATTTTTGTTGGACTTCACCGCTGGGAAGCACCTTGGGGCAATTGTCTCAGTTCAAGGTGCTACATAAATGCTATGTTTTGCAAACTCTCCCATCGTAGACTTATTCTGAATTGGACTGACGGTCTCATAGGCAGTTGTTGTTGTTAGGCAAGGATCTGGTAAGAAAGAACTTTATTACTTTCCACTTGCACTCGGGAAGGTGGGGAACCATGGGGTTGACAATGTCAGCTGACCATTGGGAGGGGTAGGTAGCATTTGTGCCAGGAGGTCATGTGATGAAACCTTCAGGTATTGATCTAACTAGAGTTGGCAATCCCTCTCTCTCCACGCTGTGAGTTGTTTGTTCACAGACCCTCCCTTGTTTTCCACCAAGTAGCAACTGAACTGATGTATTATCCAGTTTTGTTGGACTTGAATTTGAACCCAGTACAGTTGCCCTGATTTGAGGTTGTGTGCTGGAGTAAAGACAGGCTGTGTCTTCAAGTGTTACTTCAGGAGGGCTCAATGAAAGTAGGAGGGGAAAAGCAGAGACATTTCATTATTCCTTTCCAGGAATGTAAGACAATCTTGTTACAAAAGAGTGTTTTATATTTATGTGTAACCCCTTCTACAACCTCTGGATTTTCAATGTGCTTTAAAGCCCTTAAAGTACTTCTGACGTTTAGTCTTTTTTTGTAATGTCAGAAACACAACAAGGTCCCCTCAAGCAACAATATCATAATGACTAAATCATCAATTCTGTATATTGGTTCAGGGAATTGAGATTGACCAGGCCATTAGGGTGAACTCTATTTAGCCCTCAGTTCTGGTCACCAAACTTAAAGAACGAGATCAAGACCTTGGGAAATGTGCAGGGAACGATATAGTCATTTTGTGCCAGAGACAAGGGGCTTTTGATGAGAATGCAGAAGCTTGAGATTTCCTTAGAGCAGACATGATTAAGAGGAGTTTTAATGGGAATGTTCAAAATCACGATGGGGTTTGTTTGAGCAGATGAAGGGAGAAGGTTTCCAGTGACAGAGGGATATTAACAAGAGCATTCTGAGTTAAAATAATTGCCTAAAGAACCTGAGCCAGATAAGTTTTATGCAGCAAAATATTGTGATCTGGTCTGCACAGCAGAAAGAGCAGATTCAATAGAATCTTTCAAAAGGGAATTGGACATATGCCTGAAAGGGTAAATTTGTGAGGCTTTAGACAAATAACAATGAACCATGTGAGTGTTCCTGGTCCGAAAGCACCCTCGGAGATCTGGAACTGGCTGACTGACATCCTTTTGTGCTTTAGGAGTCTGTGATGTCCTGGGACCTTCGAAGTGCCCTTAAGAGAGCACCTGGGGCCTCGCTGTATGTCTCTTTTGGAAGAAGAGGCCTTTAACATTTAATTTTCCTTCCACTATCGGCACACAGTGTCAGCAGTGTGTACAATGTATAAAATTGATTGCAGAGATTTACCATGCCTCTTTTGACAGTACATTGCAGATGAACGATCGACACGACCTAAAAGGCTGGGGATAGCACATGACCTGCACCCAAGTCTCACACCATCCTGACTTGGCACTATATCACTGTTTCTTCACTGTTGCCAGTTCAGCATCCTTAACCTACCTTCCTAACAGCACTTTTGGTGTTCCTACGTCTCAAAGACTGCAGCAATTGAAGCAGGCAGCTCACTAACACCCTCTCAAGGGTAATGGAGGGTGGGCAATGATGCTCAGATCCCACGAATGAACAGTAAAAAAGAATTAGCTGAGATTGTTAGATTTTTGGATATCGAGCAACACAAAACATATGCAGTTTGGATGGAAAAGTGGAGCTAATGAGAAGATCAGCCACAATCTAATTGAATGGGAGACCAGGCTCAAGGGAGCATATTAAAATACTTCAACCCTCAAGCAAGCGTGATCTGCACATTGTCCTGACACTTTGTCTGCAGCAGATAGAGCAAACTAATACAGTATTATTTAACTCACCCTGGCTGACACTGCCAATTGGTTCCTCCTGACAATACCAGCTCACGTGCTGCAAATTGAAGCAGCCTGGCAATTTCTGCATAATTGCTGCAGTTTGCCCTTACAATATGAGCTGGCTTCTTAAATTGCCAGGTGACTAACATCTGTACCAGCTCTGTGTAACACCAATTTAATCTATTGCTGACACTTCACCAGGCCAATTCTGTCCATTCTCCTTTGCTGAAAATTGATTGTTCTGACCTTTATGTTAAACCTGCCAGTTGTGATTGCCGCATTCAGAACCGGTTTAATTTTAGATGAATATCAGAGTTAAATTCCTGTCTGTGCCCAAACAGCAGACATTCTATTCCTCTTCTTTACCCCAACATCCAAATCCATTTGGAGCTCGGAAGGTTTTCCTCATTATGAAGCTTTATTTTACTTAGAATCTGATATTGGTGAGTCCCACTGCTGATGTTAATATGAATCACTTCAGCTGAACTCGTGGCTGTTCAGCCGACCCTGACTGCTCCATAAATAATCACGACAGATTATTGGCTGTGATTGTCAGGTTAGAGGACCTGATGTTGACCTCCTGTTGGTGTGCTGTAAATGTATGCAGTGGTCCAGTGCCATTCAAGCCCATCAGTGCTTAATTTTTTTGGCAACATATGTCCCTTAGTCGACATTAGGGAAAAAAAAATCAATTTTTCTTTTGATATCTCATTACTCTTTACATGAATTCTTCTGTGTACAAATTGGTTTGTGTCCTTTTTGACAGTGACTACCTTTCAAACTTCTTTCTTAATTATCTGTAAAGTGCTTTGGGAAGTCCTGTGGATGTGAAAGGGGCTATAGAATTGCAAGACTTGAATTTTTTTTCTTTTTTTTAATATTTCACTTTTTGTTGTAGAGGTCTGAGCTGGATCTTTGGGAAGGTTACTATAGTAACCTCTGTGGGCTTCCAGTTTGGGTCGTGGGAGCATGTTCTTCTCTTCCCCCAACTTCCCCACTTCTCATGGGAAAGCTGATACATGTAAACATTGGAGTAAGCTAGAGTTGGGATGCCAGCTGGGACCTGAGTACTGTATGTAGTTCCTTGTGTTTACAATATTAACATAAACAAGTTTCCCTGATCTTGGTGGGGCATGAAAAGCATTCTGTCTTTGAGTTAGAATTATGTTGTACATCCATGCTTTTCCTCACTCTCACCATCTGCCGCGTCAGGTATTGACTTTCCACCTTGAATTGTATCCAGCTGGGACCCAAGGAGATGGAAACCTCTCCTCTCTCTGCTGGCTGTGCAAGTCTATGTCAAACAAATTGAGGAAGCTTCACCACACATGCCAGTGGGCACATGTCCACAGCTCAGTACTGCACTTAACTTGGCACTTAGCATGCAGCCTTTCTCCAATAGGGTGGCAGGTATGTCGAGTGGAACAGTGCAGTGCAGCTGCCAAGGGGAAAGAAGGACGTTGTTCTGGCACAGTAAAGGGAGCTTCCCAGTTAGATAACAGAATGTTTTTTCCCCCACACAAGGGTCACCACTAAATGCTATTTTTAATAAAGTATAAATAGGCAGCAAAGGGAAACTCTGTTGAAACAAGAAAATAAACAAGTGTTTATTTACTTGGATTAGATTTGCGTAAAGCTAAATCTGTTTTCCTATCTTACCTTCCCCTTGGCCCTGACTCGTCTCTGTAAAGGAAAGGCTGCAAGGACCAAATGGTCTTTGCCTGGTTGTTATGATTTGGTCAGAAACCATTTATGGAAGCCTCCAGGATGAACTTGAAAGAGAAGAATGCTACAGGTTTGAGCTGGCCACGGTATGGACCAGAGGGTCTCTATATTATGGAATGCAGGCTCAGTTTTCATCAACCTTTCCCCACCTGACAGTGTATAATGAATCTAAAGTGCACAGTCTTGCCAGGGAAAATAGACAATCTAGAGCAAGTAAGGTTCAACATCAGAAGAGGTCATAGAGATATACATCACGAAACAGACTCTTTGGTCCAACACATCCATGCCGACCAGATATCCTTAATTAATCGAATTCCATTTGCCAGCATTTGGCCCATATCCATCTTAACCCTTCCTATTCATATACACATCCAGATGCCTTTTAAATGTTGTAATTGTACCAGCCTCCACCACTTCCTCTGGCAGCTCATTCCATACACGTACCACCCTCAATGTGAAAACCTTGCCCCTGACGTTCCTTTTAAACCCTTCTCCTCTCACCTTAAACTTCTGCTCTGTAGTTTTGGATTCACCTACCCTGGGAAAAAGATCTTGGCTCTTCATACTTTCTGTACCTGTCATGATTTTATAAATCTCTAGAAGGTCACCCCTCAGTTTCCGATGCTCCAGTGGAAATAACCCAATTATTGAGTCATATAGCATGGAAACGGATCCTTCGGTCCAACTGGTCTTGGCCGACCAATTTCCCAAATGATTTAGCCTCACCCTATAACTCCCTGTGGGTTATCAAACAAGAGGCCATAGATACAGAGTGAGAGGAGGTCGGTTCAAAACTGAGATGAGGAGAAGCTACTTCTGTCAGAGGGTTGTGAATCTGTCCAACTCACTGCCCTGGATTATTGGTTCAATCAACAGATTGAAGAAAGAAATAGATATATTTCTGATGAAAAGCTGGGTAAAGGGCTATGGAGAGCAGGCAGGAAAGTGGAGTTGAGACCTGGATAAGATCAGTCATGATCATGTTAAATGGCGGACGGGGCGCACAGGGCTGAATTGTCTACTCTCACTCCTAATTCCTATATAAGAAGTATTTCACTGCACATTCATACCTTGAGTTTTACACAAACCTCATCTGTGTACAGTACTGGTCACTAATTTTACGGAAAGATATGGGATCGGAAGGACTCAGAAGAAGGTTTATTCGACTAATACCTGGAATGACAGATTTGCCTTATGAGGAAAGGCTAGACAGGCTAAGCCTGTATCCTCTGGAGTTTAGAAGAGTCAGGGGTGACTTGATTGAAGCGTACAAGATCCTGAGGGAACTTGACCAAGTGGATGTTGAAAGGATGTTTCTTGTGGAGGAATCTAGAACTGAGGATCATAGTTTAAAAGTAAGGAGTTGCCTATTTAAGACAGAGATGAGGAAAAAATGTTTATCTTGGTGGGTTGTAGGTCTTTGGAATTTCCTTCTTCAAAGGCAGTGGATGCAGAATCTTTAAATATCTTTAAGGAAGAGGGCGATAGATTCTTGATTACTGAGGAGATGAAAGAATATCGGGAAATTCAGGAATATAGAGTTGATGTTAAAATCAGATCAACCATGATCTTACTGAATGGCGGAGTAGGCTTGAAGGGCCCAATGGCCTCCTCTTGTTTCTTGTTTGAAAAACTAAGAAGACATTTTGAGTCCCTCCTTCTTTATCTTTTCCCTCAAAGTTACAAAGTCTGTAAGTCTAGGCAAGACATCACTAGGTGATGAGAGCTTTTGATCGGCCCGACAAAAGCAACTTGAAATGAAGGAATCTGAATAGAAGTTGCTGGAAAGGTTCAGCGGGTCTGGAGAGAAATCAGGGTTGATGTTTTGGGTCCAGTGACCTTGCTTCAGAACAGGACATTTGAAATGCGGGTACTGCTTTCTTCCAGCAGTGACCCCTCTCACCTTAAGCACAAGAGGTTTTTGGTTCACTGCAGAGGAGTCACTCTATGACATTTTACCCCAATGTGGAGCCTCACCAGGATCACTGCAAAAATCGGGCATATCCTGTGACAAGTTGGATGATAGTGTGCAGCACCTAGCTAAATTTAAGACACTAGCTCTGATCAGATGAAGCTCCTTAAAATAGGATCATAGAGACATACTGCACGGAAACAGACCCTTCAGTCTAACTCATGCATGCCGACCAGATATCCTAAATTAATCTTGTTTCACCTGCCAGCATATGGCCCATATCTCTCCAAACCCTTTCTATTCATACATCCATCCGGACGCCTTTTAAATGTTGTAATTGTACTCACCTCCACCACTTCCTCTGGCAGCTCATTCCATACACCCTCTGCATGAAAATATTACCTCCTAGGTCCCTTTTAAATCTTTTCCCTTGCACCCTAAACTAGTTCTACACTCCCCCAAACCAGGGAAAAGACCTTGTTTATTTATCCTATCCATGCCCCTCATGATTTTATAAACCTCTATAAGATTAGATTAGATTACTTACAGTGTGGAAACAGGCCCTTCGGCCCAACAAGTCCACACCGCCCCGCCGAAGCGCAACCCACCCATATCCCTACATCTACCCCTTACCTAACACTACGGGCAATTTAGCATGGCCAATTCACCTGCACATCTTTGGAGTGTGGGAGGAAACCGGAGCACCCGGAGGAAACCCACGCAGACACGGGGAGAACATGCAAACTCCACACAGAGAGTCGCCCGAGGTGGGAATTGAACCCGGGTCTCTGGCGCTGTGAGGCAGCAGTGCTAACCACTGTGCCACCGTGCCGCCCAGCCTCTGTCACCCCTCAGCCTCCAACACTCCAGAGAAAAAAGCCCCAGCCTATTCAACCTCTCCCTGTAGCTCCAACCCTGGCAACATCCTTGTAAATATTTTCTGAACCCTTCCAAGTTTCACAACATCCTTCTGATATGAGGGAGACCAGAATTGTACACAATATTGTAAAGTGGTCTAACCAGTATTTTCAGGGCTAGGTGGAATGGTGGGGGTGAACAATGAGAACTAAGATCAATTTTGTTGTACTACTAGCTTTTAAAACTTACAGGATGAAAAGATTTTGTAGTTCTGAAATTTTTACAATCTGTTTTGTTCTTATTGGGGTAAGAGATGTATATGAAAGATGTGGAACTTGCTGGCTACTATTAGTTTGTCATGTGCTCCCAGTGTATTCAACAGAAAGTTCCCAACCATGTGTTTTGATTCTAGTCACAGAAGAATACCTTCTGACCCAGTTGATGCCAATTTGTTTTGAATTCTGAGCCCATCTGTCCGAGGGATCATATCAAGGTTACCCATACATGTCCCTGCAAAATCTGTGTACTTATTATTGTCCAAATAGTCTGATCTTGGAGAAGATGCCCATCCTTGGGTTGGAAAGAAACCATCGCTCAGTTCTGACCGCTCAGTTCTGACCACCCAGACCACTGTAATCCAACTGTGAATTTCTCCTCCTGTCATTTGGTTCTCAACTATAGTCAAAATAGTGGGCGGCATGGTGGCACAGTGGTTAGCACTGCTGCCTCACAGCGCCAGAGACCCGGGTTCAATTCCCGCCTCAGGCGACTAACTGTGTGGAGTTTGCACATTCTCCCCGTGTCTGTGTGGGTTTCCTCCGGGTGCTCCGGTTTCCTCCCACAGTCCCAAAGATGTGCAGGTCAGGTGAATTGGCCATGCTAAAATTGCCCATAGTGATAGGTAAGGGGTAGATGTAGGGGTATGGGTGGGTTGTGCTTCGGCAGGGCGGTGTGGACTTGTTGGGCCGAAGGGCCTGTTTCCACACTGTAAGTAATCTAATCTAATCTAAAAATGAGTTAAATTGATATCCAAATGTCAGGACTCTCCTCTGGGTAAAGTTTTGGGGTGAAATTCCAACCAACATCCCAACCCTGACAAAGTGCAGTATTTGCCAGATATTTCAGACAAAACAAGGGCTAGTGCCCGTTGTCAACCATTCCCCCCCCACCCCTGCCACCTATTCCGATTAGTGTTAAAAATTCATGTAGCCTTCATTCAGAAAGTAGGCGATGCACATAATTGCCTTAATCAGGTCTCTCCCTTAAGCAGCTCTACCTGCAGGGAGTTTTTGGCCATCAAACTTGTTACTATTTAAGAACATAAGAAATAGGAGCAGGAGTAAACCTGCTCTTTGTCGAGAGTGTGCTGCTGGAAAAGCATAGCAGGTCAGGCAACATCCGAAGAGCAGGAGAATCGACGTTTTGGTCAAGAGCCCTTAATCAGGATGCCTGACGTGCTGTGCTTTTCCTGCACCACACTCTCTACTCTGATCTCCAGCAACTGTAGTCCTCACTTTCTTTCTAACAGCTCTTTGTGTCAACTCCACCACTCAATACATTTGTAGCTGATCTAAAACCTCAACTCTACCTTTCGGCTCGATCTTCATATCCCTTGATTCTGTGTGTCCGATAATCTTTCCATTTTCGTCTTGAATACATTCATTGACTGACCATTTGTGACCACCTGGGGCTGGACAGTTCCAAAGACTCTCAACCCTCATAATGCAGATTATCACTCTTCAGTGACTGACTCCTTAACCCTAGAATTTTTTTCATTTGTACAAAGGGTGCAGGCGTCACTGGCTTTGAAAACCCATCTTCAAAAGAGTGACCTGAAATGATCATCAATTGTAGTAAAACCCTCAGGATTACTCATCTCCTCCCCATGGCAATTGTTCTGTTCACAGTAGTGATTGCCATTTCAAAATGTTTGATTACAGAAACATAGAAATGGGGTTTGGAATAAGCTGCTGTACCGTTTGAGCCTGTACTGTCATTCAATATGATCCTGGCTGACCATCCAACTCTCAGTCCCTTAGTCTCTTTTTCTCCCCATACCCTTTGATCCCTTTAGCCCTCTTGAAAATATTCAATATTTTGACCTCAACTGCTTTCTGTGGCAGTGAATGCCACAGGCTCATCACTCCTTGGGTAAAGACATTTCTCCTCCTCTCAGTCCGAAATGGTCGATGCTATATCCTTAGATTGCAACCCCCTAGATTTGGATTCCCCAGTTATCGGGAACATCCTTCCTGCATTTAGTAGACCTCTTGGAAGTTTATAGGTTTCTATGAGAATTCCTTTATTCACAATGATATGGGACATTTATGAGTAAAACGATCAGTTGTAACGTAAAGATGACATCTTTTTAAAGGAAGTTGTTGGCAATGATACTGTGATATCCCAGAATTGAAATGGTCAGCACAAGATTACTGGTTCAGAGTATTCAGAGTTGTGGAGTGAAGGTGAGTAAAGGAAGCTGAGATACAGATCCGCCATGATCTGCTTGAAAGGCAGAACAGTATTCGAGCTAACACATGGCCACCTCCTGTTGCTGTTTTGCTACTCTCATGTATATCCAACCTAGTCTTGTCCTCACTTATTACAGCAATTGGCTGAACTGCTGTGAATTTCCAGCGTTTTCTGGTTTTGTTTATTTGCTCACCCAAGTTTACTTCAGATTAAATTTCTACCTTGTTGAAAGGGTCACCATCAGGATCTCCTTCACTGTGTCTATCTTGAACGGGAGTCACAACCACAAAAAGAGCCAGCATGGCTTGTGATTAATTCAAACATCCTTTTTGGGTTTTTTTTAAACCCCCCCCTTGTTTATTTCTATCTGCACTTTTGAAAATATTTTTGTTTAGATAGTGAGTCCTCACAATGTCGCCAGGGTGCTGACTGGGGAAACACTGAGTATGACCTGTTGGGAGTCATATTGTGGACACCTCTGGCCGGAGTTACTGACCACATCTCCGATGGTACCTGTTCCATCCCAGGCGACTGGAGTGGTCAGCAACACCTCCCGGACATTCCTGCTGGACCACGTCAACAGGCTACGCTGATTAAACAGCAATAACAGCGAGAGAAAAAACCATTCAGAATTCATCTTCGAAAAGAGCTGGTTAAAGGTACCTGGTGAAACCCAGCGCCAAATCCCCTTAAAGAGAGGAATGCATTGATGCGGTTGTCTGGCCCCACAATGTTTTTTTTCAGTTAGTTTACATAAAAGTTTAATGTCAGAACATGAAAACCACACCACAACCTTTGATACTGCTGGAAATTGCCAGCGAAAGCAGTCACTGCCACATTGAATAACATAGCGTTTACAGTGAAGAAACGGGCCGTCAGCCTGACTGCTCTGTGCTGACATTTATGTGCATCACATGCCTAACCCCCTCCATTTACTTCATCTAACCCAGTAAACAACATCCTTTTGTTCCTTGTGTCCCTCATACACATCAAGTTTCTCTTTAAATATACCCATACTATTTTGCCTCAACCACTCCATGTGGTTCCACAATCTCACCACTCTTTGGGTGTATTGGGTTCCCCTCAATTCCTCATTGGATTTATTAGTGGCTATCGTGGCCACTAGGTTTGGAGTACTCTCACAAGTGGAAACATCTAGTCAAGTAATCAGTTCTTGTGTGTTTCTGGGAGTAGATAAACTGGAAATGGATTGTGTGGTCAGAGATCGACTAGGCAACTGCTCCTGGAGGAAGAATGCTGTTTGTGGAGGATAGATGAGGTGATTAAATAATCTGGAGCTTTACTTCATTATCTCCGGGGTTTGGAGTATGTTTGCTTTCGGTTAGTTTAGTTGGCTTGCAAAACAGAGTGATGCCGACAGCGTGGATTCAGTTCCCGCATTGGCTAAGCTCATCACAAAAGTCTCACCTTCTCAACCTCGCCCCCTCACCTGAGATGGGGTGACCTTCGGGGGGGGGGGGAGGGGTGGGGAGGAGAGAGAGGGGACAGCCTTCTGGGAGAATGGCAGTTTTACCTTTACTTTAGCATTGACCTTCTCCTTCAAATGAAGTGCATCAGATGGGGCTAATGATAAGATAAATAAGAAGATCTATAGAGTACAGGAGCAGGGATATCTTTCTGTAATTTCCAGGGCCTTGCTGTGGCCATACCTGGAATATTGTGTGTGGCCTTGGTCTCCTTATCTGCTGAAGGATGCTCTTGCCACAGAGGGAGTGCGGTGAATGTTTACCAAACAGATTCCTGGGATGTCAGGATGGGCAGGTTGAATCAGTCAGTGGTATACTCAGTAGAGTTCACAAGAATGAGGGGAGTCCTAATAGAAACCTATAAAATTTGAAAGGCTGGCACAGTGGCTCAGTGGTTGGCATTGCTGCCTCACAGCACCAGGGTCCTGGGTTCAATTCCGGCCTTGGGAGACTGTCTGTGTGGAGTTTCCACATTCTCCCCTGACTGCGTGGGTTTCCTCCGGGTGCTCCAGTTTCCTCCCACAATCCAAAAGATGTGCACGTCAGGTGAATTGGCCATGCTAAATTGCCTGTAGTGTTAGGTGCATTAATCAGGGGTAAATGTAGAGAAATGAGTCTGGGTGAGTTACTCTTCGGAGGGTTGGTGTGGATTTGTTGGGCTGAAGGGCCTGTGTCCACGCTGTAGGGAATCTAATCTAAAAGTTCTAGCAGGACCACACAGAGTAGATGCAGATGAGATGTTCCCAGTGGCAAGGGAGTCCTGAACCACAGATAGTCCAGTGGTATGAGGTAAACTATTTAGAGCTGAGATGAGGAGAAATTTCTTCACCCAGAGAGTGGTGAACTTGTGGAATTCACTACCACAGAAAGCAGACGCCAGAACATTGTATGATTTCAGGAAGGAGTTGGATATAGCACTTGTGGATCAAACGATATAGGGGATAAACGAGACAAGGCTATTGAGTTGGATGACCAGCCGTGCTCATAATGAATGTGGAGCAGGTTTGAGGGGCTGAATGGACTATTCCTGCTGCTATTTTCTATGACATTCCAGTGCCATGCAGTCTGCTGTAATTTGGGACTTCTCGCACAAGTTCTCACAAGTTTGTTTTAGTAATGTTGAGTGAGGGATGTGCACTTTGGGAAGTTATTCCCTCACTTCCCCAGCTGAGCCCTTCTCTGATGCAGCAGGATATCTCAGGGTTGATATTTAAAAATTGACTGGACAGGCTGGGACTTTTTAATCACTGGGGCATAAGCAATTGAGGGGTGACCTCATTGAGGTTTATCAAATCATAAGGGGCAGAGTTAAGGTGAATGATGAGGGTCTTTTCCCCAGAACGGAGGAGTTCAGAACTAGGTAGCATATTTTTAAGGTGAGAGGAGAAAGATTTGAAAAAGGACATGAGGGGCAACTTCTTTACACAGAGAGTGGTTTGTGTGTGGAATGAACTTGTGCAGGTGCAGTTACAACATTTAAAAGACATTTGTACATGTACATGAATAGGAAAAGTTTGGAGGGATATGGGCCAAGTGCAGGCAGGTGGGACCAGTTCAGTTTAGGAATATGGTGGGTGTGACTAGTTGGACCAAAGGGTCTGTTTCCATGCTGTATGAGTCTATGAGAGCAGCTGAGCCCTAGGGTTCACATTGCACTAGGGCGGCAGTATCCCCGAGAGTACAGCTCCCCATCATTTCAACACTGGGAATGCCAGCCGGCATTTTCTGTTATGGTCTCTGGAATAAGGCTGCTATATCTGCTGTTAATCTGATTCAAACTGACACAGGGATAAGGGCATTACTTGGGGTAAGAATGTGTGCGCAGTGAGTGGACACTGAATGTAGCTCCATTAAGTAGTTGATGTCCCAATCTCTGTTCACTGTAAATAGTGACCATCGTGGGAGAAGCTGTGACCTTGACACAAAATACACCCATCCAGGAGAAAGGCTAAAGAGGGCAAACTGATGAGGCAAAATAAGATAGTTTATAAAAGACCAGAGAGAAGGAAGACAAGGGACGTGCTTTGGCAAAAATCCTGGGATTGCCTCACGCAAAACAACAAACAACGTGCAGACATCAGCAGGGAGAACTCTTAAAACACGGTCAAACAATTATGAGAAATTATACTGCTGCCAAAAATAAAATATCATTTTAAGAATGGAGAGTGGACACCCAACACTCAAACCCATTGGGTTTATATATAGCTCTCTGTAAATAAACATCGAAAATCTGCTGGTTTGAATACAGAGCAGGAACATTCCAAGCTGCAGCAGCAGGGGGCGAAGGGGGAGTGTGTAGGAGTGACTAGGTACTGTGTGTATATGTGTTTGCTTGAATATCTGTATGTGTCTATTTGTATGTACATTTGCTCGAATGTTCTATGTCCGTTGTGTCTGCATTTGTGTGAGGAGCTGTATACGTGTATATGTCTGATTTTGTGTGTGTGTGTGTGTGTGTGTGTATAAAGGGACAGCTCCTGCCATTTATTTGCACAGCAACCTGAGGTTGTGTTTAAATTTAGCTGCTTAATAACGACTCAGGAAACAGACTCTCGTGAACTCAACTCTAATTGCGACATAAATCTTTTCTTATGGTTTCCTACACAGACCAGACTGGAAATCGGACTTTGGATTAGTCCTGTAGTTTTGGGGATGTAGCGGAAAGCTACAGGGAGGCGGCAAATTGACTTTCTAGGAGGATGGTTCAATACAGATAGCGAGCAACACGTGTTCTGCTACCATCTCCTCTTCACCTTGAGTTTAACCTTTTTTTAAAATAATTTGATTTATTTATTGTCACTAGTATCTTGTTAGAAAATACAGTGAAAAGTATTGTATAGTGTTGTCACTTAGAATCCCTACAGTGTGGAAACAGGCCCTTCGGCCCAACAAGTCCACAATGACCCTCTGAAGAGTATCACATCCAGACCCATTCCTTTACATTTACCCCTGACTAATGCACCTAGCTTACACATCCCTGAACACTATGGGCAATTTAGCATGGCCAATTCACCTAAACTGCATGAGCTTTGGCTCATGGGAGGAAATCCATGCAGAAACTGGGAGAGTGTGCAAACTCGACACAGACAATCACCTGAGACTGGAATCGAACCTGTGTTCCTGGCGCTGTGAGGCAGCATTGCTAACCACTGAGCCATTGTGCTACCCTATCTCCGGTGATATCTTAAAACATAGAAAAATTAACTAAAGCATAGAATATAAAGGCAGAAGGATTAAGAAATAAGGAAGGTGTCCAACTATACAGTCCTTCCTGTTAAGTGCTCCATCATGGCCCATGGGCCGGGTGGCCAGGCATGAGACTCCTTCCCCACTCTTCAGCACCATCCCGCCTCCACCGACATCCTCATCACTAGAAGTCCTCACTGGAGTCCCCACTGCAGACCCCAGCTATACTGCTGGGTACCGCACCAACCCAGACTTGACACCACCACCTTGTCGATGAAGCCACTGCCCATGATGCCGCAGGGGACTGGGCCCAAACCCACCAACGCCTCTGCGAATCTGCGCTGGACACTGATGCCGCCAGGAACCCAAACTCACCTCCACCGTATCAGCCATGAGTCAGTGCTAGGACTGCCTAGACGATGCAGAGGCTGCTGGGAACCCAAACTCACCTCTGACATCAATGTCGTGAGTCCACGCTGCTGGGCCAACTCGATACCGTCGATGCGCTGAGCTCTTCACCAAGATGTAACTCAAGCAAAATAGAAGAGAAAAGAAAAAAAACGAGAGGAAAAAGAAAAGTGAATAGAGCAGATGAGCTCGAGGCTCGGAAGCCCTACTCCTCCACCGTCTTTTCAGGAATATCTTTTTTTTAACACTAATGCATTCCTTCTTGGATCTTTTATTGCAGGAGCCCCATAGTAACAGGTATGCACTGATTGAGGCACAATTACCAAATGCCCCTTGACCAGTTTGTCAAGGTTTCCTCATTTTTAATAATTCACTGCTTGTCGCATGTTTTCATATGTGTCTGAAAGACCTACAATTGTAAACAAGTGTGTGTCAAGGATAGCCTGCCTGTCCCTTTTCAAAAGATGCTCTTCTGGCCATTTGAGCTTGGATGGTCGTAATTAGCCAGCTATGCAATGTGTTCGTTACCCTAAGCACGACCCTCGCCCAATGCTGGAGATTACTTTGCAGCTTGTGCCACTAGAGGGAGTATTAGCTGAGAAGTTGCACTTATCCATCCTGAAATTAGTGCCTCATGAATCAAGGTTTTTCTTCCTGGCTTTTGCAGCTCATTACAACATCCAAAGCACATTTGCAAAAAGAAGGCACAGCGCTGTGCTCCATAATATAATTCAGCATCGAAGGAAGCTATTTGACCTGTTGTGTCTGCACTGACGTTTTGGCAGAACTCTCCAATGTGTTCCACTGCCTCCAGCACCTTCCCCATAATTCTAAAAGTGATTTCCCTTTCAGTTATTGAATCTGCCCATGCGCCCCTTCCTGGCAGAGAATTCCTGATGGCACCAGTTAGAGCAGAGAAACGGGCCATTTAGCCTGTTGAATCCCTATTGGCTTCCTGCAGAGTTAAGCCAGTCAGTCCCACTTGGTTCCTGTTGCCCTACAAATTTATTTTCCTCAAGTATTCATCCCATTTCCTTTTGAAATATTTGATTTGTTCAGTGCCACTTGCTATGTAACAAAAAAGTCCTTCCTCTCATTCCTCCTGCAGCTCTTGCCCCAAATCTTAATCTGTATTCCTTCGTTCTTGTGCAGTCACATAATGGGAAGAGTTTCTCCTTGTCTGACTTAACCTAAGCCTGTCATAACCTTGTACACTTCTATCAAATCTCCTCAATCTCCTTTGCATCAATGAGAACAACTCTAACCTTTCAAACCTAACCTTGTGTTTAAAACTCTTCCATCCATGGAACTGTTCTCATCAATCTCTTCCTACCCTTCTCAAGAACCCTCACATCTCTGTTTGGTGACCAGAACTGAGTACTTTATTTAGGATCTAGCCAGAGCTTTACAATGGTTCTGTGTAACTTCTCTGCTTTTGTACTCAATTTTTCTATTTATAAAGCCCAGGATCCCATGTGTTTTGCCAACAGCACTTGCAGTATTTCCTGTCACCTTCAGAGATCAATGCTTATGCACTCCTAGGTTTTTCTGTCCTTGCACCCTCTTTAGAACAGTCTAATTAAGTCTATTTTGCCTCTTCCCTATCCCTTGTACCAAATTCCTTTCTACTCCCTGGTGTTAAGTTCCATCTGCCACTTGTCCATTATGTCAGTCTGTCCAGATCCTGGGGTGGGCAGTTTGTATCATTCTCACTGCTTGCTATCGCTCCAAGTTTGATGCTATTTGCAAATTTTGAAATTTTATTCCATACTCCAAGATCCTTGAGTGAAAGCAGCAGTCATCCTAGCTCTGACCCTTGGGGATAGTCTGCCACCTACCAGTCTGAAAACCACCTTCCACCATGACTTGCTGACTTCTTCTTTCTCGGCTAGTTTATTTTAACCTTTCATACATTGCTATTCCATAAGCCTTAATTTTATTTGCCAATCTTTTTACATGGTACTTTGTGAAACACTTATTTTAAAAATCCAGATAGACAACATCGTTGTATTCCTTTCAATAACCTTCTCTGTTATTTCATCAACAACCTCAATTAGATTGCTCAAACATGATCGATCTTGAACCGATCTGTGCATCTCTCTGTAATTAACTCAAACTTCTTGACCACCTGACTAAGAATGCTTAAACTTCACCCACCTTTAATGTTAAATAGCTGGGCTGTAGGCGCTACAATTGTCCTTGCAAGCTTTCTTAAAGAAAGGTGTCACATTGGCCACTCTCTAATTTTGTGAGTCCCTAGAGTTTTGGAAAAAAACTTCTTCATTCCCCCCCCATTGCTTTTGCCAAGATTTTGAAAGCTGTTACCAACCATTCTGCCAATTAGCTAAATAAGGTGGTGAGGAAGTAACGTAGGTTGCTTGCCTTTATTAGCCAAGGCATTGAATAAAACAACAAGGAGGTTGGGCCACAACTGGAGTACTGTGTGCTGTTCTGGACACTACATTTCTGTGAGGAAGGATGTGATTGCACTCATATTGTCTGTATTACTAGTCCAGTAGTGTGCCATTATACTAAGATACCCATGTTTTATAAAGTCATAGAGTCATACAGCACGGAAACTGACCCTTCAGTTCAACAAGTCCATGCCGAACATAATTCTAATTATTCCCACCTGTCCGCTCTTGGCCCATATCCTTCCAAACCATTCCTATTCATGGAGTTACCCAAATGTCTTTTAAATGTTGTAACTGTACCCTCATTCACCACTTCCTCTGGAAGTTCATTCCACACACAAACCACTCTCTGTGTAAAAATTTTGATCTTCGTGTCTTTCTAAAATCTTTTTCATCTCACCTTCAACATGTGCGTCCTAGTCATTAAAGCCCCCATCCTCGGGAAAAGGCAACTACCATTAACTCTATGTATACCCTTATTATTTTATACCCCTCTTTAAGGTGTCCTCTCAACCTCCTATGCTCCAGTGAAAACGTCCCGGCCTTTATTGAGCAAGCAGACCTGAAACCCACTCTCTGTTGATCCTGCTATTATTAAACCAAATATTTGAGGGCCCATAGCCTAGCTAGATTTATCCTGTTGATGATTCTTGTCTCTTTGTTGCTCACTCTCAACAATGTGATTAAGTGTGATTGGGACTTTGGATGTAGGTTTGCTCGCTGAGCTGCAAGGTTCATTTCCAGGCATTTTATTACCCTATTCGGTAACATCTTCAGTGGGCCTCAGGTGAAGCAATGCTGAGAATTCCTGCTTTCCATTTATATGTTTGGGGTTCTTTGGGTTGGTGATGTCATTTCCTGTGGTGAAGTCACTTCCTGTTCCTTTTTCTCGGGGGTGGTAGATGGGGGTCTAACTCGATGTATTTGATGATAGAGTTCCAGTTGGAATGCCATTCTTCTAGGAATTCTCGTGCCTGTCTTTGTTTGGCTTGTTCTAGGATGGATGTGTTGTCCCAGTCGAAGTGGTGTCCTTCCTCATCCATATGTGAGGATACTAATGAGAGAGGGTCATGTCTTTTTGTGGCTAGTTGATGTTCATGAGTCCTGGTGGCTAGTTTTCTGCCTGTTTGTCCAACGTAGCGTTTGTTACAGGCCTTGCATGGTCTTTTGTAAATGACGTTAGTTTTGCTCGTTGTCTGTATTGGGTCTTTCAAGTTCATTAGCTGCTGTTTTAGTGTGTTGGTGGGTTTGTGGGCTACAATGATGCTAAGGGGCCTGAGTAGTCTGGCAGTCATTTCTGACATGACATCACTAACCCAAAGAAACCCAAACATATAAATAGAAAGCAGGAATTTTCAGCATTGCTTCACCTGAGACCCACTGAAGATGTTACCTAGTAGGGTAACAAAATGTCTGGAAATGAACTTTGTAGCTCAGCGAGCAAACCTCAACCTGTTACAAATCTTCTCAAAACTCGCTGTGATTGGGATAGTACAATGGAAGAAATAAAGACTTGCTTTTCATAACCATTGGATGTAAATACTCTTCTAATAGGCGAAACATCAAATTGTGCTTGGCAGACTCCCACAAGCAGCAATGTGGTAATGAGTTTTCAGTTCGATCTAATATTGGTTGAGGTTTAAGTATTGGCCGGCACATTGAAGAGGACTTACCTGTTCCTCTTCGAAATATTGCCATGTGATATTCTAAATCTATTCAAGCAGACTGATTGATTGCACCATGGTTTAACATCTCATCCAAAAAAACAGACCTTACGCTTCCTCAGAACTACACTGGAGTGTCAGACATGACTTGGGACTGAAATCTGACATGGGACCTGAACCTGGAATCTTGAGAGTCAAAGGCCCCAAGCTGAGCCACAGCTGAATGGAATGGAATGACTCATTTGTGCACGGCAAACTCTCTGAAACAATAACGTGGTAATGGCCAGGTATTTTCTTTTCACAAGCAAACAGAAAAACTCAGCAGGTCTGGCAATATCTGTGAAGAGAAAGTAGAGTTAACGTTTCGGGTTCAGTGATCCTTCTTTAGAACTGATGGTAGCTAGGAAGCGGTTGTTTATGCAGAAGGTGGAAAGAAGGTGGTAAATGATAAGTGGAGATAGAGCCCAGAGAAAGAGAAGAATAGTTAGGCCTTTTCTTTTAGTTATTGGTTGGAGGCTGATCATTGGCCAGTTCTCAGAAGGTAGTTTTGCTGATCTTTTATCTCCACTTTTTGGCATATTCCCCCAAAGACTGCATCTCTGACAGTGCAGCATTCTTTCAGTGTCAGACGAATGTAGCACCACCACTGGAAGCCAGTGTAGGTCAGGGTACACAGGACAGAGCACTACAGCTGATGTGGCAACCAGTGAAACCATGCTGAGTACAAGCAAGAGATCGCAAATGTAATTTATACTTTTGGATCCGAATTCACCAAGTTCAGGACCTGCCTGAAAGTTGTACATTTGGAGTTTGGATTTCAGTCTGTTGTAAAGAAGTTAAAAAAAATCACACAACACCAAGTAATAGTCCAACAGGTTTATTTGGAAGCACTAGCTTTCGGAGCGCTGCTCCTTTAACAGGTGGTTGCGTCCAAATCAGTTGTAAAGAAGATTTCAGATCAGTCAGGGCAGAACCGAGAAAAAAAATGATTTGATTCAATTCCTTTGCATTCTTCAAAAATGAATAATCCTGGAGAATTCTAACCAATTCTATATCTTTGTTAACTCACCAGACATCTTAAAAGCCTTCAAAATGGTTACTCAGGCTCAAAGTTCCTTGGGCAGTGTGCCCAGGAGATGTGATAGACCTCAAGAAAGCCCACTTCCACGTGGGGATTGGCTCACAGCGCAGGAAATTGCTGAGGTTTCACGAGCACAAGATATTCTCTCTTGGCCTCCCCGTTTCTAGCCAGGTTGTCTTTCTGTGGTTACACCTACGGCTTCAGGACCTGCACATCTGTCCTTTACATAGACGGCAAGCTCATGACCAATATTTCAGGGTCTCCCAAGGACAACAGTCTCCAAGCATCAGGTTTCTTGTTAACATTGAGAAATCACAGAGCTAAGACTAACTTTTAGCGGTGCCTATTATTCTTGGACACCTTTGGAAGTTCTGTTCTTTCCAATGGCCTGATTTCTCCGCAGAGCACAGTACTTCCTCTTGAGGAAGACCCTTCAGCAGAATATTACTTGGCGTGTATTCAGGTCAGATGGTAGCAGCTGTGTACTGTGTTGAATGTGAGGCTCTTCAGGTTATCAGTAAAAAAACATCCTTTTCTCCGAATTGGTCATTAGTATTACAATGAGAATAGGCTATACTTTTGAGGTGGTAAACCATAGAATTGATCAGCCTTCTTGTAGATAAAACTGGCAAGATATTATTTATTGCCCACCTCTTGCTGTACTGAAGGCATTAGCCATCTTCCTGTGTCTGATGGGTCTGGAGTTACATAATTGAGTTCTGGCTATTTATGCATCTCCAGCTTTCATTGCTCCATTGTTGGTTGTTGTGCCTTTAACTGTATGGGTCCTAAATTATGAATTACCCTCCCTAAATCTCTCTGCATCTCTCTGTTCCTTAAAGCTTACAGCTTTGACAACCCTTTTTCAACTGGAACTCATTTTTCTCCATCAGGCTTGACTTCAAAGTTTGTTTGATAATCGCATACATGAAGTTCAGTGAAAATTTAACTACATTAAAGACATCATATGAATGCAAGTTGATATCTTTTTTTGGCAATTAATTCCTCATTTGCAATAAACCTTCCCACGTACACTTGATAAGGTATATGTGCAGATTTCCTCTATTGAGATCCCTGCAGTTCTGATGTTCACGGGAGGTTTCCATTTGTAGTTTTTAATGTTTATTGAACATAAATGTAGGGAGGCCGTGCTTCAGTTATTGAGGGTCTTGGTGAGATTGCATCTGAAGTGCTGTGCACAGTAACTAGGGCAACTAGGGTCGGGCAATGAATGCTGGCCCAGCCAATGATGCCCACAACCCACAAATGAATTAAAGAAAGTACTGTTCTCCTATTTAGAGAAGGATGTAAATACATTGAGAACAATTCAGAGAAGGTTTATATCTGGAATGGGCAGGCTATCTTATTAGTAAATTTGGATAGGCTAGGCTTGTATCCACTTGTATTTAAAAAAAAGTGACAATTTATTTGAAACATAAAATCTTTGGTAGGGGTGGGTGTTTTGACAGGTTTGGTAAGCACGGGATGTTTCCACTTGTGGGAGAATCTATAACTAGGACTCACCGTGTAAAAATAATGGGAATTTAAGACCGCGACTAGGTAATTTTTCTACTGACAATTGTGAATCTTTGGAGCTGTTTTTCTCAAAAGCCGTGTGTTGGATTATTTTATGACAGATGTAGATAGTGTCTCGGTAAACAAGGAGGTGAAAGATTATCGGGGTTTGGTGGAAATATATATTTGAAGTTGCAGTGCAATTAATTATCATTGTATTGATTGGTCGAGCAGGTTCACGGGGTCAGATAGCCCACTCCTACTTCTCATTCAAATGTTTGTGGTTGCTATTAGAAGTGGAGGTGTATATATGAGGACAAGACTGCACACTGTGGCTGAATTTCTGGTCGCATATTGGATCCAATAAGCCACCTTGGTGTCATAGAGGTCTACAGCAAGAAAACAGGCCCTTCGGCCCAATTTGCCTTTGCCGTCCAGTTTTCACAATTTAAACTAGTGCCATTGCCTGCATTTGGTCCATATCCTTCGATATCTATCTTAGCCACGTACCTGTCTAAATGTTTCTTCGATGATAGTGCACTTGCTTCCACCATTACCTCTGGCAGCCCATTCCAGACACTCACCACCCTCTGTATGGAAATGGTTGTCCCTCCGGACTGTATGCCCTCCAGTTTTAGACTCCCCTACCCTGTCAGCTAAGCTATCTATTTTATTAGATTAGATTAGATTACTTACAGTGTGGAAACAGGCCCTTCGGCCCAACAAGTCCACACCGCCCCGCCGAAGCGCAACCCACCCATACCCCTACATCTACCCCTTACCTAAGGCTAAGGGCAATTTAGCATGGCCAATTCACCTGACCTGCACATCTTTGGACTGTGGGAGGAAACCGGAGCACCCGGAGGAAACCCACGCAGACACGGGGAGGACGTGCAAACTCCACACAGTTAGTCGCCTGAGGCGGGAATTGAACCCGGGTCTCTGGCGCTGTGAGGCTGCAGTGCTAACCACTGTGCCACCGTGCCACCCATAATCTATGGCTGTCATGATTTTACAGACCTGTATAAGGTCACCCCTCAGTATCCTATGCTCTAGCGAAAAAGTCCCAGCGTAACCAGCCTCTCCTTGTAACTCAAACTGTAGCATCCTTGTAAATCGTCTCTTTCTAGTTTAATTATATGTTTTCTATAGTAGGACGATTTTGCACCAAACCTCCAACTCCTCATGGCTTAATCATGTGTCACCTAAAGTTTGTACTGTGTCTGAATGGTAAAAGTATGAAGCACATTTAGTTCAGTAGAAGTAGGCCATTCAGTCGCTTGAGCCTATTAGTTTGATCACGGCTGATCTGTGCCATCGTTCTGTCTCAGTACCAAACCCTGTAGGGTACAACCGTTAACCAGCAAAACATATTGTCACATGAGAAAATTACTGCCAGTGTTGGAAACGGAACAAAACCCAATGTTGGATACCTTTGCTGCTGACTGCACAAGCTTCAAATCCATCCTTGAATCATAGAGTCATACAGCACTAAGGCAGACCCTTCGGCCCAACTAGTCCATGATGACCAGGTTTCCTAAACTAAACGAGTCCCATTTGGTCCATATCCCTCTAAACCTTGTACCTGTCCAAATGTATTTTAAATGTAATAATTGTACCAACATATACCACTTCCTCTGGCAGATCGTTCCATAAACACACCACTCTCTGGGTGACAGTTGCCCCTTGGGTCTCATCTAAACCTTTCCCCTCTCACCTTAAAACTAAATCCTCTAGTTTTGGACTCCCCTATCCCAGGGAAATGACCTTTGCAATTCGCCTTATCTGTGTCCCTCTACACTGTCATCCCTCTGTCTCCTACACCTCAGGTGAACACGTCCTAGCCTCATTATAACTCGAACTCTCCGGTCTCTGCAAAATCCTTGTAAATCATTTTTGCATCCTTTCAAGTTTAATGTCATCCTTCCTGTGTAGGGCAACCAGGATTGTGTGCAATACTCTACGATGTCCCAACGCCTGTACTCAATGCTGTGATAATGAAGGTAAGCATGCCAGGTGCCTCCTTCACAACTCTGTCTACCTGTGATGCCACTTTCAAGAGACTATGTACCTCGACCCCTAAGTTCTGCTCAGATACTGAAACAGCCCAGGTCTGTGTGCAGCCAGACAAATTGGCAAGTTGACAAATGGTTAATAATCACCCCTCAAAAGTGCCAGACAATAACATCTTCAAAATGGAGAATCTAACCATTTCCCATTGACATTCAATGGCATAGCCATTGCCCCAATATCATCATTGCGATCAGAAACGGAACCGGATCAGCATATAAATTTGAATTCAAAATATGGAATTGAAAAGCTAGCTAAATACCAACTAAGTACCCCTCCCATCAATTATTGTTCAAAACTCATCTAGTTCAATAATGTCCTTCAGGGACAGCAATCTGCTCATCTTGGCGAAAGGGAGGATTGCAGATGCTGGAGATTAGAATCAAAATACACAGCAGGTCAGGCTGCATCCGAGGAACAGGAAAATCAACGTTTTGGGCAGGAGCCCTTCATCAGGAAGGGCTCCTGCCCGAAACGTCGATTTTTCCTGTTCCTCGGATGCTGCCTGACCTGCTGTGCATTTCCAGCACCACTCTAATCTGCTCATCTTATTAGGTCTGGCCTACGTGTGACTCCAAATCCTCAGCAACGTGGTTGACCCTTACCTGTCCTGTGGCCAATTCGGGATGGGTAATAAATACTGGCCTAGCCAATGATGTCCACATCCTATGAATGAAACAACAAAAAAAATTTGGAGAGATGGTGGCGTAGTAGACTCCTACTCAGGAGAACCAAACTAATGTAGCTTCCAAAACAGGAATGCAGAGGGGAAACATGACAGGGCTGTGGGGAAGGAACTAAGGAATGTGACTGACTGGACAGTTCTTTTACAGAGTCAGCATAAGCACAGTGGACTGAATAGTCTTCTCCTTTACTGTATGATAACAGAGTCACAAGCCTAAAACCTCTCAATTGACATATTGCGTATAGTCGGACTAGCAGCAAGATTTGGCCAGACTTAGTGCACCACAGGTACTGCACCACCCTGAGATTTTGCCCATAGTATTAAGACTTGGATGAGGCTGTTGTATTTTTTGTTTCTTTGCACCTCCCTACTGCTTCAGTCATAAGGATGTGTGTAAGTTCAGAACACAATCAGGGAGGGATATGTTGTGGTGTATTTTCTTTTGCCTTCCAACAAAGGAAACGGCCTTGCATTGCTGGAAGCTGTGTGCTTTCATGGCGAGAGCTTGTTATTATCAGGTAACCCTGACAAACACAGCTTGCCCTTCTCCTCACCCTTCCTATTCAAATTATGTGAATTTAAGAGCTTCCTGAATTCTATGATTTGTAAAATATTTCTGTTTCCTGTTGCACTGGGTTTAACGAGGCAGCACTTGAAGGTATGTGTTATAATATTAACATATATTCTTCCCTTTGTTTATAATGACTGTCGGATGGAGTTGGAAAAATTTGGTCCATGCTGTCACCCACTAGGTTTCTGAGCTTTGGACAGTGTTACATCAGTTTGATGGGGCACAGCGATCACATGGTTATCAGAACTGTTCAAGTTTTAAGCCTATTTGTTATTTTATCATAATGTTTGCAAACAGTTTTCATCATCCTTTCCTAAATACCTTTCTGCTGTTCCCTATCTCACCCGCTTCCCCCAAGTTCCAATTCAGCCCACTCCAATACCTGTGAGTGTTATGCAGTTAATCTTGCACATGCTTCCTGCCAGTGATGTATCAGTCACAGAAGCTCATCTTCCCCTCCCTTATATTGCACTCCTCCATCCTGGCCTCAGCTGATTTAAATCATTACCTGTCTCTTTGTTATTTCCACAACTGATGATCCCAACGCTGCCTTGATATGACTGCCACTCCTCTGTAAAATCACGGTCATCCAAAATGCTGCATGCTTTCTAATTCTCAACAAGTTCTGTTCACTCATGTCTCCTACATTGGCTTCTGGTCCAGCAATGTGTCTCTAATTTAAAATTTTCTTCTCTCATCTCAGTCCCTTTGCACCACCCCCACCCCCTTATCTCGATAACTCTCATCCTGTCTCTGGAATGTACTAATCAGGCCTCTTTCGTGTTCCTGATTTCCATCACCCCAACGTTGATAGCCAGGCCTTCAGTTACCTTAAATTCTGGATTAGGTGAAAGTGAGGACTGCAGATGCTGGAGATCAGGGTCGAGAGTGTGGTGCTGGAAACGCACAGCAGGTCAGGCAGCAACCGAGGATTCTAGATTACCCTCCCTATAACCTGCAGCCTTTACAACACTCTGTAAAACTCGCATCTTTGACTAAGTTAAAAATCACACATCACTAGGTTATAGTCCAATAGGTTGGACTATAACCTGGTGTTGTGTGATTTTTAACTTTGTACACCCCAGCGCAACACCGGCATTTCCAAATCTTTGACTAAGTTCCTGATCACTTATCCTGTCCTTTTAATGTGGCGTTACATCATATTTGTTTTTACTGATGCTCCTAAGAAGTGTTTTATTTTTACAACGCCAACAGCTCAAAGTACAAATGCGGTATTTGTTGCGATAAGACATTAAGGGTAAACAGTGACAATATCACTGTATGAGCAACCCAGAGGCCCAGGCTAATGTTCTGCCAACTTGGGTTCAAATCCCACCATCCAGCTGATGAAGTTTTGAATTCAGTGAATAGGTATAAAATGTAAAGCTAAATTTAGGGATGGTGGCCATGGGAGCTGTTGTTAATTGTTGTTAAAAACCCATCTGTTCACTGATGCCTTTTAGGAAGGTAAATCTACCGTGAAATCTTTTTAAGTCCACCTGAAACAGAAAAGGCTTTGCTTTAACTTCTCAACCAAAGAAAGCAGCTCCTTTGACAGTCCAGCACTCAGTCAGTACAAAAAGGAAATGTCGGAGAAACTGTACAGGCCTGGCAGCAGCAGAACAGGTCTATTCTGAAGAAAACCAGCCTTAAAACTGTTTCCCTCTCCACCGATGCTGCCAGACATGGATATCTCTACCATTGTCAGGTTTTATTTAGGATTTCAGGCATCTGCAGTATCGTGCTTTAATTTGAACATAGAATGTTACAACGCAGTACAGGCCCTTCAGCCCTCTATGTTGTGCGACCTGTGAAATTAATCTGATGTCCAGCTAACCTACAACATTGCATTATTTTCCATATGTAAGTCCAACGCCCATTTAAGTGCCCTTAACGTCAGCGAGTCTACTACTGTTGCAGGCAGGCTGTTCCTCGTCCCTACTACTCTCTGAGTAAAGAAATTATCCCGATATCTGTCCTAAATCTATCACCCTCAATTTAAAGCTGTGTCCTCTCGTGTCCTCACCTTCCAAGGAAAAAGGCTCTCACTGTCCATGCTGTCTAACCCTCAGATTATCTCATACATCTTGATTAAGTCACCTCTCAACCTTCTTCTCTCCCAACGAAAACAGCCTCAGTTCCCTCAGCCTTTCCTCATAAAACCTTCCCTCCATACCAGGCAATGGCCTTGTATATTTCCTCTGAACCCTTTCCAGAACTTCCACATCCTTCCTATAATAAGGTGACCAGAACTGTACGCAATACTCCAGGTGCAGCCTTACCGGTGTCTTGCACAGCTGGAGCGTGACCTCGTGACTCCGAAACTCAATCCCCCTACTAATAAATGCCAACACACCATATGCCTTCTTAACAACCCTATCAACCTTATTGGCAACTTTCAGGGATTTATGCACCTAGACACCGAGATCTCTCTGATCATCTACACCGCCAAGAATTTTACCATTCGTCCAGTACTCTTCATTCCTGTTACTTCTTCCAAAGTGAGCTACCTCACACTGTTCCGCATTAACACCAGCTCTGCATCTTATCTGTGTCCCTCTGTAACCCCCAACATCCTTTGACACTATTCACAACTCTGCCTACTTTAGTGTCATCCGCAAATTTACTAACCCGTCCTTCTACGCCCACATCCAGATCATTTATAAAAATGACAAAGAGCAGTGGCCCCAAAACAGATCCTTGCGGCACATCACTGGTAACTGAGCTCCTGTATGAACATTTCCCATCAACCACCACCCTCTGTCTTCTTTCAGCTCGCCAATTTCTGATCCAAACTGCCAAATCACCTTCAATCCCAAAACTCTGTATTTTGTGCAATAGCCTATCGTGTGGAACCTTATCAAACGACTTACTGAAGTCCATATGCACCACATAAACCGCTTTACCTTGTTTGTCACCTTCTCAAAGAACTCAATCAAGTTAGTGAGGCACAGTCTATCTTTCACAAACCCATGTTGACTATCCGTAATCAAATTATTCCTTTCTAGAAGATTATAAATCCCATCTCTTGTAACCTTTTCCAACACCTTACTTACAATCGAAGTAAGGCTCACTGCCCTATAATTACCAGGGTAGTCTGGACTCCCCTTCTTAAATAAGGCAACAGCATTTGCTATGCTCCAGTCTTTGGTTAAAGTGCTGGCCTTGGTTCTGGGCTCACTCAGCAAGTTCCTCAAATTTAACTTCCTCACCAATCATAGAGTGATTCTATAGTATGGGAGTAGGCCATTCAGCCCATTGAGTTCACACCAACCCTCCGAAGAGCATCCCACCCACACCCCACCCCCAACCTTATCCCTGTCACCCTGCATTTCCAATGGCTAACCCACATAGCCTGCATACCCCTGGATGCTTTGGGCAATTTAGCATGGCTAATCCACCTAACCTGCACCCCTTTGGACTGTGGGAGGAAACTGGAGCACCTGGAGGAAACCCATGCAGACACGGGGAGAACGTGCAAATTCCGCACAGAAGGACACCTGGTGAGAGGATTGAACTTGGGTCCCTGGCACTGTGAGGCAGCAGTGCTAAACACTGGGCAACTGTGCCACCCTTTGCTGGAGGAAGATCAACATCTCTACTCTTCCATCAGATTTTGAAAACAATTTTCAGACAAAATGGGCCACTGCTTGAATATAACTTTGAGGTGGAGAAGAGGAAGGTATGTAAAGCACTCTGGTTTAATCCATTTGGTTCACTAATGTCCTAAAGAGAAGGAAATCTTACCTGATATGGACTGCATGTGACTCCTGACCCACAGCAGTGTGTTTGACTCTCACTTCCCTCCTGAAGTTGCCCAGCAAGTCATTCAGTTCAGTGACTGTTAGGGAAAGTAGTCAGTGTAATGTGCTGAATTGTGTCCATTTCTGGATATTCTCTCTTTTATATAAGGAGATCAAGTCTTTGGTGAGGGCTAGAACAGGTTTCAAGCTATTTGCAGTAAACAATTAGGAAGGCAAATGGAATTTTAACTTTTATTGCAAGATAATTTGAGTACAGGAGTTAAGAAGCCTGGCTTCAATTAAGTAGAAGCTTGGCTCGAGTAGACCTGCACTATGTGCAATTTGGTCTCTTTAACCCAGGAAGGGTATTATCGCCATAGAAGGAGTGCAACGAATGTTCATCAGTTTTATGGAGCAGAGAAGGTCAGTAGGAGATTTCACAGAAATGTTTAAAATAATATAGGGCATTGATATGTGGATAAAGAGAACTTATTTCCAGCAATGGGTGATTGAAGGACACAGATTTAAGAAAACTAACAAAGATATCAAAAATGAGACACAAACAAATTACTTAATGCAGCAAGTTGTTGTGATGTAGAGTGCACTGCCTTGAAGAGTGATGGAAACAGATTCAGTAGGAACTTTCAAATACTGGAAAGAGAGATAATTAGCAAGGTTTTGTTGAAAGAGAGAAAATGCTGAGCCAGCACCGGCACAATGGCTGATTGGGTACAGAAGAAGGACACTCATTACTCGAGATATTAAACGATCGCAAACGGACCAGAAATGCCTCCGGGGAATGTGTGGATAGACAAAGTCCTGGTTCACCCGTGGTATGGACTGGTTGCGGAGGTATTTTGGTGACCTGCAGTGCCCCTGGGCAAAGAAAATGGGCTACTTGTTTTCCACGATTTGATCACCACCCAAGCCAAAAGGTGCGGTGCTGGAAAAGCACAGCCGGTCAGGCGGCATCCGAGGAGCAGGAGAGTTGGCGTTTTGAGCATAAGCTTTTCATCAGGAATAATTCATCATTCCTGATGAAGAGCTTATGAACGAAACATTGACTGTTCTGCATCTTTTTTACTCTAATCTCCAGCATCTGCAGTCCTCACTTTCTCCTCGTTGATCACCACCCAGATTATCTTGCATGAATGGCAAAAGACCCAATTGGATGGTGAGGTTTAACCTGCTGGAGCTCACTGTTAGAGAGGCAAATGATGGCTCCAATGGGGGAATGAGCTGACCATTTCCACATATCCAAAAGTGGCAAAGGACAAGAATAGGAAGGAGGTGGAATCAAATTGGAGAGGGGGAGAAAAGATTTGTTTTGCTTGTTACATAGTAGTACTTTGTCAAGATGGCAGCACTCCAAGTACAGAGATTCGCTCTCTGTCCTCTGTTCATTGTTGTGTTTGACCGTGGAATCACAGCGCTCCAAGTTCTTCAGATTAGTCGAGAAAATTGCGCTTGTGTTCAAGGTTTTATTTTTTTTGTTCTGGCTGTATTGTTCTTTGTAAGCTCGCATATGAAGGAATGTTGAAACAGAAACAATCGTACAGATAGATAGCTCTCCCAAGACAGGCCACCTGAGCTCTGATAGTCATGCTCTGTCCATACCACCACCAACTCAAGGCATCGGCTGTTGTTAAAGAGGTAGATTTTTAAGGTGAGAGGAGAAAGCATTAAAAAAGACACAAGGCCATTTTTCTTTTACACAGAGTGTGGTTCATGTGTCGAATGAACATCGAGAAGAAGTGGTGGATGTGGGTACAGTTACAACATTTTAAAAGACATTTAGATAAGTTCATGAATACGCAAGGTTTGGAGGGATATGGGCCAAGTCTGGGCAGGTGGGACTAGTTTAATTTGGGATTATGGTTGGCATGGACTGGTTGGACTGAAGGGTCTGTTTCCATGACAATGAGTATAACTGAGAATTTCATTGGCCTTTCTTGCAGTTATTTTTGGTCCTGGTCCCCAAATCCTTTCAGTGATGTGTTTTTTTTCTGGAAAAAAAATACTGTTGTGGCCCCAATTGGAGTAGCGCATTAAGTTTTATACACCTCACTTTCAAGACGATGTGGACGTGTTAGACGAAGTGCAGAAACCATTTTCGAGGATGGTTCCAGTGATGAGGATTTTCAGTTTTACAGGTCAGTTGGAGAAGTTGCCCAAATTGTTCTTATATGTTCTCTTGGAATATACAAGAACTAGGAACAGGAGGAGGCCATCTGACCCTTGAGCCCAGTCCAGCCATGATCTTATTGAATTGCGATCTTTTCATGGCCTCAGCTCCACTTACCCACCCTCTCGCCATACTTTTCTTCACCAGAAGGAAGGTTTGAGAGATGGATATGTTCAACATCATAGAGGAAAACCTTTTCATGTAGCAGGCGTGTGAACTGTGTTTGCATCAACTGGGTGGCTGCAGGATCCATCGAGAGAATTAGGTTATTCCCTGTCAAGGAAGAAGAATATACTGGGCTTCAGGAAGAAAGCAGCGGGGTAGCAAGAGGTATATTATTCCAACACAGAGCTGACAAATTGTCTCTCTCTGTGCTGTTACAATCCCGTGCTTCTGTGAGAAACCATGTTGGGCTCGTGGAAGCTAAGTTCTTAAACATAGGTTTTTCTTTGGAGTACCAAATACCCTCTCTGTAGTACCAAATACCCTCTCTGTAGTACCAAATACCCTCTCCTGGCCCCGAAAATTCCAACCTTCCATGATCCACAGAAGCAGAATTGACATTAAATCGACATTGAAACTGTACCAACGAAGGACCAGTTATGAAAATCCTACATTATGTCAATAATAATTCTCAGAGATTGTTGTCAACTTTAGGGAATACGGTACTTTAGGGAATCAGTGTTACCACCCTGTATTGTTGACAGGTTGGGAAATTGTGTTGTGATCAAACTTGGCAGGAAGGGTTAGAATGAATGAGAAAATAACAAAATCTGGCAAGGTTGAATATTATTTTAAGGGGCGGCATGGTGGCTCAGTCATTAGCACTGCTACCTCACAGAGCCAGTGACCAAGGTTCAATTCCAGCCTCAGGTGACTGTGTGTGGAGTTTGCATGTTCTCCCCATGTCTGCGTGGGTTTCCTCCCACAATCCAAAGGTGTGTTGGTTAGATGAATTGGCCATGCTAAATTGCCCATAGTACCCAGGGCTATGTAGGATAGGTGCATTAGTCAGGGGAAATATAGGGTAGCGGAATGGGTCTGGGTGGGTTACTCTACGGAGGGTCGATGTGGACTAGTTGGGCCAAAATGGCTGTTTCCCCGCCGTAGGGATTCTCTGACTTTAAAGGGAGGGATTTAAGGGACAGTGAGATCAGGAAGTAATGATGGGCACTAAACTTGTTAAGGTGGTGTGAGTTGTGTCGTAGTGGAAATTTCCGAAGTTGCTGTCCCTCAAAGTCATTCTGAGGTTAGAGCCTGAGGTGACATTGCTTCAAAATTAAACCTGGACCTCACAATTGAAGCTTCCTAATATAGTTCGCAAATGGCGCAATTGATTTTGAATGGTAAACTATCAAAAAAAAACTTGGCTTCAAGTAACCATGCAAGCACCATGTTTGTTTTTATGAGGAAGTCTCACTGTGGGGACTCATTTTTTAAAAAAAACAGTGAAACTGTGATAATAAAGCTAATACTTGTTTTTCAGGTTTACTCTATTTTAATTTCACCTCGTAAATTGCCTGTGACACTGGACGGTGGATTGATGGTTTGTAACTTATTTTGTACAGCCAAGGAGGCCAAGGAGTAAGAAGACAGATTTCACAAGTTTACTCCACAGCACCCGTTACTAGCCCAAACCTGCAACTACATTGTCACAGCACAAATGTTGTTGACATAAAAGCATATTCAACGGTACTACGTTGGTTTCTCGATGTTAAACCTTTGAGAAAATAGATTGAAGGAACTGCAGTTTCTGACTGAATGCGGTGGAATACGTTAAGGCTGAAAAGATTATCTCTTTGTGATATTTGAGCGATTGCGTCGTGTGTGTGCTATTTTATTCAGTAAATTCTGCAAGTTTTCACAAGCATTCCGTGCCCCCTTCCCCGTTCATGTTTAATGGAGGTGTTTGATGGAGACTGTCAGGTGAACTTCTTTCCATTGACAAAATGTTCAGTTGCCAAAGTACATAGGTATAAGGTCAAAGACTGAGGTTGGTCGGGTGGGGAGGAGCAGACTTGAGAATCTGTTTTCAAATGCTGCAAGCTGTAATAATCCAGAATGGCTGATGGGTTGATGGGCCTCTCCTGTGCTTGTCTTCATTTCTTCTCTCAGCGATGATCACCTTAACAGTTGTTGTGTCAAGAATGAATTCAAGGGTCCCGCCCTGAGAGGTGCTCGTAATCATTCAGTCCTTTGCTGTGGTTTTTGTTCCACCTTTGTAAAGGAACTCCCCAAAATATGAAAAGACTCCATCACCAAGGGGCTACCAAGTGATCAGGTTTCTTCTGTTCGTAGCATGGGTCTCATTGCAAGGGTCACATTATGTGTTATGTGACTGTAGAGCTGTGTTAAAACAATGCTCACGGGCATCTTTCATAACGCGCTGAATGGCTGACACCGATATCAGATGAGCCATGCGTGTTGTGTTTATTTACTTAATTGTGTCACTCCAGTGTGTGCGGCTTCCTTTTCAAACTGAGTATCAGGAAATCGCACTCTGTAAAAATACCCTTCCATTATTAAAAGTTCAGATACAGCCAGATTTTTTTAATATAGACGACCTTGGACCTTTTCTTTGCTGCAATAAATTTCTGCTACCCGTGTCTGCACATTTTGAGCTATTTGCTCTCTGTTTGACCAGACAGTTTCCTATTTGAAGTTCAAATGTTAAACCACTGTTGTGCTTCTTCAGAGCATGCTGCCTAATAAAAGGTGATTTTTTTTTTCTTTTACACCAATTTTTTCCACTCTTCTATATTCCTCCTTGACCTCCCCAAACTCTGGAGTAGTCATCAGTATCATTTCCCTTCACCTGTGGAATCTGCCATTCCACCTGTTCCACCTTGAGAACCTCCTCTTGAAGGCATCACTCCATCCTGGTGCCCCTCAGTGAGATACCGCTCCACCCCTTGGGTCTCCTCTTTGGGACAGAAACATAGAAAATAGGAGAGGAGTAGGCTGATTGCCCTTTGAGCCTGTTCCACCATCCAATAAAATCATGGTTGATTATCCAACTCAATATCTTGCTCCTGCTTTCTCCCCATATCCTTTGATCCCTTCAGTCCTGAGAACTATCTCTAATTCCTATTTGAAAACATTCCATGGTTTGGCCTCAACTGCTTTCAGTGGCAGAGAATTCCACAGAATTTAGGTCCTAAATGGCCAATCCTGTATCCTTAGATTATAGACCCCTGCTTTGGGATTTCCCGGTCTTTTGGTGCTTCCTTCCTGCATTTGCCCTGTCTCATCCTGCTAAGGTTTTCTAGATTTCTATGAGATCACCCCCTCATTCTTCTGAACTCCAATGAATATAATCCTAATCATTTCAATTTCTCCTCATATGTTAGTCCTGCCATCCCAAGAATCTGTCGGGTAAATCTTTATTTCATTAACTCCATGGCCAGTGTTTCTGTTTTTTTAAAATTCATTCATGGGATGAGGGTGTCACTGGTTGGACCAGCATTTATTGCCCATCTCTAATGTAAGAGTCAACCACATTGCTGTGAGTCTGGAGTCACATGTAGGCCAGACGAAATAAGGCTGGAAGTGTCCTACCCTAAAGGACATTAGTGAAACAGATGGGTTTTTACAATGGTTAAATGGTCATCATTAGACTCTTAATTCCAGATTATCAAATTCAAATTCTACCACCTCTCATGACAAGGTTTGAACGTGGGTCCCCAGAATATTACTTTGGTCTCTAGATTAACAGTCCACTGAATATACCACGAAACCATTGCCTCCCTGAAAGCCTTCCTCAAGCAAGGAGACCAAAACTGTATGCATCCGTTTCTGCTGTCTCCTTTCTTTCCACGCCCCCACACCCCCCCCCCTTATTCTGCTGGCTCTCCTCTGTGATCCTCCCCTGATCACCTCCCCGGCTGCTCAACCATAAATCCTTGCAAAGACTTGCCCAATTCTTGCTTCCATTACAAAGAGCACACATCCTTTTCTTTCCCTGTCCTTCTCTTGCCTTCCCTCTTAACATCTCTGACTTCTTGCCCCTTCCTCCACTGGTTTAGATTTAGATTCCTTATAGTATGGGAACAGGCCCTTCGGCCCAACAAGTCCACACTGATACTCCGAAAAGTAACCCACACAGACTCACTCCCCTATATTTAGCCCTGACTAATGCACCTAACACTATGGGCAATTTAGCATGGCCAATTCACCTGACTTGCACATCTTTGGGTTGTGGGAAGAAATCAGAGCAAACCCACGCAGATATGGGGAGAATGTGCAAACTCCACATAGACAGTCGCCCAAGACAGGGATCAAACCTTGGTCCCTGGCACTATGAGGCAGCAGTGCTAACCACTGAGCCACCATGTCACAGGAGCCACTAGCCCCCGTCTTCCACTTGTTCTCCCTGACCTGCTCTTTTTAAACATTCTCTTGTCCGCTTGGCCATCTTTTCCCCATTCTTTCACTTGCCCCACCTGTTTTCCTCCTGCTCCAACCTCTTGTGACCTCCCCGTTCTCCTTCACCTCTTCCAGTCATCTCTTTCCTTGTCATTAGAACATCGAACAGTACAGCACAGTACAGGGTCTTTAGCTCACAATGTTGTGCCAAGCACTTATCCTAACCTACACACCCCTCAATTTACTGCCGTCCGTGTGCTTGTCCAGCAGTCGCTTAAATTACCCTAATGTCTCGAACTGTACTACCACTGCTGGCAGTGCATTCCATACACCCACCACTCTCTGCATAAAGAACCTACCTCTGACATCTCCCCTATGCCTTCCTCCAATTACCTTAAGGTTATGACCACTTGTGACAGCCATTTGTGCCCTGGGGAAAAGTCTCTGGCTATCTACTCTATCTATGCCTCTCATTACCTCATACACCTCTATCAAGTCACCTCTCTTCCTT
This sequence comes from Chiloscyllium punctatum, assembly GCF_047496795.1. Lineage (NCBI taxonomy): Eukaryota > Metazoa > Chordata > Chondrichthyes > Orectolobiformes > Hemiscylliidae > Chiloscyllium > Chiloscyllium punctatum. The sequence goes on along the minus strand of NC_092748.1, from coordinate 113,119,816 downwards.
CTTCTCTCCAGTGTGAAAAGCCTCAGCTCACTCAACCTCTCTTCATAAGACAAGCCCTCAAATCCAGACAACATCCTGGTAAATCTCCTCTGCACCCTCTCTAAAGCACTTACATCCTTCCTATAATGAGGCGACCAGAATATTCCAAGTATGGTTTAGCCAGGGTTTTATAGAACTGCAGCAAAACCTTGCAGCTCTTAAACTCAATCCCCTTGCTAATGAAAGCCAAATCACCATACATCTTCTTAACCTATCAACTTGGGTGGCAACTTTGAGGAATCTATGTGCATGGACCTCAAGGTCCTGCTGTTCCTCCATACTGCCAAGAATCCTGTCTTTAACTCTGTATTCAGCATTTAAATTTGACTTTCCAAAATGAATCACTTCTCACTTATCCAGGTTGAACTCCATCTGCCACTTCTAGCCCAGCTCTGCATCCTGTCAATGTCTTGTTATAACCTGCAACAGCTCTCGACACTATCTACAACACTACCAAGCTCTGTGTTATTGGCAAACTTACTAACCCACCCTTCCACTTCTTCATCCAAGTCATATATAAAACCTACAAAGAACAGAAGCCCAAGTGCAGATCCCTGCAGGACACCACTTCAGGCAGAATACTTTCCTTCCACTACCACTCGCTTTCGTCTTTCGGCCAGCCAGTTCTATAACTATAGCCGAATTTCCCTGTGTCCCACACCTCCTAGCGTTCTGAATGAGCCTACTGTGGGGAATGTTATCAAGTGCCTTACTGAAATCCATATATACCACAGCCACTGCTCGACTTTTGTCATCTTGTCTTGTCACATCCTCAAAGAACTCACTAAGGCTTGTGAGGCAAGACCTGCCCCTCATAAAACCATGCTGATTATCTTTAATCAAACTATATTTTTTTCCAAATAGTCATAAATCCTATTTCTCAGAATCCTTTCCAGTACCTTGCTTACCACAGATGTAAGACTGGTCTGTAATTCCCAGGGATTTCCCTATTCCCTTTCTTGAACAGAGGAACTGCATTTGCCTCCCTCCAATTGTCCGGTATTACCCCTGTGGAGAGTGAGGATGCAAGGATCATCGCCAGAAGTGCAGCAACCTCATTCATCGCTTCCCATGGTAACCTTGGATATATCTGGTCCGGCCCTGGGGACTTATCTATCTAATGCTTCCCAGAATTTCAAGTACATCCACTTTCTTAATATCAATCTGTTCAAACCTATTATCCTGGTCTACATGTTATCACTGTCAACAATGTCCCTCTCTTCAGTGAATACTGAAGCAAAAAGCTCATTTAGGGCCTCCCCTCCCTCTTCAGGCATAAGTTCCCTCCACTAACCCTGATCAGCACTACCCTCTCTCTGATCTTTCTTTTATTCCGCACACCCCAAAGTGAGTCTTTGGGTTTCCCTAATCCTTCTCACCAAGTCTTTCTCGTGCTCCCTCCTAGCTCACCTCAGTCCATTTTTGAGTTCTTTTCCTAGCTACCCTATAATCCTCTATAGCTGTGCTAGATCCTTGCTTCCTCAACCTTAAGTAAGCTTCCTTCTTCCTCTTGACAAGAAGCTCCTCTTCTCTTGTCATCCAAGGCTTTTCACCTTACTATTCCTTGCCTGTCTCAGTGGGACAAAGTTATCCAACACTTGCAACAAGTGCTCCTTAAACAGCCTCCACATTTCTGTTGTGCATTTCCCGTAGAACAATTGTTCCCAATTTATACTCCACAGCTCCTGTCTAGTAGCAGTATAATTTCCCCTCCCCCAGTTAAATACCTTGCCATACTGTCTAAACCTATCCCTCTCCATGGCTATGGTGAAGGTGAGACAGTTATGGTCACAGTCACCGAAATGCTCTCCCACTGAGAGCTCTGACACCTGGCCTGACTCGTTGACGAGCACCAAATCCAATATGGCCTCCCCCCTAGTCAGCCTATCTTCATATTGAATCAGGAATCCTTCCTGGGCACACCTGACAAAATTGGCTCCATCCAGACCTTCTGCACTAAGGAGGTTCCAATCAATACTGGGGAAGTTGAAGTCACCCATAACAACAACTCTGTTATATCTGCACCTTTCCAAGATCTGCTGTTCAATTTGTTCTTCCATCTCTCTGATGCTATTGGGGTCTATTGAAAATACTCAGTAAAGTGACTGCTGCTTTCCTGTTACTGACTTGCACCCATACTGACTCAGTAGACAAATCCTCCTCAACAAACTCCTTTTCTGCAGTTATGATGCATTCTCTAATTAACAGTGCTCCTTCCCCTCCTCTTTTACCCCCTTTCCTGTTTTTTTTTAAAGATCTAAATCCTGAAACATCCAGTAACCATTCCTGCCCCTGTGAAATCCATGTCTCTTGTTACCATAACATCGTAGTTCCAAGTACTGATCCGTGCTCTAAGTTCATCACTCTTATTCCTGACACTGCTTGCATTGAAACATTTAACTCATCCCTTTGCCCTATCAACTGTGTATCCTTCCTGACAGACTCTCTGCATTCTATTTCTGCCCATTCAACAACTACTCTCGCCTCTAATCTGTAGCTCTGGTTCCCATCTGCCTGTCAAACTAGTTTAAACCCTCCCGAAGTGTTCTAGCAAATCTTCCGCCCAGGACATTGGTGCACCTCCAGTTTAAGTGCAATCTGTCTTTCATATAAAGGCCCCACCTTCCCCAGAAGGTACCCCTATCATCTACTTATCTGAAGCCCTTCCTGCTGCACCAGCCCTGTAGCCACACGTTTAGCTGCACTCGCTCCCTGTTCTTTGTCTCACTAGCACTCACGAGTGACATCTGGCCAGGGTCTTTATGTCCCACTGTCATCTTCTTACTCAGCATAAACTTAGCTCTCCCTGTCTTCAACCTCTGTCCTTTCCTTTCCTTGGCCCACTCTTCTTTTGCCCACTGCCTTCTTTTTGCCCTTCTCTTCGTTGTCGTTATACCGCCCCCATAATCCTTTTGCTACTTTCTCACCCCCTTGTTCTACCTAAGTTCCCTCCATTGTCCCCCTACCCTTACCCCAGGTCCACTGGCCATCTCCCCAGATTCTCCTCCTCCTGCCCCTCCCATTGTCCTCATGGTTTCACCATACTCGTTTTCCTCTTGTCCTCTCCCATCCTTGTCTTGGTCTTCTCCTCTTGTCCCATTTTCATTGATTCTTCTCTTTCACCAGTACCTCAACTCATGCTATCTTCTCCCATGTCATCGCTCCCTGTTAAGTTCTAGTTCCTAAACTCCACCCATGACTCCCTAGCATGTATCACATGTCCATTCTTCTCCTCTTTCTTCCCTTGTCCTTGAGAGCTTGGATGTTCCAGCCTTAGATCATCTCACTATCCGGGCCAGAGGACTCATCATTTCAAGTTGATGCTCCTGAATCGTGGAGATAAATCGTCCAGGGCGCTGTATTAACTCATCATTTAAGCCTAGGTGTTTAAAGGGACGCAGCTGGCCCATGTGTCTGCTGCTCATTTCTTCTCAGTTGAAGTGCACAAAGCTCATTTCAACTGCTGTTATTTCTGGCTCCCAATAAAGTTGGCTTTGTGTGCTTAGTATGGGAACAAGCAAGGGTTGAATGAAAGGAGCACGCAAAGGCTGAATTTGGTCCAGAGATTGTAGCATTGAATTTTACATATAGAAATAGGCCATTAGGCCCAGCCGATTCATGCTAATTGACACATTCCTCTTCCCACCCCATCGATATATTGTTCTACTCATTTCTCCCTCATGTATGCATCTGGCTTTGCAGAAAATGCTCTGTTATTCACCTCAACAATTCCTCTTAGTAGGGAGCTTCACCTCGCAATGCGAGTCACCTCTCAATGACTCTCTTGTGGTCATCATCAGCTTTCCCTCAATTTGCGGGTGACATCTGGCCAGTGTCTTGAGTTTCTGCAGGGAGGCTTTGTGTGACTGAACCTGCCAATTCTTTACCCGCAGGTCTCTGGGTCCATGGAGCAAGTTGTCCCATAGGGTGGTGGGGCCCAGAGTTCAGGTTCAGTTTGCTTGTCTTTCTCTCTCTGGCACCGCTCGATTAAAGTGCTGTTACTCAAAAGTGTGATTGAACTTGAGAGACGGGTTGACGTCATCTTCCCAGTCCTTCATATCAATGCTGCAAAGCTTCATGTAGAGCTTCAGAGTGTCTTTGACCTTTCCTTTTCAACACTGGTATTGAGAGTCAGGAAAATGCAATCTTGTTGGGAAGAGGATTGCCATTTGACAAAGTATCAAATCCATTAGAATGAATTCGTTGGCTGCTTTGCCCATGTGCTTGTCAAACACTAATGTTTGTTCTACTGTGCACCCATCTAATCCAGGGAATGTCTCAGAAACCTTGCTGGTGGAATTTCACTCAGGCCCTTATGTATCACTGATACATTGCTAAGGTTTCATTAGAACATAGAACATAGAAAAATACAGCGCAGTACAGGCCCTTTGGCCCTCAATGTTGCACCGATCCAAGCCCACCTAACCTACACTAGCCCACTATCCTCCATATGTCTATCCAATGCCCTTTTAAATGCCCATAAAGAGGGAGAGTCCACCACTGCTACTGGCAGGGCATTCCATGAACTTACGACTCGCTGAGTAAAGAATCTACCCCTAACATCTGTCCTATACCTACCACCCCTTAATTTAAAGCGATGCCCCCTCGTAATAGCTGACTCCATACGTGGAAAAAGGTTCTCATGGTCAACCCTATCTAAACCCCTAATCATCTTGTACACCTCTATCAAGTCACCCCTAAACCTTCTTTTCTCCAATGAAAACAGCCCCAAGTGCCTCAGCCTTTCCTCATACGATCTTCCTACCATACCAGGCAACATCCTGGTAAACCTCCTCTGCACCCATTCCAGTGCCTCCACATCCTTCCTATAGTATGGTGACCAAAACTGCACACAATACTCCAGATGCGGCCGCACCAGAGTCTTATACAACTGCAACATGACCTCAGGACTCCGGAACTCAATTCCTCTCCCAATAAAGACCAGTAAGCCATATGCCTTCACAGCACTATTTACCTGGGTGGCAACTTTCAGAGATCTGTGTACATGGACACAAGATCCCTCTGCTCATCCACACTACCAAGTATCCGACCATTAGCCCAGTACCCCATCTTCTTGTTACTTTTACCAAAGTGAATCTTTTCACACTTATCTACACCGAACTCCATTTGCCACCTTTCTGCCCAGCTCTGCAGCTTATCTATATCCCGCTGTAACCTGCCACATCCTTCCTCACTGTCAACAACTCCACCGACTTTCGTATCATCCGCAAACTTGCTCACCCAACCTTCTTGCCCCTCCTCCAGGTCATTTATAAAAATGACAAACAGCAATGGTCCCAAAACAGATCCTTGCAGAACACCGCTAGTAACTGCACTCCAAGATGAACCTTTACCATCAAATACTACCCTCTGTCTTCTTCCAGCCAGCCAATTCCTAATCCAAACCTCCAACTCACCCTCAATGCCATACCTCCGTATTTTTTGCAGTAGCCTACCATGGGGAACCTCATCAAATGCCTTGCTAAAATCCATATACACCACATCTACCGCTTTACCCTCGTCCACCTCCTTAGTCACCTTCTCAAAGAATTCAATAAATTTGTGAGGCACGACCTGCCCTTCACAAAACCATGCTGACTATCCTTGATCACTTTATTCCTATCCAGATGTTCATAAATCCTATCCCTTACAATTCTCTCTAAGACTTTGCCCACAACAGAAGTGAGACTCACCGGCCTATAGTTACTAGGGTTATCCCTACTCCCCTTCTTGAACAAGGGAACCACATTTGCTATCCTCCAGTCTTCTGGCACTATTCCTGTAGACAACGAGGACATAAAAATCAAGGCCAATGGCTCTGCAATCTCCTCCCTTGCTTCCCAGAGAATCCTAGGATAAATGCCATCAGGCCCAGGGGACTTATCTATTTTCACCCTTTCCAGAATTTCCAACACCTCTTCTCTACATATCTCAAAGCCATCCATTCTAATTAATTGTGACTCAATATTCACATCAGCAACAATGTCCTGTTCCTGAGTGAATACTGACGAAAAGTATTCATTCAGTGTCTCCCCAATCTCTTCAGCCTCCACACGCAACTTCCCACTACTATCCTTGACTGGACCTATTCCTACCCTAGTCATTCTTTTATTCCTGACATACCTATAGAAAGCCTTTGGGTTTTCCCTAATCCTACTAACCAAGGACTTTTCATGTCCCCTCCTTGCTGCTCTGAGCTCTCTCTTTAGATCCTTCCTGGCTACCTTATAACTCTCAATCGCCCCAATTGAACCTTCACGCCTCATCTTTACATAGGCTGCCCTCTTCCCTTTAACAAGGGATTCCAATTCCTTATTAAACCATGGCTCCCTCACACAACCCTTTCCTCCTTGCCTGACAGGTACATACTTATCAAGGACACTCAATAATTGCTCCTTGAACAATCTCCACATATCAATTGTGCCCTTCCCTTGAAGCCTACTTTTCCAAGCCACGCATCCTAAGTCATGCCTCACCGCATCATAATTTCCCTGCCCCCAGCTATAACTCTTGCCCTGCAGTGCACACTTATCCCTCTCCATCACTAGAGTAAAAGTCACCGAATTGTGGTCACTGTCCCCAAAGTGCTCACCTACCTCCAATTCTAACACCTGGCCTGGTTCATTACCCAGAACCAAATCCAGTATGGACTCACGTCTTGTTGGCCTGTCTACATATTGTGTCAGGAAACCCTACTGCACACATTGGACCAACACCGACCCATCTAACGTACTCAAACTATAGCTTTCCCAGTCATTATCTGGAAAGTTAAAGTCCCCCATAACAACCACCCTATTACTTTCACTCTTCTCCTGAATCATCCTCGCAATCCTTTCTTCTACGTCTCTAGGACTATTAGGAGGCCTGTAGAAAACACCTAACAGGGTGACCTCACCTTTCCTATTCCTAACCTCAGCCCAAACTACCTCAGATGGCGAGTCTTCATCCATCGTCCTTTCCACCGCTGTAATACTATCTTTGACAAGCAATGCCACACTTTCCCCTCTTTTACCCCCACCTCTGACCCTACTAAAACATTTAAACCCTGGAACCTGCAACAGCCAATCCTGTTCCTGTTCTACCCATGTCTCCGTAATAGCCACAACATCGAAATCCCAGGTACCAACCCACGCTGCAAGTTCACCTACCTTATTTTGTATACTTCTTGCATTGAAGTATACACACTTCAAGCCACCTTCCTGTTTCCGGGCACCCTCCTTCGAGATTGATGCCATGTTCCTAACCTCCTTACACTCCAGGTCCTGCACCCTAAAGCTACAGTCTAGGTTCCTATGCCCCTGCAGAGTTAGTTTAAACCCCCCCAAAGAGCACTAGCAAACCTCCCCCCAAGGATACTGGTGCCCCTCAGGTTCAGGTGGAGACCATCCTGTTTATAGAGGTCCCACCTTCCCCAGAAAGAACGCCAGTTATCCAGATACCTGAATCCCTCCCTCCTGCACCATCGCTGTAGCCACGCATTTAACTGCGCTCTCTCCCTATTCCTCGACTCTCTATCATGTGGAGAAAGTGAGGACTGCAGATGCTGGAGATCAGAGCTGAAAATGTGTTGCTGGAAAAGCGCAGCAGGTCAGGCAGCATCCAAGGAGCAGGAGAATCGACGTTTCGGGCATAAGCCCTTCTTCAGGGCTGAAGAAGGGCTTATGCCCGAAACGTCGATTCTCTATCACGTGGCGCAGGTAACAAACCAGAGACAACAACTCTGTTTGTTCTAACTCTGAGCTTCCAACCTAGCTCCCTGAAAGCCTGCCTAACATCCTCATCCCTCATCCTACCTATGTCATTGGTGCCAATGTGGACCACGACTTCGGGTTGCTCCCCCTTCCCCTTAAGGACCCGGAAAACACAATCAGAGACGTCACGTACCCTTGCACCTGGGAGGCAACATACCAAATGTGAGTCTCTCTTGCCCCCACAAAACCGCCTATCTGTGCCCCGAACTATTGAGTCCCCAATAACTATCTTCTCCACCCTTCCCTTCTGAGCAACAGGGACAGGCTCCGTGCCAGAGGCCTGAACCCCATTGCTTACCCCTGGTAAGTCGTCCCCCCCCCACAAGTATCCAAAACGGTATACTTGTTCTTGAGAGGAATGGCCGCAGGGGGTGCCTGCACTGACTGCTTCCTCCCAGTCCCCCTCACTGTCACCCATCTGTCTGCAATCTTTGGAGTTACTACTTCCCTAAAGCTCCAATCTATGACCCCCTCTGCCTCCCGAATTTTCCTAAATTCATCCAACTCCAGCTCCAGTTCCCTAACACGGTCTTGGAGGAGCTGGTGATGGGTGCACTTCCTGCAAGTGTAATCAGCAGTGACGTCCATGGCATCCCTCACCTCAAACATGTTGCAAGAGGAACATTGCACTGCCTTCACTGCCATCCCTCTGAAAGTAACCCTTTAAAAAAAAAACTAGGTCTAAACAATAGAACAAGCAAAATGCAGCACCTACCTGCTTACCACAACGGGTCTTATTATTAGGTTAGAGGAGGAGGGCGGGTGGGAGGCACTACCCCTGTAGTGCCTCGGGTTCCTCTCCTGCGCGCCTTTATAGGAAAAAACTTACCCAGGTAAGCTTGCGCTACACCAGCTTCTGGGTCCGCTCCGCACTTTTTTAAAAAAAAACTTTCAAATTTAAACCGTTAAACAAACGTCACCGAGCCTTCAAGCAGCCACTGCCAAACAGCCCTTACCTGCTCCACTGAGAGAGTGAGGAGTGTGCAGGAGTAGTGCAAGAGTGTGAGAATGGCAGCTGCTCTGTTTGTTGATTTGTGCAGGCTTTGTTGTGAAACATTCACTGCTGTAGTTTGTAGAAGGCGGAACTTGCACGGCTGATCTGATGTTAGAAGCCTAGAAACTCGGAGTAGGCCATTCAGCCCTTCAGGCCAGCTCTGCCTCTCAGTATGATCATGGTTGTCCCCTATCTCATTGTCATGCTCCCATCTTCTCCCCATACCCCCATGATGCCTTTAATGTCCAAAAATGTATCTATCTGCTTCATGAATGACTTCAGTTATAAGACCTCCACAGCCTTCTGTGGTAGAGAATTCCACAGGTTAGTTTCACTTAGTGAAGAAATGTATCTTCATCTCTGTCCTAAATGGCCTCCTATCTACCATGAGACTGTGCCCCCTGTTTCTAGACTCTTCACTGAAAACATCCTCCCTGCATCTAGTGGTTCACTCTCTTCAATGATGTCTGCTCAGCCTCATCATTTCATCAATGGTGCCCTTTTGACTTGACTGCAGGGATAGAAGATATTCTAACCCTGCACCCAAGTCACATTTGTAGATGACACTCATAATAGGTGAGATAGTATGTTGCAGTGAAGAAATAAAACATTCACAAGCTGTTACGGATATGTCAGGTGAATGGGCAGATGGGAGTTTAATGTGGATAACTGTGAAGTAATCCATTTTAGAAGAATAGAAAGACAAATTATTATCTAAATAGAGAGAAACTTAAGAGTGCTTTGGTACAGAGGGATCTGGGTGTGCTCGTGCAATAATCACTGAAAGCTAGTATGTAGGTACAGCAGGTAATAAGGAAGGCAAATGGAATTTTGGCATTTATGGCCAAATGACTAGAATATGAAAGTAGGGAAGTATTGCTGTACTGTATAAGGCACTAGTGAGATTGCACTTGGAGTGTTGCATACAGTTATCGTCCCCTTGTGGAGGGATGTAGTCGCATTAGAGGCAGTTCAGAGGAAGTTCCCTAGCTTGATTCTGGAGATGAAGAGTTTGTCTTATGAAGGGGTATTAAATGATTTAGGCCTATACTGTCTCAGGTTTAGAAGACTGAGAGGTGATCTAATTGAGGTAAATAAGATATTAAAGGGAATTAACAAAGTGGATGTGAAAGGGATGTTTCTTGTTGTGGGGTAATCTAGAATGTGAGGTCATAGTTTCAGGATGGGGGTAGCATATTTAAAACAGAGCTGAGGAGAAATTAACTTCTCTTCAGGGCCAGTGAACCTGTTGAATTCACTCCCCCAGAGCATGGTGGATGCCAGGGCACTAAATAAATTTAAGGGGGAGATAGACAGATTTTTAATGAGTTAAAGGGTTATGGGGAGTGGGCAGGAAAGTGGAGGTGAGGCCAAAATGAGATCAGCCATGATCTTGTTGAATGGCTGCAGGTGGCTGAATTCCCTACACCAGCTCCTAGTTCCTTTGTTCTTGAGGGAGCTAGCTAACAAGTTGCTGAGATTGATCCTTATTTAGATATTAAATGCATCAAGGGAAATGGAGAGAATGCAGGAATTGTTGAGGTACAAGCTCATTTATGATCATATTGAAGGGCCCTTGATGGGCCGAATGGCTTACTTCTGCTCCTAGTTTCTATATTTTTATGTTTCTCTGTATGGGAAGTGTTCGACTTAATTGTAGAGAGTCTTCTTCCAACAAATATCGATGGAATATTTGGCTCACCAGGTGTGGTTTCGTACAAGTCATGTTGCACCTGTACAGCATGATGATGAGGCCACTTTTAGAATACAGCATACAATTTTGGTTGCCCTTTTGGAGGGAAGATGGTGATAAACTTGAGAGAGTGCAGAAAAGATTTAGAAAGATATTGCTGGGACTAGAAGGGTTGAGTCATAGGGAGAAGCTAAATAAGCTGGGGTTTTTTTTTACCTTGGAATGCCGACCTGAGACGTGACCTTACAGAGGTTCATAAAATCATGAGGAGCATGGATAGGGTGAATAGCCAAGACCTTTATCCGATGGTGGGGGAGTCCAATACTAGAGGACATAGATTTATGGTGAGAGGAGAAAGATTTAAAAAGGACCTGAGGGGCAGTTTTTTCACACAGAGGATGGTGCGTGTATGGAATGAGCTGCCAGAGGAAGTGGTGGAGGCTGGTACAATTGCAACATTTAGGAGGCATTTGGATGGGTATATGAATAGGAAGGGTTTAGAGGGATATGGGCCAAGTGCTGGCAAATTGGAGTAGGTCAGATTAGGATGGCTGGTCAGCATGGACAAGCTGGACTGAAGAATTTGTTTCTGTGCTGACATTATGACTCTATATGAATATTTTTTGGAAAATAATGCATGGTCAGAAGTGCAGGATAGACCAGCAGGAGGCTGGAAGAACATAGTAAGCAGGCAGCATCAGGAGATGGGGAAGTCAATGTTTTGGTGTTACCCTTCTTCAGGAGTGAAATGCAGGAGAGCAGCGATCAAGACTGGCATGTAAATGTGCTGCAGAGTGGGCAGTGATAAAACCACCCACAAACTGGTAGATGATGTATGGCTCTAATGATTGGTTTTAATTTGACACAGAGGTGACTTATATTGAGAGTTTTCTGTCTGGGCAGTATTTAATACTGACACCAGAGGGCAGTTAATCTTTGATGAGGTGAATGGCACTGTTGGATAAATTGTAAATACTATGCATGTTATCTATCAGACAGCTTGATTTACTAAGTCAAATGCTTTGGTCAGGTCATATTAATGTAATAAAGAGTTCCAATGTTGCTGTCAACATATTTATTGGATTTGCATGGCAACAAAGACCGCACCAAAGGATCCTGTTGAAGATCTAAAAGCTGCACTGTCTTCTTCTACAAGAGTTCCTCAGCTACTGGAAGTTATTCATTCAAGAAAATGCATGTCATTATGGACAAAAAGGAAATACCTTGATTGTTTTCACAACATGATTTATCTCCGCTGTAACAGACAGTTGTATTCCTAAAGTCCAGGAGAAGTTACTTTTCATTCCAAAACTGGAGGATGTGTGCATAGAGTCCTGATTCAGGCAAAAGCATTGAAGAATTCAGTGCAATGCCATCATTACCACAGGCTTTGTTGTTTTTCACCTATTCAATTGCTTGTTGTGGCACTCCCATCAATGGACATCCTCCGATGAATTGTATCAGAGATTGGTTGGGAATTGCCTCAGATTCAAAGTTGACAAGCTGTTGAAAATATTCATTCCAGCATTCCTATCCTATGACAGAAGGAACTTTGTCCATTTGACATTGTTTTGACAAAGTTTTGTACGCCATATTGGCCAGCATATTGTCATATTGCTCCAACTTTCCCATCCCAGCACATGTCCTTAATATCCTAGATTTCTCTTTGGGTGTCAACCTTGAGCTGTTAGAACGTCCTTCTTGACTTGAGGATCCTCATCTTTGTTATAAGAGGTCGCATATTCACTTTCTCCCATTTCAGTTTGTTTCATTCTTTAATGGGACATGGACATCATTGACAAGGCCAGTATTTGTTGCCCTTTTTCTGAACCACAGTAATCCATGGGGTATAAGGTCAGCCACAGTGCTGTTGGCACCTTGAGGATTAGAGAGGGTGGACAGCGAGAACCTTTTTCCTCAGATGGTGATGGCTAGCATGAGGGGGCACTGCTTTAAACTAAAGGGTGATAGATATAGGACAGATGTCAGAGGTAGTTTCATTACTCAGAGAGTTGTGAGGGCGTGGAACACCCTGCCTGCAACAATAGTAGACTTGCCAACTTTAAGGACATTTAAATGGTCATTGGATAAACATTAGGATGATACTGGAATAATTTAGGTTGGATGGGCTTCAGTTTGGTTCCACAGGTTGGCGCAACATCAAGGGCTGAATGGCCTGTGCTGCGCTGTAAGTTTCTATGTTCTACGTGTTCCAGAATTTTGACTCAGTGACAGCGTAGGAACGGCAGTATAGATGTATGGGATGTGGCTTGAAGGGGAGCTTGAAGGTGAATGGTATTCCCATGTGTTTGCTGCCTTTGTCTTTCAAGGTGATGGACTGTGGAAGCTAGCCCGGAGTCTTCCTTTCCTGTTTGCCTCGGCAATTCAATAGTGAAACTTACTGAGGCAGTGAGGGAGTTCAGAACTGCCTTTGGTACTGAGCTACATAAGCCAGTAAAGGTCAGTTAACTGGAATAATGTGAAGAGAATTCACCTGAAACCCTCGGGTGATGTGATTGCAGAAACAGGCATTTGGCTTACCTTGTTCCAAACATACAAACACTTGAATATAGGAGTGAGAGTGGCCTCTCGCATCCACTCTGCCATTCCAGAAGATTAGGACTGATCTGATTGTGGTCTCAATTCCACATTCCTGTCCATCCCCATTAACCTCTGACTTGTTCTGAGCATTCTGTCTCTTAATTGAGGAAAAGTCATACAGAACTCAAGATAATAATTCTGTTTCTCTCTGCACAAATACATCTGATCTGCAGAGTTTCTGTAGCAGTTTCTGTTTTTATTTCAGATTTGCTTTTATTCAGATCATCTTGAGATCTTTTTATGATTCTCAATGCCATTTAAACTGTCTTTACACCTGACACTTGGTTTCATTGTAGTTGTATAGGAATACATCTGCTGTCCGTTGGATGTGCAATCACACTTTTGTGTCTACTTGAATCTCGCTCAAATGTTAAATTGCACCAATCAACTTTACTCCCAACAGAATAGGTTAGTTCACCTTCTGCTATTCTGATAGCTCCAAGAAGCAACAAGCAAAATAACAATCGGTATTAATCAGTTCATCTAGTAAAGATCCACACATTCTTGGGATAAGAGAGTCACTTACTCGCTAGGCAGCATTTATTCCCCATCCCTAAATGCTCAGAAGGCAGTTTAGAGTCAGCCACATTGCTGTGGGTCTGGAGTCACCTGTAGGCCACACCAGGTAAAGATGGCAGTTTCCTTCCCTAAAGGACATTAGTGAACAAGATGGGCTTTTCTGACAATCGATTCTGACATTAGACAGTTAACTCCAGAATGTATTACTTTAGATTGAATTCAAATGTTCTGTTCTGGTCGCAACATTGTAGGAAAGATGTGGAAGCTTTAGAGAGGGTGCAGAGGAGATTTACCAGGATGCTGCCTGGACTGGAGGGCGTGTCTTATGAAGAAAGGTTGAGGGAGCTAGGGCTTTTCTCATTGGAGGGAAGAAGGTTGAGAGGTGACTTGATAGAGGTGTACAAGATGTTGAGAGTCATAGATAGAGTGGATAGCCAGAGACTTTTCCCTAGGGTGGAAATGGCTGTCACGAGGGGCATAATTTTAAGGGGATTTGAAGAAGGTTGAGGGGAGATGTCAGAGGTAGGTTCTTTACACAGAGAATGGTGGGTGTGCGGAATGCACTCTCAGCAGTGGGAGTAGAGTCAGATACATTAAGGACATTTCAGCAACATTTCAGGCACTTGGAAGATAGTACAATGAAGGGTATGTCGGTTAGTCTGATCTTAGAGTAGGATTAAAGGCTGGCACAACATTTAGGGCCGAAGAGTCTGTACTGTGCTGTACTGTTCTTAGTGCCATGGTAGGATTCGACCCTGGGTCTCCGGAACATTATCTGGGTTTCTGTGTGTTTATAGTTCAGTGATAATACCACTAGGGCATTGCGCCCCCACCCCCCTCCAGGAGATGAGGGAAATCCACATAGTAGAGAAGTTTGGAAGCCCTAGTTGCATAACCACTTGCTCCTTCCAGGTATACTACTCCTAGCTTACATCATGTTTTCAATTATATGTACAGTACATTGTAAAATGTTACATTAGAGTGAGTGAACCAGTTATGTTTCCCATGTCTGTTGGTGAACCAGTGCAAAAATGTTAGAATATATTTGTTTATGGACATTGAACCATGTCAGGGTGAAGTTGATACTTCAATGCTTACATATTCTTCAAACATTCACTCCTTGAGATGATGGTCTTCAACTGCTTTCCTTCAAGAAGAAAACATTCAGAGACTTGGCATTCAAAATTGTACGCAACAGGTAGGGAGAAAGTGTTCCTGTTGAGAGGAGACAAGAACCAGAAGACATCGATTTCGGGTGATTAGTAAAAGGATCAGTAGTTCCATGAATAAAATGTGTTTTTATGTAGTGAGTGGTTAAAATGTGAAACGTGCTGCCTCAAATTGTGGTGGAGGTAAATTTAATCGTAGCCCTGGAAAGGAAATTGACTAATTATCTGAAGAGGAGGGGCTACAGGCAGGAATGGGAAACTAGCTGAGTTGTTGTTACTGAGAATTAGTCAAGATGTGATAGGCCAAAAACTCTTTTTCTATGCTGTAACCATTTGATGACTCTAATTTGCACTGTCTAGTGTCTTTCACCTCCTCAGTGTGTTCAAAGTGCTGTATAGCCCAACGAAGCGCTTAACAATTTAAGGTAGGAATGTGCCAATCAGCCAGTTCCCGCAGTGACCATGCAGTCTCTTTAAGGAAGTTGTTAGTCCAGTGAATGTTGGATGCATCATTTAGGAAAGGGTCTTCCACCCTGTACTTCGAAGTAGTGGCATGGGAGCTTTCACTTCCTGATGAGCCCTTGGTTTAACATCTCATCCAAAAAAAGGCTCCCTCATTAAGGTAGTGGGGAATGTCAACTTAGAATCCGTGTTCAAGGTATGCTTTAGGTATAGAGAAAGACTGCCTGGAATGTAAAATTCTCAACTTTGTGTTTAAACCCCAGTATCAGCTAATCACCCTTTCACACTTGAACATCATCCAGCCCTTTAATTTTTTGTACTCTCTGTGCAACTCTAATTCTGAGTTCAACTGCAGTTAGATTTTATGCACTCAACCATTGTGGCTCAGGCCTTAGCTCAGTTATTGCTACTTAATCATCTCCCTGCTTCTACCTCTCTCTCTCTCTCTCTCTCTCTCTCTCTCTCTCTCTCTCTCTCTCAATTTATGTATGTATCTCTCTCAGACACATTCTCTCTCTCTATCCTCCTTTAAAATGTTCCTCAGAGCCTACCTCCTTATCCATGCATTTGGCCATTGACCCAAACTATTATATAGAATTTGTCCTGTTGAGTTCATTTTGATATTTTGCTCCATTAAAGATCCTAAAAACACGTTAATAAACTGGTTTTGAAACTTGCTGTTTAAGGCTTACCCTGCCAGCAGTGACATAGTTTAAGAACCCTCTGAATATCTTAGGGACTCAATAAAAGCCCGTTAGAGGAGACAAGTGCTTTCACTGTAAGATCATGGTTGTTCTTTACTGTTCCTGAATTCAGAGAAATTAGTTACTTGGGTTGCGAGTTTTTCAAAATTTTTTGTTGATGGGACATGGATGTTGTTGGGCTTAGTGCCTACGCCAACCTTCATTGCCCATCGTTAATAATGCCTTAGGTCTTCATGTGATGGAACAAACTGATCCTTGGCCGGCAGATCTCTGATCACATGAGACAGCACATCCCTTGCGGCAGTGAGATCAGGAGGGCAGGATTTCCTTCACTTTCTTTATCTGCTGCTGCCTTGCTTATCGTTATGAAATTTGGACACAAAGTGAACTGTGAAATGGTGGACAAGTTGTTGCAATGTAGAATGATTGCTAGCAAGATCCTTCCAGGAATTAATTTCAACACTGCTGTGCTTTCTGGAGAGATTCAATGTCCTTCTAGACTGTTCCTCATTCTCCCCTGGAACATTGGCCATCCAAAAGTTGAGAAAACAGGATGTGGTGTGCGAGACATCAGCTGTCAAGCACCGTGTCCAGTCATTCAAAGTCAATTTTGCAGGACTTTTGCCCATGTGCTTCAAGAAGAGTAGCAGTTGTTTGTTCACCAGTTCTCCCATTGAATCCACAGGATACAGCAGTCGTATTACTGTGTGTTTTCATTCATTCATGGGATGAGAGCATAACTGGCTGGGCCAGCATTTATTGCCCATCCCTAATTGCCCAGCGGGCAATTAAGAGTCAACTGCATTGCTGTGAGTCTGGTGTGAAATGGAGGTCACACCAGTTGGGAATTGCAGTTTTCTTACCAAAAGGACATTGATGAGCCAGGTGGGTTTTTCCAACAATCTGGAAAATGGATTCATGGTCATCATTAGACTCTTAATTCCAGATTTTCATTGATTTCAAATTCCACTATCTGCCATGGTGGGATTTGAACCAAGGTTCCCCAAACATTACCTCGGTCTCCAGATTAACAGACCAGTGTTTTACCTCCCCATGGGCTTTTTCCAGTGCTCCTATCTGATACTAATATGCAATCCAGGTATCACCACGGTAAAGGAGTCTGCTGATAATGATTGCTTTGTACACGAGGACTTCTGTTGACTGGGGCTTTTGTTGTCAAACACTTGCTGCCATAGTCTGGGGAAGGCTGAGCTAGCAGCTGCTTATTTTTATTAAACCAGGAGATGTGGATCTGGCTGGTTGGACCAGCATTAATTCCCCATCCCTGGTTGCTCTGAAAGACCGAAAGATGGTTGGGCCTCGGACATTACCCTGAGGAACTCATTCAGAAATGTTCTGAGATGGCTGACCTCCAACAATCAAGACCATTATCCATTGCAATCTTTATATCACATGCAGTGAATTGAACTGGCTGAAGATTGGCATCTGTGATGCTGGTAACTTCCAGAGGTGGCTCATCTACTTGGAACTTCTAGCTACACTTCCACCTGATATTTTGCACTGAACTGACGGGCTGCCCCATCATTAAGTGTGGGCGTATTTGTGGAGCTTTGACCTCCAATGTGTTGTTTAATTGTTCACCACCATTCACAACTGAGGTTTAGATCTGATCTATTGGTTTTGCTACTGCTTATCTCTGTTCATCACTTATTGCTGTTTCAAATGCAAGTATTCCTTGTTGTTGCTTCACCAGACTGACACATTTTTAGGTATACTCAATGTTGTTCCTGCCATGCCCTCCTGTACACATTGATCTCCTAGCTTGATAGTAGTGGTAGACTGGGGAATATGCCAGACCTGTGTTGCAGATTGTATTGGAATATAATTCTGCCCATAAGCGTCTCATTGTTGCCTGGTCTTGAGTCACGAGATTTGTTCTGTCTATCCCATTTGATATGATGGTAGTAGCCACCCAACAAGATGGAGAGTATCCTCAATGTGAAGGTGGTACTTCATCTCAGCAAGGACTGTGCAGTGGTCTCTACTCCCGATACTGTCTCAGCGAATGCATCTGCAGCTGGCAGATTGATGAAGATGAGGTTCAAATACAGTTTCTCCCTCTTCTTGGCTCTCTCAGCATCTGCCATAGATATAGCATCTATGTCCTCTGGTACTGACCAGTTTGGTCCATAGTATTGCTGCAAGGTTGCACATGTTGAGGTCCCCCATCCTGAGTACATTTTGCGTCCTTTTCATCCTCAATGCATCCTCCCAAGTGAAGATTGACCTGGTGAAATATTACTTTATCAGCTGAGCAGGTATGATACTTGGTGATGAGCAGGAGGTTTCCTTACCTATATTTGACCTAATGTTATAAAACTTCATGGTCCGCAGTCATTTTGAGGACTCTCAGGACAACTCCCCACCCCCACCCCATACACCACTGTACTGCCACTTCTGCTGAGCCTATCCTAATATGGGATAGGGCAGATCCGGGATGGTGTCTGGGACATTGTCCATAAGGTATAATTCCTTGAGTATGACTGTGCTTGACTAGTCTGTGAGTTTAGTCTTGACTAGTCCCATTTTGGACACTGAGCTCCCAGTTGGTAAGGAGGGTCAACATGGCTTAGGTTACTGTTGTTGTTTTCTGTGTCTTTGCTGATGTGGTATGGTTCGACCTATTTCATTATCATTTTGTAGTGATTCAGTAGAACTGAGTGGCTTGCCTGGCCAGTTCACTACATTGCTGTGGGTCCCAGAGCAGCACAGAAAGAAGTCCATCATCCCATTGCGTCCATGCTAGTCATCAAGTACCTAGCTACTCTAATCCAGCTTTCTAGCACTTAGCCCATTGCCTTGTGCTTCAAGTAA
The DNA here is from genome assembly GCF_047496795.1 of Chiloscyllium punctatum. Classification (NCBI taxonomy): domain Eukaryota; kingdom Metazoa; phylum Chordata; class Chondrichthyes; order Orectolobiformes; family Hemiscylliidae; genus Chiloscyllium; species Chiloscyllium punctatum. Next base: position 113,101,049 of record NC_092748.1, on the reverse strand, counting down.
TCATCTAAATACTTCTTAAATGTTGTGATGGTACCCACTTCTAACCATACTTTCAGACAGTGAGCTCTAGGTACCCACCCACTGGGTGAACAAATTTTTCCTTAAATTCCCTCCAAACCTCCTGTCCTGTAAATTTATTCCCCCCCCCCCCCCCCGTTATTGACCACTGTACCAAGGAGAAAGATGTCTTCCTATCTAACCTGTCAATGGCCCTTATAATGTACAATTAAATCCACTCCAAGACCCCAGGCTGTCAAATCTCTACGCTTCAGCCCATCCTGATGAATTTCCTCTGCACCCTCTAGTGCAATCAATCCTCTTTATAGTGTGGCAACCAGAGCTGCACACAGAACTACAGCTATGGCCTACCGAACTAATTTCATATATTACTCCATGTGCAGAACCTCCCTATTCTTGTCTCCAGTGCCTCAACAAATAAAGAACAGTCTCCTATAAACCTTCTTAACAACCTTAGCTGTCTCCTGTTGCTTTCAAGGGTCTGTGGACTTGCAGTCCAAGGTCTCTCTCATCCCTTGTACTTTTTCGGGTCCTACCATTTACTGTGTTCTCCTTTGATTCGTTAGCCTTTCCAAAATGCATCACCTCTCATTTTTCAGGATTAAGTTTTATTTGCCATCTATCTACCTATCTGACCAGCCCGTCTATATTGCCCTGAAGTTTAAGCCTTTCCTCTTAACTACTTACCACACCATCAATTTTCATGCCAACTACTTGCCTACTGATCAAGTATCCTGTGTTCATCTCTAGATCAGTAATGTACACTATAAACAACAAAAGACCCAGCACTGAACCCTGTAGCACTCCATTGAACACAGGTAACATTTAGCCATCATCCAATTCCTGCCACTAAGTTTTCACTCCAATTTGCCAGATCCCCATGGATCCCCTGGGCTCTTAACTTCTTGACCAGTCTCCCATGCACGACTTTGTCAAAGGCCTTACTGATGTCCATAGAAACAACATCCACTGCACTACCCTTATCCACACGTCAAGTCACCTCCTCGAAAATGCAAATTAGATCTGTCAGATAGTATCTCGCCTGACAACGCCTTGCTGGCTATCCTTGATTAATCCTTGTCCTCCAAGTGGAGATGAATTCTCTGTCTCAGAATTTTTTCCAATAGTTTTCCTACCATTGATGTTAGACTCACTGGTCTATAGTTCCCTGATTTATCCCTATAACCCTTCTTGAATAATGATATCATGTTAGTGTCCTTTAGTCCCTTGGCACCTCTTCTGTGTCCAGAGAGGATTTGAAAGTTGATTTCAGGGTCCCTGACATCTCCTCCCCTGCAACAGTCTGGGATATATCTCATCTGGGGCTGGGCACTTATCCAGTTTTAAGCTGATAAAACCACTAATACCTCCCCCCTCTCACTTGTAATTTGTTCATTGCTAGTACAGTCCTCTTCCCTGATTTTTACACCATTCTTCTCTACACAGATATAATATACTTGATTAAAATCTCACCTACATTGTCCAACTTTACCCGCAGTTTGCCTCTTCAGTCCCTAACGGGCTTTCTTAGGTTATAGAGTCATAGAGATGTACAGCATGGAAACAGACCCTTCAGTCTCACCCCAATCTAGTCCCACCTGTCATCACCTGGCCCATATCCCTCCAAACCCTTCCTGTTCATATACCCATCCAGATGCCTTTCAAATGTTGCAATTGTACCAGCCTCCACCACTTCCTCTGGCAGCTCATTCCATACACATACCACCCTCTGCGTGAAAATGTTGCCCCTTAGGTCTCTCTTATATCTTTCCCCTCTCACCCTAAACCTATGCCCTCTAGTTCTGGAATACCCCACCCCAGGGAAAAGACCTTGTATCCATGCCCTTCATGATTTTATAAACCTCTATAAGGTCAGCCCTCAGCCTCCGATGCTCCAGGGAAAACAGCTCTAGCCTATTCAACCTCTCCCTATAGCTCAAATCCTCCAACTTTGGCAACATCCTTGTAAATCTTTTCTGAACCCTTTCAAGTTTCACAACATCCTTCCAATAGGAGGGAGAGCAGATTCGCATACAATATTCCAACAGTGGCCTAACCAATGTCCTGTACAGCCACAAATACGATCTCCCAACCCCTGTACTCAATTCTCTGACCAATAAATGTAATAATTTGAAATGCCTTTGGATTTTCCTTTATTTTACCCACCAGTGTTACTTCCTGCCATCCTTTTTGCCTTGGTAGTTTGTTTTGTGTAACCTTCTGCGCTTTCTGTATGCCTCTTGTGGTATGCTGAGCCCTTCGTATCTACAATAAGCCTCCTTTTTCTCTCCTTGTCCAATCCCATACATTCTTCAATATCCACGCTGTCTGGAATGTCTGGTCCCACTCAATGGAATGTCTTGCTGCAGTAAATTGTACAGGATTTGCTGAGACTACAGCTGGAGTATTGTGTGCAGTTTTGGTCTACTTTATCTGAGGAGGGATGTTCTGGTGATGGAGGAAGTGCAGCGAAGGATTACCAGACTGACTCCTGGGTTAGCAGGACTGACATATGGAGAAAGACTGGATCAATTAGGACTAAATTTTCTGGTGTTTAGAAGAATGAGAGAATCTCATAGAAACCTACAAAATAAGGAAGGATATTCCCAAAGACTAGGGAGCTCATGCCAGGGGTCACAGTCTAAGGATGCAGGGTAGGCCATTTACAACTGGGATAAGACGAAATATCTTCACCCAGAGAGTGGAAAGCCTTTGGAATTCTCTGCCACTGAAGGTAGTTGAGGCCAAAACATTGAATGTTTTCAAAAAGGAGTTAGATATAGTTCTTGGGGCTAAAGGAATCAAAGCCTATGGGGAGAAAGTGGGAATAGGGGACTGAGTTGGACAATCAGCTGTGCAGAGAAGGGTGGAATGGTCTACTTCAGTTTCTGTTGTCTGTGTTTCTATGCTTACCTTTACAGAAACATGTGTGCCCTGCACTTTCACTATTTCCTTTTTGACAGAATCCCACTACACCAATGTAGATTTCCGTACAAGTAGCTGTTCCCAGTCCGCTTTGGCTAGATCCTCTCTTACTATATTAAAATTGGCCTTCCCCACACAATTCAAGACATTTATTTCTACATCACATTATAGGGAGGTGATAGCTTAGTGGTTTTATCACTGGACTGTTAATCCAGAGACCCCAGCAGTGTCCTGGGTTTGAATCCCGCCATGGCAGATGATGGAATTTGAATTCAAGAAAAATATGGAATTAGGAGTCTAATGATGATCATCAATTGATTGTTAGGAAAAGTTCAGCTGGTTCCCTAATGCTCTTTAGGGAAGGAAACTGCCATCCTTATCTGCTCTGGCCTACATGTGACTCCAGACCCACAGCGATGTGATTGACTCTGAGCAATTAGGGATGGGTAGTAAATGCTGGTATTGCCCTCATCCTGTGAATGAATTTTTAAAAATCATATTGGTCAGATTAGGTAATGACAGCTGATTTTCTCCCATGAGGGTGTCAATGAACCAGATGGGCTTTTACGACAATAAACTGTTCATGGTCATCATGAAACTTTGAATTTCAAATTTCATTTTTAATCTAAATTTTGCCCAGTACCATGGCCTGTACCATCCCATGTCCTCTGAGGGTTTAGAGAGATATGGGCCAAAGGCTGGCAAATGGGACTAATTTAGGATATCTGGTCAACATGGATGAATTGGACTGAAGGGTCGGTTTCATGCTGCACAACTCTATGCCTCTATAACATTAGCCAGGATTGTGGATTACCAGAGCAGTGACGATACCAATATGCCACCACCTCCCTTTAAATTGTATTGGAGTTTCTTACCAATGGTGGCATTTTGAGAGAGATGGTTGCCAAGGTGTGGGAAGTGCTCAACATCTTCCAGAGTCCAACCTTCAGCATATCTGGGAGGTGGACTGTCCAATTGGATTGGCTAGGGAAAAATGAGGACTGCAGATGCTGGAAACCACAGTTTAGATCAGATTTGAAATGGGTTTTGTTTTAGTAACATTCAAAGACAGATCAAGTCACTTGTATGCAGAATTGAAGAGTCTGGAAGTGGATGGATTGTGTGGAGACATTCGCACATGACAGATGATGTATTTTTTTTAGAGTAGATTACTTACAGTGTGGAAACAGGCCCTTTGGCCCAACAAGTCCATACCAACCCGCTGAAGCGCAACCCACCCAGACCCATTCCCCTACATTTATCCCTTCACCTAACACTATGGGTAATTTAGCGTGACCAATCCACCTAACCTGCACATTTTTGGACTGTGGGAGGAAACCGGAGCACCTGGAGGAAACCCACGCAGACATGGGGAGAATGTGCAAACTCCACACAAAGAGTTGCCTGAGACGGGAATTGAACCCGGGTCTCTGGCGCTGTGAGGCAGCAGTGCTAACCACTGTGCCACGGTGCCACCCATATTTGTGGCAGTCAGTCTAGTTTTGGCATGGAGGTGAAAGGGTTTTGGCAAAACAATACAATGCATTAGTCAGACTACACCTGGAATGCTGCAAACAGTTTTGTCCTCCCATCTAAGGAAAGAGATACTGGCACGAGAGGCAGTCCAGAAACAGTACAGTAGGTTGATCTTGGGATTGAGTTTTTTTAATTCACTCGTAGGATGTGGGCATTGCTGGCTGGTCAGCATTTATTGCATATCCCTAGCTGCCTTTGAGGTAGTATGCTGCCTTCTTGATCTGCTGCAATCCACATGCTGTAGGTAAACCACAATGCCATTAGGGAGGGAATTCCAGGATTTTGACCCAGAGACAATGAAGGAAAGGCGATATAGTTTCAAGTCAGGATGGTGAGTGGCTTGGAGGGGAACCTGCAGGTGGTGTGTTCCCATGTATCTGCTGCCCTTGTCCTTCGATAGGTGGAAGTGGTCATGGATGTGGAAGGTGCTGTCTGAGCATCTATGATGAACTTCTGCAGTGTATCTTGCAAATAGTTCAAGCAGCTACTGCTGAGCATGGTTCCAGTCAAGCAGCCTGCGTTGTACTGGATGGTGTCAATCTTTTTAATTTTTGTTGAGTCTGTACCCAGCCAGGCAAGTGGGGAGTATTCCACCACACCCCTGACTTGTGCCTTGTGGACAGGCTTTAGGGAGTCAGGTGGTGAGTTACTTGGTGTCGAGGGACAGTTGTTAGATTGTCTTTTATTGGAGATGGTCATAGCCTTGCATTTGTGTGATGCTAATGTAACTTACCACTTGTCAGCCCGAGCCTGGATATTATCCAGTTTTTGTTGCATTTGAACATGAGGAACCAGAGGAGCCATGATTGACTTACATGGAGAGATTGAGTAGGTTAGACCTATACTCATTGGGGTTTAAAAGAATGAGAAATGACCCTCTTGAAATGTACGAGATTCCTGTGGGTTTTTACAGGGTTGATGTGGAGAGGTTGTTTCCCTTTGTGGGAGAGTCTAAGACCAGAAAGCATAACCTCAGGTTTAAGGTGGTTTAAGAGATAAGGAGGAATCGTTTGACTGTGGGTTATCAATCTGTGAAATTCTTTATTGCAGAGGGCTTTTGAGCCTGTATTCAAAACTGAGATAGATTTTTAATAAGTGAGGGAATGAAGGGTTATGGGGATAATGCATGAAAATGAAGTTCAGGATATTCTGATCAACCATGGTCTCGTTGAATGAGATCAGACCCACAGGCTGAATGACTGCTCCTCTGTCTCCTGGTTAGAGTTTTTCAAGTTGGCTATGTTTAATGCTCAGACAAGATGGCGGTTGAGAAGAAAATCAGCCAGCCTTAGCTTGTCTGGTTTACATATGACTTCAGACCCACAGCAATGGGGTTAACTCTTAACTCTGAAACGGCTGAGTGAGACACTCAGTTCAAGGCAGTTAGGGAAATGCAATGAATTCTGGCATTTCCTGCAACACCCACACTCCATGAGGGAATAACTTTTCTCGGACATCCAAGTCTTTGCAACAAAGATTTAGTGAGTCTTCTGCTGGTTTATTGCTTTGGTCAGATTGCTGACGCTCAGCAGCGCTGAGTTCATGGCGTTATTGTCGACATTCTTCGTCAATTTGTCCAGCAACAAAGAAAGGATCTGATGTTCCTCTTGAAAGTCTAAATCCACACCGTCTCTGGGAGGACTTCCTCAGCCACAGGAAGTAGGAATATAGTAGTAATTAACAAAGACAGAAATCAGGTGATCCCCTGGATTTTCTAAATTCCCTCTTGGAGGTTTGAGGGTCTGACGACTTTAGTTTTCAAACCCATCGTTCATGAGGGAAACCATGAAGGCACACCTTGAAGGCACACAATGATAACTTCATGCAGGACACTAAGGTCTAGATTTGTAACCCATAGGTCAGTAATGTGTACCAGATACCTGTTTTAATCTGAGAAATTGCCCTTTTGATCATAGAAGTTAAATTGGAGGATTTGAAGTTGTTTTTAACAAAACCTTTAAGAATATTGAAATGCAGATGCAATCCAGAACTTGATATCTGTGTTGCTGTGAAAGACAGCAATTTGATAATGAAATATTGAGCCTCAAGACCAGAGATCACAGATTTCCTATTTCACTTTTACCCCACAGAGTGGGTGCTAATTGGTAAATGTACCAGCCCCTTTGGGAACTGTGTCCATGGATCAGTAACAGCTTTGATTGTTTTTTGGACCATTCCTCCTTGCCCTGTTCCAAGGTTACACTAGTTTGCCCTCAAACTGGGCAAGTGGTGTCAAAGTGGATTCTGGACTGTACTGCCTGGGAGGGTAGTTGAGGTAGGAAATCTCAGCACCTTTAGAAAGTAATTGGATGAAATGTTATAACTTAGAACATTCAAGTCTGTAGGCCTTGTGCAGGGAGGTAGGACTGGTGGTACAGACTTGATGAGCCTCTTCTGCACTGCGTGATTCTGTGATTCAAAGTCAGACACTGTTTGCAAATCCTACTGTTGTCCAAAGGCTTCATTTGAAGTGGCTCCTTTGCTTTATCATGATCTCAGGGGATACTACTGAAAACCATGGCTCAGCTGGACACACTCATACCTCAGAGTTATAAAGGTGCTGGGGTTCAGGCCTTACTTCAGGAACTTTGCGCGCGTGGTCTAGGCTGACACTGGAGTGCTTATATTGTGGAGTGTGATCTGTTGGAGGTAGTGTCTTCCTAATGAGATGTTAAAAGCAAAGCCCTATTGGCCCACTGGTCCCATAAAATATCCCATAGCGTTAACTGAAAGAAGAGCAGGGGCAGTTCAAGCAAGACATCCTGAGCCAATGTTTGTCCCTCGACCAACACCACTGAAAATCAGCGATGAGATGCACTGCAAGAACTCATCACATTTCCTTTGACAAACCCACAACCTGCACCATCTGAAGAACCATTGGGACACATTGGGAAAAGCCACCATCTGCAAATTCCCCTCCAAGCCACAAATCATCTTGATTTTGAAGGGTATCACCATTCATTGACTATCACTGGGTCAAAACCTGAGAACTCAATTCCTAATAGCACTCTGGGTGTATGTATATCCCATGGATCACAGTGGTTCAAGAAGGCAGGTCATCACGATCACCTCTACTTCACCGGTAATTCGAGATGGGCGCTAATTGCCAATGATGCCCACATTCCATGAATGACTGAAAGAAACGTTTGTTTAAATTCATTTTTGTGGGATGTGGGCACAGGCTGGGCCAGCATTTATTATCCATCCCTAGTTGCCCTCGAGAAGGTGGGGGTGAGCTGCCTTCTTGAATGGCTGCAGTCCACCTGCTGTGGGTAGGCCCACAATGCCATTAGGGAGGGAATTCCAAGATTTTGACCCAGCAACAGTGAAAGAATGGCACTATATTTCCAAGTCAGGATGGGTAAGTGACTTGAGGGGTTTATCTGCTCATATCCCATTGCCTGTTTGTGTGATCTTGCTTAGTATCAACCTGCAGCTACATTTCATGCATTGCTGAGCTTCAAATAAACACCTCCTTGGTTTTGAAGCATTTTGCGATGTCTGGAGATGGTGAAAGGTGATTCAGAAATCAAAATTCTTTCCTTCGATTAATTCTGTCATTTTAACAAGGTCCCAACCTAATTGGATAATCTGTTACCAATGTTTGTTGAATACTGCAGCCTCATCAAAATGTTTAATTTTATAACATATAGGGCTGTACATGTGTCAAGTTGACATGATATGTATCTCATCTCCCTTCAGTGACTGAAATGATGTCTTTACAAACCATCTTCAGTGTACAATTGGACTGATTTCTTCCATCATTCCCGACCTTTATTTTTAAAACTCTGATTTCAATTTTTTGAGAGAAGTTTTTTCTACATAATCGCTTGTTTTGTTTATTGCTGCAGTCAGAAGTGAGGGAAAGCTCTAACCTTACTTCTTTATTCTCTATCGTTCTTTCGATGAATCTAGCACCCGTCCCAGAACAAAAGGGTTTTGTGATTATGTGAAAATGTTTGCAGTGTTCAAGGTCCCAGTGCATCCTCTGACTGAACCTTACGTATAATTCCCTTATTGTATGCTATCCGGGGTTGGGGGGAGTGGTGGGGGGACAGGGGGTGGGAGTAGGTAGTCCACTTGAATGCAAATGTAGCAGAATGCTTTTAGTTTGTCTGCCTCTGCTGTTTGTAAGTTTATTGTGAGCTGCGGCCTCTTTTTTTTATATATATATATAAAAATCGGTAAATATCAGATTGTGTTTGACCCCTCCTAAAGTCAATATTTGCGTTATATTTAATTATAACTTAACGAGCAGCTATTTGCAGAGTCTGTTTTTTTTTGGTCTAAATGGGAGCGTTTATCTGAGGGGAGTGGGTGTGTGTTTGGTGACTCACTGGTGCCAGTGGCTGTCAGACCGATGCACACCCACTGTGTCAACTTAATCCTCTATTTCAGTTTTTACAGCGAGCAAACTGTGGCACAGTTTAGCATTGCGCAAAGAGAAGAGAAGAAAAAACAGGGCAGGTTTGTGTGCATGGAGCCCCAACTCGGAGCAGCCCCAGCCTCTGATTAATGGCCAAGTGACGTCATTTGGCCAGGTATTCATACTGCTGGCAGTGAGAGCCCGATTTAGACCTAGGTTTTCTTCTTTCTTAAAAAAAAACTGTATTTATTATTCCAGAAATCCCTTCCACCACTCCCTCACCCTTTAACTTTCCAAAAAAAAACTACCCTCTCCACAGATAACAAATCATTTTCCAAAAAGTTGTGTTATTTGAAAAAAAATGCATACTCATGCACACAGAGAGCAACTGCAGTTACTGTTCTATTTAGTTTAAGCTACGGGGTCATCAAGGTGAAGCACCTTTTTCTGTCTGGTGAGCAGAGGCAGACTTTGCAGTGTGACATTGAGATGATCTTGAGCAGGCACTCACATAAGGTTGCTGCCTCTTCAGCCTAGTATAAATGTTTAGGAATCTATCCATAGTGTTTACGAACCTAACAAGAGTTCAATACTCATAACCTAGAGAGTATGATTCAAGGGTTTGATGAGATGGATAGAAGATAATTATGTTTTCTCATGAGAGGTGTTTAGGATAAGCGAACATAATGTTTATAGCATAGCTCAGCTGTTCAGGAAATATTTCTTCACACAAATGATAAAGGAAATGTATAATCACTTCCCCTGCCAACCCCATGCTTCTCAGCCCCATCAGAAACTGTTGAATTCAGCAGTGTCCATTAAAAATGTCAAATCAAGATCAATAGATTTTTGTCAATCGAGGGTATAAAGGTTTGTGGCTTAAAACAGGTAAGAGAGTGTGTTGCTGGAAAAGCACAGCAGGTCAGTCAGCATCCAAGGAGCAAAAGAACTGACGTTTCGTGCATAAGCCCTTCATCGGAATGAGGCTTGTGGGTTGTGGCTGAGAGATAAATGGGAGCAGGTGGGGTTGGGGGGAGGTAGGTGAGAAAGCGATAGGTGGATGAAGGTGAGGGAGAAGGTGATAGCTCAGAGGGGGGGAGTGATGGACAGGTCTGGAGGGCGTTGCCGAGTTGGAGGCTTGGGATTGGGCTAATATGGGAGGAGGAGAAGAAATGAGGAAGCTGTTGAAGTCCACATTGATCCCGTGTGGTTACAGGGTCCCAAGGTGGAATATGAGGCGTTCCTCCTCCAGGCTTCGGGTGGTAACAGTTTGGCGGTGGAGGACGCCCAGGACCTGCATATCCTTGACGGAGTGGGAGGGGGAATTGAAGTATTCAGCCATGGGGCAGTGGGGTTGGTGGGTGCAGGTATCCCAGACATGTGCACTGAAACGATCCGCAAGAAGGCATCCTGTCTCCCCGATGTAGAGGAGACCACACCGCGTGCAATGGATGCAGTAAATGACATTGGTAGACGTATAGGTAAATTTCTGATGGATGTGGAAGGTCCTCACTTTCTCCTCCTTAAAGCATATAAGGTACAGATCACCTGAGATTTAAATTGAATGGCAAAATGGGCCTGAGGGGTTGAATGGCTTCCTGCTGTTCTGGTGCTCCAGGATTCAATTTATTTTGACTCTGACAGCAAGCAGGAGAGCAGATAATTGTGATGTAGCAAGTGTGGGCCTCAATAATAGCTTATTTATGTACTCCCCGCCATTAGGACAATGACATCCCACAATCTTCCATTTTTAAAAGTATTTGCAAATGCAGCCATGAACTGGAAGAGCTCATTTTAATTAGTACAAGGTGACATGTTCCCACACCCCACATGCAAAGCTAGCAGGTCTCACTTGTCTATTGGCACATCAGCTTTCCTATGCTAACAACGACAGCTTGAATAAAATAACCCAGTCATCAAACAAAATCTGACAACTATCACACAAGGAGATATTCAAGCAAGTGAACTAAACACACAGTCAAAGAATTAAGATCCAAGAAACATATGTGTAGAGAAAAATGGAGAGGTTTAGAAAAGAAATCCCAGAACATAGACAGCTGAAGGCCCAGCCAACAATGTTGTTGGAAATCCGGTTTGGCCAGAAACCAGAATTTGAGGATGTGTAGAGATCACAGAGGGTTCTTGGGATGAAGGAGCTTAGAGAGATAAAATCTTACAGGTCCCACTCCATGGGAAGTGGAAACAATTTTGAGAATTTTATTATGGAGGCATTACTCAACTATGGGTCAGTATTGGACAACAAGTGCATGGTAATGGAATAATAGGGATTTACTGAGAGTTACGATTCTGGCAGCAAAGTTATGAATCGGCATAAGCTTATGTAGGATGAAAGACTGAAACTAGTGCGTTGGGGTCAATATAACTGAGTTGAAAATAGATGTTATTCCTGTAACAAATGATAGTAGAAAGTCCACCTGATAGTTTCAGACAATTTTCACACATATTTTCCTGGAAACCACAGTGTAATTTGGACTTCTGGGCCCCTTTAAGGATAAAACAAAAGAACTTGAGTTTACATATCATTTGTTAAGGGTGGTGCAGTGGCTCAGTGTTTAGCGCTGCTGCCTTACAGCACCAGGAACCTGGGTTCGACTCCACCCTTAGGCTATTTAACTCTGTGGAATTTGCATATTCTCCCCATGTCTGTGTGGGTTTCCTTCGGGTACTTCGGTCTCCTCCCACAGTCCAAAGATGTGCAGATCTGGTGATTGTTCATGTTAAATTGCCCATAGTGTTAGGTGCATTAGTCAGGGGTAAATATAGGACAGGGAAGTGGGTCTGGGTGGGTTACTCTTCAGAGGGTCAGTGTGAACTTGTTGGGTCAAAGAGCCTGTTTCCATACTGTAGGTAATCTAATCTAAATTGCCCATAGTGTTCGGGAATGTGCAGGCTACGTGGGTTAGCCATGGGAAATGCAGAGTTGCAGGGATAGGCTAGGGGGATGAGTGTAGGTGGAATGCTCTTCGGAGGGTCAGTGTGGACTCGATAGGCCAAATGTACTGCTCCCACACTGTTGGGATACTAAGATTCTTCCTTGATTGTTCATCCCCAACCATTTCACAGCCAATGAAGTCGTTTCTCAAGCATAGTTGTTGTTGTTGTAGTAATATTGTAATGACATGATGTGCAGAATGAGTGATATTCAGGAACCTCATTGCAGTTTTTGATTGTCATTGTGTATGTTTAATATTTAAGCAGCCACCACTTTACCATGAGATTCCAGTTGCCACTTCACCAATTGAAGTGGAGCAAAAAAAAATTTTGAGCTGATCAAAGTCCTATCTTCCAAATATCTACAGCCCATTCTCAAACTAGAGAGTCTGTCTCCAAAGGCCTTAGTGTTCCTGAATGTTTAAACCAGGGCGTAAGTGCTTTTCAATATAACTTGCCATCAGTTCTCATTCCTTCATGCATGAACTGTCCCCATATTCATCCATGTAATGCCCCAGTTAAAAATGTTGTTTATGTTTTTGAATGTGTGTAATAAATCATTAACAAGGCTGAGGCATCTTGCTCTGATGTGTTGACTGTGTGTCAGCTTAAGTGTTGAGTTCTAGTGCTGAGAAACAAGCAAGAGGCTAATAGAGTCAGATTAATCTCCAGGGCCAGATTAAAATCAATAACTCGAACCACGACTGCCACAGATGGGAAGTTGCAGACCCACAACCACTGGACAGACATCAAATAGTGACCTCATGCAGTTTGCAAAGAGAACTGCAGAAGTTGAGCAATAATATTGAGAGAATGCTTCCTTTTCTGTCTGTATTCCAACCCCTGACCCCCAATTTAATATATCTTTATGGTTTACAGGTGTGGGGTAAGTAGTGCAAAAAGCTGAAGAATGCACAATTACAACCAATATGTTAGGTGCAGAGGAGCTGGAGGCAAAAGTGAAGAGGTAGGATGAATTTATCCTTTGAGAAAGAGGAGAGTATTGTTAACTTATTACCCATATCCACCTCATTGTGCTTGCTTACAACCTGGCAGAGACAACCTCAGGACAAGTTTGTCAGTTCAGATTCTTAGATAACATAAAATATATTAATGTAGCTACGTTAATATGCTTAAATGTTGAAGTGCTTCACAGGTGCATTCAACAGTTGACCCAAAACCAAAGAATTTGGACAAATGACCAGATGCTCGGTCAAATGGTTAGATTTTAACAAACATCTTAAAGGAGGAGTGGGTGGTGGAGATGTATAGGCAGAATATTCCAAGCCTCAAGACCTCAACAAGCTGAAACTGAAGCTGCAATTGCCAATGACAGGACAGAGGAAATGGGATTACACGAAAAGACAGAACTGGAAGAACTCAGACTCTCTGGAGGGCTGGAGGAGTTTGGGTAGCGGTAGGTGTGGAGCAAGGTCACTAAGGAATTTAGAAACAAGGATTTTAAATTGCAGGCGATGCCAGTTTAATGATGGGTGATCTGGATTTAGTGTGCTGCTTCAGATAATTACAAGAAAACGAGATTTGGAGGTGCCGCTGTTGGACTGGGGTGTGCAAAGTTAAAAACCACACAACACCAGGTTACAGTCCAACAGGTTTATTTGGAAGCACTAGCTTTCAGAGCGCTGCTCCTTCATCAGGTGGTTGTGTAAAGCATCATTATGACAGTGAGCAACTATCTCTGTTGGTTTGAAGATTAGAGTGTGATGCAGAATAGTGCCAACAGTATAGGTTCAATCTTAGTGCCAGTTGTGGTAGCTTATGGAGCTCTGCCTGCTTGCCTTGCCCCATGCATGTGGGGGCTGGTGGCCCTCAAGCTTAATGTAACCAGTTATCCCTCGAAAGAAGAAAGATGCTTTGAATCACAGAATCCCCACAGTGGAGAAAGAGGCCATTTGGGTCTGCACTAATGCTCTGAAGAACATCCCTCCAGAACCAGCACTCTACCTTCGTGGGCTACGATTAAGTGACTGACTGTTGAGAGGCAAATACTGACTCACTGGCTTGTTGACAAATGTTTTATACTTTGCATTGTGCAGAAATTGTCACTGAGGTTTATGAACAGTGCGCAATACCTGGGGGTGAGCGATTGGTCTTACAATCTACCAGTCTAAGCTGGTCGGCCCATCAAGCCCATATTCCTCTGAAAGCTAAGCAAAGTTTGCCTCCTTGTCGGTTCACAGACTCTGGTAAAATTCTTACCCAGCGCCATCACAGGACCACAATCCATGGACAAGTCCACTTTAAACTTCATTACCCCAATCCTCAGAGGCAATTGAATTCAAACCCCAAAATACCTAACAATTTACATTCCAACATCCATGCCTCCAGGGCCCAGCACCACAGGAATGATCACGTTCCGCAGAATAATTGATCATCTCTGACTATACTTATCCCCTAGCCTTCAATCCTGCTCCTAACCAGATAATTATGAGTTTTTATTTTGAACTGTTAATGGACAAAGCTTTTGGTTGGAGCCTTTTTTGACCGATGTGCAAGTCTTGGCGGGAGGAATGGAAATTCTAATGTCTAGTTTTGCTTGATGCTTGTTAATTTTCTTCTTGTATCATTTAATTTTGCTCTCATGGCCCAAATTAAATTGTCCAGCTACACCTCAGATGTCTCTCCGTCGCCACATTTTAAAAGCCTGAATCACAATTCCACAGCACTTGTTTAGCAGAGAAAGTATTCCCTCTATTGTACATAAGTTTGAATGTTATCTATCAGTTTTGCTTACTGGCAGACTAGAGGCAGCCCTTCTGTCCACTGGGCCTTCACAGTGCATTTCATTAGGTCATCGTCGATCTGAGCTTAACTCCATTTGCTTTGCTTGGTTCAAGATCCTTTGATACCCTCACTGAACAAAAATCTCAGTCCCAGATCCTGCTCACCACCACCTTTTCAATGAGAAAACTCCAAACTTCTGTTACTCTTTATTGTGAAGGTAGCTGCTAATTTCCTTCCTGGCTGGTAAGGTTTCCAGTCTTCCAGATTGTCCGACATAAATCTGCCCACCATCTACTATGCACAAGTCAGGAGTGTAATGGAATACTCCCCACTTGGCTGGATGAGTGCAGCTCCAACAATACTCAAGAAGCTTGACACCATCCTTGACAATGTAGCCCACTTGATTGGCACTAAACCTACAAGTGTTCACTCTCTCTCCCACCAACGCTCAGTAGCAGCAAGATGCACTGCAGAAATTTGCCAAAGATCCTCGGACAGCACCTTGCAAATCCATGGCCACTTCCATCTAGAGGGACAAGGGCAGCAGATATATGGGAACACCACCACCTTCAAGTTCCCCTCCAAGCCACTCACCTATCTTGAGTTGGAAATATATCGCCGTTCCTTCAGTGTCAGTTGGTCAAAATCCTGGAATTCCCTCCCTAAAGGCATTGTGGGTCTACCCACAGCAGGTGGACTACAGCAGTTCAAGAAGACAGCTCATCCCCACCTTCTCAAGGTGCAACTAGGGATGGGCAATAAATGCTGGGCCAGGCAGCGACGCCCACATCCCACAAATGAATGAGTTTTAAGAAATGCTAGGAATTTCAAGATTAATGTCCAGAACATCATCTCAGGTGAAAGATCACTCAGGTTTCTTTGTTAATTTCCCAAATTTTGACAGAAGGGAAGGAAGGGCTGTTTGATTGTCAAGAACCAATCAGTAGGGTCACTTAAGCAAAATGTAGAGTAACAGTCTAGAGGTAGTGCTTCATACAACTCTACTAAATCATGTATAACACAGCTAACTGTCCATGAGCCATTCAAGCATCCTGGGTCAAGCATAAGCATTCTGGGTGATGCACAAACTGGATGGATCAATGGATGAAGAAAATGAAGTCAGTTATGGTTGTTAGAGAACCAATAATTTCAGCCACATTACCTTTAGGGGAACTTTGCCAACCCAACCACCTGCAGCCTCTTCATTGTGGACCTACCTATCATCACAAGATCAAGACTGAGGTTGTTCTACAGATACATTCGCAGCATTCAGCTTCATTGAGAATTCTTTGACTATATATTGGGACCTGACCATATCCAGTCTTGGGTTTAGATCAGAGTGGTGCTGGAAAAGCACAGCAGGTCAGTCAGCATCCAAGGAGCAGGAAAATCGATGATTTGGGCAAAAGGCTTTTGCCCGAAACGTCGATTTTCCTGCTCCTCGGATGCTGCCTGACTTGCTGTGCTTTTCCAGCACCACTCTGATCTAAACTCTGGTTTTCAGCATCTGCAGTCCTCCCTTTTACCACACCCAGGCTTGGGCTGACGTGTTAATTTACATCCTCGACCTCTGACATCTAGCAAAAAAAACTAGCTGCCATCTCCTGACTTTCAAGTGTGTGACAGTGTGACATTACTAAGAGCACCAACATAAACATTTTTGGTGTTACTGTTGACCAGAAGCTTAATTTGGCCAAGCTTCATTAAGACTGTGGCTACAACATTAGGGCAGAGGCATCTACAATGCAACCCTCAAACATATCCACCATCTGAAAGGTTTGAAGGAAAACTGTGATGTGATAATCACCACTGCTTTTTGTGGTTGCAGCCATAACACTCAAGAGGTTCAGGTCCATCCAGGGCAGAGCGGTTTCCTTGGTTGTCAGTTCCTGCCAGTGACCTTAATGTTTACACTCTCTATCATAGGCACACCATAGCTGTACTGTATTCTATGCACAGGATAAATAGAAGCAACAAGTCCAATTTATTTGGTCAATATTTTCCAGTTTCACCATCTTTACTAGCCAGAAGGCCAGTAGCAGGCATATCATGAACAGAAACAAAAACAGAAATTGCTGGAAAAGTTCAGCAAGTCTGGCAGCATCTGAGAAGAGAAATCAGAGTTAACGTTTCGGATCTGGTGACTCTTCTTCGGTTTCGTTTCTTTAGATATTGCAAGATCTGCTGAGCTTTTCCAGCAACGTCTGGTTTTGTTTCTGATTTACAGCATCTGTGGACCTTTCGATTTTTATATCATGAACAGAAATATATCCAAGTTCTGCTTCGTTACATAACATTAACTCTATCCATGCTTTGATGACATAATGGCCTTGCCTCACAAAAATGTATTGATCACAGATTTAAAATTGTTATTTGAACTTGTATCGAGACACTTTATGGTAAATTTAAGAAAGAATTGGATAGAGCTCTTAAAGATAGTGGAGTCAAGGGGTATGGAGATAAGGCTGGAACAGGATACTGATTAGGAATGATCAGCCATGATCATATTGAATGGCGGTGCAGGCTCGAAGGGCAGAATGGCCTACTCCTGCATCTATTGTCTATTGTCTATAAATGGTTCTATACCTCTCTCACCAACTTTCTGAAAAAGTGATTCCCAACTTCTCTCCTGAATTTTCTGCTGCAGTGTTAGATTTATTGCCACCTTTCCTAGACCTGCCCCACCAGCACACTATCAAATCCTTTCAGGATATTAAAACGTCCAACTAAATCATGCCTTAGCCTCCTGTATTCTAGGGAATACAACCTTGCTTATGTAATTTCTCCTCATAATCTAGCCTTCGAAGCTCTGATCTGGTGAATCACTCCTTCCAAGCCCAATATATCCTTTCTAAGGTGCAGTGCCCAGAACTGTAACTGTACTCCAGATGTGGTCTAACCAGAGCTTTCTATAGCTGTAGAAAAACTTCCTCTCTTTTATATTCTAGACCTCAGGTTATAGAATTAGTCCTTTTGATTATTTTTGTTCCTTAGTACTCCATTTTAGTGATATGTGTACATGGGCCCATAAATCTTTTTGGACCTTCATGGTTCGCAGCTTTTCCCAATTTAAAAAAAATCTGTCTCCTTCCATTTTTCTTCCAAAATGGATGATCTCATACTTAGCAGTGTTGAAATCTAGTTTTGTCCACTTATTGAGTCAATGTTTGTATGTAATTTAATGCTTCCACTGCTATACTTGCCATGTCAATAATCTTTGTGATATTGACAAACCTATATGACTCTGCATTGCATTATCTAAGTCATTAATGAATATGAATATAGGGAGTAGTTGAGTGCCTATTGCAGATCCTGGTGGGACATGGTTTCCTTACAATTTGAGTACATATCTGTTAACCTCTTTCAATTGTCTATTGCTTGACCAAGAACTTAATCTGGTTAATACCTACAAAAAACTGGACCAATCAGTCCAAGCCGATCAGTGTAAAGTGATGGAAAGAGTCATCAACAGTGCTATCAAGCAGAACTTGCTTAACAATAACCTGCTCAGTGACGTTCAATTTGGCTTCAACCAGAGCAAGTTAGCTCCTGACCTCACTGAAACATTCTTTCAAACAAAGGAGTTGGAGTCTAGAGGTGGCGTGTGTGTGTGACTGTCCTTGACATCAAGGCAAGGTTCAATCACCCTATGATCTTTGTATGTTATGATTTCCCTATAGTGTATGTGAAATAAAACTTTTCACTGTACCTCGGTACATGTGACAATAAATCAAATCAAGAAGCAATAGCAAAATTGAAGTCTTTGGAAATGGGGGCATGGGGATCTCTCCACTGGATAGCCATATCTAACACAAAACAAGATCTTATATTTGTTGGAAGTGAATCCTCTCTGTCCTAAGGCCTTGCTGCAGGAGTTCAAGGTAATCTGTACCATCTCACCTACTTCATCAATGACCTTCCCTGCATTATAGGCTCAGGCATAGCGATGTTCACTGATGATTGTCATATTTGGAATAGAATTAATGGAAAAGAGTTACTGGAAAACGTAGGTTAATTGAGAAGAGTCAACACAGAATTGTTAAGGTAAAATTGTCTTTAACTAGCTTGAGAATGGAAAGTTGGTAAGGATGATACTGTTGACGACAGCCTAGGTAGTATTATCACTGGATATTAATCAAGAGACCCACTGTTCTGGGGACCTGGGTTCGAATCCTGCCACGGTAGATGGTGGAATTTGAATTCAATATAAAGCGGATGATGATCACGAATCCATTGTCGATTGACAGAAGAACCCATCTGGTTCAGTAGTGTCCTTCAGGGAAGGAAACTGCCATCCTTACCTGGTCTGGCCTACATGTGACTCCAGATCCACAGCAATATGGTTGAATCTTGACTGCCCTTTGGGTAATTACAGATGGGCAATAAATGCTGGCCTAGTCAGCGACGCCCTCATCCCATTAATGAATAAAAAAGAAGTGTGATGTGGTGCATGCACATCTAAAAAATGTTTGATGCGGTCCATGCAACAGACTTGTGAGATAGGTTATAGCTCATAAAATAAATACGACAGTAGAACAATGGTTAGTGGATATTTATCAGTCTGGAGGAAGATTAAGAATAGAGTTCCCAGAGGTTTGTTTTGGAAGCCTTGCTTTTCCTGTTATAGATTGGTCCAGATTTTGGTGTGCAGGTGGCAATTTCTAAGTTTGCTTATCCAAAGCTTAATAATCTGTAAGGAGGATATTACAAAACCACAAAATGGCGGATGTTGGTGAGGGGGCTGATAATGTAATAAGTGTGAGAGGCCTAGATGTATATGTGCAAAAGTCACTAAAGGTGACAGGGCAGGTACCGTATATGGTATCTTAGGCTTTAACGATAGAAGCAGAATATTGCCATGAGAATGTTCTGCTTAGCTTGTATGAGACAATAGTTAGACCTCAATTGGAGTATTGTGTGCAGGTGTTGGTATTATGCTTTTGAAATGATGTGGACACATTGGAGTGAGTCCACAAGAGGTTTTTTGAGAATAATTCCAGGAATGAGAAACTTGAGATTTGGAGATGGGTTGGAGAAGATTAGATTAGATTAGATTAGATTAGATTAGATTAGATTAGATTACTTACAGTGTGGAAACAGGCCCTTCGGCCCAACAAGTCCACACCGCCCCGCCGAAGCGCAACCCACCCATTCCCCTACATTTACCCCTTACCTAACACTACGGGCAATTTAGCATGGCCAATTCACCTGACCTGCACATCTTTGGACTGTGGGAGGAAACCGGAGCACCTGGAGGAAACCCACGCGGACACGGGGAGAACGTGCAAACTCCACACAGTCAGTCGCCTGAGGTGGGAATTGAACCCAGGTGTCTGGCGCTGTGAGGCAGCAGTGCTAACCACTGTGCCACCGTGCCGCCCCTAACAATTTGCAGGGTTGCAGAAGTTGGTACTGTCTTCTAGGAGTAGAGAAGACTAAGACGAGACTTAATCGAAGATTTCACAATCATGAGGGGGACAGACAGAGAAGGAAACTGTTCCCTCCTGTAAAAGGATCAAGAACGAGAGGACATAGATTTAAGGTAATTTGCAAAGCAAGTGTGATCTGAGAAAATAAAACTTTTTTCTCACAAGGAGTAGTTAGGGTCTGAAGTGTACTTCTTGGAGGCATAGAATAGGCAGGTTCAATTGAGGTATTCAAGAGGGTATTAGGTAATTATTTTAAAAGAAACAATTTGCAGGGTTGTGAGGACAAGATAAGAGAATGGCACTAAGTCATATTGCTCATTCAGAGAACCAGTGATGGTTCAAATGGCATCCTTCTGAATCAGTGATTCTGTGATCTACAAGATCCACTGCAGCACAGGATGCAGTAGGTAATAAGAGCTGGTTTATTAAATGATGCCCACATCCTGTGAACGAGTAAATAAAAATAAACAGACTGGCGGATGCCCTGCTCGTCCTTCATCATCTTTCCTTCTGGAATTCTCTGTTACTATTGTGAGTGTGCCAACGGCTCAAGGGTCACAGTGACTCAAGGGAAATGTCTACCAACAGAATCCTAATGTATCTGGGGCTTGGCAACCACTAAGTCTCCTCCGACAGCCCATTCCAAATCCGCAGCCTCGACCACCCGGAAGGACAGGGGTGACAGATGATTGGGAAACACCACCAACTGCAATTCCCCTCCAAACCTCATAGCAGCTTCACTTGAAACTATATCAGCTGTTCCTTCACTGTCAGTGAAACAAAATCCTAGAATTCTATTCCAGCAACATTATGGATATCCCTATCCCGGAAGATTCCTACAGTTCAACAAGGCAGCTCACCACCACCTCCTGCATTAGGGATGAGCAATAATGTGCCAGTCCAACCAGCAACACACTCATCCCATGAATGACCAACAGAAAAATCTGTGCAGTCTGCCAGTGTTGCCAGTTTCCTGAGAAAGATATTTTTTAAAAGAAGTGACTCCTAGACTTTACTCCACCAATTGTATAGGAGCTCCAAAAAAAGCTTGCCTTTACCTTTGACACCATATAGTAAATAAGGCAAGTAAATCTCTTGCCAAACTTCAAAACTGAATGGAAACTTGATCCAAGATTACCTAAGCCTGATACCATGTCTAGCCATCAATGTACATTACTCCTTAGATTGGATATAGACTTTGAAAATAGGAAGACTCATCTTGCTTTGCTGTCAAATTCTTCACATGTTTCCCATTGACTACAGCACTTTCTACTCTATAAAAACTCTTTGGGTGAACAGGGATTGCAATAGTACTTGGCAGGACATTACATACAGACATTGGTAGAGGACATTGACTATGGTTGAACCACCCTTACTATGCATGGGACAGGAAGTATACAGCGCATAGTTTGTGGCGAGGTGTGTTCTTTCTGCAGGATTACTACTGGCTGTGGGGTAATTATATATGAGCAACAAAAGATTTCATGACACCTTCTAGGTTTACGTACTTTCTTTCAATATCCCGTCAGCAGTCTGGCCCCATGACCAACTGTGAAACAGACCAAATCATTAAATGGCTTTGACGAGGTAAATGTTTGCATCTTGCTTTAAAGTGAGAGAGGCTGGTGAACAAAATAAAAGCTTACATTTATATGATGTCGTTTGTGAATCAGAATATTCCAAATCACTTCACAACCAATAATGTACTCTTGGTATGCAATTGCTTTTGTACTGTCAGAAACACGACAGGTAATTTGCACAAGCATGGTCTAACAAGCAGAAATGTAATAATGACCTGATAATTCATTTCTGGTGATGAAGATTGAATGCTGTAGACATCAGCTTGGTCAGTAGAATGATCTTCTGTCTGCTGTTCTTTTTTTAAGCTGTTCCTCAGAATTGTGTCATGGGACCTTTTATGTTGATATTATCTAAACGATGCATCTGTGACGCGTAAGCAGATCCTCAGTATTGTGTTGGAGTGGGAGTAAATAACTAGAAACTAGAGAAAACAAATTCTGATCAAATACCAATAAGAGCATCTTTACACTGAGGCTGATAATCAGCTGGAATGTGGAGTTTAGCGACTCTACTGTCAGGAGAGTTTGTAGCACGAGTTTGATAGGCTTGAGCTGATGAATATCCTTGGCTTAGTTGATAACATTCTTAATAACAATTGAAAGAACTGCAGGTGCTGTAATTTGGAAACAGAAACAGAAATTGCTGGAAAAGCTCAGCAGGTCTGAAGGGTGCCGAACCTGAAACGTTAACTCTGATTTCTCTTCACAGATGCTTTGGGTATTTTATTCTCCAGCCTCTCTCACTTTAAAGCAAGATGCAAAAATTTTCCTCATCAAAGCCATTTAATGATTTGGTCTGTTTCACAGTTGGTCATGAGGCCAGACTGCTGATGGGATATTGAAAGAAAATGTGTAAACCTAGAAGGTGTCATAAAATCTTGTGTTATTCATATGTCATTACCCCCATGGCACCATATGTAATTACCCCACAGCATCATATATCATTACCCTACGGCATCATATGTAATTACCCCACAGCATCATACATAATTCCCCCATGGCACCATATGTAATTACCCCACAGCATCATATATCATTATCCCACAGCATCATATATCATTATCCCACAGCATCATATGTAATTATCCCACACATCATATATCATTACCCTGCGGCATCATATGTAATTATCCCACGCATCATATATCATTACCCTACGGCATCATATGTAATTACCCCACAGCATCATATATCATTACCCCATGGCATCATATGTAATTACCCCACAGCATCATATATCATTACCCCACAGCATCATATGTAATTACCCCATGGAATCAATGTAATTACCCCATGGCATCATATATAATTACCCCACGGCATCATATGTAATTACCCCGCAGCATCATATGTAGTTACCCCACAGGAATATATATCTTTACCCCACAGCATCATATGTAATTACTCCACAAAACATAACAGGCAAGACTGTCACCAACTAAAACAGGTATTGCTGCAAAACTGCAGCAGGTCTGACAGCATCTGTGAAGAGAAAGCAGAGTTGACATTTTGTGTACGGTGACCCTTCAAGCCTATTGAGCTTTTGCAGCAATTTCTGTTTTTGTTGGTGACAGTCTTGCCCCTTGAGTTTTTGTTTTGGTGGAGGTTTTAAGCTCCATTTCAGGACATCAGCTTGAGATCTAGACTGAAGGAGCGCTTCAGCAGCAGCCACACCACCTTGCAGACAAGACTTTAAAGCAAGGCCTTAGCTTCTGGTTCAGGCAAAGGTTAAAAGATTTGCAGTTAGGGAAAGTAAGCAAATCCACTTGGGGACCTAGCCAATATTTCACCCTTGGCCAACGGCAGATTAGCTGATACTTTGCTTCTGCTTTTTGAGGGATTTTACAAAATCACAGTATGTCAGGTTGGCCAGCATAGCAGCATTCACAACACTTCAAAGCTATTCGTTTTATTTGAAGTTCTTTGAGACCTTACTAAGAGACGCTGTAAGGCCTCCTATAAATACATGTCTTTCTGTTCTTGGCTTGCTTTATGTCCTTAACTTGCTACTGCACAGATGCATTTCTCAGACTGGTAGGCATATGTCTGACTGCTGCACTCTTGAAACGGTACCCTTTCGGGGAGAATTCAAGCAGGCTGGCTTCCCAAACGTATATTGACCAAGAGATGACAGGAAGCAAAAATGCTGGAGATCACAGTGGGTCAGGCAGCATCCATGGAGAGGACCTGACCCTTTGTGATCGCCAGCATTGTTTGTTTTCGGTACAGATTCCAGCATCTGCAATAATTTGCTCCGACATTGACCTAGAGATGACTTCCTCAGAAAACTTTTGATTTTCCATGGATCTTGACAAAATTTACATTTTATTATATCAGTTACAAGCAAGTAGTCCACAGTAATTCACTGTTGAAAGTCAGGTAAAGTGAGAGATACACTACATTTGTATTCTAAGCTGACTGTCCTTACTAATCCTAGTAATGCTACAAAGAACCACGAACCTGCAGCAACTGAAGGCTTATAGTGAAGAACTTATTGTACCAATTCCTTTTCCTGACAGTACGAAGACTTAAAATTAAAACAGAAAACATGTAAATACTCAGCAAGTCTGGCAGCCTCTGCATAGAGAGAAACTGAATTAGCATTTCAAATTACGTACCAGAAGAACTTGTCTTTACCAAGTGTATAGGAGTGGGAAGGCCATGTTGCAGCTGTACAAGATGTCAGTTAGGCCACTTTTGGAATATTGTGTTCAATTCTGCTCTCCCTGCCATAGGAAAGATCTTGTTAAATTTGAAAGTGAACAGAAAAGATTTACAAGGATGTTGGAGATAGTGAGGACCGCAGATGCTGGAAAGTCAGAGTTTATAAAGTGTGGAGCTGGAAAAAACACTGCAGGTCAAGCAGCATCAGAGAAGCAGGGGAGTTGATGTTTCAGGGCAGAACCTCACATCAGGTTGAAAGGTTCCGACCTGAAATGTTGACTCCCTTGCTCCTCTGATGCTGCTTGACCTGCTGTGCTTTTTACAAGGATGTTGCCAGGGTTGGAGGTTTTGAGCTATAGGGTGAGGCTGAATAGGCTGGGGTATTTTACCTGGAGGGTCGGGCCAAGGGGTGACCGTATAGAGGTTTATAAAATCATGATGGGCATGGATAGTATGAATAGTCAAGTTCTTTTCCCTGGGGTGGAGGAGTCCAAAACTAGGGGACAAAGCTTTAGGGTGAGAGGGGAAAGATGTAAAAAGGACCTAAGGAGCAACTTTTTCACAAAGGGTGCTGCGTGTATGGAATGAGCTACCAAAGGAAGTGGTGGAGGCTGGTACAATTACAGCATTTAAAAGGCATCTGAATGGGTGTACGAATAAGAAAGGATTTAGAGGGATATGGGTCAAGAGTGTGGTGCTAGAAAAGCACAGCAGGTCTGGCAGCATCTGAGGAGCAGGCGAATCTACGTTTTGGGCAAAAGCCCTTCATCAGGAATGAAGCTGTGAACCGAGGGGATGGTGAGATAAATGGGAGGGAGATGGGGCTGGAGGGAATGTAGCTGAGAGTGCGAAGGAAGGTCGATGGAAGAGGGGATAATGGTGATAGGTCAGAGAGGAGAGTGGAGCGGTTAGGTGGAAAGGAAGATGGTCAGGTAGGACAGGTCATGAGGACAGTGCCAAGTTGGTAGGTGGGAACTGGGATAAGGTGGGGGGAGGGTAAATGAGGAAACAGGTGAAATCCACAATAATGCTGTTGGGTTGGAGGGTTCCAAGTCGGAAGATTAAGCGTTTTTTTCATCCAGGCGTCAGGTGCTTCGGGAGTAACGCCACTTAGAGGGAGACGAGCCAAATGTTGGAAAATAGGACTAGATTAATTTAGAATATCTGGCCGGGCATGGATGAGTTGGACCGAAGGGTCTGTTTCCATACTGTATGTCTCTAAGTGTTTTATATAAAGTTAGGTACTTCTTGAGGTGTTGCCCCTGTTGTAGAGAAGCAAATATGCGCATAGCACCTGCAAATAGCAGTGTGATAATAATTGGGTGAATCTGTTTATAGTGATGTCAGTTGAGAAATAAAGGTCACCAAAGCAAGTTCATTCACTCTTCTTCAAAATGATGCAATGGGATCTTTTATATCTACCTGAGAGGGCAGACCTGATGTCTGTCCTGACAAACAGCAGTCCCTCAGTACTGCACCGAGTCCTTATTTCTCGGTACAGAATGGAGTCATGAGGGAGAATGGTCAGAAATTATGTATTCCACGCAGAGATGCAGTTGGATGAGAAAAAAAAAACAAGGCAAATTGTGCAAAAGATATAATCCCTTGAAGTTCCATTTCTTGTGGGAAAGTGTGTAATACAATCAGTCGCACAACTGCAAGGATCTGACAGATTCACCGAATATCAACTGTGAGGCATATTTGGATTTTTTAATGCTGACCAAAGAAATGCACTTTTATTCTTTAAGTCTCAGACAAAAAACAGCTCCAAACAGCAAAGGGAATAACATTTGTATGACCCAAGCCCAAAGCCAAATCAAAGACTCATCATTCCAGGTCAGCATTGTGCCTAAGTGTAGTAGCTTTGACATGGACATTGTCAATGAGAACCTTCCTTAACATAATGGAGGTTCAAAAGAAATGAACCTAAGACCCCCAGGGGACACACCAGAAAGCTTAGCTGCCACCAAAGCATTTGTCTTTTTTAAAATTTAAGTGAAGTATCTGCCATCATGTAGAAAACATGGCAGCCAATTTTAGACCATAAGACCATAAGAAATAGGAGTGGAAGTAAGGCCATTCGGCCTATCGAGTCCGTTCAATCATGGCTGATGGGCATTTCAACGCCACTTACCCGCACTCTCCCTGTATCCCTTAATTCCTTGCGAGATTAAAAATTAATCAATCTCTGCCTTGAAGACATTTAACGTCCCGGCCTCCACTGCACTCCATGGCAATGAATTCCACAGGCCCACCATTCTCTGGCTGAAGAAATGTCATCTCATTTCTGTTCTAAATTGACCCCCCTCTAATTCTAAGGCTGTGTCCACGGGTCCTAGTCTCCCTGCCTGACGGAAACAATTTCCCAGCGTCTACCCTTTCTAAGCCATGCACTATCTTGTAAGTTTCTATTAGATCTCCCCTCAACCTTCTAAACTCTAATGAATACAATCCCGGGATCCTCAGCTGTTCATTGTATGTTAGGCCTACCATTCCAGGGATCATCTGTGTGAATCTCCGCTGGACACGCTCCTGAGATGTGGGGCCCAAAACTGAACACTTTTGGTCTTATGGTAAGAAATAGATAAGAAGACGTAGACATAGACATTGAAGAGTCCCTTTAACAGGGTCAGTCTAATCTGTGTCCTCATCGCAATGCTATCATCTGGACTGGCACTCATCCGTGTCCTCCTCCAGACTTCCCTCTAACCATTTCTTTGACTCAGTCATCCAGATGATCTCAGTTTGCTTTTCTTGAAAGATTACAGGGTCTGGAACTGTAAGCAAAGACACTGCCTTGAGACTCTTTCATGGGCTAGTTAAATGTCAGCAATACTTTCAGATCCGGAGATAGGAAGGGACAGTCCCTTCAATTACTGAACATCAAAACTCCTGTGTCTTTGCTCCTCTCTGTGGCTTAGCTGGTCGAGGTGGTTGATAACTGAATCATATAGACCAGGACTGCTCCCCTCACCCTCCCCGAGCTGACACAAAGAGGTGTTGTTGCCTCAGCAATAAAATTGGCAAATTCAGTCAAAATCCCAGTTCATGGTCACAGTCCAGCGGCCTCTCTCTATCTATAAAAAGGTTCGTGGACACAGGCTGACGCTCCGCAGTGATTCACTATGGAACCACACTCAAACACAAGTTACTGCATTGAGAGAGGAAGAGCAGGGAAGAATGAAAAATTCTGAATCACAAAGTGGGTTTGAACAGTGTGGAGCCAGACTTTTAAAGCCAAAGCAAAATGGAAGAACTGGGGAAAGGCATTTTAAACCAAATCTCTGTAAATGCAGGGAATGTTCAGAAAGACTTACATTAGATGTATTCTTGCAAAGAAGTATTCTGCATTGCTTCATAGTTCTCCAGGCTCTGAATGCAGTTGTATACTTACGTTTTATTTTCCTGTGAGATCTGCTGTAGAATGAAGCATGCGCACCCACTCCCTTGCCATGACTTTGATGTGTTTATGGAAGGCTGTGGGATTCCATTGTTGTATCCTGGTAACTTAGTGGGGGGTAAGCATGGTAGGTTTGGGTTGGCCTGTGACATTAATGTTGTTTCATGCATATTCTCTGCAAGTCTGAGAGTGTTGCCAGGCACCCCTTTTCTCAGATCAGAGCTCACGTCGCTGGATAGCTAACAGTTCAGAAGCATTAGAAACTTTCAGTGACATCAAAGAAAGGCTACTTTGCCACCAAAATGCAACTTGGCCCCGGGTCAGAGGGTAGCAGGTTCCAATCTCATATCAGAGGCTTGAGGAATAAATCTGGGCTGACATACCTCATGGACGACTGAAGAAGTGCTGCGCTGTTAAGTTAGGTTCCCTACAGTGTGGAAACAGGCCCTTCAGCCCAACAAGTCCACGCTGTAGAGGACTCAACCCAGATCCATCTCCCCTCATTTACCCCTGACTAATGCACCTAACGCTATGGGCAATTTAGGGTGGCCAATTCACCTGACCTACACAACCTTTGGATTATGGGAGGAAACTGGAGCACCCAGAGGAAGCCAACACAGATATGGGGAGAATGTGCCAGCTCCATACAGTCGCCTTAGCTGGGAATCAAACCCGGGTCCCTGGCGCTGTGAGGCAGTGCTAATCACTGAGCCACTGTGCCGCCATAATAATTGGTCAGCATATCACAGTAAACTTTACAATCATAGAGCCCCTACAGTGTAGATACAGGCATTCGGCCCAAGTCCACACCAACTCTCCGAAGAACATCCCATCCAAGACTTACCTTCCCCCATCCCAATAACCTTGCATTCCCAATGGATAATCCACCTAACCTACACATTCCTGGACACTATGGGGCAATTTAGCATGGCTAATCCAACTAACCTCCATATCTTTGGATTGTGGGAGGAAACTGGAGCACCCAAAGGAAACCCACACAGGCACTGGGAAAATGTGCAAACTCCAGTCACCCGAGGCTGGAAGTGAACCCAAGTCCCTGATGCTGCGAAGCAGCCGTGCTAACCACTGAGCCACCATGTTGTCCCTCTAGAGATGCAGGCTTTCGGATGATGTGGTAAACCCTGTTCTTCTGTCAAATGAACGTAATGAAATCTCTGACACTATATTGAAGTTGCACAGGTGAATTCTTCCTGAGGTTATTGTTTATTTCCTTCGTTTGGGAGTTTGCTGAATACAAATTGCCTGTGACATTACAGCAGTCCCTACACTTCAGAAGTGTCTCAATGACTGTAAAACCTCATGGGCCTTCCTGAAGTCATGAAAGGCTCTGTAAAAATGCAACTTTCTTTTTTCGTGAACCGATACTTATCATGAGTCCTATCCAGCGCTAACTTCTTACCCCTTATCATTTCACAATTATAGAACTGTATTGAAGGGCAAGAGACAAGTAGTCATTAAGGGGAACAAAATCTCAGAAAATATGGTTGTCTCAGGGAAGGTTGACACTGTGACTTTATAGGGGTGTATATACGTTTATGGCACAGGAGCAGACCATTTGGTTCAACTCAAGCTACCAATGTTCTGCATCTAAAAAAGTATCCGATATGGATTTTGTGTTGCAAGAAACAGGGCATATGGAGTTTGGACCCAAGGCAAATGTTTTTCAGCTGAACAGCCATATAATCATAGAGTTATACAACATGGAAACAGATCCTTTGGTCCAACTTGTCCTCACTTATCCCAACCTGACCTCATCCCATTTGCCAGTACTTGGCCCATATCCCTCGAAACCCTTCCTATTCATTTACCCATCCAGATGCCTTTTGAATGTTGTAATTGTACTCACCTCCACCACTTCCTCTGACTCAGTCCATACACTCACCACCCTCTTTGTGAAAACCTTGCCCCTAGGATCCCTTTAAAATCTTTCCCCTCTCACCTTAAATCTAGACCCTCTAGTTTAGGACTCCCCCACCCTGGGGAAAAGATCTTATCCAATCATTCTATCCATGTCCCTCATAGTTTTATAGACCCCTATAAAGTCACTCCTTAGCCTCTGATGCATCAGTGAAAAACAGCCCCATCCTATTCAGCCTCTCCCAATAGCTCAAACCCTCCAACCCTGGCAACATCCTCATAAATCTTTTTTGAACCCTTTCAATAGCTTACCTTTAGCTCCGAGTGTGTACATTGGCAGGAGAAGATTCCACTATTTGTGTATTTCTAGGGAAACACAGTTCAGTGTTGACTGAACTACTTTTACGAATTCTCCAAGTATGACAGTTTCAAGCTTCACTAATTTGACTCCACGTCCGATTCTTATCTGGAGCAAGTGGAAGATCACAGGGTGACTTGAATACTCTAAAGGTGCTATCTAAATGCAATTTGTTTTCCCTCCTACAAGTTTTCATTGAGAGGTTGGAGCGAAGCTCCAACAGCCAGTTTTGATTGAAAAGAGCCCAGGCTGTTGAGAATCAACAGACCTGATCATGGTCACTGTGCTTAGACATCCCTTAAAGAGACTGCAATCCTTGTGGTCACTTCTGACTTTAATTACTGACATTCACAGCCATTTCAATAATACACAGCAGCGAGGAACAGTAAGGGTCCTTCTTTAATGCTGTTGGTCACCGCTCAAATGGATCCCATGGAGCTATTAAACTGCAAAGGGTGTGGTGAAGATCAAAACAAAAAAAGGCCACCGCAGACCAGTTTTGTGCCTTATTTCTGTCGTAATTTTAGACCTTGCGAGTGATCCTACTTTGTTTGCAGCAAAGTAATAATCCCTGCGTGAAGCTGTGTTAATGATGGGGTTTTATTTGGAGGTTTTTAAAATTTTGCTTGAAGTTTATTTTTGAATCGGGCACTTTGAGTCCTTGAGGGCAGGGGACTCTACGTCCGAGCAGAAACGCCATCTACTGCTATTTACAACAAGCATAAAATGATCATTGTATAGCCATCGAAAATCAATTTCTGGTACTGAATCAGTGAAGACATTATATTTCTCTTTTAAAAATGAAAAATCAGGAGCAGAAACCAAGCTCTTCCGTGCCTGAATGTTCCTACCTTCTCTCAATCCTTCTACACGATGGACTCTCGCTTTATACTCTGAAGTGCCAGACTTGGCTCAGTGCAGCATGGAGGGAATATTCTACTGTGAGATATGCTGTCCTGCAGAAGAGGCATTACACTGTGCTGGTAAAAACAATGACTGCAGATGCTGGAAACCAGATTTTGGATTATTGGTGCTGGAAGAGCACAGCAGTTCAGGCAGCATCCAAGGAGCAGCGAAATCGACGTTTCGGGCAAAAGCCCTTCATCAGGAATAAAGGCAGTGAGCCTGAAGCGTGGAGAGATAAGCTAGAGGAGGGTAGGGGTGGGGAGAAAGTAGCATAGAGTACAATAGGTGAGTGGGGGAGGGGATGAAGGTGATAGGTCAGGGAAGAGAGAGTGGAGTGGATAGGTGGAAAAGGAGATAGGCAGGTAGGACAAGTCCAGACAAGTCATGGGGACAGTGCTGAGCTGGAAGTTTGGAACTAGGTTGGTAGGGTGGAAGGTGAGCACCAGGGGCGTTCTGTCCTTGTTACGGTTGGACGGGTGGGGTCTGAGGGCGGAGGTGTGGGATGTGGACGAGATGCGTTGGAGGGCATCTTTAACCACGTGGGAAGGGAAATTGCGGTCTCTAAAGAAGGAGGCCATCTGGTGTGTTCTGTGGTGGAACTGGTCCTCCTGGGAGCAGGTACGGCGGAGGCGGAGGAATTGGGAATACGGGATGGAATTTTTGCAAGAGGTAGGGTGGGAAGAGGTGTACACATCCCACATCCCGGACCTCCGCCCTCAGACCCCACCCGTCCAACCGTAACAAGGACAGAACGCCCCTGGTGCTCACCTTCCACCCTACCAACCTTCGCATAAACCAAATCATCGCCGACATTTCCACCACTTCCAAAAGGACCCCACCACCAGGGATATATTTCCCTCCCCACCCCTTTCCGCCTTCCGCAAAGACCGTTCCCCCCGTGACTTCGTGGTCAGGTCCACGCCCCCCTACAACCCACCCTCCCATCCTGGCACCTTCCCCTGCCACCGCAGGAACTGTAAAACCTGCACCCACACCTCCTCCCTCACCTCTATCCAAGGCCCTAAAGGTGCCTTCCACATCCATCAAAGTTTTACCTGCACATCCACTAATATCATTTATTGTATCCGTTGCTCCCGATGCGGTCTCCTCTTCATTGGGGAGACTGGGCAGTGCCTCCTAGCAGAGCGCTTTAGGAAACATCTCTGGGACACCCGCACCAATCAACCACACCACCCCGTGGTCCAACATTTCAACTCCCCCTCCCACTCTGCCAAGGACATGGAGGTCCGGGCCTCCTTCACCGCCGCTCCCTTACCACTGAACGCCTGGAGGAAGAACGCCACATCTTCTGCCTCGGAACACTTCAGCCCCAGGGCATCAATGTGGACTTCAACAGTTTCCTCATTTTCCCTTACCCCACCTCAGCCTAGTTCCAAAGTTCCAGCTCAGCACTGTCCCCATGACTTGTCTGGACTTGTCCAACCTGTCTATATCCTTTTCCACCTATCCACTTCACTCTCTCCTCCCTGACCTATCACCTTCATCCCCTCCCCCACTCACCCATTGTACTCTATGCTACTTTCTCCCCACCACCCCCCCACCCTCCTCTAGCTTATCCCTCCATGCTTCAGGCTCTCTGGCTTTGTTCCTGATGAAGAGCTTTTGTCCGAAACGTCGATTTCGCTGCTCCTTGGATGCTGCCTGAACTGCTGTGCCATTACACTGTGCACCTATCAGATGTATATATAAATCTTATTTCAACAAAGAACAGGGACGTTTTGTTTTTTGTCCTAGCCAATATTCATAGAATCATGGATTCCTTACAGTGTAGAAACAGGCTATTCGGCCCATCAAGTCCACACCGATCCTCCAAAGAGTAAACCCCCTACCCTACTACTCTACATTTACCCCTGACTAATGCACCTAACCTACCCCACCCTGAACACTATGGGCAATTTAGCACAGCCAATTCACCTAACTTGCACACCTTTGGATTGTGGGAGGAAACCAGAGCACCCAGAGGGAACACACACAGACCCGTGGAGAATGTTCAAACTCCACACAATTGCCCAAGGCTGGAATTGAACACAGGTCCCTGGCGCTGTGAGGCAGGAGTGCTAACCACTGAACCACCAAGCTTGATTCCTGAGATAATATTACTAAATGTGATATGGGACTTCTAAAATACGTAACTGCTTGGAAAAGTCTCTGGGTCATCCTAAACTCATCAAAGATGCAAATTCTTCTTTTTCTCCCATTCTCAGATGAGTGACATTTCTCCATTCCAGCTTTCACTTTCTCAGATATATGTTTAAAAATTTCACAGTTCCCTCCTTGATTTTACCACTGATTGCTGTTTTTGAGAACATTTAGGTTATCTCTTCAAAACTTAACTCCCACAAACTTCAATGAAATTTAAAATAGCTTTATGTGTGGGAAATCATGTCTCACAAACTTGACTGAGTTTGTTTGAAGGAGTAACAAAGAGGATTGATGAGGGCAGAGCAGTAGATGTGATCTTTATGGACTTCAGTAAGGCTTTCGACAAGGTTCCCCATGGGAGACTGGTTAGCAAGGTTGGATCTTATGGAATACAGAGAGAACTAGCCATTTGGATACAGAACTGGCTCAAAGATAGAAGACAGAGGGTGGTGGTGGAGGGTTGCTTTTCAGACTGGAGGCCTGTGACTAGTGGAGTGCCACAAGGATCGGTGCTGGGCCCTCTACTTTTCATCATTTATGTAAAAAATTTGGATGTGAGCATAAGAGATATAGTTAGTAAGTTTGCAGATGACCACAAAATTGGAGGTGTAGTGGACAGTGAAGAAGATTACCTCAGATTACAACAGGATCTGGACCAGATGGGCCAATGGGCTGAGGAGTGGCAGAGGGAGTTTAATTCAGATAAATGCGAGGTGCTGCATTTTGGGAAAGCAAATCTTGGCAGGACTTATACACTTAATGGTACGGTCCGAGGGAGTGTTGCTGAACAAAGAGATCTTGGAGTGGAGGTTCATAGCTCCTTGAAAGTGGAATCGCAGGTAGCTAGGATAGTGAAGAAGGTGTTTGGTCTGCTTTCCTTTACTGGTCAGAGTACTGAGTACAGGAGTTGGGAGGTCATGTTGCAGCTGTACAGGACATTGGTTAGGCCACTTTTGGAAAATTGTGTGCAATTCTGGTCTCCTTCCTATCGGAAGGATGTTGTGAATCTTGAAAGCGTTCAGAAAAGTTTTGCAAGGATTTTGTCAGGTTTGGAGGATTTGAGCTATAGGGAGAGGCTGAACAGGCTGGGGCTGTTTTCCCTGGAGCATCAGAGGCTGAAGGGTGACCTCATAGAGGTTTATAAATTCATGAGGGGCATGGATAGGATAAATAGACAAGGTCTTTTCCCTGGGATCGGTGAGTCCAGACTAGAGGGCATAGGTTTAGGGTGAGAGGGGAAAGATATAAAAGAGACCTAAGGGACAACTGTTTCACGCAGAGGGTAGTACGTGTATGGAATGAGCTGCCAGAGGAATTGGTGGAGGCTGGTACAATTGCAACATTTAAAAGGAATTTGGATAGGTATACGAATAGGAAGAGTTTGGAGGGATATGGGCCGGGTGCTGGCAGGTGGGACTAGGTTGGGTTGGGATATCTGGTCAGCATGGAGGGGTTGGACCGAAGGGTCTGTTTCCATGCTGTACATCTCTAATGACTCTATAAAAACTGTTTACCTTTGTTCCCTGCCCGCTCTCCGGTTTAACATTTTATAATATTGACTCCTGCGTTTTTGTTTGTCACTAATCTTGTGGTCTGTGGTAACGTTTCACCCCCTAATATCTGTTTGTAACACTTGCACTTTTCAAAGAATGAGCACAGAAGTCCACATCAGTCCTATAATTCCCACAAAATGGAATATTTACATTTCAGAACCCATGCACTGTCTATGTTTGGTATCTTTTCATGCACCAAAAATTGGATTTCTTCTAGGATTGCACTTTTCTCCCATGCCCTTTGATAAAGGGGATGGATGATACTATGAGGAAGATGCTGCTATCCACCCAATTGAGCATCATCTTTCCCTGCTATGTAAGAGAATGTTAGCAAGCTCTTTGACAGAAGCATGAGAGGGTGCACATCAAACCGAGAATGTAGCTACTGTTGTAGGAAATGTGGCAACCACCATACACACAGGATAATCCAGCAAGATAATGGCCAGATTCTCTTTTAGTGCTATTGGTTGAGGACTTAATATTTGCCAGCATAATTAGAAGAACTTCCCTGCTCTTCCTCAAAGCAGTGTCACAGATCATAAAAAATAAGGAAAAGGAGTAGGCTCTTCGGCCCCTCGAGTCTCATCGACTATTCAACTGGACCATGGCTGATCCGACACTCCTCATATCCCACTTGCCTGCCCTTTTCCCATAATCCTTGATTCCCCGACTGATCAAGAATATAACTGTCTCAGCCTCTAGTACACACAAGGACAATGCCCCCACAACTATCTGTGGCAAGGAGTTCCAAAGACTTCCAACCCTCCAAGAGTAGAAATTCCTCCTCACATCTGTCTTACATTGGTGCCCCTTTATTCTGAGACTATACCCTCTGGTCCTACACTCTCCCATGAAGAGAAACATCCTCTCAGCATTTACCCGGTCAAGCCCCTTAAGAATTCAGATGCTCCTTTTGGATTTTTTATGTCTATCTGAAAAGGCACAGAGTTCCTCAATCTTGGAACTGAAAACTGCATCCCTGACAGTGAAGCATTCCCTTGATACGGCACTGTAGTGTCACTCTGGATTTTGAAGGCTGATCTGTCCACAGTGCGACCTAAACCTTCTGCCTCACAGAGTGCTGTTACACTCTGGGACACAGCACAGGGATAGAAACAGGAATTCCTGTGAATACCGTGCAGGTGAGGCAGCACATGCAGAGAGAGAAAAACAGTGGTTCACATTTCAGGTTGAAGAGGCATTTCTGGTAAAAAGGCATGAACTTGAAATGTTCACTCTGACGACTATCAGTGTGGAGTTTACACGTGCTCCCTGTGTATGTGTGGGTTTCTTCCAGGTGCTCTGGTCTCCTCCTACAGTCCAAAGATGTGCAGGTTAGGTGGATTGGCTGTACTAAATTGTGGGCAAAAGTGAGGACTGCAGATGCTGGAAACCAGAGTTTAAATCAGATTGGTGCTGGAAAAACACAGGTCAGGCAGCATCCGAGGAGCAGGAAAATCCTGCTCCTCGGATGCTGCCTGACCTGCTGTGCTTTTACAGCACCACTCTGATCTGTACTAAATTGTCCATAGTGTCCAAGCATGTGCAGGCTTGGTGGGTTAGCCATGGGATATGCAGAGTTTCAGGGATTGGGTAGAGAGGTGGGTCTGGGTGGGATGCTCTTTGGAGGATCCGTGTGGACTTGATCAGCCAAATGGGTTGCTTCCACACTCTGTAGGGATTCCATTATTGTTTTTCTATCCACACAAATCCTCACAGACATACCAAGTATCTCTTTTGGCTTTTATTTTGAATTTCTGCAGCATATTACTGTTTTATGTATGGAGTCACAGGGTTGACTGCCAGAGGTCCTCATAGAATAGAGTTGTAGAACATTACAGCACAGTAGAGGCCCTTCGGCCCTCAAGTTTGCACCAACTTGTGAAACCAATCCGAAGCCTTTCTTTCCTACACTATTCTATTTTCGTCCATATGTTTATCCAATGACCATTTAAATGCCCTTAAAGTTGGCAAGTCCAAAACAAGACTTCCAGGTGCTGGAAATCTTGTATTGGTAAAATGACGGGCTTCTTCTCCACACTCCAGAAATTGACCCTAAAATATGCTACTTTGCCCATGAAGAAACACCATGATTAGGAGAGACTTGGGAGAGTTTTGAGATGAAGGAGTAGAATTTTAAAGTGGAGGTTTTGCCTGACTTGGAGGTGACTCACCCAGACTTGAATGTAGTATGAATGGGACTTGATGTATGTTGAGATATCTTTAAGATGTCCTCCAGTACTGCAATTTCCTGTGCCTTCTGGATGCTTTAATTAGTGCAGGAAGGTATTTGGAGCAGGATAGTGACATTAGCCACAGCACTCTTCCAGTGCACTGCTGCTCATTGAACTCACTTCTTGGGATCTGTGTACATTCAATCATTTGTGTTCTCAAAGCAATTCCTAAACATCTGTGTTTTTTTTCTCAATCACAGTTTTGTATAGATGAGATCAGACCAAGCATTTGTTGATTATTTCATTCCTGTAATTTGCCACACACACCCTATAGATTCTTTACAGTGTGGAAGCAGGCCATTCGGCCCATCGAGTTCACACCAACCCTCCAAAAAGCCTCCTACCCCCTACCCTATCCCTGTAACCCTGCATTTCCCATGGTTAATCCGCCTGTCCTGCACATCCCTGAACACTATGGGCAATTTAGTATGGCCAGTCCACCTAACCCGCACATCTTTGGACTGGCGAAGGAAACTGGAGCACCGGGAGGAAACCCACACAGACACGGGGTAAATGTGCAGACTCCACACAGAGAGTCGTCTGAAGCTGGAATTGAACCTGGGTCCCTGGCGCTGTAAGGCAGCAGTGATGACCACTGAGCCACCATGCCAACCTTGTGTTCAGATCTCTCCAAGGCTGTCGCTTCCGTATCCCTGTTATCTCATGCAGGCCGATAGTGCTCAGAGAGCTCTTTCAATTCAAGCCTTTTACACACCTCCAGTTCAGTTGCTCCTCCTTTAGCTTGCATGTCTTTAGTTATTATTCACTTATGGGGGATATGACTGTCACTGACTGGGCCAGCATTTACTGCCCATCTACATCAAACCAAGTAAAGGTTATAGACAGCTCCCTTCTTGAACTGCTGCAGCCCTTGGGGTTTCAAGACACCCCGCTGCTGCAAAGAAATGAGTTAACCTTCAATTGAATTGAATCCACTTCAGTATCCCTCTCTCTTCCTTTAACATGTTCTTAAAACCAACATGTCTTACTAAGTCACAAACAAAAAGAAAAATTGCTGGAAACGTTCAGCAGGTCTGACAGCATCTGTGAAGAGAAATCAGAGTTAACGTTTCGGGTCGGATGACCCTTCCTCAGAACTGATGGGAGCTAGCAAAATGTTGGTTGCTTTTTATGCAGAAGATAGGGTGGAGGGTGGGAGTAATAGTAAACGATAGTTCGGGATAGACCCCAGAGAAACAGAAGAACGGTTGGACAGATAAAGGAGTTGATCATGATCTGGCTGCAAGGGTGAATAGCTGTTAAAATGAGGACTGTTAACAATCGGTGATGTGTAATAGCAGAACATTTGATACACTGGCCAGGTGTATATGGGTCAGGGTAAGGACATGGGAGAGTTCAAGCCCTAAAATTGTTAGACTTGATATTGAGTCTGGAGGGTTGCAGGGTCCCCAAGTGAAAAATGAGATGCTGTTCTTCCAGCTTACACTGAGCTTCACTGGAACGTTGCAGCAAACCTGAGACAGAGATATTGGCCAGGGAACAGGGTGTTGTGTTTCGTGTTCTTCTCTCTCTTTGGGCTCTATCTCCACCTATGCTTTACTCCTTACCTCTGTCTTCCACATAAAAAAAAATTTTCTTAGTTATCATAAGTTCTGAGGAAGCGTCACTGGACCCGAACCATTAACTCTGCTTTCTCTCCATAGATGCTGCCATACCTGCTGAGTTTTTTCAGCAATTTCTATTTTTGTTTCTGATTTCCAGCATCTGCAGTTCTTTCAGTTTTTATCTTTGACCAAGATTTTGTCACTTGTGCTCATATCTCCCTGTGGATTATTGTCAGATTTGTTGGATAACACTTTGGGTGTTATGTTATTAGTGTTATCGGAATACTGGTTGTTGATGTTATCTGACTATTATTCCCTCTGTCCGCTTTCAAATTGTAAACACAGCAGGATCCAAAATGCTGCCAAGTGATTAGAGTTCTACAATCACAAAGAGCTTGCTCTTTGGCCTGAAGTCTTTGCTTTTTTCCGGGCAATCTGTGAGTCCTGTATACTCCAGCACTCTGGAGATTACAAATTGCAGAAAGACTCTGTTGTTCATTTAAGGAGTAAAGCATATTCTCTGAATACTTCGCTTAACTACAGATAAGCGTATTGTTAGGTTCATGGATTGTTTTCTCATAGTAAACATATAGGGAAACCCTTTGTGATTGGTTTCAGCGAGAATTCCAAAAACCACCCAAATTATCATAGAAGTCTTGAGCTGTTATAGAATCTTCGGGCACAGAAGGAGTTCATTTGATCTGTTGTGATTATATCTTTGAAGTGGCAGTCCATTTACTCCACATTCATACACTTTTCTAACCCTCCCGATGTTCCTTTTGAAAGACGTTATTGGTTTTGCTTTGATTGTTTTGCAGCTGACGTATTCCAGAATATCACAACTTATTCTGTCAAGATTTCTCTGCCTCATCTCCTCTCTGGTTTTACTCCAATCACTTTAAACGGGACGTAGTTTGTGAGCGACAGGGCAGGTGAGAGGCAGTGCAGAAGTTGACAAGTTTGGGATTAGTTGGTTTCTCTTCATCATGAACATTGTGTATGCTGCTGCACCAGGTGCCTGATGGCTCTTCTAGAGGTTTCCGTTGTGGATCGGACCCATTCCATTCCCATCAGAGCCTGTGGTGTATATTAAACAGCACGGTTATGGGGGGTGCTGAATTGCCATTAGTTGCATGCTGCTTAGTGATTTGTACAACTGCCTGCAAATAGAGTTAAACAGCATGGAATCAGACCCTCGTCCACATCGTCCAGACATCCCAGTCTGACCTAGTCCCATTTGCCAGCATTTGGCCCACATCCCACTAAACCTTTCCTATTCTTGTCCCCATCCAGATGCCATTTAAATGTTGTAATTTCACCAGCCTCCATGACTTCCTCTAGCATGCTCGTTCCACACACGCACCACCTTCTGCATTAAAAAGTTACCCCTCAGGTCATTTTTAAATCTTTCCCCTCTCACCTTAAATCTATGCTGACTGGGTTTGGATTCACCTACCCTGGGAAAAAGAACTTGGCTATTCACCCTATCTAGGCTCCATATGACTTTATACATCTATAAAGGGCGGCACGGTGGCACAGTGGTTAGCACTGCTGCCTCACAGTGCCAGAGACCCGGGTTCAATTCCCGGGCGACTCTCTGTGTGGAGTTTGCACATTCTCCCCGTGTCTGCGTGGGTTTCCTCCGGGTGCTCCGGTTTCCTCCCACAGTCCAAAGATGTGCCGGTCAGGTGAATTGGCCATGCTAAATTGCCCGTAGTGTTAGGTAAGGGGTAGATATAGGGGTGTGGGTGGGTTGCGCTTCAGCGGGGCGGTGTGGACTTCTTGGGCCGAAGGGCCTGTTTCCACACTGTAAGTAATCTAATCTTATCTAAAATGACTGCTGTGATCGTTGCTGAGCCCATGCTAGATAGTTTTATTGGTGTGCTTTGTGGCATAATTGGTTCATGGAATTGGAGGGGTGAAGGGAATCAAGTGACTATAGGAGACAAGAGCAGCAGTTCATAATAGCAATGCAGCTGAAGGGACTGAATTCAAGGCTGACCATTCAACCATCCTTCCTATTTCTCTTTGATGTGTGCTTCTCTGATCTATCTCAACATTCAATCAAATTCTTCAATAAAAGCAAAATATGCAGATGTTGGAAATCTGAAAGAAATGCAGAGAACGCTGGAGGAAATCTGTTTCTCTCTCCACAGATGCTGCCAACCCTGCTGTATTTCTCTAGCATTCTGTGTGTTTGATTCTTAATCAAGTTCTGTTACCTCTCATCCTCCTTACAATCTCTTTGGGAATAGGTAACTCTACCACTTGGGCCAAATACTCACTCCTAGCTGATATCAAGAAGCAAAAATTCACACAGCACCAGGTTATAGTCCAACAGGCTTAATTGGAAGCACACTAGCTTTCGGAGCGACGCTCCTTCATCAGGTGGTCAGAGCAGCGCTCCAAAAGCTAGTGTGCTTCCAATTAAACCTGTTGGACTATAACCTGGTGTTATGTGATTTTTAACATTGTACACCCCAGTCCAACACTGGATCTCTAAATCATGAAGCAAACATCATCCCACCCCTATCACATTCTTACATTTATCAATTATAGATTTCACTATGTAAAAAATAAATTGATAAAAGCCCATTCAATACACTTAAGTCCTTTCATCTACTTAATTGCTTACAAGAACAAAGATTTGTCTTCAAAACCCTACGTTAAAGACAGCTAATCTCTGAATAAATTCTCAGATGTCAATCGACCTATAAAGTAAAATACCTCACCTCCCCCCCCCCCCACTGTGATAATGATATGCTGTAGAAGTGTTCAAGCAGTAATAATACTATAATGATAGTCCTCAGGCTTATGTCAACAAACAGGCATTGAAATTGTAAGCTGCAATATTTAAAAGACAGTGATTCTATAACTTGACAGTTTCACAGTTCCGTAGATTTGATCCATCTTTTATGCATATTCATGTCTGCAGTTAAAAGTCGTAAACTGCACAATGTGCAGAACAAGCTTCACTGCAGTGAATTTTTTTAAAAATTCAGCACTAAGTTCAACTTGCCATACTGGGTTTGAGTTTCCCCATTATGAGAATTACAACATGCCCCCCGCCCCCCCCCCTCCCCCCAGAGAAAACGATATCTCTGCGACATGAGGGTGAGAATTCCCGATCTCTGGTTTGAGTTCCATTTTGGCCAAGACATGATGTCACTATGATGCCAATTTCGACCATTGACATCTTAATTTCTCTGGAAGTTCATTCAAACCCTGCCAGTATATCTTGTTTTGGTGATAATATCAGAAAATAATAGAAGACATGTTGTTGACAGTATCTGCATTAGGGGAATGTTTCAGGGTGATGAGTTTTTAAAATTAATTTGTTGGCTGTGGGCATTGCTGGTTTGGCCCGCATTATTGCCAAGCCCTAGTTGTCCCTTGAGAAGTTGGCAGTGAGTTGCCTTCTTGAACCGCTGCAGTCCACATACTGTGGGTTGACCCACAATGCCCTTAGGGAGAGAATTCCAGGGTTGTCAATTCTGGGTAGGGAAGCAGTTATAGTTTGATGTCAAGCGAAGCAGTCAGTTGTGGTGCAAGGTGAACAGTTGTGATCCTATCAGGAATGAATGTCTCAGGGTAGATATTCGGTATATGAGCTATGGTCATTATTTCGACAGTTCCTCATTTCCACTTGTGAAATGAGTGACCATATCTTCCCTAAACCTTTCTCTGTCGGTTGACGATGTTTCAGATATTCTGTGCCTGGGGCATGACTCTGATCCATCATCAGGTTTGCGGTAGATGACATTTGCAGTCAACAAGGAGGTATACCTCTCTCCTGCCCTCAGTCAGGAACTGGGGCTGTCATCACTTTGTAGGGTGTAGTTTGTGTTCTGGTAGGGACCGCAGAATTCAGGCAAGTGTGTGAGGTTTTTTTGGGAGGTTCTACTTTAAATGGGAGTGCATCATCAGCTGTCAGCCAGAGGGTGTTCTTTAAGGAATCAAAGAATCCCTGCTACCTGGAAGCAGGCCATTCGGCTCATCGAGTCTGCGCCAACCCTCCAAATTGCGTTCTACACAAACCCACTCCCCCACCCTATCCTCCTGCATTTCCCATGGCTCATCCACCTAACCTGCACATCCCGAGATACTCGGGGCAATTTAGCGTTGCCAATCCACCTAATCTGCACATTTTTGGATTATTTGGGCGTCTTTGGAGGATATACTAACTGTGACATCAGGCAATTCACTGTATGCTAGCACAGGAAGCCAACAGTCAATCTCTGTAGGTCACAAAATCCCAGAAATAACCCTTATGGTTTCTGGGAGGTGCTGTATTTGTCTGGTGGCTCCTGTGCTGGGTTAGACAGCAGCACTCTGCTGTTGGGGAGAGCAGAGTTGGGGAAATAATATGTTTTGTTTCGTGCCCAACCGCCACAAGAGTCACTCTCAGCTTGACATGGGTCCAGTGGGTCAGGACGTTTTGCCTTCAGGTCAGTCTGTGGTCAAGAATGACATCAAGTTATTTTTACATTGGATTGTGTGAGGGTGGTTGGCCATACAACTGGACAAGGAATCCTTCGCTGGTCTTCAAGTTATTCAGGTGGAAGTAACAGTCTTGGCAGCATTTGGTTGAAGCCTCCATTCACTGAAGTAGGCCTCCAGAGAAGAAAGATCTTCAATGAGATTTTCTCAATATCTTGGAGTTCTTTCGACTGGTAACCAGAGTCAGTTCATCAGCTTGTATAGCTATCCATAACATTGTAGGAGAGAGGTTATTGATATGTACGTTGAAAAGAGCCAAAGAGAGGACTGATTTCTGCCCAAATCCATTGTTGGTTTTGTGCGCAGCTGATTTGACCTCCAGGGTGCACAGCGATCTGTCGGTTGCTGATCGTGGAGTTGATGAACTGTGCAGGTTTCACTTGACTGATGATTGTGAAGAGTTTTACCAGCATATTGGTTCACCATACAGTCTTGTAGATACCGATTAAAAAGGCAGCACGCCTTAAATCAGTGCTTCCCGAATCTTTTCCCAAATGTGACCCTGCTTTTGGGAAATTGCCTTGACCCCAGAGGTATGACAACTGGAAAGTGGCATATGCGGGACATGGTGAAGGAGGTTTGTAGGGAGGTGCTGAGAGGCTTGTGGCAGTGGAGTAGGTTGGGTGGAGAGGAGGTGAGACCCCACTGACAGTGGAGTAGGTGGGTGGAGAGGGGGTGAGAGCCCTGTGGCAGTGGAGTAGGTGGGTGGAGAGGGGGGGAGGGACCTGTGGCAGTGGAGTAGGTGGGTGGAGAGGGGGTGAGAGCCCTGTGGCAATGGAGTAGGGTGGGTGGAGAGGGGGTGAGAGCCCACTGACAGTGGAGTAGGGTGGGTGGAGAGGGGGGGAGGGACCTGTGGCAGTGGAGTTGGGTGGGTGGAGAGGGGGTGAGAGCCCACTGACAGTGGAGTAGGGTGGGTGGAGAGGGGGGGAGGGACCTGTGGCAGTGGAGTAGGTGGGTGGAGAGGGGGTGAGAGCCCTGTGGCCGTGGAGTAGGTGGGTGGAGAGGGGGGGAGGGACCTGTGGCAGTGGAGTAGGTGGGTGGAGAGGGGGGGAGGGACCTGTGGCAGTGGAATAGGGTGGGTGGAGAGAGGATGAGGGATTTGTGAGAGTGGGAGTGTGATGGAATTTGGTGTGGGAATGTTTAATTCACAGAGATTTTTCATAAATACCTACCTTTCCATGAGTCTTTGCAAGACAGTGATCAGTCCTGAGGGAGACCGCGAGGGTTTAAAGGGGCCTTGCAGCTGTAAGCACTCAGTGGAGATCCATGGTGTCTGGGAGCTCATAACTCCAAAACCTTGAATGAGGGTATGACCCAGTAAAAGTCTATTTTTCTCTCAAATGATGCTGCTCAACCTACTGAATATCTTCAACATATTTTAACTTTCCAGATTGGATTTCCAGCATTATTTTAGATTAGATTAGGTTCACTACAGTGTGGAAACAAGCCCTTCGGCCCAACCAGTCCACACCGACCCTCCGAAGAGTAACCCACCCAGACCTATTTCCCTCTGAATGCTGCACCTAATACTACGGGCAATTTAGCATGGCCAATTCACCTGACCTGCACATCTTTGGACTGTGGGAGGAAACTGGAGCACTCGGAGGAAACCCACGCAGACACAGGGAGAATGTGCAAACTCCACGCCCAATCGAATCTGGGACCCTGGTGCTGTGAGGCAGCAGTGCTAACCACTGAGCCTAGTCATTTATCTCTTCATTTATTTCTCCACTTCATTGCAAACATGATTTTTTACTTTTTCATTCTCAGGATTCTGGTATTGCTGGCCATGACAGCATTTAATGCCCATGCTAATTTCTCAGAGGGCAGTTAAGAGTTAACCACATTGCTATAGGTCTGGAGTCCCATGTAGACCAGACCAGGTAAAGGCAACAGATTTCCTTCCTCGAAGGGCCTTAGTGGCCCAGATGGGTTTTTACAATAATCAACAGT
This sequence comes from Chiloscyllium punctatum, assembly GCF_047496795.1. Lineage (NCBI taxonomy): Eukaryota > Metazoa > Chordata > Chondrichthyes > Orectolobiformes > Hemiscylliidae > Chiloscyllium > Chiloscyllium punctatum. The sequence goes on along the minus strand of NC_092748.1, from coordinate 113,056,324 downwards.
GGCTACATGGTCACCATTAATCCAGCTCTTTATTTCAGATTTGTTTGAATTCAAATTTCACAATCCGCTATGATGGGATTCGATCCGACATCCCATAACATTGGCCTGTGGGGCTTTTGCCCGAAACGTCGATTTTCCTGCTCCTCGGATGCTGCCTGACCTGCTGTGCTTTTCCAGCACCACTCTAATCTAGAATCTGGTTTTCCAGCATCTGCAGTCCTTGTTTTTACCTCGTTCTGGATTACCAGTCCAGTGGCATTAGCATTATGCTTCTGCCTCCCTAAATGGAGCTACTACATCTTTGCCCTTCACGTAGCTGCCTTAGAAGAAGATGCTTGCTGGTCATAGAGTCACAGAGATGTACAGTGTGGAAACAGACCCTTCAGTCCAACTTGTCCATGCTGATCAGATATCCTAAATAAATCTAGTCCCATTTGCCAGTATTTGGCCAACATCACTGTAAAGCCTTCCGATCCATGTACACATCTAGACGCCTTTTAAATGCTGTAATTGTACCAGCCTCCACCACTTCCTCTGCCAGCTCATTCCATACACGCGTGACTCTCTGTGTGAAAAAGTTGTCCCCTCTCACCTTAAACTATGCCTTCTAATTTTGGACTCTTCTACCCTGACAAAAAGACCTTGGCAATTCATGCTATCTATGTCCCATGGTTTTATAAACTATTCTAAGGTCCCCCCCTCAGCCTCCAATACTCCAGGTAAAATACCCTCAGCTTATTCAGCCTCTCCCTTTAGCTGAAACCCTCCAAACCCAGCAACGTCTTTGTAAATATTTTCTGAACCTTTCCTATGAGCAGGGAGACCAGAATTGAACACAGTGTTCCAAAAATGGCCTAACCAATGTCCTGTACATCCGCCGCATGACCTCCCAACTCCTGTACTCAATGCAATGGTTGATAACTGACAATTCTTAACCCTATCCGAAGCCAGTATCCACTCAGAAATTCAAATGTGTGTGTCACAAACATGAAGAAGCTTGCTTAACATTTTAGAATGATGTGAATAAGAGACAGAAATAATTAAAATTGAAGAGAATGTCTGAGATGAGAGGAAGGTAACGATTAAAAGAGAACCGATGCAGTGTGTCAGATAAGTAAGAAAACAGGTTAAGAGCTGTAAAAGATAGGCTTTGAGGAAATAATTTTCAAAATACATCAAAATGCAGTAAAATATTTTACAAGCGTACCAGCAAGAAGGAGGATTGTTAGATGTGAGGAGAATCTCCTCAAATTGTCAATTATAAATCGAAGTTCAAAAAACGATGCAAGTATTTAATAAGTACTTTGTACTGGTCTTTACTAAAGACAGAGAGACAAATTTAAAGTGATTCTGAGTGTGATTAATGGAGCAATGTTGGATGAAAGAAATGTTTTAATTAGTACGTTTAGACAGAGAGTCAAGGCCCAAAGGGATACTTCCTAGGATCCTGAAGGAGGAAATCACTGTGGCCATGGAAATTATATTTCACGATTCTATAGAGTGTGAATGTGTACTGGAAGATTGGAGAGTGACCAATGTACTACCCATTATTAAGAAAGGAGACAGAGTTAATCCAGGTAATTACAGGCTAGTTAGTTTAACATCCGTAGTAGGGAAAATTTTAGAGTCTTTAATTAAAGATGAAATTGCCACATATCTAGTAAAGAGAAAATAGTTAGAAGTAGCCAGCATGGATTTTAAAAAAAGGCTTGACAAAGGGTGTAGAATTATTTGAGACGGTAGCAGACATGGAGAGAAATGCTGTAGGTGCATTGATGTGAGCTTGAGGGATGTTTTTAGTAGTTAACTCGTAGGGGTCAGAAAGGAATTAGGAAAAAGATAGCAACCAGGATTGAAAATTGGCTGGAAGTGAGAACAGAGAATATTGTTGAATGGACATTTACAAAGTGGTTAAGAGTGGATAAAGCTGTCCCACAGGGTTCAGTTTTGGGGCTACCTCTGGTTGCCATATGCAGTAAAAATTTACATAAAGGCATACAGCATGGAAACAAACCCTTTGGTCTAACTAGTCCATGCCGACCATAATCCCGGGCTATTTAGGTCCCACCTCCCTGCGCTTGACCCATATCCCTCCAAACTTTTCCTATTCATATGCTTAGCCAAACGTCTTTTAAACATTGTAACTGTATCTGCATCCACCACTTCTTCTTGCAATTCATTCCACACACTAACCACACTCTATGTAAAAACTGCTGCCCCTTATGTCCTTTTAAATCTTTCTCCTCTCAACTTAAAAATTTGCCCTCTACTTTTGAACTGCCACACTCTTGGGAAAGGACTTTTGATATTCACCTTACCTATGCCCCTCATGATTTTATAAACCTCAGCCTCTTAGGCTCCAGTTAAAAACAAAATCCCAGCCTATCCATAGCCTATTTTTATACTCAAACTCTTCAGTCCCGGCAACATCCTGATAAATCTTTTCTGAAGCCTCTCCAATTTAATAATATTCTACCTGTAACAGGGCAACCCAACCTGTACACAGTATCCCAGAAGAGGCCTCACCAACATCCTGTACAACCTCAACATGACGTCCCAACTCCTATACTCAAAGGTCTGAGAAGTGAAGGCAAGGGTGCTAAATGCCATTTTAATCACCCTGTCCACCTGTGATGCTAAGTAAGATAGGAGATGCAGTTAGTGCTGTAGAAAACCATAGGAGCTGCACGATGATGTAGGGAAATAGACTGTGCAGTTGCAGGTGAATCAGTAGGTGTACGATGATGCAGTTTGGTTTCAGAGAAGTAACCATATCACCTGAGTGTAAGTAGACTTTATGCTATGCGAGAGCAGCGGGATTTGGGAACACTGAGGTGGTGAAAAGAACCCAATGACACATTTGTGAAGAGCAGGGAGGGCACCCCTCAATGAACTGGGGCAAAATTTGTCTCTCGTTTTATGGCACTTCTGAAAGAAAAATGATCTAATCTGTATCACTTTAATGTTTGGTGAGAGCTTGCTGTGCACAGATTTCCTGCAGTACAATGATGATTGTACAGTAAGGTGCTGTTAGGTACACTGAAGCTCTGAAAGATGCTGCAGAAATGACTGTCCTTTATTTAAACCCATCCTTGGCATCAGCAGTCAATAACTGAGTCATGTTGTTTTCATTGATGTGCTGATTGACCAAAGGGAACTCTTCTGAATTGTGAGCTTCTGCCTTTTATCTAAGTTTATTGATTTGTTTTAATATAAAACCCCTAATATGATACCTTCAGTAATCCATACAGTTATGTGAGATGGAGGAGAGGTAGGTGAAATCCTTAGCTCTAACCTGCAATCAACTGCCCTTTGGCACAACATACTGCCATAGTGCCAGGGTACAGTATGGTCTGTACTGAACAGTAAGCATTAATTTGAGACAGCCCTCGTATGCTTCTTTCCAACAGTACCTCAATGATCTGAGATATTAGCCATGGCACATTTAGTTACCTGATTTTATCACATTTGGCTGTCAGATGAGAGTTGGAGCATGTATTACACTCTGTACAGTTGAGGTGGCTTTAAGTTTAATTTTATACCCATTGGACCCCTCTCTCATTGTGATGGGAGGGAGGTGTGAGTAGAGACTGTGAGGTTAGTGGAGCAGTGACAGAAATGCTTTTGGAAAACAGCTGACTTGTGTCGTGTTGCATAAGCACTGTGCAATCTGTGAAGCTTTCTATACTCTACAAAGCCCGAAGACTGACTTCCACACACTCTGAGGTTCGGGGGAGGGAGAAAAAGGTGTTTCCCAACCTGCTGAAGCCAGGCCACTGGAAAACCCATCGAGCTGCAAGTATAACAGCTTCTGAATAAGAACCTTCCTGAAGCATCCTGCCTCAGGATCATTATGCAGTGAAAGTGTAAGTCCCTGCCAAGGCCCTCACCTAGCCTCAGTCCCTTCTTGATGAATCAACAAATCATTCTTTTGGACCCACCCAAAAATAAGACGTAGATGACCTTTAATTTCATACTTGAATATTCACTTTATGTATGCCGGACAGATTACTTGATATTTCCCACTGGCACAGGTATCAGTCAAACAGACGTGTCTTTGTACCTTAAGCAGCAGCAGGATAACAATCTAGCAAAGTACGAGTCTGAATGAGCAGCCCATGTGCTGGTTTTCACCTTGTATTGCTAACAACCTCGGTTTTCTTTTCGATGATTGGATGCTCCTGCACTTACGTAACTGTATGAGAATACTGGTGCATCCTCCTCCTATTCCCCCATCATCCCCATATCATTCTGCAACTGTTATACAGGACGTTGATGAGATTGCATCTTAAATACTATGTGCAGTTTGGGTCACCTTACTTGAGGGAGGATGTAAATGCATTGGAGGAGGTTTACCAGACTGATTAAAGCAAGAAAACCTGATAAGAACTGCAGATGCTGGAAATCAGAAACAAAACCAGAAGTTACCTCACTGGGGCCTCTTTGCATTGAGGGATGGAGAGTGGCTGGCGTCTCAGTGGCACAGTCGATTAGCATGTTCGTATGTTAACTGCAAGGTTGGTGGTTTGTGCCCACTCAGGGATGCTCGTGTGGGTTCATTTGGGGTAATCCAAGATGGAGGACGGGAAAAATTTCTGGCTGTAAAGCTGCTCCTTTGTTGAGGTATCTTAGGTGTGGGAGGTGATTTCCTCTATTCCAGGAGCAGCAGTAACTGTTTTATATGCTGTTGCATTGTTTTGGAACTTTGGAAAAAAAAGTCAAAACAACAGCAGTTTTAAGAGGGAGAGGAACGGACAAAGGAAGCACATGGCGAGGTCAGTGCAGGAGAGAGAGAGAGAACCTGCACTGTTACTGCCTTTGCTGTTTGAATTCACATGTTGATGAGGGGCATGGATAAGATAAATAGACAAAGTCTTTTCCCTTGGGTGGGGGAGTCCAGAACTAGAGGGCATAGGTTTAGGGTGAGAGGGGAAAGATATAAAGGGGATCTAAGGGGCAACTTTTTCACGCAGAAGGTGGTACGTGTATGGAATGAGCTGCCAGAGGAAGTGGTTGAGGCTGGTACAATTGTAACATTTAATAGGCATCTGGATGGGTATATGAATAGGAAGGGTTTGAAGGGATATGGGCCAGGTGCTGGCAGGTGGGACTAGATTGGGTTGGGATATCTGGTCGGCATGAACGAGTTGGACCGAAGGGTCTGTTTCCATGCTGTACATCTCTATGACTCTATTGTTGGAAAAACTCAGCAGGTCTAGCAGCGTCTGTGGAGAGAAATCAGAGTTAATGTTTCAGGTTCAGTGGTCCTTCTTCAGATTGTTCAGAAAATGCTGATAAAGAATCACTGGACTCGGAACGTTAATGTGGATTTCTGTCTGCAGATGCTGCCAGACCTGCTGAGCTTTTCCAGCAATTTCTATTTTTGTTACTAAACTGATTTCTGGTTTATAGTTAGCAAGTTTTAAATTGGGGATTGCATTTTTAGGACAGGGATGATGAGAATTTTTTTTCTGAGGTTTGTGTGACTTTGGAACTCTCTGCTTTAGAAGGCAGTGGAGGCAGCGGTTTTGATTCTGTGGAAGGGTCACTGGACTCGAAATGTTAACTCTGCTTTCTGTCCACAGATGCTGCCAAACTGCTTTGTTTCAGATCTCCAGCATCCACAATTTTTTGTTTTATTTAGATTCTTGATAGGCAAGTGAATCAAAGATGATCAGGTTTGATGGAAATGTGAAATTTGAAACATAGATGATTCCTGAAGAAGGGCTTATGCCCGAAACATCGATTCTCCTGCTCCTCGGATGCTGCCTGACCTGCTGTGTTTTTCCAGCATCACACTTTTCAACAACATAGCTGGATTCGCCATGATTTCATTGAATGGCAGAACAAGCTAATTTTAAAATCGTACCTTTAGTTCTCGACTGATCCGCAAGAGGAAACATCCTTTCCACTTGCACCTTGTCAAGACTGTTCAGGATCCTACACACTTAGATCCAATCATCCATCAAACTTTTAAGTTCCAAGACCAGCATATCCTCATAAAATAACCTGCTAAGGAGAAATGTCTTCTCCCAGAGAATGGGGAGCCTGCAGAATTCTCTGCCACAAAAAATGGTTGAGACCAAAACATTGAATGTTTTCACAAAGGAATTAGGTATGGTTCTTAGAGCTAAAGGGAACCAAAGGACAAAGGGATGTTGGCAAAAGTAGGAACAGGGCATTCAGTTGAATAATCAGCCATAATTGTATTGACTATTGATACAGGCTCAAAGGTCCATATGCTCTACTCCTCCTCCAGTTTTCCATGTTTCTGTGCAAGGACCAGATGGCCTACTTCTGGTCCTATGTTATATGTTCAGATGTTTCCCCCAGAATTATAGGTGCTTCCCTCAGGATCACACATAAATATGTCTCATTCACCTGTTAATTTCCAGATGCATACTGCCAAAAAGCTTTCACCAGATAATTGGAAGTTAGTGAGCACACCCATAACCATTGCTTGTATGCAGTTTAGTGGTTTTCAACATTGGTGTGGCATGAGAACTGCCTGAGCATGCTGTAAAGTTTTGTACACAGCTAACTGAAAGTCACCGTAAAACAAGCATCGTTTCATAAGACCATAAGAAATAGGAACAAGAATGGCGTGTATGCCCCTCGAGCGTGCTCCACTATTCAGCAAGATCGTGACTGATCCAGTATTCCTCACACCCACTTCTCTCTGTTTTCCCCATAACTCTTGATTCCCCAACTAGTCAAGAAGGTAGAGAGTTTTGAGAAGATTTGTAGCTCAGCTTGAGGTTCTGGATGTAGGTTTGCTCGTTGAGCTGTAAGGTTCATTTTCAGATGTTTCGTCACCATACTGAGTAACATTATCTGTGAGCCTCTTGATAAGGTCATTTCCTGAGTTGATGTCATTTGCTCAGGGGTGGTAAATGGCATCTAAGTTAGTGTTTGCGCTGATCAAGTTCTGGTTGGAATGCCATACTACTTGTGCGTGTCTCAGTTTGGCTTCTCCTAGGATGGATGTGTTGTCCCAGTTGAAGTGGTGTTCTTCCTCATCTGTATGTAAGGAAATTATGATACAGGATACATCAACTAGCCACATAAAGACATGACCCACTATCACTAGTAAAAGAACAGGAAATGATATCACCTAGGAAATGACATCTCCAATCCAAGGAAACCTAAACACACAAATAGAAAGTGGGCCATGTCACCAATGCTTCATCCGGAGGCTCACTGATAATGTTACCTAGTATGATGACAAAACGTCTGAAAATGAACCTTCCAGCTCAGCAAGCAAACCTACAACCTGGTCAAGAAAGTACCTATCTCAGCCTTAAATATACACAAGCATTCTGCCCCTACAGCTCTCTCTAGCAATGGGTTCCAAAGACTCCCCCTCTGAGAGAAGAAATTCCTCCTCATCTCAGTCTTAAATTAGCGGCTCTTTATTGTGTCATCTGGACCTAGACTCATAAAATATGGGGAAAATAATCATCAAAGATTTTTGATTTTAAGACATAAACATTTCAAATGCTTTTTATAAGTGACCCTAGTGTCCATAAGAGTCATAGAGTCATACAGCATGTAAACAGATCCTTCGGTCCAACCAGTCCAAGCTGAACATAATCCCAGACTAAACTAGTCCCGTCTTCCTGCTCCTGGCCCATATCCCTCCAAGCCTTTCCTATTCATGTATCCATCCAAATATCTTTTAAACATTGTAATTTTACCCACTGCCTCAGGGCGTTCATAATACATGTGAACAACCCTCTGTGTAAAAAAATTTGCCCCTCATGTTTTTTTTAAAATCTCTCTCCTCTCACCTTAAAAAATGTGCCCCAGTCTTGAAATCCCCCATCCTAGGGAAAAGACAACTACTATTAACTCTATCTATACCCCTCATTATTTTATAAACTTCTATCAGGTCACCTCTCAACCTCCTATGCTCCAGTGAAAGTAGTCCCATCCTCTATAGCCTTTCCTTATAACTCAAACTTTCCATACCCAGCAACATTTTGGTAAATCTCTTCTGAACTCTCTCTGGCTTGGTAACATCCTTCCTCTAAGAGGGCAACCATAACTGGACAGGTATTCCAGAAGAGGCCTCATCAACGTCTTGTACAACCTGAACATGACTTCCTAACTCCTATACTCAAAGGACTGAGCAATGAAGGCAAATGTCTTCAATGCCTTTTTAACCACCCTGTCTATATGTGAAGCAAACTTTAAAAAAATGATGTACCTGCACCCCTATGTCCCTGTGTTCTACAACAGTTCAGAAGGTCCTACCAATTATTTGTGTCATTGAAATGTGCCGTGTTACTGAAAAGGTTGGGAATCACTAGTTTAGGTTATCAACTAAAATATAACAGAGACCTGGAGGGGATCGCCTTCAAGGATCAGGAGCTTGAGTTCTGGTGAGGCTGTCATTTGCAAAAGCTGGAAAGACTGAGGGCATCTGAGAAGCATAGAAGATGGAGGAAGCAAAAGCACGACTTAAGGTTTCATCAGCCGAGGCAGGAGTTGAGCAATGCGACGAGGTGGAAGTAGGCTGTCTTGGTGCTGGAGAGGATGTGTTGGCGGAAGCTGAACTTGGGGTCAAGTACAATGCAGAGATTGTGAACTGTCTGGTTCAGCCTCAGACAGTGGTGAGAAAGAGGGATGTAATCAGTGGTTAGGTAACGAAGGTTGTGGCAGCAACTGAAGACAGTGGCTTCGTTCTTCCCAATATTTAATTGGAGGAAATTTCTGCTCATCCAGTAGTGGATGTCAGACAAGCAGCCGGACAAATCGGAGGCAGTGAGATAACTCCTGCCTTAAAGCTGCAATGTAATTACTTAGGCCATTAATTTGCCCAGGAAAATAAGATTAGCTTTCTTCTATTTCCTATTGAAGAAAAAAACCAGTCTCTTTCACAATTGTAATGTATGCCTCAACTATTAAGTACTCAGAACAGAAAAACTACACAATTTGATAGGTCAGTGTTAAATGATGAAGAAACAGATACCCACCTCAAAGTGACAAATACTTGCAGATCATGTTTGCAACTGCAAACTAAAGATGTAGCTCCACTTTACCTGAATGAAGTAAATGAATTTGAGTAGTACCTTTCTTAACCTCCCAAAGCACCTGAAGTTGAGGGAATATTTTTGAAGTTTAGGAAGGATTGTCCTTCCTGATAAATCCAAACTTCAAAGTGTAACTTCTGAATCTTGTGTATTGCCTCCATCACTTTGGTAGTCAGGACTAAAGTCAGAATCACAATCTGAATCCTGAGTCGTGGGTGGGGGAGTGCAGGAGTTGGTGCAGAACTGTAAAAGCCCCTGCCTCTGCTTGGCCACCACTCCTTGAAGCCATTTTGGAGATGTTGAGTTGCTACTTTGCTCAGGGATGGGGGCTCTCAATCCCCAACAGAGAGAGAGTGTTCAGCCTCTGGGAAGCATCGCCCAACCAACTCTCTGTCCCGACAGCAGCGCCCTCTCCAAGACTGGTGGCCACAGCTGGGACTGCAGCCAGTACAGGGGGGGACATGCTGATGGAGCCCGAGCTCACATGTAGGTATGGGATCTAGCAGGCCCAGGCAGTGGAGTGTGAAGCCTGAAGGAAAAGATAAATATGGGTAGACTCGCACGGGCCCAGCATATCTGTAAAGGAGACCTTCCACCACCCCACACACATACGCACTCACACACATACGCACTCACACACATACACGCTGTTTCACATGCACTCACGCTGTCTCACACACGGACACACACACTGTCAGATTCATAAACACACACACACACATACAGTCAGACTCATAGACACACGAGTGCACACACACACAGACTCATAAGCACATGCACACACACGCACACTCCCACACCCCCTCTCTGTCTCTCACACACCCACATGCATGCACTCACATATGTACACACCCACACTGTCACACCCTCTCTCACACACACGCAAATGCACAGTCTCGCATGCTCTCACACTCTCACTGTCACACACACACACGCACACACTCACATGAACACACGCCAATTTGCACATTCACACTTGATGGGCATCCAATCATTTGACATTTGACCTCTCCCACATGGGTACAACCTTGAGACAGAGCTGATAGATTCGTGAAGACATCAAGCAGTGTGGGAATCACGTAGGAAGCTGGCATTGACGTAGATGAACAACCAAAATCTAATGGAGCTGGCTTGGCAGGCAGAGTGACTGATTGCTATTCCCCATGTTCAGTAGCTTGATGGGTGAGCAGGACCCCAGCACTGGTGAATTCACGACAGGGGTGTTAGATGGTGGGCACAATGCACCCAGTTTAATTCGACCCTGCCTGTCATTCCTTCCTTGAGAGGCTGTAAAAGTCTAGCTACCGTTCAACCTGCAAAATGTAAAAATAATAGTGCTTAGAAATCATGCAAAAAGGTCACCTGCTGCACTATTGTCAGAAGGGTTGGAGAAACCTTCCCCACTTTCCACCAAATGAAGGGAAAAGGTATGTGGGACCCAATGTGTCTGTTCAAGTACACGACCAGTTCCATTCTTGACCCTTTCAAGCAGTGCATTCTAGATCATAACCACTTAGATTAAAGACTTTTTGCTCATCATGGAGTCCATGTCAGTTACTATGTCAGTAACTAGGGATCACATCAGTCTACATGATTGTCAACAATTGGATTTTGGATTAGGGGTGCTGGAAGAGCACAGCAGTTCAGGCAGCATCCGAGGAGCAGCAAACATGATTGTCAACAAGATAGCTCAGAGTGAGATGAGGAGAAACTTCTTTACTTAGAGAGTTGTTAGGATTTGGAATGAACTGCCTAGGAGAACAGTGGAGGCAGATTCCATGGGAGGTTTCAAGAAACAGCTGGATGTGTATTTGAAAGGGATGATGTTAGAGGGCTCTGGAGATAAGGCTGGAGAGTGGGATTAGCTGGGTAGCTGGTTCGGGAGCCGCACACTCTCAATGTTTCGAATGGCCTCCTTCTGTACTGTAAAATTCTATGATCCCATGGTCGTTGCTTCTTTTGTTAATGATTTTTAAATTTGTGACCTCAGATTATGGAGTCTTTTGCCAGTAAAAGTAATTATAGTGATATAGTGGCAGTATTTGTGAAGGTGAGTAAGAATCTCTGTTTACCTTTGCTGGTTCCCATGGATATTCAAATAATAATAATTCATGTTTAATGGTTTTAATGCAAATTGAGAAAGCCTTGGTCTTGTACATTGTTAGTCTATTTTTCATTCAAATTAAAGGCTGGTGAAATATTGTGTTTTCTACCACATGCCAGTTGGTAGCAGTCTTGTGAGGATCACAACACCCCTACCTAAGCCCATCAGCTGCTCTGAGAAGCATCCATTCCATTGCCCTCCTGGCCACCCTCCCACCTTCAACCCTCTATAACCTTGATGTCTCCTAAGCCTCAGTTCAATCGCTGTCCACCTTGCTTGCTGACTTACATTGGCTTTTGGACTGGTAACATTCTAATCCTAACATTAAATTCAATCCAAAGTTTCATCTCTCCCTATCTCTGTAACATCCTGCAGTCCTAAATCTCCACTCCCAACCAAGAGCTTTGCACTGTAATAATTCTGGATGCTTGCACACCCCCCGTTTTGATCAGTTCCACTGTTAGCCACTATCCCTTCTAGAATTTCTTCCCTTAATCTCTCCACCTTTCTTTGCTTTCTGTCCGAGTTTCGGATGCTCCTTTTAAAAAAAGCCTCTTTTCCCAAGGTTTTTGGCCACTTGTCCTTTATGTGACTCAGTGTCAGTTCTCCTGTGAAGCTCCTTGGGACGTTTCACCACATTAAGGGCATTATATAAATGAAGGTTATTGTTGTTTGTTGAGCAGAGCTGAGAACGCCAGCTGATTCACAGAACTACAGAAGTGTTACTGTTCCACAGGAGGTCATTTGGCCCATCATGCCTGTACTTGCTTCTTAAGTGTACATCATTTCCTAGTGCCAATCTCCTACTTTTTCCCTTGTACCTATTTGTATCCAAATAATCATCCAGTGCTCTCTTGAATACCTTGCTGGAACCTGCCTCCACCACAGTGTAGGAGCGAATTACTTCAGATGCTGGATTCTGCACTGAAAGCAAAAATTCTGGAGATCACTTCAGGTCAGGCAGCATCCATGGAGAGAAAGCAAGCTAACATTTGAGTTTAGATGACTGTCTGTTAAAGGTTCATCTAAACTCGAAATTTAGCTTGCTTTCTCTCCATGGACACTGCCTGTCCCATTGTGATCTCCAGCATTTTTTGTCCTCAGTACGGCTTCCATCACACTTGTAGTCCACACCCTAACTATTCACTGAGTGAGAAAGTTTCCCCTGACTGTGAGGTGATTCTCCCCTTCCTTATCCAGGGAACTGCTGAGTGCCTGACTATCAGGCCAGACACTGCACTTAGCAATTGAGCCATCAGGACGATGGTTGTTTTGTAGTTATCATGTTGAGGCCGTCCGTGAATTATATTATATATTAAAAAAGATTATAGGTGGCAAGAGGCAAGTGATCTGGCTGTAATTGGATCAGAGAGTTCACATGACCTCATAAACCACAAAAACGAAGCTTGAATATTTTACGGACCTCATCTCATCCCCACTGCCCCCTCTGTTTAATTATAGCCTTCCGTACTTCAGTATGTAAAAATAATTGAGGGTAGGGACCCTGTAAAAGGCTTTAATTTAATCTACATGTACAGATAATGTGAGCAGAACACTCAGACTTCATTTGTGGTTTTATAATGGTAGCTGAAGCCCTCAATTAAATTACAGCTTGATTTCTCTGAACCATCCATTATTCTGTGCCAAAACCCCATAGGATGTGTCCCAAATGTTCCTCTTCTGACCTTTACAGGTACACTACCAATCTTCAATATCCCAGGTTAGAGGGGAACTCCTAATGGGATCCTCACTTCCTTTATTATCCAATTCATCTGTGTTTCAGTCCTCTTCTGGAGAAAGGAAAGAGTGACGACTTGTATAGTGCCTTCCATGACATCTGGAGGTTTCCAAGTAACATGAGATGGAGATCATGAGGTACAGTTTGAGAGTAGCAAATTCCCACAAAAACCAGTGACACCCACAGCTGCATGATCTGTTTTCTGTGATATTGTTTGAGGGATACCAGGGGAACTCGTGGTATCTTTTACATTTACCTGAGGGGCAGACCGGCTGCCCCGGTTTTAGCATCGCAAATGAAAGACCGCATTTCTGATACACCTCACCGTACTTCAGGCAAACCCCTGAAACGCTGTGAGGGAACGTTTCCATCACAAATGAAGAAAGAGTGTAGCAAGAAAAAAGCGTCTCCACTCAGCAAATAGTTAGGGTATGAAATGCATTGTTGGATGTATGGTGGAGGTGGCTTCCATTGAGGCATTCAAGAGGTGGAGGTGCCGGTGTTGGACTGGCATGGACAAGATCAGAAGTCACACAACGCCAGGTCATAGTCCGACAGGTTTACTTCAAATCGCAAGCTTTTGGAGCGCTGTTCCTTTGACACTTGACGGAGCATTTCACCTGATGAAGGGGCAGTGCTTTGAAAGCTTGTGATTTCAAATGTACCTGTTGGACTATAATCCAGTGTCATGTGACTTCTGACCGCATTCAAGAGAGGCATTGGATGGCTATTTGGATCGATATGGTGGGCAAGGAGATGGGGAAAAGGCAGGAGATTGGTATGAGCTAATGATGCTCATTTGAAGAGCTGAGACAGGCATGGTGGGCCAAGTGGCCTCCTCCTGCACCATAACAATTCTGTGATCACTAAACCAGGATAATATGTGTGAGATTGGCTTGATGTTGGTGGTAGCTTGCTGGGTATTTTAACAGTGTCCCTATAGTGGTTACCATCCAGAAATGCTTAATTAGCTGGAAGGCATATGGTGCAACCTAAAGTTATTAAGGATCTGTGTAGATGCTAATCTTTTTGCTACATTGGATTTTTTACTCAAGTCTCTGGACTAGTGATTGAATGTGTAGCCTCCCACCTCAGAGACAAGTGTGCTACTACATACTGAAGTCATGCTTGTCGGGTGATAGGGACACTTGCAAACTTGCCAAAAGCAGGGAGATTTAAAATTGCTGACAGAATACTAACTATTGAGCCTACGTCACACAATATCCAGGTTGCTGGCTTTCAGCTATGTCGTCAGTCATCACTCAATTACCACATTCTTCTCGTATTTTGCCTTTTGTGGTGGCAGCTCCCGTGCATCTCTGATTCATAGTTAATTGCGGGGCTGACCTCTTTTCATTCCCATCGTGTGCATTTTTAAAATTACATTGTACGCCTGTGTTTAATTAGACCTGATCACGGTGGATGTATCATTGAAGTTTACAACTTAATGTGAATCAGTTATCCAGTTAACCTTCAAGTGACCCTGTTCTTCAGTATCATTGAAACACAAAGCTCCTCACTGCTTCCCTGAAATCAGTGTAGAAAGAGGCCATTTGATCTGTCCTGCCTGCACTGGCTCTCTGAAGGAGCAACATATTTGCCTCGTTTCTCCCTAGGTATCTCACTCCTCCTTGTTGGTGCTGGAATACGCTGAGCTATATTTCTGTTGACACATCACCTTCTCACTGCGCTTTGCAATTAAAGTTCCCTTTACACACCAGAGCAGGAGGAGCCCATTGATGCCTCCGTGTGTCAGGAAGCATTCCTCAGGTGAGAGGAGCACACCAAGATTAAGATTCTAGCCGGGTCACAAGACCGGGACAAAATAATTCAACAGAGCAGAACACTCCTTCATGTCAATAACCACACAACCAGTAAAGTGGCATAATTGTCCTCTGTAACACTACAGTATTTCATGTGTACAGTATTACAGATTTCATGTCTGTACAACACTTATCCTTGAGCAGCAAGTCTCTTTTGTTAAGTGGAAGCAGGGTTCTAGGAACTGGCTTTAAGCTGTTTTATAGCTGTAGGTGTCAGCTGTGGCTCAGTGTTTGGTTCTCTCGCCTCTGAATCGAGGAGCTCTGGATTCAAAGTCTGTTGCCATAAACTCTAGGCCTGCGCTACCAATGCAGTACTCAGTGCTGCACTGTTGACACTTTCTGTCTGGTCGATAACCAGAGTTGAGGACCCTTCTGCCTTTTCAGGTGAATATGAATGATCCCAAGGCACTCACAGAGTCATAGAGTTGTACAGCATGAAAACAGATGCTTCAGTCCCACTTATCCATACCAATCAGCTGTCCTAAATAAATCTAATCTCATTTGCTGGCATTTAGCCCATATTCCTCTTAAACCCGTCCTATTCATGTACCCATGCAGATGTCTTTTAAATGGTGTAATTGTATCAGCCTCCACCACCACCTCTGGCAGTTCATTTCCATACATGCCTCACCCTCTGCGTGAAAGAGATACCCCTTAGGTCCGTTTTAAATCTTTCCCCTCTCACCTTAAACCTAAGCCCCCTTTGAAGATGAATTGAGGGGGATCTGTGCCCTGAGCCAATATTTGCATCTCAATACCATTACATTTACACAATCCAAAATTTGATTTAAAACAAAAACAGAAATTGCTATAGAAACTCAGCAGGTCTAGGAACACCTGTGGTAAGAAAGCAGAGTCGTTTGATTTGATTTATTGTTGTCACGTGTCCCTAAGTAGAATGAAGAGTTTTGTTTTAGGAGCAGTAAAGGCAGATCATAGCAAACAATGATACACAGATCATTGTATCATAGCCTGCTTAGAAAGAGCGAGGCACAGATGAAGATATGGTGTGCAGGAGGTGCACAAAGCGAGATCAACATTAGATTTGAAGTTAGACAGTCCATTCATTTGTCTGATAACATCAGGGAGGAAGCTGTTTCTGAACTTGTTGATGCTTGTGTTCAAGCTTCTGTATCTTCTGCCTGACGGAAGAGGTTGGAAGAGAGTATTACTGGGATGGGATGGCTCTTTGATGACGTTGGCAGGCTTTCTGCAGCAGTGAGCCGTGTAAATGGAGTCTGTGGATGGGAGGTTGGCTCCTGTGATGGTCCAAGCTGTGCACACAATTCTCTGTCGTTTCTTACAGTCCGGGCAGAGCAGTTGCCTCTCTGGGCAGTTATGCACCTGGATAGAATGCTTTCTATGGTGCATCTGTAGCAGTTGGTGAGGGTCCTTATGGGCATGCTGAATTTCCTTAGCCACCTGAGGAAGAAGAGGCGTAGTGTGACTTCTTGACCATCGCATCTAATGGGAGGTCCAGGACAGATTGTTAGTTATTGTCACTCCTCAGAACTTGACAGCATCAACCCTCTCCACCACAGCTCTACTGATGTAGATGGTGGGCATGTCCTCCTCCTTTGTTCCTGACGTCAATGATCAGTTCTTTTGTTTTACTGACATTGAAAGAGAGATTGTTATCATTGCACTACGACACCAAGCCCTCTATCTCCTGCCTGTATTCTGACTATTTTTCGTTTGATATCTGGCCTCCAACGGTGTTGTCATCAGTCAACTTGTAGATGGTGTTTGTGCAAAATTAGGCTAAATAGTTGTGGGTGTACAGAGAGTATAATAGGGAGCTGAGTGCACATCCTTGTAGGGGACCAGTGTTGAAGATTATCGTGGAGGAGGTGCTCTTCTCTATCAGGCTTTTTGGGACGAGTGACCCTTCATAAGAACTAATGAACTGAACTGATCCTGAAATAGTACTTCAGCTTTCGCTCCACAGATACTGCCAGACTTACTCAGTTTCTCTGTCAACCGCAGATCTTAGTTTTATCTAAATTTTGACTTGATATACTCATTTATTTAACTTCTCAGTAAGTGGAACCTCTTGGAGGCAGTAATCAAAACAGATGAGAAAAGTTAAAAAGAAATTTGTGGATGTAAATGCATGGCAGGTTTGAGTTCAAGCAAAGGGGTTGTGCCTTTAAACCCAGCATCTGAAATATAGAAAATACGTCATCATGCAGATGTTTGGACACAAATCAAATCTGCTGTGCATTTCTGGAACTTTCCATTCTTTCGCAGCATCTGGTCAGCAACAGAGGAGAAGGGGTTGTAGTGGGAATGTCACTGGACCAGCAATCCAGAGGCCCAGACAATTGCACTGAGAGCATCGGTTCAAATCCCACCATAGCAGCTGTTACTATTAATACTAAAAGGAAATCTGGAATTGAAGTCTGATGGTGAATCTGTTGTTGATTGTCATAAAAACTAATTTAGTTTACTAATGCCCTTCAGGGAAGGAAATCTATTGTCCTTACCTGGTGTGGCTTAGATGTGACTCCAGACCACCAGCAAGGTAGTTGACTTTTAATTGGCCAAGCAAGCCATCAATTGCAGTGGTGGCCTTCCCAGCAATGTACACATGCCATAAAAGATTTTTTTTAAAAACCGACCAAAAGAGATTCAGTTTTGAGGATGGATTTTTAAAGCAATGAATTCACAAGATTTGAGCATCGCTGGTTGAGCCAACATTTATTGCCCATCACTAATTGCCCTTAAGAAGGTGGCAGTGAGCTGCCTTCTTGAACCACTGCAGTCCACTTGGTGTAGGAGCACCCAGACTGCTGTTGGTGAGAGTTCTGGGATTTATCACCAAGTGACATTGAAGAGACAGAAATATATTCCCATTGAATAGGCTAGGCTTGTACTCCCTTGTGTTTGGAAGTGCAGCTTCCAAATTCAGTCAGGTCTATAACTCAGCTCCACTTCCCACCCATGCTCCATATTCCTTGCTACCTTTGCTGAAAACAATAGACCAACCACAGTTGTGAAAGCTTTAGTCCACCATCAGCATCCAAAATCTTTTATGGGAAGGAATTCCAGTTGTTACTACTTTTCTTTCTTTTATTCCTTATTCTGAAATTATTCAAAATGGTGCCACTTCATGACCACAAATGAAAGCTTTCCACTGTATTTTGTTGTATTGCAACTACAATATACGTGACAATAAAACCAAAATTAAAAAAATTGTATGAAGAAATATTTCTCATTTCTCTCTTCCCTAATTCTTAATATTAAATTTAGTGCAAGGTTTGTGAAGGTTTGTAGCTCAGGTTGAGGTTTAGGGTGTAGGTTTGCTCACTGAGCTGTAGGTTTGATATCCAGACGGTTCATTACCTGGCTAGGTAACATCATCAGTGGCGACCTCCAAGTGAAGCGAAGCTGTTGTCTCCTGCTTTCTATTTATATCTTTCTCCTGGATGGGGTTCCTGGGGTTTGTGGTGATGTCATTTCCTGTTCGTTTTCCGAGGGGTTGATAGATGGTATCTAGATCTATGTGTTTGTTTATGGCGTTGTGGTTGGAGTGCCAGGCCTCTAGGAATTCTCTGGCGTGTCTTTGCTTAGCCTGTCCCAGGATAGATGTGTTGTCCCAGTCGAAATGATGGTTTTTTTCATCCGTGTGAGATTGAAGACGAAGCAATGATCTCATTCGACGTAACAGCACTGTTCACCTCCATCAACATCGACCTGGCAAAGGAAACACTTACCACACTTTAAGAAGAGATCATCCCACACACCCCAACCACCATCAATCACATTACCAACGAAAACATCATGAAACTAGTGGACCTGTGCCTCACCACCCACTTCACTTTCAACAATATAATCTACAAACAAACCAACGGCACACCCATGGGATCTCCGCTATCAGGATTCATAGCAGAGGCGGTAATGCAAAGACTAGAACAAACAGCCCTACCAACCATCAAACTAAAAATTTGGGTCCGCTACGTAGATGACATCTTTGTCATCATAAAACGAAACAAGATAGAAGAGACATTTAACATCATCAACAACACCCTCACAGGCATAAAGTTCACCAAGGAGGAAGAAACCGACAACAAACTCGCATTCCTGGATGTCACAGTCAAAAGAAAGGACAACGGAGAACTACAAACCTACGTATGTAGAAAATCGACAAACACTGACCAACTACACCAGCAACCATCCCAACACACACAAACAAATCTGTATCAGAACACTATTCCAATGAGCCACCACACACTGCAGCACAGATGAACTTCAGAAAACAGAGGAGAACCACCTATGCAACGTATTCAAGAAGAACGGATACTCAAAAAAAAAATACAGTGCGCAGATTCCTCAAGAACAAACCACGACAAGCAGACAAACACAGCCAGAAACCATAACCACCTTACCATACGTCAAAGAAGTTTCAGAAATGACAGCCAGACTACTAAGACCCCTCGGAATTCTAGTAGCACACAAACCCACCAACACTCTCAAACAAAAACTAACAAACTTAACAGACCCAGTACAACCCATGGACAAAACCAACGTCATCTACAAAATTCCATGCAAGGACTGCCACAAACACTACATAGGACAAACAGGAAGAAAGTTAGCCACCAGGATACACGAACACCAGCTAGCCACAAAAAGACACGACCCTCTCCCTCGTAGCCCTACACACGGATGAAAAAAAACACCATTTCGACTGGGACAACACATCTATCCTGGGACAGGCTAAGCAAAGACACGCCAGAGAATTCCTAGAGGCCTGGCACTCCAACCACAACGCCACAAACAAACACATAGATCTAGATACCATCTATCAACCCCTCAGAAAACGAACAGGAAATGACATCACCACAAACCCCAGGAACCCCATCCAGGAGAAAGATATAAATAGAAAGCAGGAGACAACAGCTTCGCTTCACTTGGAGGTTCGCTTCACTTGGTTGCTGGTGTAGTTGGTCAGTGTTTGTCGGTTTTCTATATATGCAGGTTTGTAGTTCTCCGTTGTCCTTTCTTTCGAATGTGACGTCCAGGAATGCGAGTTTGTTGTCGGTTTCTTCCTCCTTGGTGACTTGGTTCACTTGGAGGTTACCTAGCCAGGTAATGAAACGTCTGGATATCAAACCTACAGCTCAGCGAGCAAACCTGCACCCCATTAAATTTAGTGCTTCTCATCCCTAATTCCCCAGTCTGAAGAAATAATTTCCCTGTCAAAATCTTATCAATTTGTTTTGAGATCTTGATTGGGTCAATTATTAGTCTCAAAGAATTGAGGGAATAATATCCTGGTCTTTGCAACTTATCCTCATAATTCAAACGCCAGTATCATTCTGGTGCTGTATCAACTCCAAGGTCCGTCTATCTTCTCCTGAGCTGCTGAGTCCAAATCTCAATTCAGTACTCCGGTTGAAGTCAGACCAACACTCTAAATTGAATTCACCTCAGAATTCCAGGATGAAGGAAGGTGAGAATCATCCAATGTTTTTCAGTCTCACTTGAAGGCCTGGCATCCCGGCAGGAGGCTGTATGTGCATTTGAGGGCTGAATCCATAACCTTTTCCTACCCGTAATAAACTTGCAAAGGTGAGGTAGCCAAGAGCTCCCTCAATTACATACAGCAAGAACAGGCCATTTGGCCAATTGGCCTAAGTTTCTCCTTCCAAGCACCTCCTATTTACTTCCTAGCCATTCAGTGCATCTTTCCCTTTTCACTCATACATCGATACAGTTTCCTTTTGAAAGCATTTAAGCTGTCCACCTGAACTACTTATGGTGGTTGCAAGTTCTACATTCTAGTCACCCTGAGTGCAGAAATTTCTATTGGCCTATAAGATTTATTTGTAACTTCCTTGTATTCACTGTCCCTAGGCTTGGATCAGCTCAAAAATGGAAACAATTTCTCCACATCTATCCAATCTAACACATTCCTAGTCTAAGACCTCTGTCAGGATATGCTGGCTGTACCACTTTCGGAAAAAAACAGCCTTATCTTCTTCAGTCGGTAGTAGTGTTGCTGACACGGCCCTTAGCTTTCAGGTAGAGATGCACAAAGGAAAGTGGCTGGAAGCAAAAAGGGACATGGGAAGGATCTGGAAAGGGGTGATGTGGAGTTCATTGAGGGTTTTAAAGATTGCTCAGGTTTAATTTGTGTTTATACCGTTCAGGATTTCACTCTTATCCCTGGAACTCATGTCAGTGATGTAAGATGTTTTATGGAGAGCAGGTGCCTATGTCACTTGGTAACCTTATCCTCCTAGTTCCTTGTCCCTGGCCTTGCACTAAAAGGGTCATGTTCAGTGTGCTGCACTTATTGTCACTGCAGACTGAGCTCTCTCTTACTTTATCTCTCTCTCATGTGTCCCCGATCTTTTCTTCTCCCTGTTTTTGTTTGCATGCTGTCTTTTCCTCTTCTTTTTGTAATGCTTCTGTTCTCTCTGCCTCTCCATTCTTTTGTTTCATTCTGCAGTACTTTTTTTCCTCACTTGCAGGTCATGCCCTGCCACAAGCCACGAGCCTTGATTCATTGGGCAAGTGGGAGCCCTGATAACTGTGGATTGCTTCAGTAAGGTGACACTGGAACTATCCAGTCGCTGGAGGCCGAGAGGTTAATCTGGTGCCTCTGACATGCGTGAAATATCTAGTCCCAAGCCTCTGTTGTAATCTCTTTCTGTGTTTTCACTGAATACCAAAGATTGTCGGGCCCAAGGATCCCAATCCAACCTGATGGACCCTGTGATTAATGTCCTTCTTGAAAGAAGGAAAATGAAACAGCCTGCATTAAATGAATGACAGAATTGTAAAATTATGTAGTACTGAAGGTGTCCAGTCAGTCCATTCTGTGCCAACTCCGTCAAAGTGCAGTCCAGTTGGTTATGCTTTCCTGCTTTTTCTCCACATCTTTGTGACCACTTTGTGTTCAAGTACTTGTCCAGTTGCTCCATGAAAGAATTATTGAATGTGTATCCACTGCCCTATTTGGCAGCGTATTCCATATTGAATACATTTGTGACCATCATAGAATCACACAATTTTACAGTACAAAATGGGGCCATTCGAGCCATCGTGTCAGTACTGTCTCCCAAAAGAGCCACCCAGCTAGTCCCATTCTCCAGCCCCATCTCCGTAGCTCTCTAACATCATCCCTTGCAAATACGTATCCAGTTCTCTTTTGAAATCTCCTGTGGAATCCACCTCCCCCACTCTCCCAGGCAGAGCATTCCAAATCCTACCCACTCTCTGAGTAAAGATATTACTCCTCAGCTCACTTCTAGCTCTCTTGCTGACAACCTTGAAGTTGTGACCTCTAGTTACTGACATATTAACTAGTGGAAATAGATTATCCTTCTTTACCCTGTTACAATTATTCATCATTTTGAACACCTCAATAAAGTCACTTCTTAATCTTCTCTGCTCCAAGGAGAACAAGCCCAGTCTCTCTCAGCTTTCCTTGTGTCTAAAATCCTTAATTCCTGGTATCATTCTAGTAAATCCCCTTTGAGCTCTCTTCAGGGCTTAAACATCCTTCATTAAATAAGGTGCCCAGAACTGAACACAGTATTCCTGAATAGCTCTGAAAATGCGCAGGACTGCCAGCATCTGAAAAGTGAATATCCAGGTCAATATTCAACTAAATCTGAACCTACAATAATCTTCCTTTTTATCAGCATGACTCCACCAATCAGAGAGCTTTTTTTCCCCCCTGGTTCCTATTGACTCTAGCTTTGCTAAGGCTCCTTGATGCCACGCTCTATCAAATGCAGCCTTAATGTCAAGACAGGCTCACTCACTTTGCCTAGGGAATTCAGCTCTTTGGACCAAGTTTGAAAGAAGACAGCCATGAGGTCAGGAATTGAGAGGCCCTGGTGGAACACAAACTAAGCACGAATGAGCAGGCTATGACTGAACAAGAGCCATTTGATAGTAGTGTTAGTGAAAGTCTCCCATCATTTTATTGTGATCAAGAGTAGACTGATGGGGTTTTAATTGCCCAGATTGCATTTGTCCTTTTTTTTTGTGTACAGGACATGCCTGCTTAATTTTCCACACTGTTGGATAGATGCCAGTCTTGTAGTTCTACTGGAATAACCTGGCTAGAGCTGCAGCTAGTTTGGACCACAAGTCTTCAGTTCAATTGCTAGAATGTTGTCGGGCCCATAGCCTTTGCAGTATCCTGTGCCTCCAACCACCTCTCAATATCACGTGGAGCAAATTGAATTAGCTGAATGCTGACATCTCTGATACTGGGGACCTCTGTCGGAGGTCAAAATGGATTATTACCTTGGTAATTCTGACAACGACATCAGCCTTATCTGTTGCACTGATATGCTGTGGTCCCCCATCATTGAAGATGATGATATTTGTGGAGCCTCCTCCTCCAGTGAGTTGTATATTTGTCCACCAATATTCACAATTGGATGTGGTAGGACTCTAGAGTTTAGATTTGATCCATTGGCTAAGGAATCACTTAGCTCTAACCATCATCTGCTCCTTGTTTTGTAGCTTCACCAAAGTTGACACCTCATTTTTAGATATGCCTGGAATTCCATCCTGCACTCTTCATTGACCCAGGTCCCCTGGCTTGATGGTAATTGATGAGCAGGGGCTATGAAATTTGTGTTCATATACATTTCTGCTGTTGCTGTTGGCCCACTGTGCCTTATGGATGCCCAAGCTTAAGAATTAGCATCAGAATCCCTACAGTGTGGAAACAGGCCATTTGGCCCAACAAGTCCACACTGACCCTGCAAAAAGTAACCCACCCAGGCCCATTCCCCTGTCCTTTTACTCTACATTTTCCCTGACTAATGCACCTAACCTATGGGCAATTTAGCATGGCCAATCTGTCTAACCTGCACATCTTTGGACTGTGGGAGGAAACCAGAGCACCCAGAGGAAACCCACGCACACATGGGGAGAAACACCACACAGACAGTCAGCTGAGGCTGGAATTAAACCCGGGTCCCTGGCGCTGAGAGGCAGCAGTGCTAACCACTGAGCCACCGTGCTGCCCTTGAGCTGCTAGATTTGTTCAAAGTCTAAATAAAAACTGAAAGAATTGTATATACTGTAAATCATAAACGAAAACAGAAATTGCTGGAAAAACTCAGCAGGTCTAGGCAGCGCCTGTGGAGAGAAATCAGAGTTAATGCTCCAAGTCTAGTGACCCGTTCTCAGACCCCAGCTCTAAGGAAGGATCACTTGACCCAAAACATTAACTCTGATTTCTCTCCACAGATGCTGCCACACCTGCTAAGTTTTTCCAGCAATTTCTGTTTTTGTTCAAAGTCTATCTCATTTAGGCCACTGATAATGTCATACAATAGTATTTGCAGTGTGATGAAGGGACTTTGTCTCCGTAAGGACAATTTGGTGGACAATCTTACAGATACTGTCATGAACAGATAAATCTGCAACAGATGAATTGGTGAGGACGTGGTAAAGTATGTCTAGTCTTCTTGATGGTCCCTTCACCACCTGGTGCACACCCAGTTTAGCAGCAATGTCCTTTAGCACTTGACCAGCTCGTTCAGTAATGTTACTGCTGAGCCACTCTTGACAGTGGTGATTGAAGTTACCCAGCTAGAGTACACTCGGCACCCTTTCCACCCTCAGTGCATCCTTAAAATGTCGTCCTGATTTATCAGCTGAGGGAGAATGGTACATGGCAATCAGCCGGAGGTTTGACTTAATGCCATTCTCAGAAGGATGGTGACCAGAACTGAGAGTCAGGAAAGATTGAACAGGCGGTGACTCTTCCCTGTATAAAAGGGTTACAGAGCTTCAAAATCATGAAACAAGTTAGTTGTATCTTTCCACTTGTGGAGAAGTACAAAGCTGGGCTCACTAAACTAAGATAGTTATTAATAAATGTAATGAGCAGTTTAGAAAAAACATCATTACCCAGAGAGTGGTGAAAATGTGTAACTTGCTACCAGAGTTTAAGTGAATATTTTATGGCTTTAATAGCGAGATGGGGAGTAGCTGAAGGACAAGAAGAATTAATGAGATTACGCTAGTCAGGTCAGAATGTGATGCATAAATACCAGGTTAGATCAGTTTCATTGCCACTGTTGACATCTATATATTAAAGAAGGAGTGAGCCTGTTGTGCCTGGACAAAAATCTCTCAGTTACAAAACAGTTAATGCTCTTCCTCCTACCTTCTGCTGTCATGAAAAGTGCCCTATACGCTGATGGGGTCATGACTCTGCGAATGCCAGATTGAGTTTTCAAAGTTATTTCCCCTCTTTCCTCTTGTGTTCTGTGCATTTCAACAAATGTACAGATACTTTTCATATCCAGTAAAGCGATGCCTAGCAGTGATCACCAAGAATAAAGGGAAGAAATTGTAATTTGTCCCCCAGTCATTATTTTTCAGACCTTGATCATCTTGCCAGTTGCTGTGATGATTTTCTAAATCTGCAGAACAGTGTACAGGATCGCCACTTATACAGTCTGTTGTCCTGCATACTGCAGCACATTCCATCCATAAATCATCGAATCCCTACAGTACGGAAGCAGGCCATTCAGTCCATCAAGTCCACACCAACCCTCCAAAGAGCATCCCACCCAAACCCATCCCCCTACCCTATCCCTGAAACCCTGTATTTCCCATGGCCAATCCATCGAACCTGCACACTCCTGCAAGCATGGCCAATCCAGCTAATCTGCAAATCTTTGGACTGTGGGAGGAAGCCAGAACACCCACAGGAAACTCATGCAGACATGTGGGTTTAAATGCATATCAATATGCATATGCATACCCACTAATTAGGTCTCCTGCTACCTAATTAACAATTAATAGACCATTTCAATAAAATATGTACGTCGGTCAATATTTCCAGTACTATAGACACAGGGGGTGAGTTAGCTTAGTTGTCTGGATAGCTGGTTTGCAATGCAGAGTGGTGCCTACAGCGTGGATTTACTTCCCACGCTGGCTAAGGTAACCAAGAAGGACTTCTCAACTTTTCCTCTCACCTGAAGTGTGGTGACCCTCAGGTTAAACCAGTCAACACTCTCAAATGAGAGAGGAGCCGTATGATCTATGTCGACTTTACCTTTACCTCTAATATACCCAGAGATTGCAGCCCTCAAAAATTCGCACAACTGGTGTATCCTATAATATATACAGTGCCTGCTATTACCTATGTAGTAAATGAACAGGCTCCTTTACCATATAAATGTGTATTTAATGGACTTGCTATACCCTAAGTTATACATTGGAATGATTTGTTAAAGAAAATCAAGATGTGTAGAGTCACAGAGTCATAGAGATGTACAGCAGAGAAACAGACCCTTCGGTTCAACCCGTCCATGACAGCCCAATCTAGTCCCACCTGCCAGCACCTGACCCATATCCCTCCAAACCCTTCCTATTCATATACCCATCCAAATACCTCTTAAATGTTGCAATTGTACCAGCCTCCACCACTTACTCTGGCAGCTCATTCCATACACGTACCACCCTCTGTGTGAAAAAGTTGCCCTTTAGGTCTCTTTTATATAATATGTACAATGTTTAATTTGGTAAATGCAAGATATATGTTCTGAAATTTATATTCCAGACATGCTGTTCCCTTCATTGAGCAATGAAGTGAAACCGAGCACCTGTTCAGTTTGGACAACATTTTCATGTGCCAGGAATTTGGGGCCAGAGTTTCCTCTTCCAATGTGGCTCCAACTCCTGTTAAGTCCTACACACAGAAGTCCCACCCCCATTTCAGTTGCCAACCGCTTTTAATGCAGCAGCAAAGGAGTCCAGTTGCTAGCCCACCTGCAGCACTTCCAACCTTGCTGAATCTAATATGGGAGTTGATGTCTTAGAATTCCTGCAATTTGTTTGGACCATGGAGGGAAACCTTTTTGGAGTCAGGATCTTTTGACTGGCAAATTCAATTATGTTAATTGTTTCACATGTCTCAGTGATTGAAGGTAAATATTTTTTAATGCACTGATGTACGATAGGGCTTTGTTATGAAAAATTTAACTGATCATTAAATTGAGGAGCATTGTCAAAATATAAAGGTCTGCATATGCATTAGAGTATATTACCTGCTGGAAAAAGTACCAACCTGCATTTAACAATAGAGATATTTAGTCATGATTTGGAGATGCCGGTGTTGGACTGGGGTGTACAAAGTTAAAAATCACACAACGCCAGGTTATAGTCCGACAGGTTTAATTGGAAGCACTAGCTTTCGGAGCACCGCTCCTTCATCAGGTGGTTGTGGAGAAGTATTTAGATTGGACTGTCAGTTGTCACCTGTGATTTAATCTATTCATTGAATGCTAACGCAGATACCTTGAACAGCTTGCACATATGGCTGAGCTCTGTCATTGACTTCAAAGGTTTTAATATATTCAGCTCTGGAGATTTTGTTTATACAACTGCAGTGGAATCTCATTATGCATGCATTGCCGAGTTCCTATACCCACTAATGAATTCTGCTCAAAGTGGGTTATTGCAACAGCTGTCAAGGGGCCTGTGATTTTGTTTATTTTGGCAGCTTAATGATCATTAATAAGATTATTTTTGTGGTTTTTGAATGGCTATACGTCTTGACACCTTTATATGATCAAGACTTCCCAATATTCCTGAAGGCTGAAAAGTTTAGTACACAGTTCGGTACTTAGTGAGCAGGAAGATCGACGTTTCGGGCAAAAGCCCTTCATCAATCTTCCTGCTCCTTGGAAGCTGCCTGACCTACTGTGCTTTTCCAGCACCACTCTAATCCACTTCCACCAAGGTACTTAGTGAGTTTACATGAGTAACGCGTAAGCCAATTGGTATAGGGTGATATGGAGCTCACTTGGCTGGATGACGTGGCTTGCAATGCAGTATGATGCCAACAACCCAAGTTCAACTCCCGCACCTACTCAGGTTACCATGAAGATCCTCCATATTAAGCTCACCACCAGGCGTCTGTCTCTCTACTGAGAGAGCAACTGAGAGACTACAGAAACTTTACTAAATGTTAACCACACTGAGGAGAACTCCCCTGCTTTTCTTTTTAAAAGAAAGTACCTTTTCTTCCTTTTATATAAAAAGGTTTGAAAAGTTCACAAATAATGAAATGCATGCAGGTGAGAGGGATGAGAAGTGTCAGATCCATTAATGCTCACACTATCCACCAGGTGGGGCATCTTCCTTCAATGTCCTCCCCACGTGTATTAACTGCCTGGAAACAAGGCGAACAAAATCCCTTACCCAGAAGACAACTTATTTAGCCAATGCACTCCAGTGTTGCCTGTCATCTGAATGTTGCCAATGTGCATTCCAAAGGACTGAAGCAAACCCATGCTTAACACATCTATTGGTAACTACGCCACAGGCTGTCATTTGTCTGATCTTTCCCAACTCCAATTTAGAAACTAGTGAGAAAAAGGAAGATAAATTCAATCTATTAATGAACAACTTGCATTAAGGTAGCACCTCTCACAATCTCTTTTGTAATTCTAGTGCAATCAGTTTGCTCACAGCCAGGTACCACTGCAGCAGTGTCGATTCTGTATGCTGATTAAAGAATTTAATACTTGCCAAGGCACCAGTGATACCTGCCGTGCTCTTTTTCAATTAATCTTTTTCAATTAATTCAATTAAGCTCCATATCACCCTATACCAATTGGCTTACGCGTTACTCATGTAACCCAAGAGAGATAGAAGAGGCTTTGATTTAGCATGTTGATCAAGAGAACAGCATCTTCCACCTTACAGCCCTCCATTAGGGCAGAATTGAAATGCCAGCTTTGACTGTGGCTGCAGTTTCTGCACCAGTGTGCTCATGGAGAATCCTAAAACCCAACTTCACTTGTGAGTCTTCACAACCACTGGAACAAGATCACCATCCCTGTACCCTTGCATCAGATGTTAAAAATAATTTTCGATGTAGAGAATGCTTTAAAATAACTTTGAATTGGAGAAGGTTGCTGGGGGGAGGTTGTAAATGGTTCTCTCGTTCCTCCCCAATGTCCCCCCCAATTTACTAGAAATTAACAAAGGCAACATACCATGTGTGTAAGTAGTCTCAGCTCATCATATCAGGACAGGTATTCAGTATGGTGAAGATGCACTGTGCTGGTTCCCACTGAGATGCAATATACTGGAAGGGGTGACAGTCAGTTAGATATTTAAGAAGCCTATCAGGCATCACAGGAATGCAGATCAACATTCTTCCCAATTACAAGCACTCATCTCAGAACTCGATTTTGAAAGCCTTTGTTTGTGGTGACTCACCCTGTCCAGCTGCACACCTCACCCCGACATAATGGAGAACTAAGGATTCTTTATCACTGAAGGAGACAGGAAGTCAGTTAATTGATTAGCTACCTCTTCTCTCCATTGAACGGGGTGATGTAACTGTGAGCACAAGGCTGCAGGACAGGCAGAGTTGCCTAAAATCTAGGGAGAGAGCAATTGATTCAAGAAGTTCCTCTTTGCCTTTTATGTACCTCTAGCTTAACACAAAGTCCACCAATCCTTATTATGGTCTGTGCTGATGGTTAGTCCACAGTGGGGCTCCAGACAAGGTTTACACTTTTGAGTTCAAATGATTGAGGAGAAGGAATCTGAATGGGGGTGAAGGAGCTAGGGATACAGATCAACCTAAATAATGAGTAATTAAGGCCATAAATAAAAAGCACTGGAGTCTGTTTCTGGAAGAATGGAACCAAAATCCAGAGCAGTTATATAAAGTAAAGCCAATTAGGTTAAACTTGCATGGAATCTTAGTTAAGCCGTACTTTCAGTTACTGTGCATTGTTTTGGTCTCCGTATTATGAAAATAACAGAGTAATGGAGAAGGTGCAATAAAGATGATAGAAGAACTGAGAGTTTCTAAGCATCAGGGAGAAAGAGAGGACTGCAGGTGCTGGAGATCAGAGTCAAAAAGTGTGATGCTGGAAAAGCACAGCAGGTCAGGCAGCATCTGAGGAGCAGGCGAGTCGACATTTTGAGCATAAGCTGTTCATCTGGAATGTGGAAGAGCTTATGCTGATGAAGAGTTTGTGTTTGAAAGGTCGACTCCCCTGCTCCTTGGATGCTGCCTGACCGGCTGTGCTTTTCCAGCACCAAGTTCTAACCATCAGGAAGGCTGGGAGAAAAGACCTAGGAGTGAATGGAGAGAAGTCCTAAAGAGTTTGATAGGGAGATGAAGAGAGCGTATTTCTATGCCCAAAACTAAAGGACATTGACAAAAGAGAATTCGGGAGAAAACTCTTTTTGAGGAGAGTGGTGAGAATTTGGAACGTAATGCTCCGAAGGCAGCACTCCGAAAGCTAGTGTGCTTCCAATTAGACCTGTTGGACTATAACTTGGTGTTGTGTTATTTTTAACTTTGTACACCCCAGTCCAACACCGGCATCTCCAAATCTTAATGCTATAGGAAGTGACAGAAGTAGATAAGCACAGAAACATTTAAGGGGAAGCTTGTTAAGTGCACAAAAGGGAAAAGAATAGAAGGACATGCTGATAGAATTAAACTGGTGGAAGAAGCTCTTCGAAGCGTGGTCTAGTCAGGTCAATGGGCTAGATACCTGATTCCTTTGCTTTGAATTCTATGTAACAGCAAGTGCTCTTTCCACTCACTGCTAATAACAAGGGTTGATGCGACTAGAGCTGTGATTCTCTTTGATGTTATTTATCTTATCAGCAACTGGCCCAGCTGCTATGATTAGTGATTATTTTTCACCAAAAAAGAACAAGAAGGTTTGGCTTTTGTACTTTGATCTGAAAAGTTGTTTACCATGAAAGGTGTATTGTTTAATTATTAGTAACTCCGCCAATCGATGAACATTCTCAACAATGGCATTGCTGCTTTCCTTTTGTTTAATCAAAGCCTGGAGATTTGTGTGACATAACCCCTTATCGAAAGATGCTCTAAAATGGCAATATTTAATCAGCTGCTCGAGTGGCCAACTAATTGGATATGTGCTAGCAGTGGCATTGAATAATTTCTTGCTAAAATTTTACAATGATTATTCATACAACTGGGTAAAAACAATGGCTGCAGATGCTGGAAACCAGATTCTGGATTAGTGGTGCTGGAAGAGCACAGCAGTTCAGGCAGCATCCAAGTAGCTTCGAAATCGACGTTTCGGGCAAAATCCCTTCATCAGGAAAAATAAAGGCAGTGAGCCTTGAAGCGTGGAGAGATAAGCTAGAGGAGGGTGGGGGTGGGGAGAAAGTAGCATAGAGTACAATGGGTGAGTGGGGGAGGAGATGAAGGTGATAGGTCAGGGAGGAGAGAGTGGAGTCGATAGGTGGAAAAGGAGATAGGCAGGTAGGACAAGTCCGGACAAGTCATGGGGATAGTGCTGAGCTGGAAGTTTGGAACTAGGGTGAGGTGGGGGAAGGGGAAATGAGGAAGCTGTTGAAGTCCACATTGATGCCCTGGGGTTGAAGTGTTCCGAGGCGGAAGATGAGGCGTTCTTCCTCCAGGCGTCTGGTGGTGAGGGAGCGGCGGTGAAGGAGGTCCACGACCTCCATGTCCTCGGCAGAGTGGGAGGGGGAGTTGAAATGTTGGGCCATGGGGCCGTGTGGTTGATTGGTGCGCGTGTCCCGGAGATGTTCCCTAAAGCGCTCTGCTCGGAGGCGCCCAGTCTCCCCAATGTAGAGGAGACTATATCGGGAGTAACGGATACAATAAATGATATTAGTGGATGTGCAAGTAAAACTTTGATGGATATGGAAGGCTCCTTTAGGGCCTTGAATAGAGGTGAGGGAGGAGGTGTGGGCGCAGGTTTTACAGTTCCTGCGGTGGCAGGGGAAAGTGCCAGGATTGGAGGGTGGGTTGTTTGGGGGCATGGACCTGACCAGGTAGTCACGGAGGGAACGGTGTTTGCGGAAGGCGGAAAGGGGTTGGGAGGGAAATATAACCCTGGTGGTGGGGTCTGTTTGGAGGTGGCGGAAATGTCGGCGGATGATTTGGTTTATGTGAAGGTTGGTAGGGTGGAAAGTGAGCACCAGGGGTGTTCTGTCCTTGTTACGGTTGGAGGGGTGGGGTCTGAGGGCGGAGGTGTGGGATGTGGACGAGATGCGTTGGAAGGGCATCTTTAACCACGTGGGAAGGGAAATTGCGGTCTCTAAAGAAGGAGGCCATCTGGTTTGTTCCGTGGTGGAACTGGTCCTCCTGGGAGCAGATCCGGCAGAGGCGAAGGAATTGGGAATACAGGATGGTATTTGCAAGAGGTAGGGTGGGAAGAGGTGTAATCCAGGTAGCTGTGGGAGTCGGTGGGTTTGTAAAAAATGTCAGTGTCAAGTCGGTCGTCATTAATGGAGAGGTCCAGGAAGGGGAGGGAGGTGTCAGAGATGGTCCAGGTAAATTTAAGGTCAGGGTGGAATGTGTTGGTGAAGTTGATGAATTGCTCAACCTCCTCGCGGGAGCACGAGGTGGCGCCAATGCCGTCATCAATGTAGCGGAGGAAGAGGTGGGGAGTGGTGCTGGTGTAATTACGGAAGATCAACTGCTCTACGTAGCCAACAAAGAGACAGGCATAGCTGGGGCCCATACGTGTGCCCATGGCTACCCCTTTGGTCTGGAGGAAGTGGGAGGATTCAAAGGAGAAATTGTTAAGGGTGAGGAATGAGAGTGTTGGTGAAAGGGTACTGTTGGGGACGTCTGGAGAGGAAAAAAAGGAGGGCTTTCATACAACTGGTCATTTGCCTCTTGCAAATTGCTTGCTACTTCCTCCCCCATCCCAACAGCATAGAGTCATAGAGATGGACAGCACAGAAACAGACACTTCGGTCCAACTCGTCCATGCCGACCAGATATCGTAAATAAATCTAGTCCCATTTGTCAGCATTTGGCTCATATCCCTCTAAACCCTTTCTATTCATTTACCCATAAAGATGCCTTTTAAATGTTGTAATTGTGCCAGCCTCCACCACTTTCTGGCAGCTCATTCCATATGCACACCAGTCTCTGTGTGAAAGAGTTGCTCTTTAGGTAGCCCCTTAAACCTATGCACTCTAGCTTTAGACTGCCCACCCTGGAGTAAAGACCTTGGCTCTTCACCCTGTCCATGCCCCTCATGATTTCATAAATCTCAGCCTCTGAAATTACAGGGAGAAACAGCCCCAGCCCATTCAGCCTCTCCCTATAACTCAAACCCTCCAACCCTGGCAACATCTTTGTAAATCTTTTCTGAACTGTTTCAAGTTTAACAATAGCTTTCCTATAGCAACTGCACTTCCAAAGGTATAAATTGGCTGTAAACCACTTTAGAAGTTCCTTATACACCTATCTCTTGTTTTACTTTAATTCCCTTCCCTTACTCCAAAGATTTCATTGCCCAATCCTAAGGGGCAACTTTTTCACGCAGAGGATGTTGCGTGTTTGAAAAGAGCTGCCAGAGGAAGTGGTGGAGGCTGGTAAACATTTAAAAAGCATCTGGATGAGTATATGAATAGGAAGGATTTAGAAGGATATGGACCAAGTGCTGGCAAATGGGATTAGATGAGTTTTGGATATCTGATCAGCATGGGCAAGTTGGACCGAATGGTCTGTTTCCATGCTGGACATCTCTATGACTCTAACAAGCCTCTCCTTATAACTCAAATCTTCCAGTCCAGGTAGCATCCTAGTATGAATTGAATTGAATTGAATTTATTGTCACGTGTACAGAGGCACAGTGAAAAGCTTTGTCTTGCGAGCAATGCAGGCAGATGTCATATTTAATTAGCATAGATAATAGGTAAACAGCGGCAAAACAAAAACACAGGTACAGGCGAATGTTAAGAGTTTGTGAGTCCATTCAGTTTTCTAACAACAGTAGGGTAGAAACTGTTTTGAAACCGGCTGCTGTGTGTGTTCAGGCTTCTGTACCTTCTCCCCGATGGTAGAGGTTGTAGGAAAACATTGTCAGGGTGGGATGGATCTTTGAGAATGCTGGCG
Source organism: Chiloscyllium punctatum (assembly GCF_047496795.1). Lineage (NCBI taxonomy): Eukaryota > Metazoa > Chordata > Chondrichthyes > Orectolobiformes > Hemiscylliidae > Chiloscyllium > Chiloscyllium punctatum. The sequence continues at coordinate 113,022,741 of NC_092748.1, read as the reverse complement.
GCCTTTCCTTGACAGTGGGCCTGGTAGATGGATTCTATAGATGGGAGATTGGCCTTTGTGATTGTCTGGGCCGAGTTCACCACTCTTTGTAACCATCTTTGATCTTGAATGGTACAGTTGCCGTACCAGGTAGCGATGCATCCAGACAGAATGCTCTCAATGGCGCACCTGTAAAAATTTGCAAGGGTATTCGCCGTCATGCCAAATTTCCTCAGCTGCCTGAGGAAGAAGAGACGTTGTTGGGCCTTTGTAACCAGTGCGTCCACACGAAGTGTCCAAGAAAGCTTGTTGTGGATGACCACTCCCAGGAGCTTGACACTCTCCACTCATTCCACCTCTGTGCTGTTAACGTGTAAGGGGGCATGAGTAACATCCCACCGAAAGTCAATAATGAGCTCCTTGGTTTTACCGGCATTGAGAACTCGGTTGTTCTCAGTGCACCATTTTTCCACATCTTCCACTTCCTGTCTGTAGTCTGTTTCATCGCCATCTAAGATTCGACTGACTATGGTGGTGTCATCAGCGAACTTGTAAATGGCATTAAGCAGGTATTTGGCAACGCAGTCATGGGTATACAGTGAGTACAGTAGGGGGCTGAATACGCACCCCTGTGAGGCTCCAGTATTGAGTGTTGGTGAGGAAGAAATATTGTCCCCAAGCTTCACTGATTGTGGCCTGTGGGTCAGGAAATTGAGGATCCAGTTGCAGAGAGTGGGGCTTAGTCCGAGATCACTAAGTTTAGTAATCAGTCTCGAGGGGATAATAGTGTTGAAGGCTGAACTGTAGTCAATGTAAGATTCTTACATAGCTGCACTTGGTGTCAAGATGTTCTAGGGAGGAGTGAAGGGCAAGTGATATGGCATCTGACGTGGATCTGTTGGTCGGATAGGCAAATTGGAATGGGTCAAGAGTAGTGGGGAGGCTGGAGTTGATTAATGCCATGACCAGCCTTTCAAAGCACTTCATGACCACCGAAGTTAGGGCCACTGGGCGGTAGTCATTGAGACATGCTGCATGAGCCTTCTTAGGCACAGGGATGATGTTGGCCCTATTGAAATAGTCAGGGACAGTGGCCTGCTGCAGGGAGAGGTTGAAGATGTCTGAGAAGACCTCGGCCAGTTGATCTGAGCATGCTCTGAGTGCACGGCTTGGTACTCCGCCTGGTCCCATCGCTTTCCTTGGATTCACACGAAAGAAAACTGATCTGACCTCTGATGCAGTTACTGTTTGGATAGGTTCATCAGGACTTGTCTGAATAGGTGTTACCTCTCTGTCGAAATTCTAGTAAATTAGAATAGTTAGTTAGTTGTTTTTGACCAGCGGAGACACCTGATAGGCTGAAAGGCCCTTGTTTGTACTTTAGATTCTATGATTCCAAGATTCCAAGTCCTAGGTTCCTTTACTGCAAGACTTCAAGTATGACCATTATTGAAATATCCAGACCCAACAATAATTGGCGTGTATATAGCATCTTGTAGGCAGACATCCCGAAGTCATTCATGGTAGCATTAAAGGACAACATGTAACATTCAGGTACATAAGATATTAAGGCAGGTGACTGAAAGCTTGATCAAAAAATAGAAATGAGGAGCATCTTAAAGGAGAAGGAAAAGAGGTGAGCAGTTTTAAGGAATGATGTGGGGGTGCAGATGTTGGACTGGGGTGGATGAAGTTAACAGTCACACAATACCAGGTTATAGTCTCAACAGGTTTAATTGGAAATATTAGCTTTCGGAGCGCTGTTCTTTCATCAGGTATCTCGGAGCAGCCCTCCGAAAGCTAGTGTTTCTAAATAAACCTGTTGGACTATAAACTGGTATTGTATTTTTTTTAGTTTTAAGGAAGGAATTCTAGGGCTTAAGATGTAGGTACCTAAAGGCATAGCTGTCAGAGGTGGATAAATTAAAATAAGGCGTGTGTGAGAGGCCAGAATTGGAGTCGTATGGCTAATATGGTTACACTAACATGAAGGGATGTGGATCTGAATGAATTTGAAACAAGACAAGAGTCGTACAAAGGGGTTGGAATTGAGGGTACAGCTGAGGCCATACCTGGGGTATATGTGTGCAGTTTTGGTCTCCATACCTAAGGAAAGACATAGTTGACCCGAGCAGGAGTTCAACAAAGGGTCACGAGACTGGGTTCCTGAGACGTGGGGAAATTCTTATTTGGAGAGACTCAGTAGATTAAACCTATATTTCCTGGAGTTCAGAACCAAGAGAACAGGAAGTTTCATTGGTGCTCCCCTCATCCGTCACTCCCTCCTTTCCCTCACCAGTATGACTGAAAGGCAAGTGTAATTAGTTCTTCATTTTGTTCCTGTTTCAATTACCTTGGTTTGAGTAAAGTGACTGCACCATTTATAAGTTCAACAAGAGTGGTTACATAAATCACTTCTTCAATACTAACCAACCTGTTTAGAGATATTATTTCACATCTCTGCAGCAGGTCGGGTTTGAACATAGGCCTCCCAGCTCAGAGGTAAGGATACTACCACTACACCTCCAAAGCCCTCATGTCTACACTGCTATCATCCTAAATCCAGCTATCTTCAGCTGCTTCATTAATGAACCTTCCTCCATCACAAGGCTAGAAATGGGGTTGGTCACCAACGATTGCATAATGTTTAACACCATTTGCAACTTGTCAGATATTGAAGCAGTCTGTGCCCATATGTAGGAACACGCCCACTGTTTAGGATTGGACTGACAAATGGCAAGTAACAAATGGCAAATTACAAATCTCATCACACATGCCTGACAATGACCATCTTGAACAAGGGAGACTCTATCTATCTTTCATTGCCATTCAATGGCATTATCATCACTGAAACCCCTTGCTATTAACATCCTGAGGGGTTACCATGAACCAGAAATATAATCGTTTAACGCTAATATTTGTAGTGGGTACTAGAGGTGAATTTCCATTTTGAATGTGGTGAGTTGATGGCAGCTGAACCCATGTTGATAGTCTTCTTATCTTACCCTTGCCTGAGGGAGGGGAGATGTTTGAATGGATTAATAACCTGGATTGTGTCCATGAAAGCACTTATAAAACAAGGCTCAATGTCAAACACAAAGATTTCTCGTAAAACGTTGAGGTTTAACAATCTTTGAATAATAACAATGATGTAAGTCACAGTCTGTATTACAGGGATCTATATTGTGCTATTTCATTATTGGTTGTAAATCAGTGGGGCAGGCTTGTCCCTACCACAGATAAACAATGCATAAATTGGAAGATCATGTAAAATAGTTCTTTTTACCATATTATACCATGAGATCATGTTGGGCCTGTTTGTATTAATCTCTTTTAGGAACATTGTTTCCAAAATTTCTTTTCCTTAGTTGTTTTCTCCCCAATTCTTGCAATTGCCATGCTAGGCGGGAAATTTTACCATTTTCCCAAAGCCCCCTTCCCACCCTACAAGACACACATCAAGTGTGTGATGGTATACTCTCCTCTTGCCTGAATCAATGCAGTCCTGAAGGAGTTCTGCTCTATTTAAGATCTATCAGTCCCCTTGATCGGCATACAGTTCACACCAGGAATATCTACTCCCTCCACCACTGAAAACCTGACTCATCCCTCTCTTCCTAGAATGTCTTGACACCAGTACACAATGAGCTTCGCAAAAGATGACTAGCGATGCACAGTAAAGGAAAATTTCATCCCACCAGCTCCCAGATTCAAAGGATCATCCTCCCCCACTTCAGACAATTCCACCAAACATACCTTCCTCTCACTCCCCCATCTGTATTTTGCAGGAATTGTTCCCTCCGGGATACCCTAGTCCATTCCACAACCACCAGCATCCCACCTCCCCATGCAACCAGGGAAGATGCAACTCCTGCCCCTTCCCCTCCTCCCTGCTCACCATCCAAGGGCCTAAACAGTCTTTCCAGGTGAAGCACAATGTCACCTGTATCTCCTCCCAATCTTGTGGATTGTATTTGTTGTACCCAATGTGGCCTGCTCGACATTGGAGAAACGAAATATGGACTGGGTGACCGCTTTGTGGGACACCTCTAGTCGATGCGTAAGCAGGACCCCCAACCTTCCCAAAGCCGGTCATTTTAACACAGTGTCCTGCTCACATGCCCCATGTGTCTTTCTTCAGCATGCTGCAGTGTTCCAGTGAATCACAGCACAAACTGGAGGAACAACATTTTATCTTAGACTGGGCACATTACAACCTGCTAGGTTTAATACTGTGTTCAATACTTTCAGGTGATGAACTCACTCCCATTTCTTCCCTTTGTTTGAGCTTTACTTGTTGCATTCTCTATCACTGTGTCCTCTCTCCCCTCCTCTCACTCCAGTGTGATTGGTTGTTCCTACCAGTTTTGCAGTTGGACACAACATTATTCTGGTGATTCTCACATTCCCATGACTTCATCTACATTATCAGCACCCTTCCTCCCCCAGCACCCCATCTCCCACCAACCCCCGCTACAGCATAAATGCTGCCCCCTCCACACTTCACGTCAGCTCTGATGAAGAGTCATCTAGACTCAAAACTTTAGTTTGCTCTCTCTCCACAGATGCTGCCTGACCCGCTGAGATTTCCAGCACTTTTTGTCTCCAGTAAAAGAAATGACCTGGCCAGCATTGCTCGCATCCCATCTCCTGCCCCAAGCTAAATTTATTTTCTTTGCAGTAGTGGTGACGTCCATTGAATACAGCGGTCTCCAAGTCAGACTTCTTGACTGAGGAAGGTGTATGGTTTGTGGAAATTAAAGTGGCTACAGAGAAAGGAGAAGCATTGAATTAAAATTGTGGAGAAGAATGTTGTAATTGGGGGAGTAACTAAGTTGAGTAAATGCTTGTGCACCAGTATTGAACTCTCAATACAGAACAAGGATATCCTCGCATTGTACCATTGAGGAACAATGAGATAGAACCTAGATAATCAAATGCTTGCAAGACCGTCACAGCTCTATTCAGGAATAAAGACTTGCATTTATTTAGCCCCTTTCCCCACTACAAGACATTCCAAAGTATTTTGCAATACAGTCACTGTTATAATGTAAGAAATGTGGCAACCAATTCCAAAGAACCCCTACAGTGTGAAAACAGGCCATTTGACCCTCCGAAGAGTAACCCACCCAAATCCATTCCCCTACTCTATTAGTCTACATTTCTCCTGACTAATACACCTAACCTATACATCCCTGTACACTACGGGCAATTGAGATTAGATTCCCTACAGTGCGGAAACAGGCCCTTCAGCGCAACCAGTCCACACTGACCCTCTGAAGAGTAACCCGCCCAGACCTATTTCCCTCTGACTAATGCACCTAGCACGATGGGCAATTTAGCATGGCCAATTCACCTGACCTGCACATCTTTGGAATGTGGGAGGAAACCAGAGCACCCGGAGAAAACCCATGCAGACTCAGGGAGAATGTGCAATCTCCACACAGAGAATCGCCCGAGGCTGGAATCGAACCTGGGACCCTGGTGCTGTGTGGCAGCAGTGCTAACCACTAAGCCACCGTGCTGCCCAGAGCAATACAGAGACATTTTGAGAAGGCAACCTGTTTTAATAATGTTGGATCAAGGGATGAATATTGACCAGGTGACCGGAGATGATTCCTTCATTCTCCTCTGAAATAGTGCCACATGGTGCCTACCCCTAAGAGAAACCACGTCTGATCTGACAGACAGCACTTTCAACTCTGTACCCATTTTTCGCAACTGAGCAAGGAATGTCAACCATTGAAGCAGAATGGGTTGTTAACGTGAAGTGATTCAAATCAATTTCTAATCACAATAGCTGAAAAATGTGTTGCTGGAAAAGCGCAGCAGGTCAGGCAGCATCCAAGGAGCAGGAGAATCGACGTTTCGGGCATAAGCCCTTCTTCAGGAATGAGGGAGTGGGAGGATTGGAAAGAGAAATTGTTCAGAATGAGGGCCAGTTCAGTCAGTCGAAGGAGGGTGTCAGTGGAAGGGGACTGGTTGGGTCGGCGGAAAAGGAAGAAGCGGAGGGCTTTGAGGCCTTCATGATGGGATGTAGGTATATAGGGACTGATGTCCATGGTGAAGATAAGGCGTTGGGGGCCGGGGAAGCGAAAATCATGGAGGAGGTGGAAGACGTGGGTGGTGTTCCGAACGTAGGTGGGGAGTTCTTGGACTAAGGGGGACAGGACCGTGTCTAATCACAATAGACAGCAAAACTAAAATAATTCTCCAAATATAGTCTTTATGGTATAATCAATGATTGACAACTTGATCTGATTTCAAGACCATGAACTCTTGAAAGTCGGGCAATGGTCATAAACTCTTTTGGTAGTTTATGGCTTGCTTTGACAGTGCTGTTTGCCTTCTCACCTGTGTAATGTAGACACAGGTCGGTCAGGGCTGAAGGGTTGAAAATCTCCCAGCTCTGCACGTAAGCCTTGACGCATGTCACGAATGCATGTGAGCTTGTAGTGAAAAATGTGTGCTGAATGAGATGTGGGATCTGATGCTGGGACAAGGGCACTCATCATTTTTGGGGCAAGATTAGAGTGGTGCTGGAAAGGCATAGCAGGTCAGGCAGCATCCAAGGAGCAGTAACATTGACATTTTGGGCAAAAGCCCTTCATCAGGAGTCATTTTTCCTGCTCCTCGGATGCTGCCTGACCTGCTGTGCTTTTCCAGCACCACTCTGATCTAGCCTCTGGTTTCCAGCTCCAAGGTGGACAGGTTGTAAGTTCAGAGCTCAGCATGGCAGGTTGTGGAACTGAGATCAACACATCTGTGATTTCTGGGAAGGAAAGCCAACAAAAAGACCATGAACAGGATGATAGACCCTCTCTTGACCCTGGAATTTTGGCATCATACTGGCTGCTTTAGGTGTCTCCCAGGTCAGCTATCGCATGGTTAGATGTAAAGTGCAACTCCCTATAATGAGCCTGATTAAATTTCTCTCGAGTCTCGCCTCAGCCTTAACTCAGAGTACTTTGCACAATTGGCATTCTGTAGCTGCAGTGAATGGATTTGTTAATCCACTGCCAAATCAGATGTATTTTGTGCTGTAGGCTTCTATCCTCCGCATGGTGCATTGAGACGGCTAAACTTACTTTGAACAGGAACCATCCAGTCAGCAGAAAGTAAACAGTTTTTGAAATTTTACAGCTTTGAACAACGACTGGTGAGAAAATTAACATGCATTTATACCCCGTCTTTCATGACTTCAGATTATGAAGTACTTTTGAAGTATAATCACTATTGTTTAGCAAAACGCATGACAGTCAATTGCACTCAGCAAGGGTCATACACACAGAAACATGATAATGATCTATTTTTAGTGATTTTGGTTAACTGATTGATATCGACCTAGGACTCTACAGTATAAGGCCTGAAGTCTAACTGTGTGATATGCAAATGAAACGCCAGTATCTTTTCATTAGAAAGACAGAGCTTGAGGGGGGATCTGATTGAGATCTGCAAAATCATAAGAGGTATGGACAGGGTGGACAGCAGGAAGCTTTTTCCCCAGATTGGGGGCTAAATTACTAGGGGTGAGTGGGGAAGAGTTTAAAGGAGATATGTGTGGAAAGTTCTTTACGCAGAGGGTGGTGTGTGTCTGAAACGGGTTGCCAATGGAGTTGGTAGAGGCAGGCACAGTAGCGTCATTTAAGATGTATCTAGACAGATACATGAATGGGCCGGGTGCAGAGGGATATGGATTCTTAGATAATAGGCAGCAGGTTGTGAAAGAGGATCTGGATCATTGCAGGTTTGGAGGGCTGAAGGGTCTCTTTCTGTGCTGTAATTTTCTTTGATCTTTGTGTCAACATTACATGATCCTGCTCTTTTGTTAGGGCCTCATGGCAAGATAAACCACAGTATGATGCTTCTTAAATGAAGTTATTGTTTTCCTTACCTCATCAATCTGAGCAAAGAAAAATATAGCACAGGAACAGGCCCTTTGGCCGTCAAACCATGTGCCAATGGCATTATTGGAAAAAAAAGAACCAGAGTTTAACCCTGGTGTCCTAACTGGTATTTCCCTCAATGCACATCCATAAACCATTATCTAGTCATAGAATTGTAGAATCCCCACAGTGTGGAAGCAGGCCATTCAGCCCATTGAGTCCACACTAACCATCCAAACAGCATCCCACCCAGACCAACCTTATCCCTGTAACCCTGCATTTCTCATAGCTAACCTACCTAGCCTGCACATCACTGGACAACGGGGCAATTTAGCATGGCCAATGCACCTAACCTACCAATCTTTGGACTGTGGGAGGAAACCCACACACATAATGGAGAGAACATGCAAACTCCACACAGATAGTTGCCCTAGGCTAGAATGGAGGAGAAAGTGAGGACTGCAGATGCTGGAGACCAGAGTTGAAAAGTGTCGTGCTGGAAAAGCGCAGCAGGTCAGTCAGCATCCGAGGAGCAGGAAAATCGATGTTTCAGGCATAAGCCCCTCTTCAGGTATGAGGCTGGTGTGCCAACCGGGCTGAGATAAAAGGTGGGTGGGGGGGGTGGAGTTTGGGGGAGGGGCGCTGCAAATACGATAGGTGGAAGGAGGTGACGGTGATAGGCCGGAGAGGGGGTGGGGGTGGGTGCGGAGGGGTCGGGAAGAAGATTGCAGGTCTATCACCTCACCCTCACCGCCTTGCACCTATCATATTCGCAGCACCCCTCCCCCAAATTCCTCCTCCCCCCACCTTTTATCTCAGCCCACTTGTCACACCAGCCTCATTCCTGAAGAAGGGCTTGTGCCCGAAACGTCGATTTTCCTACTCCTCGGATGCTGACTGACCTGCTGTGCTAGACCAATATTGAACCTGGGTCCATGGCATTGTGAGGCGGCAGTGCTAACCACTGTGCTGCCCCTCGTCATTATCACATAGCTGACAGTGGGACTTTGCTATGTGCAAATTGGTTGCTGCATCTCTGGTTGTACAGCACATTGAGAAGCCCTGTGCCCCTGAAAGGCGCAATAAAAATACAAGTCTTCCTTTTTTTCTTCTTCAGCATACCTTGATGCAATGATTGGCCAAGCCTATCAGACATAGAAGTAGAAGTAGGCCAATCAGTCCATCGTGTCTGCTCAGCCGTTCAATGAGATCATGGCTGATCTGATAATCCTCATATCCACTTTCCTGCCTTTGCCCCTTGATTCCTTTACTGGTTAAAAATCTATCTCAGCTTAAATACTCGGCTTTGACAGCCCTTTGCAGTAATAAAAAAATTCCAGAAATTCACAACCCACTGAGGGAAGAAATTCCTCCTCATCTGTGAGTGAAATGTGCGACCAATGGAGCCGTAGTGTAACACAGGAGACAGTGAGGATTGCAGATGCTGGGGAAGTCAGAGTCGGTAAAGTGCGGCACTGGAAACAGCACAGCAGGTCAGGCAGTATCTGAGGAGCAAGACAGTCGATGTTTCAGGCCCCTCAGCCCCCTTCTCCCTCCCCAGTTCTGATGAAGGGTTAGGCCCAAAACGTTGACATTTTTGCTCCCCAGGTGCTGCCTGACCTGCTGAGCTTTTCTAAGCGCCACACTTTATCGACTATAATGTAACAAATAATCTTAAGGACAGTTGTTGCAATAGTGTGGCAGTCCCTCAGTACTATACTGTATTACAGTCAAGATCAAATGTTTGAGCTCAAGGAGTGGGATATGAACCAACAACCTTCTGCATGGATCAGTACTTGGAACTCTGATGTTGCGGCCATTATGGAGACTTGGATATCTCAGGGGCAGGAATGGTTGTTGGATGTTCCAGGATTTAGATGTTTCAAAAGGAATGGGGAATGGTAAAAAAGGTGGAGGAGTGGCATTGCTAATCAGAGATTGTATCACAGCTGCAGAAAGAGAGACTGTCAAGGAGGGTTTGTCTACAGAGTCATTATGGGTCAAAGTCAGAAACAGGAAAGGAGCAGTCACGTTATTGCAAGTTTTCTACAGGCCTCCAGTAGCAACAGAGACATGGAGGAGCAGATTTTAAAAATATGTGGAAGTAACAGGATTGTTGTCATGGGTGACTTTAACTTCCCTATAATACTGATTGGAACCTCCTTAGTTCAAATAGTTTGGATGAAGCAGTTTTTGTCAGGTGTGCTTATGAAGAGTTCCTGATGCAATATGTAGATAGGCTGACTAGAGGGGAGGCCATATTGGATTTCGTGCTAACACCATGCTAGGTGTCTAACCTCTCAGTGGAAGAGCGTTTCGGTGATAGTGATCACAACTCCCTGACCTTTACTATACTCATGGAGAGGGATAGGAGCAGACAGTATGGGAAAATATTTAATTTGGGGAGGGGGAATTACAATACTATTAGGCAGGAACTGAGACGCCTAGATTGGGAACAGATGTTTTCAGGGAAATGCACAACAGAAATGTGGAGGTTGTTTAGGAAGTACCTGCTGACGGTGCTGGACAGGTTTGTCCCGCGGATGCAAGGAAGGTGTGGTAGGTTGAAAGAACCTTGGGTGACTAGGGACATGGAACATCTAGTCAAGAGGAAGAAGGAAGCTTGCTTAAGGTCAAGGGGGCAATGTTCAAACAGGGCTGTAGAGGGTTACAAGGTAGCCAGGAAGGAACTGAAGAATGGACTTAGGCAAGCTAGAAGGGGGCATGAAAAAGCTTTAGTGGGTAGGATTAAGGAAAAACCCAAGGCATTCTACACTTATGTGGGGAACAAGAGGATGGCCAGAGTGAGGGTAGGGCTGATCAAGGTTAGTAGAGAGAATTTGTGCCTGGAGTCAGAGGAGCTAGGAGAGGGTCTTAATGAATACTTTGCTTTAGTATTCACTACTGAGAGGGACCTTGATGTTTCTGAGGACAATGTGAAACAGACTGATATGTTAGAACAGGTTGATGTTAGGAAGGAGGATGTGCTGAAAATCTTGAAAAACAAAAGGACAGGTTAATCCCCTGGGCCCAACAGGATATACCCTAGGTTACTACAGGAAGTGAGGGAAGAGACTGCTGTGCCTTTGACGATGATCTTTGCTTCCTCACTGCCCAGTTGAGCTTTGCCAGATGTTTGGAGGGTGGCAAATATTATTCCCTTGTTCAAGAAAGGGAATAGGGATAATCCTGGGAATTACAGACCAGTCAGTCTTACATCAGTGGTGTGATAATTATTGAAGAGGATTCTGCGAGACAGGATAGTTTGATTAGAAATAGTCAGCATGGCTTTGTGAGGGGGGTCATGCCTCACAAACCTGATTAAATTCTTTGAGGATATTACAAAACACATTAATGAAGCTAGAGCAGTTAATGTGTACATGGATTTTAGCAAGGCATTTGATAAAGTTTCCCCAAAGTAGGCTCATTCAAAAAGTAAGGAGGCATGGGATACAAGGAAATCTGTCTGTCTGATACAGAATTGGCTGGCCCAGACAAGACAGAGGGCGGTGGTAGATGGAAAGTATTCAACCTGGACCTCAGTAACCAGTGGTGTCCTGCGGGATCAGTTGTGGGACCTGCTGTTTGTGACTTTTATAAATGACTTAGATGAGGAAGTGGAAGGATGGGTTAGTAAGTTTGCCAATGACACAAAGGTTGGTGGAGTTGTGGATAGTGTGGAGGGCTGTTGTAGGTTGCAATGAGACATTGACAGGATGCAGAGCTGGACGGAGCTGTGGCAGATGGAGGTCAACCTGAAAAAGTGTGAAGTGATTCACTTTGGAATGTCGAATATGAATGCAGGATTAAAGACAGGATACTTGGTAGTGTGGAGGAACAGAGGGATCTTGGGGTCCATAGATCCATCAAAGTTGCCACCCAAGTCAATAGGGTTGTTAAAGTTTATGGTGTGTTGGCTTTCATTAAGAGAGGGTTTGAGTTTAAGAGCCGCGAGGTTATGCCACAGCTCTATAGAGGGTTGGAGGATTTGAACTGTAGGGAGAGGCTGAACAGACCGGGACTGTTTTCCCTGGAGTGCGGAGGCTGAAGGGTGACCTTGTAGAGGTTTACAAAATTATGAAGGGCATGGATAGGGTAAATAAGCAAAGTCTTTTCCCTGGGGTCGGGGAGTCCAAAACTAAAGGGCATAGGTTTAGGGTGAGAGCGGCAAGATATAAAAGGGACCTAAGCGGCAACGTTTTTACGCAGAGGGTGGTAGTGTGTGGAATGAGCTGCCAGAGGATGTGGTGGAGGCTGGGACAATTGCAACATTTAAGAGGCATTTAGATGGGTGTATGAATAGGAAGGGTTTGGAGGGATATGGGTCGAGTGCTGGCAGGTGGGACTAGATTGGGTTGGGATATCTGGTCAGCAGGGACAGGTTGGACTGAAGGGTCTGTTTCCATGCTGCACATCTCTATGACTCTATGACTCTAATCCTGGTTATGCTACACTTGGAATATTGTGTTCAGTTCTGGTCGCCTCATTACAGGAAGGATGTCGAAGCTTTAGAGAGGGTGTAGAGGAGATTTACGAGGATGCTGCCTGGACTGGAGGGTGTGTCTTATGAAGAAAGGTTGAGGGAGCTAGGGCTTTTCTCATTGGAGTGAAGAAGGATGAGCGGTGACTTGATAGAGGTGTACAAAATGTTGAGAGGCATAGATAGAGTGGATAGTTAGAGACATTCTCCTGTAGCAGAGATGTCGCTTATGAGGGGGCAGTTTTAAAGTAATTAGAGGAAGGTTTAGGGGAGATGTCAGAGGTAGGTTCTTTACACAGAGAGTGGTGGGTGCATGGAATGCACTGCCAGCGGTGGTCGTAAAGTCAGAGACATTTGGGACATTTCAGCGACTCATGGATATGGTAGTAAAATGAAGGATATGTAGGTTAGTTTCATCTTAGAGTAGGATAGAAGGCAGAACATCGATGGCTGAAGGGGCTGTACTGTTCTATGTTCTTCTCACTGAGCCACAGCTTCACTCTGACAGTAACGTGTCAGTGTAGTATTCATGATGAGGCTTTTTTTTTTAACAATGAGAAATCGTGCAGCAGTAACTTGAGAAATATCTGTTTTACTGTTTGTTCTGAAGAGAGGGTTTTGAGCAATGGCAATTAGTGAGTGTAATAGAAGCAAATTTGTGAAATGGTGAACTAATCCAGAAAAAGAGCCGTATTTCTAGGGCCCTAATCAACTCAGAACATTCCAAAATCACTTCAAAGCCAATGAACATAAAATCATAAGAAATAAGAGCAGGAGTAGGTAAGCCTGCCCTGCCATACAATGCGATGATGGCTGATCTGCCCTAGGCCTGAACTCCTCTTTCATGCCAGCTGCTCATAGCCCTCAACATGTTGTTTCAAAAATTTATCTGCCTCCTCTTCAAATACTTTCAATGATTAATTCCTTGGGGTAGAGAATTCCAGACATTCACTAACCTGAGCGAAGAAATTCTTTGCTCTCTCAATTTTAAACGAATATCCCCTTGGTGTGTAACTGTGTTCCCTAGTTTGAAACTAGTGGAAACATCTTCGAGTCATAGAGATGTACAGCACAGAAACAGAACCTTTGGTCCACCTTGTCCATGTTCACCAGATTTCCTAAATTAATCTTGTCCAATTTGCCAGTACTTGGCCCTTATCCCTCTAAACTCTTCCTAATTGTGTACCCATCCGGATGCCTTTTAAATGTTGCAATTGTATCAGCCTCCACCACTTCCTCTGGCAGTTCATTCCATACACGCACCAACCTCTGTGCGAAAACGTTGCCCCTTAGGTCTCTTTTAAATCTTTCTCCTCTCACCTTCAAGCCTCTCATTCTGGACTCCTCAGAATCAATCCTGTCAAGTCCCCTCAGCATCTTGTATGTTTCAAGAAGAAAGACTTTGATGTGCAGTCACTTGGAACATGAGGAAATAAGGTAACCGATTTAGAATAAAACGTTCCCTCAAGCAGCAATGAAGGAATAGCCAGTTAAATTATTTAAGTGATATTGGTTGAATGATAAATATTGACCAGGAGGCTACGGAGAATTCCCCGCAGTTCTTTAGGCACGTTACCAGATCATTCTGTCACCTGAGAGGGCACAAAGGGCTGCATGTCTGACAAAGAAACACTCACCTAGTAATGCAGTAAACTCCCTGCTCAGATTTGAAAGCCACACCTGATGCTGAGGTATGAATGCTATTGACTGAGGCAAGGCAGGGACTCATACAAATTAGGATATTGCTCTGAATGGGCACGATATGACTAAGGTTCAAAAGCGTAAGAAGGAACACATGAATTGATTATAAATTACCATCAAATATGAATTTTATATGTCCTTAGATTTTTGTATATAAAAGGGAAGATAGGTATAAAACCGATGTTGATGAGAATCGGAGTAACCTCCACTGGTTGCAATCATACCTCGTGCAAAGGAAGATATTTGTGGTTTTTGGAAGTCAATCATATTAACCATAGGACATCTGCAGGAGTTCCTCAAGGTTCTGTCCTTAGCTCAACCACCTTCAGCTGCTTCATCAATGACCTTCCCTCCATTATGAAGTTGGAAGTGGGAATATTTGCTGATGATTACACAAAGTTTGGCACCATTTCCACCTCCTCAGATACCGAAACAGTCCATGTCCATATGCAGCAGTCAAAATTCAAGCCTTAGCTAATGAGAGACAAGCCAAATTTGTATCACTCAATTGCTAGGCAATGATTATTTCTGACAAATGAGGATCTAGCCATCTCCCCATGGCATTCAGTGGCATTTCCATCACTGCGATTCACCATTGACCAGAAATTGAACTGGACTCGTTATAAATCCAAGAGAGAGTCTCAGAATTCAACAGCGATTAGAGTCATAGCATTGTACAACACAGAAACAAACTCTTCAATCTAACTCATCATGCCAACCAGATATCCTAAATTAATCTAGTTCCGTTTGCCAGCATTATATCCCTCTCAATCTTTCCTATTCATATGCCTGAGTAAGATAAGGGCCCATGGTGTTAGAGACAAGGTACAAACATGGATAGAAAATTAGCTGTCTGGCGGAAGGCAAAGAGTGGGAATAAAGTGTCCTTCTCAGGATGGACGCCAGTGACTAGTGGTGTACCACAATGGTCATTGTTGGGATTACAACTTTGCACTTTATGCGTTAATGATCTGGATGAAGGAACTGAGGGCATTCTGGCTAAGTTTGCAGATGATTTAAGGATAGGTGGAGGGATAGGTAGTATTGAAGAGGCAGGGAGGCTGCAGAAAGATTTTGACAGGTTAAGAGAATGGATAAATAAGTGGCAGATAAAATGCACTGTGGGAAAGTGTGAGGTCTTGGTAGGAAGAATAGAGGCATGGACTAATTTCTAAATGACTAATTCAGAAATCTAAAGTGTAATGGGACTTGGAAGTCCTAGTCCAGGATTCTCTCAATTTTCTGCACCTATGTTGAATCAGTAGTTAGGAAGACAAAAACAATGTTGTCATTTGGCTTGAGAGGACTAGAGTATGGAAGCAGAGATGTACTTCTGAGGCTTTATAAGGCTCTGGTCAGACCACATTTAGAGTATTGTAAGCAATTTTGGGCCCATATCTCAGGAAGGATGTACTGGCCCTGGAGCGGGTTCAGAGGACAGTCATGAGAATGGTCCCAAGAGTGAAAGGCTTAACATATGAAAAAAGCTTGAGGACTCTGGGCATTTAGATGGATGGGAGGGGATTGGATTGAAACTTGCTGAATACTGAATGGCCTGGACAGAGTAGATGTTGGGAAGATGTTTCCATTGGCAGGAGAGATAATGGCCCAAGGGCATAGCCTTAGAGTAAAGGAAAAACCCTTTAGAATGGAGATGTGAGAAACTTCTTTAGCCAGAGAGTAGGGAATCTATGGAAGTCATCGCCACAGAAGGCTTTGGAGGCCAGGCTATGAGTATATTTAAAACTGAGATAGATAGATTCTTGATTGCCATGGGGATCAAAGGTTATGGGGAAAAAGCAGGAAAATGAGATTGGAAAACCTATCAGCTGTAATTGAATGGCGGAGCAGATGGGCCAAATGGCCTAATTTCTGCTCCTGTGTCTTATGGTCTTATGGGGTAAATTCTGTAATCATACCAGCCTCCACCACTTGCTCTGGCAGTTTATTCCTTACATGCACCACTCTCTGCATGAAAAGTTGCCTCTTATGTCCCTTTTAAATTTTCCCCCCTCACCTTAGATAAACTATGGGGCAGCACGGTGGCTCAGTGGTTAGCACCGCTGCCTCACAGCACCAGGGTCCCAGGTTCAATTCCAGCCTCAGGTGACTGTCTGTGTGAAGTTTGCACGTTCTCCCTGTGTCTGCGTGGGTTTCCTCCAGGTGCTCTGGTTTCCTCCCACAATCCAAAGAGGTGCAGGTCAGGTGAATTGGCCATGCTAAATTGCCCATAGTATTAGGTGGATTAGTCAGAGGGGAAACGGGTCTGGGTGAGTTACTCTTCGGAGGGTCGTTGTGGACTTGTTGGGCTGAAGGGCCTGTTTCCACACTGTAGGGAATCTAATCTAATCTAATCTAAAAAACTCTCTTCAGACTCACCAATGCTTGTCTTAGAACATAGAACATAGAACATAGAACAATACAGCACAGAACAGGCCCTTCGGCCCACGATGTTGTGCCGAACTTCTATCCTAGATTAAGCACCCATCCATGTACCTATCCAAATGCCACTTAAAGGTCGCCAATGAATCTGACTCTACCACTCCCTTGGGCAGCGCATTCCATGCCCCCACCACTCTCTGGGTAAAGAACCCACCCCTGACATCTCCCCTATACCTTCCACCCTTCACCTTAAATTTATGTCCCCTTGTAACACTCTGTTGTACCCGGGGAAAAAGTTTCTGACTGTCTACTCTATCTATTCCTCTGATCATCTTATAAACCTCTATCAAGTCACCCCTCATCCTTCGCCGTTCCAACGAGAAAAGGCCGAGAACTCTCAACCTATCCTCGTACGACCTACTCTCCATTCCAGGCAACATCCTGGTAAATCTTCTCTGCACCCTCTCCAAAGCTTCCACATCTTTCCTAAAGTGAGGTGACCAGAACTGCACACAGTACTCCAAATGTGGCCTAACCAAAGTCCTGTACAGCTGCAACATCACCTCACGACTCTTGAATTCAATCCCTCTGCTAATGAACGATAATACTCCATAGGCCTTCTTACAAACTCTATCCACCTGAGTGGCAACCTTCAAAGATCTATGTACATAGACCCCAAGATCCCTCTGTTCCTCCACCTGACCAAGAACCCTACCATTAACCCTGTATTCCGCATTCTTATTTGTTCTTCCAAAATGGACAACCTCACACTTGGCAGGGTTGAACTCCATCTGCCACTCCTCAGCCCAGCTCTGCATCATATCTAAGTCCCTCTGCAGCCGACAACAGCCCTCCTCACTGTCCACAACTCCACCTATCTTTGTATCATCTGCAAATTTACTGACCCACCCTTCGACTCCCTCCTCTAAGTCATTAATAAAAATTACAAACAGCAGAGGACCCAGAACTGATCCCTGCGGAACTCCACTTGTAACTGGACTCCATGCTGAATATTTACCATCTACCACCACTCTCTGACTTCGACCGGTTAGCCAGTTTTCTATCCAATTGGCCAAATTTCCCTCTATCCCATGCCTCCTGACTTTCCGCATAAGCCTACCATGGGGAACCTTATCAAATGCCTTACTAAAATCCATGTACACTACATCCACTGCTCTACCCTCATCCACATGCTTGGTCACCTCCTCGAAGAATTCAATAAGACTTGTAAGGCAAGACCTACCCTTCACAAATCCGTGCTGGCTGTCCCTAATCAAGCAGTGTCTTTCCAGATACTCGTAAATCCTATCCCTCAGTACCCTTTCCATTACTTTGCCTACCACAGAAGTAAGACTAACTGGCCTGTAATTCCCGGGGTTATCCCTATTCCCTTTTTTGAACAGGGGCACAACATTCGCTACTCTCCAGTCCCCTGGTACCACCCCAGTTGCCAGTGAAGACGAGAAGATCATTGCCAACGGTACTGCAATTTCCTCTCTTGCTTCCCACATAATCCTAGGATATATCCCGTCAGGCCCGGGGGACTTGTCTATCCTCAAGTTGTTCAAAATGTCCAACACATCTTCCTTCCTAACAGGTATCTCTTCTAGCTTATCAGTCCGTTTCACACTCTCCTCTTCAACAATACGGTCCCTCTCGTTCGTAAATACTGAAGAGAAGTACTTGTTCAAGACCTCTCCTATCTCTTCCGACTCAATGCACAGTCTCCCACCACTGTCCTTGATCGGACCTACCCTCGTTCTCGTCATTCTCAGGTTTCTCACATACGCATAGAATGCCTTGGGGTTATCCTTGATCCTATCCGCCAAGGATTTTTCATGCCCTCTCTTAGCTCTCCTAATCCCTTTCTTCAGGTCCCTTCTGGCTATCCTGTATCCCTCCACTGCTCTGTCTGAACCTTGTTTCCTCAACCTTATGTAAGCCTCCTTCTTCCTCTTTACTAGACATTCAACCTCCCTCGTCAACCAAGGCTCCCTCACACGACCATTTCTTTCCTGCCTGATCGGTACATACATATCAAGGACACGTCGTATCTGCTCCTTGAAAAAGTCCCACATTTCCACCACATCCTTCCCTGACAGCCTATGCTCCCAACGTATGCTCCTCAAATCCTGTCTTACAGCATCGTAATTTCCCTTCCCCCAATTGTAAAAACTTCCTTGTTGTGCGCACCTATCTCTCTCCATAACCAAGGTGAAAGTAACAGAATTGTGGTCGCCATCACCAAAATGTTCACCCACTAACAAGCCCACCACTTGTCCCGGTTCATTACCGAGTACCAAATCCAATATGGCCTCCCCTCTGGTTGGACAATCTACATACTGCGTTAGAAAAGCTTCCTGGACACACTGCACAAACACCGCCCCATCCAATCTTCTTGATCTAAAGAGCTTCCAATCAATATTTGGGAAGTTGAAGTCGCCCATGACTACGACCCTGTGGCTTCTGCACCTTTCCAAAATCTGTTTCCCAATCTGTTTCTCCACATCTCTGCTGCTATTGGGGGGCCTATAATAAACACCCAACAAGGTGACTGCACCTTTCCTATTTCTGACTTCAGCCCATACTACCTCCAGAGGCAGATCCCCCTCAAACTTCCTTTCTGCAGCCGTTATACCATTTCTAATTAGCAATGCCACCCCCCCTCCTTTTTTACCACCCTCCCTAATCTTACTGAAACATCTGTAACCAGGAACCTCCAACAGCCATTCCTGTCCCTCATCTATCCATGTTTCCGTGATGGCCACAACATCGTAGTCCCAGGTACCGATCCACGCCTTAAGTTCACCCACCTTATTTTTGATACTCCTTGCATTGAAGTATACGCACTTGAGCCCATCTCTGTGTCCGCAAGTAGTCCCTGTCAGTGCTACCTTCTCCACAGCCTCCCTACAGTCTTGGACATCCTGACACACAGCTAGCTTACTTGCTGGACTACAAGTCCGGATCCCATCCCCCTGCCAAATTAGTTTAAACCCCCCCGAAGAGTGCTAGCAAACCTACCCCCCAGGATATTGGTGCCCTTCTGGTTCAGGTGCAACCCGTCCTGTTTATACAGGTCCCACCTTCCCCAGAATGCAGTCTTGCATCAATAAAGCACAAGTCAGGACTGTGATAGAATAATCTCTACTTCTAGAAGGTTGAGGGATGATCTGTTCAAAGTCTTCAATATATGAACAGGAAAAGACAGCTCAGGTAAAGATAAGCTATTTCCATTGGTTAGAAATTCTAGAATGAGGGGGCATTGTCTAAAACTTAGGGCCAGGTCATTCAGGAGAGATATTGGGAAGCATTTCTGCACACAAAGGCAGTTAGAGGTTTGGAACTCTCTTCCCCAAATGGCAGTTGATGCTCGATGAATTGTTAATTTTAAATCTGAGATAGACAATGTTTTGTTGGGCAGAGGTATTAGGGCATGGAAGGCCCATATGGTGTTAGGTCACAGATCAGCCATGGTCTTAGGGATGGAACTGGCTCGAGGGGCTGAATGGCTTACTCCTGTTTCTATGTGAAAATGTGTATGAAGTTACATTTAGGAGCAAGAGGAGGCCCTCAGGGAGCAGCGACACATTACCTCAATCTGCTAATCACTCCTGCAATTGCTTGACAATAAATGACAGCAGAGTATTCATTCAAGTTGAATATTACTGTGGCCCCACTTGCACTTTGAGTCAGAAGTTGAGGGTCCAAGTTCCATTCCCAGAAACTCAGGCATAAAGTCTAGACTGAACCTCCCAGAGGTCTATTGAGGGGGTGATGCACTGTTGGAGGTGAAGTCTTTCAGATGAAGAAATGTCTACTTCCTAATTAGACTTAAAAGACCCCTCAGTACCATTTTGAAGGAGAATGGTGTCCTAGCCAATGTTTGACCCATGGCCAACATCCTTTCCTACAAAGGGAAAGGGCAGGATAGAGAGGCACTGGGTGAATCTATCCCTGAATCACCGAGGAACATTCACGTGTGGGGGTGACCAATCTGAGAAACCTCACCCCAATAAATAGAACGGATTAAATGGCACAATGAGTCATATATGAGCTGAAGGATTCTGCAAGAGCTCTGTTTCTTCACTAGCTTATGGCAGAAAATTCCAGTCGAGCGAACTTTTCTGTACCCAATGTAAATAAATTGTTAGTGACCTCCTCTTTAATCCTTTATCTAAGATATCTGCCCACTTGTTACTTATTTTACTGGCCAGTGGAAGTAATTTATCACTATTTGTCTTATCATAACCTTCATAATCTGAAAGACCTGCACGGGTCACCCTTTAACCAGAGTTTGAATTTAAAACTACATGTGTTGAAGCTCCATCTTAGCAGTTGTGTTCCTGTGTTGTCCAACAATTTCTAACAAAGAAGATTTTGAGAACTTCAGGACGTTGCGAACCAATAAATACTTTTGGAGCTAAAACAGTATTGTGATGTTGGGAACACTGCATACTTGCAGGAATAACAGGTAAATTCACCTCAGTCTATTGGATCATAGGGCTGCTCTTTCATTAGAGAGAGAGACGATTGGTGGTGGTTTAGAGGAAGTAGTCCTGTAGTAGTCTTAGAGAGTTTTATGCGCACCATTATCCTAACCAAGGAAATGAGTGACAAAACAGAAATTGCTGGAAGAGCTCAGCAGGTCTAGCAGTTTCTGTGCAGAGAAATCAGAGCTAACATTTTGGATTGAGCGACCCTTTGTAACAACTGCATGGGTTCTCAGAAATGGTGAGCTAAGATTGTTTTTAGATTCAAAGTCCTGAAATTGAGTTGTGACCCATAACTCACTCGCAACATGGTAACAAAAACACATATACTTTTATTATAAGAGGTGCAGATTGTGACACCACGGTCATGTGAAGCCTATATCTCATTTAATAGGTCATGATTTTTTAAAAAATGTATTATGTGGGCGGCACGGTGGCACAGTGGTTAGCACTGCTGCCTCACAGCGCCAGAGACCCGGGTTCAGTTCCCGCCTCAGGCGACTGACTGTGTGGAGTTTGCACATTCTCCCCGTGTCTGTGTGGGTTTCCTCCGGGTGCTCCAGTTTCCTCCCACAGTCCAAAGATGTGCAGGTCAGGTGAATTGCCATGCTAAATTGTCCCTAGCATTAGGTAAGGGGTAGATGTAGGGGTATGGGTGGGTTGCGCTTCGGCGGGGCGGTGTGGACTTGTTGGGCTGAAGGGCCTGTTTCCACACTGTAAGTAATCTAATTTAATCTAATCTAATTTTACAGGATATGTTTCACTAGACCAGCATTTATTGCCCATCCCTAATTGCCCTTGAGACGAAGTAGTGAGCCGCTTTCTTGAACAACTGCAGTCCTTGGGGTGTCAGGACACTACAGTGCTGTTAGGGAGGGAGTTCCCAGATTTTGACCCAGCAACAGTAAAGGACCAGTTCCAAGTCAGGATAGTATGTGTGAGTTGGAAAGGAACTTGCAAGTAGTGGTGCGTCAATGTGTTTGCTCCCCTTGTCCTTCTAGGTGCTACAGGTCATGATTTTGGAAGGTGTTGTCAGAAGATGCTTGGTGAGTTGCTGCAGTTTTATCTTGTAGATGGTATACACTGTTGTCACCACGATGGAGGGAGTGAACGTTGCAGATAGTAGGGGTGATAATTAAGGGTGTTTCTTCATTTGGAATGCTGTCGGATTTCTTGAGAATTGATGAACTGGACTCATCCAGACGAGAGGGGAGTATTCCATCACAGACCTGACTTGTACCTTGTAGGTGGTGGACAGACTTCAGGAAGTCAGAAAGTGAATTGTTCACTGCAAGGCTCCTAGATTGTGACCTGTTTGTATAACCACAGTATTTAAATATTCTGTCCAGTTCAGTTTCTGGTTAATGATAACCCACAGAATGTTGATAGTGTGGTACCCCACAAGTTATATGATTAGATTACTTACAGTGTGGAAACAGGCCCTTTAGCCCAACAAGTCCACACCGCCCCACCGAAGCGCAACCCATCCATACCCCTACATTTTACCCCTTACCTAACACTACGGGCAATTTAGCCTGGCCAATCCACCTGACCTGCACATCTTTGGACTGTGGGAGGAAACCGGAGCACCCGGAGGAAACCCACGCCGACACGGGGAGAACGTGCAAACTCCACACAGTCAGTTGCCTGAGGCGGGTTTGAACCCGGGTCTCCGGTGCTGTGAGGCAGCAGTGCTAACCACTGTGCCACCGTGCCGCCCATATGTTGCCATCCTGAAAATTCTCCCTCCTGCCCACTTATTCCAACTCTCTGTATTCTATTAATTAGTCAAAGCTCTAAACATGTTATCATTATGAAGTAGCCTAAGTATGGTACCTTATCAAATGTCTTCTGAAAATCCAAATGTGTTACATCTACTGATTCCCCTTTATCTTAGGAGGACTTATACACTTAATGGTAAGGACCTAGAGAGTGTTGCTGAACAAAGAGACCTTGGAGTGCAGGTTTATTGCTCCTTGAAAGTGGAGTCGCTGGTAGATAGGATAGTGAAGAAGGCGTTTGGTATGCTTTCTTTTTTTGGTCAAAGTATAGCGTACAGGCATTAGGAGGTCATGTTGTGGCTGTACAGGACATTGGTTAGGCCACTGTTGGAGTATTGCATGCAATTCTGGTCTCCTTCCTATCGGAAAGATGTTGTGAAACTTGAAAGGGCTCAGAAAAGATTTACAAGGATGTTGCCAGGGTTGGAGGATTTGACCTTTAGGGAGAGGTTGAATAGGCTAAGGCTGTTTTCCCTGGAGCGTTGGAGGCTGAGGGGTGACCTTATAGAGGTTTACAAAATTATGAGGGGCATGGATGGAATAAATAGACAAAGTCTTTTCCCTGGGGTGGGGGAGTCCAGAACTATAGGGCATAAGTTTAGGGTGAGAGGGGAAAGATATAAAAGGAACCTAAGTGGCAACATTTTCATGCAGAGGGTGGTACATGTATGGAATGAGCTGTTAGAGGAAGTGGTGGAGGCTGGTACAATTGCAACATTTAAAAGGCATTTGGATGGGTATATGAATAGGAAGGGTTTGGAGGGGTTTGGGCTGGGTGCTGGCAGGTGGGGCTAGATTGAGTTGGGATATCTGGTCGACATGGACGGGTTGGACCGAAGGGTCTGTTTCCATGCTGTACATCTCTATGCCTAAGATGTTAAGCTAACTGACTTGTAGTTACCTATTTTTTGTCTCCTTCCCTTTCAAAATAAATATGTTCCATCACATGCTTAAACTTGTATTTTAGTGCTAACTACTTTCACTCATCTGCTTCTCAGTCCCAGCTCTGCACACATGTTCTTATTCTCTATTGTCCTTCCTTATTTTTCCTTCTCTCACTCATTTGTTCCCCCTTTGCCTCCTTCCGCTCCTTGTCTGTTGCCTTCTCCTTGTTAGATTCCTCCATCACATCTTACTTGCTTGCTTCTGTTTCTCTGTACCCTCTCGCTGATGTTTTGCTTTTACTTTTCACTCTTTCTGACCTTTTTGCTTCTTATTTTCCTTCAGTTTGTTTTTTCTGCTGTCTTGACTATCAGTCCAGCCGATTTGCAACGTGAGTAAATCAGTAACCAAGACCATTTAAGGAAACCAAGTTCTTTAAGCAGCGTCACAATAATGGATTCTGTGCTCATGTAATCAATAATTGACTGTTGCTAAGATGCATCGTTTTTTAAAGTTCTGAAAGTCTCTCTCCTCTGTTCCATCTGTACTTCTCCAATTCTGGCCTCTTGCACATCTTTTATACTTTCAATCATTCCCACCACGAGTAGCCATGCCTTCAGCCACCATTAGTGACCAAGGAAGTAAAGGAGAAATTTGTACACAATCAATGTGCCTTGTAACCATTTTAACAAAAATATCCCAAAATGGGAAGGTGCGCATGCACATCAGATCAATATTAATATAGAGACCACAGTTCCAATCTACTACTCCTTACTTACAAATCAGGAAATGCATTAGCTACGTCAGGATCCCCAATTTACCACACATCACTACATTCTTCCTGACTTTCTGCCCAACCACATGGAATCTCGGAATCAAGATTGCACATGCCTGTAGTGATTGTAATGAGGTCAGGCGGATAGACCTCATAGAATGTGGATTAGTGGTGCTGGAAGAGCACAGCAGGTCAGGCAGCATCCAAGGAGCAGCGAAATCAACGTTTCAGGAATAAAGACAGTGAGCCTGAAGCGTGGAGAGATAAGCTAGAGGAGGGTGGGGATGGGGAGAAAGTAGCATAGAGTACAATGGGTGAGTGGGGGAGGGGATGAAGGTGATAGGTCGGGGAGGAGAGGGTGGAGTGGATAGGTGGAAAAGGAGATAGGCAGGTAGGACAAGTCCAGACAAGTCATGGGGACAGTGCTGAGCTGGAAGTTTGGAACCAGGGTGAGGTGGGGGAAGGGGAAATGAGGAAACTGTTGAAGTCCACATTGATGCCCTGGGGTTGAAGTGTTTCGAGGCAGAAGATGAGGCGTTCTTCCTCCAGGCGTCTGGTGGTGAGGGAGTGGTGGTGAAGGAGGCCCAGGACCCCCATGTCCTCAGCAGAGTGGGAGGGGGAGTTGAAATGTTGGGCCACGGGGCAGTGTGGTTGATTGGTGCGGGTGTCCCAGAGATGTTCCCTAAAGTGCTCTGCTAGGAGGTGCCCAGTCTCCCCAATGTAGAGGAGACCGCATCGAGAGCAACGGATACAATAAATGATATTAGTGGGCTTCCTTTACCACTGCTCCCTCACCACCAGACGCCTGGAGGAAGAACGCCGCATCTTCCGCCTCGGAACACTTCAACCCCAGGGCATCAATGTGGACTTCAACAGTTTCCTCATTTCCCCTTCCCCCACCTCACCTTAGTTCCAAACTTCCAGCTCAGCACTGTCCCCATGACTTGTCCGGACTTGTCCTACCTGACTATCTCCTTTTCCACCTATCCACTCCACCCTCTCCTCCCTGACCTATCACCTTCATCCCCTCCCCCACTCACCCATTGTACTCTATGCTACTTTCTCCCCAACCCCACCGTCCTCTAGCTTATCTCTCCACGCTTCAGGCTCACTGCCTTTATTATTCCTGATGAAGGGCTTTTGCCCGAAACGTCGATTTCGAAGCTACTTGGGTGCTGCCTGAACTGCTCTGCTCTTCCAGCACCACTAATCCAGAATCTGGTTTCCAGCATCTGCAGTCATTGTTTTTACATCATAGAATATGGGTTCCCTGCTTGGAGCTGTTAATCTGGTCCAATCAGGGAGTCCTGGCTGACAGATAAGAGCAAGAGTGGCAGAGGTTCTGTTCACTCTGGGAATTGGCCCAGAGTGAGCTGGATCAATGCTAAGGACTTTCCGTGTGCAAATGAAGGAAGTCTTGGCGACAGGACACCGGCATCTGTGAAGTTATTTCAATGCCCTCCTCCAGTTAACAACTTGGGGGCCACACTATCTCTCCATGTTTCCTTCTTGTAAACCACGAACTTTGTACTGCATCATCACATCTCCCACCACCTGTCTTGCCCCCTTCCCCATCTTTGAATCATCATAGACTGTTTGAATGGCATCCATTGACTGAGCAGAAATTTCCTTCAAGTAAATTTTGAAAACACAAGAACTAGGAGCAGGAGTAGGGGGATAATCCAGCCCCTCAAGCCTGCTCCACCATTTAATGCAATTATGGCCGATCGCATCTCGTCTTAACTCCACTTTCTTGCCCGCTCCCCATAACCCTTCAACATATTACTGATTAAAAATCTGTCCAACTCCTCCTTTTCAGCTCTGTTTAAAGTCTGCTACCCCTTATTCTAAAACTAGGACTGCTCATTCTAGATTGTCCCTGATGAGGGAAAACCAAAATAATTGTCTTCAAGCCCCAGTGCAAAGCTGTAACCCCTCGCTGCCAACTCCCATCCCTCACCCTCGCAACTGTGTCAGACTGAATCAGGATTATTTGCAACCTCGGTGTTATAGTTGACTCCAAAATGAGCGCGATCATCTGCTTCACCTAGACTCTGCCAATTCCTGCCTCTGTAACCGCTCGCAGGTTCACCTCTCCCTCACCTTGTCTACTGCAGAAACCCTCGTGCATGTCTGTTACTGCCAAAGTCAGAAGTCACACGACACTAAGTTATAGTCTAACAGGTTTATTTGAAATCACAAGCGTTCGGAGCATTACCCCTTCATCAGGTGAAGTTTGTTACTGCCAGGCTTGCATATTCCAACATGTTGCTGGTAGCCTAGATCTACCTTCTGCAAACCTGAGCTTATTTAAAACTCTGCTGCCATATACTAATTCATCTGTCACAGCTGTGTTCATTGACCTAACGTGTCTAAGTTATACCTCAGCTTTAAAATTTGTCTGCTTGTTCCAAATCTCTCATGTCCTTATTCCTCCCAATTTCTGATCATTTCAGCTTTAAAGCCCTCCAATATATCTGTCCTCTGACAAATCTAGTTTATCGAGTGCGAAAGAAATTGCTGGAAAAACTCAACAGGTCTGACAGCATCTGTGGACAACTGAGGAAGGGTCACTCACCCTGAAACGTTAACTCTGATTTCTCTCCACAGGTGTTGCCAGAGCTGCTGAGCTTTTCCAGCAATTTCTGTTTTTTGTTTCTGATTTACATGGTCCATAGTTCTTTCGGTTTTTATGTGGTTTATTGAGTGTGCTTGATTCTAATCATTCCAGCATTGACCTTCAGCAACCTAACCTTCAACATTTGAATTCAGTCAGAAAACCACCTCAACTTTCCACCTCTCTTTCTTTAAGATGGACCATTTCAGTCATCTAACTTACTACGGCCCATGTGGCACAATGTCAGATTTAGATTCATAATACTTCTATAACTGCTGTATACACAGAAGTTGTTGCTTGATGAATTGGATTGCAAGAAAAGTCATGTGGAGCAGGATAGACCAGTTAGACTCAATAATCCATTTCTATCCTGAAAATATTGTGTAATATCTCTAAAAAAGTTCCATTCTTCCTTCCTATGAGGCTCTCCACGCCTTTTGGAGGTCAGTTTCAGATTTGGGATTGGGCAATTTTTCCAGCCTTCGTTGAAGTGAAATAGATTGTGACATAGGAGAAGGCATCTAGGGAAAAATTAAAGTTTGTTCCAACTACACAGTTTAGCACAATCTTTTGCTTTCTGTCCCAGGATGAGGACAAGGGGACAGATGCTGGACAGAAACAGCTCTAGTCAATGGGCAGCCGCATAGTCATTCTTCAACAGGGATGGTATTAGCTTGTCATTGTGTTCAAAAGATGTTTAAACTCACTTCAGGTCTAATACGTGATTGATACAAAAGAAATGCGTGCCTTTAAATCCTCCTTCAGCAGCTGCCTCACGATCTGGTCACCCCTCAGTGACTGTGGTATGAAGCAGAAGGTCTTTTGTATTCTCCACTCTGGTGAGTGCAGGCACTGCAGTGTTTGGACTGCACAATGAGACTGCTTGACAAACACAACCGCACGAACTAAGGCACCGTTTCGCTCCCCACACCCACTTTATCCAAGCACTTGAAGCCTTTTTAAAGGTCACCGAGAAAGGAGGGATCCACAGCCAGGAATTCACATGACATTCCTCTGTATAGGCAAACAAAACTCGTGATTGATTAATTACCATTAAAAATCAATTATTCCTCACATAATTCATGATGTCACGTACAGGTCTCCAGTGTAGAAATGCTTCCCTGTTTATGTTGGTTTAAATGTGCTATGCAGTGCCTTGCATTGAGGAGTTAGCCCACAGCTTCTTGCATTGCCCTGCACTGTTTCTGAGGCCATCCTTCCACCCATTCCCTGAAAGCACAAGTCTTGGAGGCCTGTGATATGACAGTAGAGTGTTTAGTGTGCCTCAGTAAGGAGTACTTGTGCCTATGTCACAAAGATTGAAGCCCATTCCAGACCCTTGAGTGCAAAAGTTACGCTGACTCTCCCAATTCAGGGCTGAGAGAGTTGTGTTTGCGTCGCCATAGTCTTACCAGGCAATAGGGACTGCTCACTCATTAGAGAGAAGCAACTAGTGGAGATTTAACCTAAGGCCCACCAGACCTCAGGTGAGGGAAGAGGTTGAGAAGGACAGTCGTTCATGGTAACCTCAGACCAATGATGGGAATTGAACCCACGCTGTTGGCATAACTCTGCTCTGCAAACCAGCAATCCAGCCAACTGAGCTAAACTGATTCCCACTGAGGGAGTGCTGCACTGTTAAATATGCTGACTTTCAGGTGATGTTTTAAACCTCGCTCTTGCTAGCCTTCTTGGACGGACCTAAAACATCCCACAGCATGAATTAAAGAAGATTAAGGAAATCTCCCTGCTGGAGAAAGTCAGCAGATCTGGCAGCATCTGTGGAGAGCGAAACAGAATTAACATTTGAGTCCAATGTGCCTCTTCTTCTGAAACAATTTTATTACTTATATCCTTCAAGTAACAAAATGCCCTAAAAGATATTTCAGCTGCTGCCTGATTAAGCATTTTGCAAATTCACCATTACCTTCAGATTCTAACATAAATCGACTTTAAATGCAAAAGACAAGAATTATAGACTCTGTACTGAGGCATGGTTAAACACTACTGCTTTGTCAGAGGCCTCCAAGACACCTCTTCAAAATTTCACTAAGTCCTCCTTTGTAAACGTGCTCCGTCAGGTCTGATGAAGAGACATCTATACTCAAGACATTAGCTTGCTGTCTCTCCATATATGCTGCATGACCTGCTGTGAGTTCCAGCAGTTCTTGTTTTCAGAATCATAGACCTGTCAGTTTGTAGTTAATCATGGGAATACTTTTTAGAGATAATTGAAGTGATTCCTTTCAAATAGTGTGTTTCTCTGTGCAGCAAATTCTGTCTCCAGCGCTGAAGAGGTCATACCAGACTTGAAATATTAACTCTGTTCCCCTCCCAACAGATATTGAGTTTCTCCAGCATTTCCAGTTTGTTTAAGCTTTCTCTCCTCCCTTAATGCTTTTTGGAAATATTCATTCCTGTTGCCTGCTCTTATTACAGAATGCATCTAGCTGCATCTGCCACTTAACTGCCTATCCTGGTTTCATCTTGCCTCAGTCTTTGCCACATATGTGGTGCCATTCACTCAATTTGACATAAACTTCAAATGTTGATTTTGTTGCCTTTCTTTCTTTACAAGAAATTATTCCGATGTGTTTGTAACAAGAGTTGGCTCCACTTAGGTCTCAGTGCAGCACCACTCATCCCAGTTTCCTGGTCCGAGAAGCTGCTTCAACCGTGAGCTTCCTCCTTTTTAACCATCCTGTGGCCACATCCCCTTCAATGCTCCATGTCATTGGAAGTCTTTTGATATGGTTCTTAATCAAATGCTATTACAATACGCAGCTACACCGCATCTACTGCCTCTGCTTCATCTGTCCCCTCTCTTCTTTCTTCAAAGAACTCTGTAAGTTTAACCAGCAAAGTCTGCCCTTCAGAAAACCCTGCTGACTGCCAGCCAGTTGTACCAATCTCATACCCTCACACTGATAAGAATTGAAAAGTGTCGGGCTGGAAAGGCACAGTAGGTCAGGCAACATCCAAGGAGCAGGAGAGTCAACGTTTTGGGCATAAGCCCTTCATCAGGAATGTGTGATGAAGGGCTTATGCCAGAAACATCGATCCTCCTGCGCCTCGGATACTGTCTGACCTGCTGCACTTTTCCAATGCCACGTTTTTCGATTCTGACTCTCCAGCATCTGTAGTCTTCACTTTCTCTCAACCAGAGGCATAAGACCATCTTACCTATAACCTTCTCACTTCAGATCCAAAAAGAGCCAAAATTACTGGAAAAATCTATTCATTCATTCATTAACTACTGCTGTAGGACCAGAGTTTATTGAGTAGAATTCTCATCTCATCCAGAAATGTCATTTTTTTTTGGAAATAGATGAGGGTCACATCTCCATAAAACTTTGCAAAATTGTAGTCAAAATCTGTGCTATTCCAATCCTCCCTGAGATCATTATCCTACTCCAAATTCATAGAATGACCCACCACAGAAAGTGGCCTCCCAACCCACGGTGTCAGCCCTTTGAAGTACTTTTAGTTACATTCCCTCCCCCTTTCTCAACCAATGTATGATGTTTTTTTCCTTTTAAGCATTCATCCAATTCCCTTTTTAAGTTCATGATTGAATCTGTTCCCACAACTGTTTCAGATGTTACAATTCAGATCATAATGACTCTTTTACACAATAAATTCTCTTTATGCTCCTTTTGCTAATTATCTTAAATCTCAGTTCTCTGGTTCATGGGCCACCTGCCAATACCTTTTTTTTTCTAGCAGAACTCTTCATGATTTTGATCACCTCCATTTAATCTCCTCTTAACGTTCTCTGCAATAAGGTGAACAACCCCATCTTCCTCAGTCTCTCCATTTAATATTATTTGTACCATTTTAGTAATCACTAACCCCTCTCCGAGTCCTTACCAACCTTACAGACATGTAGTGCCCAGAATTGGACACAATACTCCAGCTAGTCCCTTATCAATGATTTGAGGCTTGAAATTGATTATTGACAGAGGAGGCCATTGGCCCTTTGAGTTCATACTGGCTGTTTGTAGTGCAATCTCATCAATCCCATTCCCCCAATCTATCCATGTGGCTGTCATTTCCCTCAATTGGCCATGCCTTTTGAAATCATCGATCATTTCCGCTTCCATCATTTTGGAAAAGACACCTACCATTAACCTGATCTATTCACATCATGATTTTATTCTTCTCTATAAGGTCACCTCTCAACCTCCTACGCTCCAGTAAAAAGGTCCCAGCCTATCCGGCCATTCTTTATAAATCAAACCTTCCGCACCCAGCAACCCTCTCTAGCTTAATAATATCCTTCTATAACTGGTTTGGACTATAGTTGTTCAAGAAAGCAGCTCACTCCATCACCTTCCCATGGGCAGCTGAGGGACAGACAATAAATGCTGGCTTGGCTAGCAACACCCATGTTCCACAAGTGAATAAAACAAAATATTTGTCCTATTTCACCTCCACTTGCAGTTGGGATTAGGATTTAGGGTGCAATGAAGGGAGGGTGCTATGGGAATTGGGAATTCTGGGGCATTGATAACAACATGCCGAGGTGATCTTGTGGATTACTATCTGGAGCAGGACCACTGATTTGCCCAGTCTTTAGGTTTGGTGGACACATGATATTGACTCTCTTCTACTCAATTACAGAGTTCCTGGCGCTGATGAAAAAGTTGAGAGGTTCCATACAAAAAGGTTCCTCTGGGTTCAATTATCCCTAATTGAGGAAAACAAGGTTCTGGTCACCTGAAAAGATTCTATCAGACAAAGGCCTGGATGTTTTCGCTTGAGATTGTAAAGCAGTCCAAGGTGGAACATGCACTGACTGAATTTATCTGCTCACTGATGGTCTTGCTCCTCTGACATTTGGAAGCACTGTGCATGCTGATGTGATCAGAATCTGCTGTTCTTTCTAGTTTACTCTAATCTGCCAAAGTAGAATACTAAAAAGCAGGAATAACCAGGGGGGCAACAAATTGGCACTTAGTGCAAATTCAAAAAGAACACAAAACCATTTACGAGCAAGCAGCTGAGGTTTCTCAGTGCTATCTGTATGTAGAAAATTAACTTCCTATGAACCCTTAATTATGTTTATACAATTTCTGGAATAGCCAGCCATAACACAAAGCAGCAGAACCTGCTCAGTGGCATAAATATGACATTTTTAAGCCACAATGCAATGCAAGGAAATTTCTTTCCAGTCTCAGGTCATTCGGGCACTCAGGTTCTGTACTCAGTAACTCGTATCAACTATTCTTCTCAGTGCTGAGAGAATGCCTGTGTCTCCTTTTGATTTTCTTTCTTCTGATTATAAAAAAGGTCTGTAACCCAGGACTCGCACTCACTGAACTATCCACGCCTGAACAGCAATCTCTTTTGGTACCCCCCAATGCAACCTACACCTGTCCAAGATTTAAGACGGAGATGGGGAGAGATTTTTTTTCCTACAGTTGTGGAAGTGGGGTCATTGAATATTTTTATGGCAAAGGTAGATATATTCTTGACTAACAAAGGAGTCAGCAGTTCTCAGAGATATGCAGGAAAGTGAGGTTGAGGTCAGTCAGATAACAATGGTCTTAGTAGAATAGGTTGGAGATACCAAATAGCCCACTCCTGCTTCTGATTTGTAAGTTCACATTGTGTTACAGTGGAGTGCACTTGAAATGCACTCAGGTTTATGATTAGCCTCATTGATAGCAACTGAATAATTGGCTAAATAATTTTGGTAAATGGACAAAAATTGTTTTTAAAAAAAAAGCCACAACAATACTAAAACAGGGACATAGGACAATGTCACCCTCACTGTTTTCAACCCTGAAGTGTCCTTGCCAATATTTATCCTCCAACCAATATTATTATAAGGCAGATTAGTAATTACCATATTGCTGACTGTGGAATCTTGCTGTCCCCAATTTCCCTGCTGTCTGCTATATTACAACAGTGACTATACTTCAGAAGTATTCAGAGAGTTTTTGAACAACCCTGAGGTTGTGAAGCAGCGATGTGGTAATGACCAAATAATGACCAGTAATGATTTGAGTGGTTTCCAAATAACATAATGGATACGTGGAAGTGAGTGCCATGCTGTGATCTAATTGAGGGGTTTGAGTGGTTTACCTATCGAATAATGAATACCTGGGAGTGCACGGCAAGATGAAATTTAATTGAACAGCTCAGATAGTTTACGCGGAGAACAATTGGTACCCAAGAGTGGAGTTGGAGTATAAATCAGGGGTTCAGAACCAAAAGCTAGCATGTGAACTGAACAAACTGAGCCCTATAATTTTCACAAGAACTGTACCTGAGGAGTGGACCACAGCTAATGTAAACACAACATTGGAAAAGGAATGAGACATTAATTGTGGAATTATAGACTAGTTAGTTTGACGTTAATCATGGAGAAACGCTCGAGAGCACTTTATGGAAACCTTAACTGGGTTCATCTAAAGAGCATCGAGGCCATGAGACCTTGTCGGTATGGCTTTAGAAGCAGTGTCATGCCTCAGAAATCCACTGGAATTCTCTGAGCCCAAAACTGAATTTGCACATGAAACCCATCTTGTGCTTAATATCTGCTTGGAGGCTGTTTGATGAAGTTTTGAAGGTGAAGCACTTAAAGGAGATTGGAATTAATAGAAAGGAAGGATTACATTTACGTAGTGCCTTTCACAATAATGGCACGCTTACAACCAGTGAAGCACTTTACAGGTGCAGTTATTGTTGTTGTATTTAAAAAACACAGCTGTTCACCTCTTTTTTGATTCTCTCACGGGATTGAGTGCATCGCTGGCTGGGTCAGCACATCCCCAATTGCCCAGAGGTCAATTAAGAGTCAACTGCATTGCTGTGGGTCTGGAGTCACATGAAGACCAGACCAGGTAAGGATGGCAGTTTTTTTCCCTAAAGAGCATTAGTGAACCAGGTGGGTTTTTCCAACAATCGATAGTCATCATTAGACTCTTCATTCCAATTTTTATTGAATTCAAATTCCACCATCTGCCAGAGCAGGATTAGAACTGAGGGCACCCCAGCACATTACCTGCGTTTCTGAACTAATATTCTGCTGATTGTACTACTAGGCCAAAACCTCCCCAACCTCCCATTCATGCTAATAGTTTTTTGATGATGAGTTTTGCTGTTTGATCAAGGGAAATATCGAAGGTCACAATTGACTCTATGCTATCCATTTGTACCCATTTCAATAAAGGAATACAGTATTTGATTAGTATTCTGTAGCAGAAACCTACCATGAATCTCCCCAGCCTCTCCCCTCGGGTGCTGTCTGACATTATTCAACTGGGCAGTTCTGTACTTTGCCATTTTCATTTTCTTATCTCCTCCCTTCTGATGTCTCTGCATCACCTGCCATTTCTTGGTGAAGACAATAAGTTACAAGAACAAAATCAGAAAATGCAGGAGAAACTCATCAGTGATGCTGCCTGGCTTGCTGTGTTCTTCCAGCCTCCTGCTTATCTACCTTGAGTTCCAGCATCTGCAGGTTTCTCGTCTCTAACTCAGCAGGTCTGGCAGCATCTGTGGAGAGAAAGCAGAGTTAACGTTTCGAGTCCAGTGACCCTTCTTTAAAGGTGGTAGTAGTTCGTAAAAGGTGGCGTAAAAGCTGGAAACAGGGGGGTGAGGTGGTTGGAGGAGGGGATGCAGAGGAGTAGCGGGGGAGGAGGGACGTGTGAGTGGGTAGGTGGATGGAACCCAAGGTGAGAGAATTTGGTAGACAAAGGCATGGATGATAATCCGCCAGGGAGAAGGAGAAGCTGATAATGGTGATAATGAGTAAGTTAAAATGGGAAAGCAGCCCATTGTCAGGACAAGGGATAGGTGTGGTTGTGGCTAAAGGACATGGAAGAACATATTCTACACATCAGTTCCTAGAAGTCCATCAGTACCACTGCCCACTGTGTCAGAGACTCTGTGAGTAGCGCACACTCTCCACTGAGCCAGCAGCTGTCGAAGCCCCCTTTGGCACACTTCAGCGTGCAATCTTTAGCCTATGCTTTCGGGCTATGGGAGAATCCCTGACACCGTGTTGTCTGTATTCACTTAAAGATTTGATTACAAAGAAAATCTTTTAAAATTGTTGTTAACATTCCCGCATTACAACAGTGTCTAATGCTTCAATAGTCCTTTATTACTGTAAAGCCTTTGGAACATCCCGGGGTAATGAAGAATTGCTCCAGAAATGCAACTGCTTTCTTTCGTTCCAACTTTGTCTGAAAGGTTCACAACTTTAACTCTTCATTCCCCATCTAAGACAGTATGGAAAACAAAGCATAACACACTTTAGCACATCTCCTAGGTTCACCTTGTTACCTTGGTGACACAAGTATGATTAGCAGGACTTGCCACACTTTCTTGCATGCACTTTGACCCCCCTCTGTAGTACTTTGGGTGACCCTTTAAGTGAGTCCTGCAACTTGATCACAGGGTTAGCCCCTTTCCATGGTCACGTGTGACGGGCAGTCGTGTTACACTCAGAATGCACAGGGACATGGTGTGACCTGGGCAGGCAGAAGGCAGCATCGCCATTTGGAGCAGGCAGCTCAGATTGAGAAACATGTTCCTCATATCAGATGGCATTTCACATAGGCAACGTGATATGATTTCCCAGGCTTTTAACTCTCTCACTGCCATGTCCCACGTGGCATCTTCCAGCATCAACACTGTTTTATATGGGTTCGTAGAATATGGGCCATGATGCTGACTGGGCCAACATTTCTGACCTTTCCCTCAGTGCCCCTTGAGAAGGCGACGGTAAGCTGCCTTCTTGAACTGCTGCAGGTCACTTTTAAAGCTCAGTGAATTAATTTCTCAAATTTTGAAGGGCAAGAGTTTCTTTCTCCTATCTTCAAACTTCCATGAATGGAATTTAATACACGTCTCCACCTGGGTGCTTTTGGTGGTATGGGGAACTTCCTTCAGACGTGAGGGTCTGCGCACGGTTGTAGTCCCCCACTGCTGTCATATCAGTCCCCCAATTAAGTACATGGAAACAGTTCAGAGAAGGTTTACTCAGCTGATTCCTAGGACAAAGGGGGTATACGCTTAGGAGAAAGATTGAGTCAGTTGATTCTTTGAGAGAGGTGATGTTTGCCCTCCTAAGGGAATTTAGAACATAGTCAGAAGTCACACAACACCAGGTTATAGTCCAACAGGTTTATTTTAAATCACAAGCTTTTGGCGCGCAGCCCCTTTGTCAGCTGAAGTGGTTGAAATGGTTATTGGGTCTACAGTGGCAATATTTAACAAACAGGATGGTGTTGACCCAATAGCCTGTCCAATGTGACTAATACTGACTTGTATTGGTCAGTTGGCACTTCACTCTTTAGAAAGACTTTTTATTTATTCACTCATAGGATGTGGGTGTCGCTAACTGGGCCAGCATTTATTGCCTGTCCCTAGTTGCCCCTTGAATTAGAGGAGGCTTGAGTTGTAACATTCCTTAACTAAATTCGTCAACTCTTGAAAGGTTTTAGTATCTGCTAGTGATGGTAAGCTGCCTTCTTGAACCACTGCGGTCTATGTGCTGTAGGTAGATCCACAGTGCTCTTAGGGAGGAAGTTCCAGGAATTTGACCCGCTGACACTGAAGGAACGATGATTTACTTTCAAAGTAGGATGATGAGTGGTTTGGAGAGGCACTTGTGGGGGTGGTGCTCCCATGCCCTCCGGAAGCATGTGACTTATGACTGCATCCACCCCAGTCCAACACTGGCATCTCCACATCAATCTAGAACTTAGAAGCAGATTTGCTCGCAGCCAGATCCCATAAACAGTCATATGATAAATGGCTAGTGTATGTTATTCTGTTAGTTTTAGGGGAACAAATACTGGCTGAGGCACTGGGGAGAATGGTCTCATTCTTATAATCTCATGGGATTTCCTACTTCCATCTGAGAGGGTAAGTGGGTCTTAGATTTGATTGGTGACATCCTACCGGGAAGGAAATCTGCCATCCTTACCTGGTCTGGCCTACATGTGACTGCAGACCCATAGTAATGTGGTTTACTGTTAAGTACCCTCTGGACAATAAGGAATGATCAATAAATTCAGGCGTAGTCATCAATACTCACAACCCATAAGTGAATACAAGACAGTATCTCCGCAGTGACTCAATACTGCATTGAAAATTCAGCTGAATATTTGTTCTTAGGCCTCTTGAGTAGGACTTTAGCCCAGTTCCTTTCACATTAGAAGAGAGTGCTACCTCCTGAGCTATAGCTGATTGATAATGCTCGCTCATGTCTCACGATTTTATTGGAATAGCTCTTTGCTATCTGCATACGGTTGGCAGTAGTCCAGGAGATTTAGATTGAGGATTGGAAAGAATGGATGAAGTACACATTTCTGGTATTGACCTCTGTCGTGGAAATTTGGACATGTTGATCACAGAGAGCACCAGGAGGCTTATTGCCTTCCTTTGGTTCCAACTTATTCATCAGAAAACTTAATTTCCATCGAATGTAAGCCAAATCACTTTCAATTCTGTACATCAAGTGTTCAGCTTTTAACTCAGAAATCAATAAATATACTTTCTAAATGTGTTATAGATTAGTGGCATTTGAAAATTCAATATATTTTGTATTCAGAGACAGGTGGTTCACTTACTAACAAGCTGGAGAGGAGTCAGACACACTGGTGCCATTATCCTTCTTCACCCGAAGTCTTGTTCTTTTTTATTCACTCATCAGATGAGGACATCACTGACTGGGCAAGCATTTATTGCCCATCCCTAATCGCCTAGAGACCAATTAAGTGTCAACCACATTGCAGTGGGTTTGGAGTCACATGTAGGCCAGACCAAGTAAGGATGGTAGTTTCCTTCCCTGAAGGACATTAGTGAACCAGATGGGTTTTTCCAATAATTGACATGAATTGAATTGAATTGAATTTATTGTCATGTGTATTGAGGTACAGCGAAATGCTTTGTCTTGCGAACAATACAGGCAGATCACAGAGTTAAGTAACAGATCATCATTAGACTCTTCAATCCAGATTGACACTAAATTCAACTTCCATCATCTGCTGTGATGGGATTCAAACCTAGGTCCCCAGAGCATTACCTGAGTCTCTGGACTGAACAGTTCAGCAATAATACCACTAGGCTCTCACCTCCCCTGTCCATGTCAATTATTCCTGTATTTATTAACCAATGTGCCTCCCAGGCCAGCAAATTCTGGGTTCTAAAGTTCTCATTTATTTTCAAATCCCTCTTATCTTTCTAACTGGCCAGGATCTCTGTGCTCCTTCAATTCTGAACTCTTGCACACTCATGATTTTTATTACTCCACAATTGGCAGCTATGTCTTCAGCTCCCTAAACTCATAGCTCCAGAATTAGCTCTCTAACACTTTGTCCTCCTGCAGGGCACTCCTTAAAACTCCTGTTTGACCAAGCTTTTGGTCACCCATCCTAATATTCCTTGGTGTCATATTTTAATTGACAATGCGCTGGTTGAGTGCCTTGGAACTGCTTAACAATGTAAAAGGCCCTATATAAATGCAAGTTGTTGTGGGTTCAAATTTCTCTTTAGGGACATGGGCATATATTCCAGGTTGGCATCTTAATATAGTGCTGAGGGAAATTGCACAGTTGGATGGGAAACCTTTTAAGATGAAACATTAACCTTAAGCACTCTCTGTTGCCCTGGTCATGTTTTTTTATTAAATATCTATTTGAATAAGATGGTATTTCAGCAGGGGATCTCAGCGAGCAGTCCTCCCTTTAGCTAAAACAGGTTCATTTGCCGTAAATCTCATTCCACAGCACAAAAACTGCTCCTGTGGTCCCTGCACTAGAGATTCTTTGCATCTGAAGTATTTTGGAGATGTTTTAGAGGGAATACTTATTTCCTTCAGTTGGGAGTCAGTGACAATAAAATGATCTATTTAAAGTTGTCACAATGGGAATAAGGGAGAAATGTAGATTTTTCCTTTCACCAAGAGGTCTGTTTGGACACAGAATACTTTACACTGGGTGATTAGATTAGATTAAATTAGATTAGATTAGATTAGATTAGATTAGATTACTTACAGTGTGGAAACAGGCCCTTCGGCCCAACAAGTCCACACCGCCCCGCCGAAGCGTAACCCACCCATACCCCTACATCTACATTTACCCCTTACCTAACACTATGGGCAATTTAGCACTGCCAATTCACCTGGCCTGCACATCTTTGGACTGTGGGAGGAAACCGGAGCACCCGGAGGAAACCCACGCAGACACGGGGAGAACGTGCAAACTCCACACAATCAGTCACCTGAGGCGGGAATTGAATCCGGGTCTCAGGCGCTGTGAGGCAGCAGTGCTAACCACTGTGCCACCGTGCCGCCCAGTGGAGTAGAGGCAGAGCCCATGAAATCCTTTGGAAGAAATGGAATTACTGTAACAACCAGAACAGGCTGACTGGACTGAATGGCCTCCTTCTGTGCTGTACGGTTATATCTGCAGTTGAACATCATGCACAGTGCTCGAGTTCACAGGCAACTAATTGCCAGGGTCATGTTGCCTGGCCTTTTTCAGTCAGAAATAGTCTTCTGGAAGCAATGAGCCATGAAATGTTTCTGCCACGTCTGATGCCATTCCACTCTGTGATCTTGAACTTGACTCCCCTTTGTGGATCAGAGAGAGATTCTTAGAGAGATGAGAAAGCATTGATGGCAAAAACGCTAGCATCACAGGCTCATGTTAGACTGATTAACTTTTTAACCAGTCGCCTTTTCCCCATTAATATTCTTTCAGCCCAAGTAAACACCACCTCACTTTTAGTCTTGCATCTATATTACATTCTTATGTATGTTGTGAATCTTTTGATCATAATTTTAAGATAGGAGTAGCAGATTTCAAACGAGAGATGAGGAGGGATTATTTCTCTCAAAGAGTCATGAATCTGTGGAATTCACTGCCCAGAGTGTGGTGGATCTGGGACATTGAACAAATTTAAGGAGGAAATAGACAGACAGACAGGTTTTTAGTTAGTAATGTGTTAACAAGCACAACCCCTGTGTCTCATCCCTGCCCTAGATGATATGTATTGCCTCCCAGTTCTGCACCAATATCTATCATTGCTCACAAGGCCTCAGCCATCCCTAACACTGTAATCTCCTCTGGCCCTATAACCCTCCAAGATCTTTCTGATTTCTTGCTATGTTCATCACTCCTTTAGGCTGATCCTTCAGTTGCCTGGGCCCTGATGCCTATAATTCCTTCACTACACTTCTCCACTCCTCTCATGGTTTAAGACTTATTTAGGAGCAATTTTGGTCACCTTACTGAAGGAACAACATTGGGGGTTCAGAGCAGTTAACTCAGGTTTTTTTTGCAATGAAGGATTTAACCTATGAGGAAAGGTTGAGCAACTTGGACCCATATTTCTTAGAGTTTAGAAGAATGAGACGGGATCCAAGTGAAACATATCATCTCCTGAGGACTCTGAGGTGGCTTCTGAGAGAATGTTTCCTTCCTGGAGAAGCTAGAACCAGGTTTTAGATTTGAGGGAAGCCAGCTGGAAGAAATCCAGGCAAGATGTCTTCAAATAAAGAACATAAGAACTTGGAGCAGGCATAGGCCATTCAGCCCCTCAAGCCTGCTCCACCATTTGGTACGATCATGGCTGATCTCATCTCACCTCAACTCCACTTTCCTGCCCAGCACTCATAACCCTTCAACCCATTACTAACTAAAAATCTGTTTATATCCTTCTTCAATAAGAGTTCTCCCAAATAAGATGGCATGGTGAGAAATTTCTTCTCTGAAAGCCATTTGTGTTTGGAAGTCTCTCCCCCACCAAGCAGAGGAGCCTGGACATCAAAGAGAATCAAGGCTGAATTGGGGAGGTGATGGACTAAGTGTTGAATCCAGAGACTCAGGCAATGTTCTGGGAATCTGGCTTTGAACCCAGCAGATGATGAAACTGAATTCAATAAGAATCTGAAATTAAGATGCAAATGATGGCGATTGTTGTGAAAAACCCATATGGTTCACTAATGTCCTTGAGGGAAGGAAACTGCCATCCTTACCTGGTCTGGCCTACATGTGACTCCTGACCCACAGCAATGTGGTTGACTCTTAACTTCCCTCTGGGCAATTAGGGATGGGCAATAAATGGGTATCTTGTGAATGAATTTTAAAAATGCAGATTTTCAATTGACAAGGGACTTGAGGGAGGTAGTGATAGCAAATCAGATAGAAAAAGAAAATTACAGCCATGGTAAGATCAGCCTTATCTTATTGAATGGTGCAGCAAATCCAAGGGTCTGTAATTCCTTGGGTTCTTATAAGATCTGTCGCATGAACCAAATATTTGCTCACCCATCCTAATATCTCCCTCGATGGCCCAATGCCTATTCTTGATGAAGGGCTTTTGCCCAAAACATCAATTTTCCTGCTCCTTGGATGCTGCCTGACCTGCTGTGCTTTTCCAGCACCACTCTGATCTAAACTCTGGTTTCCAGCATCTGCAGTCCTCACTTTTGCCCAATGTCAGACTTAGTCTGATAACTTTCCAGTGATTTGATTTGGAACCTAATATGCCAAAAGAACTAAGTAGATGCGAGCTATTATTGTTGTCAGTCACTTGCTGTAGGTATCCCCACTAGTATATTCAAGACAGATTTCTATTTTGTCTCTGTTTAAACCGGGTTACAGGATATGGCGGGTGTCAGCAGTTCTTGTCAGCCTGTGAAGTTGAGTGAACTGGGGCCCTCAGGGTTATTATTTTGATCTGATCGATGAGGTGTGACGAGTGCCTGGGCCATGAAACGCTCTCGGAAATCATCCTTCCCTGGATTAGTGCATGGACGTTGAAACTTGCCATATATCACAGGGAGATGGGGTCAAGGCCAGTCGGGAGTTAATTGTCTCAAAGCAAGGCAGCATTCGTTGTCTGTGTAATGTGGCTTCATCTCTGGTTTCATGTCAGCTAATCCTTT
This sequence comes from Chiloscyllium punctatum, assembly GCF_047496795.1. NCBI lineage: Eukaryota > Metazoa > Chordata > Chondrichthyes > Orectolobiformes > Hemiscylliidae > Chiloscyllium > Chiloscyllium punctatum. The sequence continues at coordinate 112,980,851 of NC_092748.1, read as the reverse complement.
TGAGTTTCTTTTTTTTTGGAAAAGAAAATCAAATCTCTTCCTTCTTAAAAGGTTCTGATTCGGGCTGGGGTTACAGCTCCACAGGCTGTGATGAACCCTATTGTGTGAGCCTGGGTAACAAGTGTTGGCAGACTATTTGACCAGGAAGGGATCTGCAGTTGCATCTGGTTGTATTGCAAACTTACATTTCCTAGCTGGAGCCCTGCTTGGATTTTATTCCCTCCCTTCACCCCCCTCCTCACCCCACCTTAACTCAGTGCAGGAGAGAACTTATAGGAAGACTGCTCATTATCTTATCCCAGATCAGCTAACATTACACATATCATTAAAAGTAGCAACACAGACTTGCAAATCCACGAACAAACAAGAAACTGCAACTCAGAGGCTGGAGAGAGAATTGTAAAAGAGAGTTGTGACTTTAAAGGTTAGATCACGTTTGGAATATTCTGTTGAGCCTTCAAGTTGTTAAAAAAAAAGGTATCGAGGCATTGACAAAAGAGCAAGTAGATTAACTGGAATGATATCAGAACTGTGTGAGACAACCATTCAAGGAGGTTTGTGCGGGTCAAGGCTGTTTTCTCTAAATCGGAGAAGCCAGCGGAGTGAGCTGACTGAGGATTTCGAACATTATGAAAGAGTTCTGATTGGTGGAATCCACTGAAGATTGTTCCACTGGCAGGAAAGTTCAGAACTGGAGATAGAAAACCCAGCAAGCATTTTATGTGCAAGATTGGTATGAATGTGGAACTCGCTCCCACAGGGTGGGAGCAAGTAGAACGGATGCCCTTTAGGGGAAGCTAGAGCCACGCAGGAGGGATTTTTTTTCTTTTATTTGCTTGGAGGGCATGATGTTGCTGCCTGAGCCAGCATTTATTACCCCTTCCTCGCTGCCCTTGAGAAGTTGGTGCTGTGCTGGCTTCTTGAACCGCTGCAGTCCATGCAGTGGTGGAGGTAGACAGACAATGCCATTAGGTAGGAGTGTGAAGCCAGCTAGTCTGTAGGTCAGACTCAACAGCAGATCCTTTCCTGCTTGAGTAAGGAACAGATCATAGAGTCATAGTGATGTACAACACAGAAACAGATCCTTCGGTCCAACTCGTCCATATGGACCAGATATCCTAACCTCATCTAATCCCATTTGCCAGCACTTGGCCCATATCTCTCTAAACCCTTCCTATTCATAGACCCATCCAGATGCCTTTTAACTGATGTAATTGGATGGATGTTTTGATAGGGTGAGAGAAGGCTCAGGTTGAGTATATCGGTGAATTGGGCTGAATGGCCTGTTTCTGTGCCATTAATCAATCTGAGAATCCAGTGGGGAGTCAGTGGGTGAGTATATCTCCCTCCCGCCCAGCAATAAACTTCCCTGCACAAAACCTGGTGAAGCACACCGGATTGCCGCAGGGAGGGAGGAGTGGAATTTTTCCTGATGTCCCCGCAGATAAGATTGTCCAGTGGCACATTGCATAAGCCCAGCCAGGCATACATGAATGCTGCCCAGGTCGTGCAGCAACAGCAAACTGCCGAGTGCAGAGACACACCCCAGTTAACATCTGAGTGCTTTACAGTGACAATGGACGGAATTCTCTGTGTAGATGAAGGATAGAAGGAATCTGCATTTACGTAGCACCTCACATCTACTCAAACACCTTATTTGCAATGTTGTTCCGACGTACTGTGGGAAGCATTGTAGCCAATTTGTGCACAGCCCCAAGTCCCACCAACAGCAAATAAATGTGATTTCTTAAAGCCATGTTTGGTCATGTTGGTTAAGAGCTTGATTTTGACTAGGACACATGGGAGAACATCCCTCCCTACTCTTCTCAATAACAATGCGATCATTCAAAAAGATGGTCTTAATGACCCCTTTGGATCCATAGAGCCTTCATTCTATCCCCTCTTTGCTTCCCAGTTGTTCATCATTACTGAGTAAACTTTCAAACTTCGAACCAGAAAGCAGCTGAGTTGCAGAGCGATGTGTTTCTTGTAGAGAATGGGTTTGAATATACAGTACGCAGGATTCTAAGAGGAGGAATGATTTAATAGGCATAGACAGCTTTGTGTTATACTTTGTAGGTATCATATTTTGACATAAGAACAGAGAACATAGAACAAGACAGCACAGAACAGGCCCTCTGGGCCTTGATGTTGCGCTGACCTGTGAACTAATCTAAGCCCATCATCATCCATGTGCTTATACAAGGACTGTTTAAATGCCCCTAATGTGGTTGAGTTAACTACATTGGCAGGCAGGGCATTCCACGCCCTTACCACTCTGAGTAAAGAACCTGCATCTGACATCTGTCTTAAATCTATCACCCCTCAATTTACAGCTGTGCCTCCTTGTACAACCAGATGTCATCATCCTAGGAAAAAGACTTTTACTGTCCACCCTATCTAATCCTGTGATCATCTTGTATGTCTCTATTAAATCTCCTCCTAGTCTTCTTCTCTCCAATGAGAACAGACCCAAGTCCCTCAGCCTTTCCTGATAAGACCTTCCCTCCAGACGAAGCAACATCCTGGTAAATCTCCTCTGTACTTTTTCCAGTGCTTCCACACCCTTCCTGGGGTGACCAGACTGCATACAATATTCCAAGTGAGGCCGCACTAACGTTTTGTTCAGTTGTAGCGTGACACCACGGCTCTGGAACTCAATCCCTCTACCGATAAAACCTAACACACCATTTGCCTTCTTAACAGCACTATCAACCTGGGTGGCAACTTTCAGGGATCTATATACATGGACACCAAGAATCTTTCCATTGACCCAGTACTCTGCCTTACTGTTGTTCTTCCCAAAGTGCATCAACTCACATTTATCTGCATTGAACTCCATTTCCCACCTTTCAGCCCAATTCGGCAGTTTATCCAAGTCTCCCTGCAATCTGTAACATTCTTCCACACTGTCCACTACTCCATTGATTTTAGTATCATCTTCAAACTTACTAACCCTCCCACCTATGCCTGTGTCCAAGTCATTTATAAAAATTACAAACAGCACTGGTCCCAAAACAGATCCTTGTGGCACACCATTAGTAACCGGACTCCAGACTGAATATTTTCCATCAACCATCACTCGCTGCCTCCTTACAGAAAGCCAGTTTCTAATCCAAACTGCTAAATCTCCTTCAATCCTATGCCTCTGCATTTTCTCCAATAGCCTACCATGTGGAACCTTATCAAAGGCTTTACTGAAGTCCATGTACACCACATCAACTGCTCTATCCTCATCCACATGCTTGGTCACCTTCTCAAAAAACTCAATGAGGTTTGTGAGACATGATCTGCCCTTGACGAATCCATGTTTTGACTATTTCCAATCAAATTGTTGCTTGCTAGATAATTATAAATCCCATCTCTTATAATCCTTTCCAAAACTTTTCCTACAACAGACGTAAGGCTCCCCTCATGAACAAGGGCACAGCATTTGCAATCCTCCAGCCATCGAGTCATAGAGATGGTACTAAACCTATAGACAATGACAACTGAAAGGTCCAGGCTAAAGGCTTGGCTATCTCATCCCTCGCTTCCCAGGGAATTCTCGGAAAAATCTCATCAGGCCCAGGGGACTGATCTACTTTCACACCTTCTAGAATTGATAACCCCTCCTCCTTACTAACCTCAATCCTGTCGAGTCTAATAGCCCGTATGACAGGCTTCTCCTCTACAATATTCTCCTTTTCCTGTGTGAAAACAGATGAGAAATATTCGTTTAGCACCTCACCGATCTCCACAGGGTCCACACACAACTTCCCACTTCTGTCTTTGACAGGCCCTATTCTTATACTGGATTAGTGGTGCTGGAAGAGCACAGCAGTTCAGGCAGCATCCAATGAGCAGCGAAATCAACGTTTCGGGCAAAAGCCCTTCATCAGGAATAAAGGCAGTGAGCCTGAAGCATGGAGAGATAAGCTAGAGGAGGGTGGGGGTGGGGAGAGAGTAGCATAGAGTACAATGGGTGAGTGGGGGAGGAGATGAAGGAGGAGATAGGTCAACGAGGAGAGGGTGGAGTGGATAGGTGGAAAAGAAGATAGGCAGGTCGGACAAGTCAAGGAGACAGTAACTGAGCTGGAAGTTTGAAACTAGGATGAGGTGGGGGAAGGGGAAATGAGGAAGCTGTTGAAGTCCACATTGATGCCCTGGGGTTGAAGTGTTCCGAGGCGGAAGATGAGGCGTTCTTCCTCCAGGCGTCGGGTGGTGAGGGAGCGGCGGTGAAGGAGGCCCAGGACCTCCATGTCCTCGGCAGAGTGGGAGGAGGAGTTGAAATGTTGGGCCACGGGGCGGTTTGGTTGATTGGTGCGAGTGTCTCGGAGAAGTTCCCTAAAGCGCTCTGCTAGGAGGCGCCCAGTCTCCCCAATGTAGAGGAGACCACATCGGGAGCAACGGATACAATAAATGATATTGGTGGATGTGCAGGTGAAACTTTGGATGTGGAAGGCTCCTTTAGGGCCTTGGATAGAGGTGAGGGAGGAGGTGTGGGCGCAGGTTTTACAGTTCCTGCGGTGGCAGGGGAAAGTGCCAGAATGGGAGGGTGGGTCGTAGGGGGGTGTGGACCTGACCAGGTAGTCACGGAGGGAACGGTCTTTGCGGAAGGCGGAAAGGGGTGGGGAGGGAAATATATCCCTGGTGGTGGGGTCTTTTTGGAGGTGGCGGAAATGTCGGTGGATGATTTGGTTGATGCGAAGGTTTGTAGGGTGGAAGGTGAGCACCAGGGGCGTTCTGTCCTTGTTACGGTTGGAGGGGTGGGATCTGAGGGCGGAGGTGCGGGATGTGGACGAGATGCGTTGGAGGGCATCTTTAACCACGTGGGAAGGGAAATTGCGGTCTCTAAAGAAGGAGGCCATCTGGTGTGTCCTATGGTGGAACTTGTCCTCCTGGGAGCAGATACAGCGGAGGCGGAGAAATTGGGAATACGGGATGGCATTTTTGCAAGAGATAGGGTGGGAAGAGGTGTAATCCAGGTAGCTATGGGAGTCAGTGGGTTTGTAAAAAATGTCAGTGTCAAGTCGGTCGTCACTAATGGAGATGGAGAGGTCCAGGAAGGGGAGCGAGGTGTCAGAGATAGTCCAGGTAAATTTAAGGTCAGGGTGGAATGTGTTGGTGAAGTTGATGAATTGCTCAACCTCCTCACGGGAGCACGAGGTGGCGCCAATGCAGTCATCATTGTAGCGGAGGAAGAGGTGGGGAGATATCCAAGAATGAGTTACAGACTGAAATCTAAACCCAGGAATTTATATACAGGATAATAGGTACCCAGGAATGAGTCATAGACTGAAATCTAAACCCAGGGATTTATGTAAAGGATCATAGATACCCAGAAACTAGTTGTAGGCTGGAATTTAAGATAAGGGATTTAGATGCAGAGCAATTGATACTCAGGAATGAGTTACAGGTTGGAATCTATTCAAAATATTTAAACAATCTATACTGAGAACAATGATTATTCAGAAGCGAGAAATCTAATCAAGGAATGTTGATGGTTTATAAATAGAATGACACATATCTAAAAGTGTTACAGGCTAAAATCTAATCAAGAGATGCAGATGGTTTCATAAATCATGAGGACAAAACTTGAACGCTTTATGACCACCACCAGAACCTCAAGGTGAAATCACTTCACCGATATCACTGTGTGGTATCTCTTATCTATGGATGACTGCCAATATTCCTGAGTCTGGAAATCACCTTCCACTTAAACTTAACAGCTCCTTTCTCCAGCAGGACCTCCCTACGGGAAAATGATACTGAGTCGAAAGCCCAACTTGATTGAGCAGTTTTGTGTTCAGGTGTTCCGAAAGGGGAGGGTGCTGAGTGTACAAAAGGCTGAAACTATCTGTTACCCTTTGACCATTGTGCTGAAGGTGCGAAAGTGAGCATTAGAGCTATTCTAAGGAGAACCTTTGCCACCTTATCTGCAATTTTTAAAATTCTTGTTGTTTACCAGTGGGTTATATTGATTATTTTATTTCTTTACTGTTCATACAGGTGGCTGAAAGTTTTGTTGCCTATAAGTTAACTCATTCCATTCCCTAAGAAGCATCATAATGTCTGAAGAAAATAATGAGCCAACTTACATCCTTACCTGGCTTTGCCCGATAACAGGGGTTCCCAGAGTATGATAACCCATGAATTATTTTCAAAGAACAGTAAGGAAATGTGACAAGGATGTCAGTGAGTCTCTCTCTCACTGCACCCCCCAGGTCATATCCTCTGCCCTGAAGCTCTTCAGCCACATCCTGAAGCTGACTCGCTACCACAGCCACATCTCCTTCTTCAGCGCCTGCCTCCTCATCTCCCCCCGCCCCCCCCCCAGCTTATCCCAGATCCAGCCCTTCAACTCGGCACCACCATCTTGAACTGTCCTACCTATCCATCATCTTTCCCATCTATCCGGTCCACCCTCCCCTCCGACCTATCACCATCACCCCCCACCCGCATTCCCATTCCCAGCTACCTTGCCTGCTGCCCCCCCCCCGCCACCCCCCGTCTCATTTTATCTCTCAGCCCCCTTGGGTCTCCACACATTCCTGATGTTGAGCTTATGCTCGAAACGTTGACTCTCCTGCTCCTCGGATGCTGCCTGACTGGCTGTGCTTTTCCAACACCGCACTTTTTGCCTCAGCTTTCTCCAAGGAAATGTGATAGCCACCTTATGCAGAGCAAGATCTCAACAGCAGTATTTGAAGTGAATGACCGCCTGTTGTGTTAATGGTATTGTTTGGGAGATCAATGTTGATTGCTTTTAGCTTCCCTATTGCTCTTCGCATCATGCCTTGGGATTAATTATGTACACTCCTACAGGTAGTGGAGGATGTATAAACAGTTTGGTTCCTTCTGTTCCTACTCCTTCCTCTTACTTATGATTCTGGAGCAGGGTGTTCATGCCCTTGAGCCTTACTCCATTATTGAGTAAGATCATAGCTGTAACCTCAAATCTATGTTCTCACCCACCCCTAATAACCTTTCGCCCTCCTGTTTAACAAGAATCTATCTCTGCCTTAAAAGTTCAAGGACTCTTCTTCCACCATTTTTTTCAGGAAGAGAGTTCAAAAGACAACTCTGACAGAGACAAAATTGCCTAATCTCTATTTCAGATGGTCAGCCCCTAATTTTTAAACAGTAGCGTCCCTACTTCTAGATTTGCCCATAACTAACTCCAGACCCACCCTGTGAAGACCCGACAGGATCCTATATGTTTCCATCAAATCATCTGTTAATCTTCTACACTCCAGCAGATACTAGCCCAGCCTGACCAACCTTTCCTACTTAGACAACCTGCCTATTCCAGATACTAGTTGAGTCAGCGTCTTCTGAACTGCCCTCAATACATTTACATCCTTCCTTAAATAAGGTGACCGATCCTGTGCACAGTATTCTGGATGTGATCTCGCAAATGCCCTGTATAACTGAAGCATAATGTCTATATTTTTGTATTCAATTCCTCTTGCAATATCTGCTAATATTCTATTGACTTGCCTAATTATTTGCATACTAACCTTCTGTGATTCATACAGTGGGACACCCAGGTCCCTCTGCATCTCAGAGCTCTGCAATCTCTCACCATTTCAATAATATTCTTCTTTTCTATTTTCATTATCAAAGTAGGTAATTTCACTTTTTCACTTATTCTCATTCCTTCTCTTCTCCCACTCTATTTTTTTCTTTATCTATTTTGTGGTCACAGACCACTGCTCACTTGAGGAAAGCTTAATAGACATTTTATTAACCAAAATTCGAAGCACAACAGAAGCAGCTGAAAATGGTCAGCAGATGAGGCTGCAGCTGTGGAGAGAGAAATGGGGTGAATGTTTCAGACTATCAGGTTAGAAAAGAATTACTGAGGTAACAGATCAAACAAAATTCCATTGGAGAACACAGAATTGTTTCAAGATAGGGTGATCCTCAAAAAAACAGTGGATCACTAATGTCCTTTAGGGAAGGAAATCTGCCATCCTCAGCTAATCTGGCTGACATATATCCCCAGATCCACATCAATGAGGTTTACTGTGAAATGGTCAAGCAAGCTACTCATTTCAAAGGCAGTTAGGGATAAGCAACAAATACTGATCTTGCCCATGACCATGAAAGAATAAACAAACTGAATGAAACACCCAAACAAAGGCAAGTACTACAAATTTTGAGAGTTCACAATAAAAGCAGTGGTTCCCACATTTTTTCCAACATCCAAAACATTTTGCTTGTGTAGATCAAATAGTTCCTGGTAGTGACTGGTGAATGCCAGGAAACGACTGTGACTGGAGTTGCTGGAGATGGATACGCTCAACCCAGGTTGAAACGCTCACAAAGAAAATCCACTGGAAAGTTAAACAGAATGAAAGAAGGAAAGATTGCTATTTCATGGCCTCAAGATGTCCCAGTCCCCATTTTGTTTTTTGAAAGTGAAGTCACTATTGTACTGTAGGGAACATGACAACCGATTTTGCACACAGCAATATCATTGTGACAGCAGAAAGGTTTTTTTCTTACTGATGTTGTATGTTCCATAAATATTGGACCAGGACCTTGATCTTCTTCAATCTATTGCCAGTGGAATTTTTACATCCACCTGAGAGGGCAAATAGGACAAAGGCAGCACCTCCAATAGTGCAGCACTCCCTCTATTACATATCAGCCTCAATTTTTCTTTTGTGATTTAGTCTCTGGGATGGGACGTGAATCCACTGCTGCCTCAAGTGTTCTATACTTTGCCATGCCTGACAAAGCATTAGGGGTGTGTGATCTTTTTAGGACTGATCCTGGAGTGACAATGAGTTTTTTTTTCCAATCGTGCTGCATCATTTTGGACCATCTCAGGTTTCCTTGCTTCTTACTCTGTTTGACGATCATTACTACTGTTCCTTAGCGCCTGCATTCCTCGTGTATACATGATCACTCAAACATTCCACCCATCAACATCATGTCTGTTCCCTTGTGTATCCCAATGACCCGGTCAGCTGATCTCTCTGTCATTTCACTTGACCCAAAAGACAGCATAGTGGTACTCCAACATTAATTCACAGGTTGGATAGGGGACAGTAGCACATTGTTTGTTGTTATTGGAACAATAATCCAAAGAAATTAGCCCACATCCTGCCATGACAGCTGGAAAATTTAAGTTTTGTTAAAATAATAGAATAAAAATGTGGAATAAATTCTTGAATCAGTAATACAAACATACAAATTAGGATAGGAAGTAGGCCTTTCAGCCTAACGGGCCTTCTCCATTGTTCAATAACACAGATATTATGGCCCTTCAGCCCATCGAGTCTGCATGATATAACTGCCACTTAAAGTGCCCTAATCCCAATTTCCTACATTTGTCCCGTATCCTTGACTGTCATGATGTTTGAATACTCATACAGATTTCTTTTAAAGGTTGTAAGGTTTCCAGCCTCCTCTGCCTTCCCAGACAGTGCATTCCAGATTCCCACCACCCGCTGAACGAAAAAGTTTTTCCCCAGATCCTCGCTGAATCTCTCCCCTTCTCCTAAAACCTTGACCCCTCAACCCAGGGGAACAGCTGCTCCCTATTCACTCTGTCCATACCCTTCATAATGTTTTCCACCTCAATCATGTCCCCCCCTCAGTCTTCTCTGCTCTAAAGAAAACAATCCAAGCCTATCTAGTGTCTCTTTGTAGCTCAATTTCTCCAGCTCACCTGTTTGCATTGACAATTCCACATTTCTGTCAACATCCGGTTATGTTTCATTTCCCACCTAACAAAAATGTACCTACCTGGTAAAAATATTCAGTATCCCTGCCTTCAAAGTTACACAGCTCTCTGAGAGAAAGAAATTCTCATCTCTTTTCTGAAAAAGCAACCATTAATATCAAAACAATGCCCCTTAGACCTGGGCTGACCCACTCGAAGAAACTGGGCGAAAGTGAGGACTACAGATGCTGGGGTTTAGAGTTCTGATGAAGGGTTTTTGCCCGAAACATTGATTTTCCTGCTCCTCGGATGCTGCCTGACCTGCTGTGCTTTTCCAGCACCACACTCTCGATCCCACACGAAGAAACATCATTTCCACATCCACCTTGTCAAGACCATTCAGTATCTCATGTACCTCAGGCAAATCACCTTCACTCTTCTATACTTCAGTGGTAACAAACCCAGCCTGTCCGATCTTTCCTCTTAAGACAACCCTCACATTCCAGATATGAATCTGGTAAACCTCCTTTGAACTTCCTCCAATACGTTTGCACTGTTCTTTAAATGGGGAGGCCAAAAATGCACACAGTATTCCAGACATGGTCTCACCAGTGCTGTGTAACTGAAAGGTAGCATCCTTACTTTTATAAAACAAGGACAAAAATTTCTGGAGTAACTCAGCAGGTCTGGCAGCATCTGTGGGAAGAATGCAGAGTTAAAATTTCAAATCCAACGCCTCTTCATCAGAACAGATAGTAAGTTGGGGAAAAAAGTGATATTTATGGTGAAGACGAAGTGGGAGAGGGGAGTGGAGAGGAAGAGAGGGGTGAGCGGTTAGGTGAAGAGGGAGCCCAGAGAGAGAGATTGAGGTAAATTCCTTGAAAATAGAGTCACAGGTAGACAGGATAATGAAGAACGCATTTGGTATGCTTGCCTTTATTAGTCAGTGCATTGAGTGTAGGAGTTCAGAGGTCATGTTGTGGCTGTACAGGCCACTCCTGGAATACTTTGTTCAATTCTTGACCCCCTGCTATAGGAAGGATATTGTGAAACTTGAAAGAATTCAGAAAATTCAGAAAGGTTTGCAAGAATGTTGCCAGAGTTGGAGGGTTTGACCTGACTTGGCTGGGGCTATTTTCCCTGGAGTGTCGGAGGCCAAGGGGTGACCTTATAGGGGTTTATAAAATCATGAGGGGCATGGATAGGGTGAATAGCCAAGTTCTTTTCCCTGAGATAGGGGATTCTAAATCTAGAGGGCATTGGGTTTAAAGTGAGAGCAGAAGATTTAAAAGGGACCTAAGCGGCAACTTTTTCACGCAGAGGTGTGTGTATGGGATGAGCTGCCAGAGGAAGTAATGAAGGCTGGCACAGTTGCAGTATTTAAAAGGCATCCAGATGGGTATGTGAATAGGAAGGATTTAGAGGGATATGGGCCAATGGGACTAGATTAGGTTAGGATATCTGGTCGGCATGGACAACTTGGACTGAAAGGTCTGTTTCCGTGCTGTACAGTTCTATGACTGTATAAATGGAAGGGGTAGATAAACAAAGGGTTTATGGATAGCTGGTCAGGACAGAAGAGAAGCTGAAGAAGTGATAATAAGAGCTGAGGATAGTACAGAATAGGCAGTCTGTGCTGAAAGAAAACCATGAAATGTGATAATAGATCTGAGAGTGGGTGACAAGGGGTTGGTTATGCTAAAACAACCTGGGTCATAACAAGACTGGGTGTGGCTGTGTGAAGTATAGGCTCTAAAGTTATTGAAGTTGATGTGAGTCCTGGAGGCTGGAGGGTCCCCAAGTGAAAAATGGGATGAGGTTCTTTGAGCTTGTGTTGTGGCTCACTGGAGCACTGCAGCAGACCAGCGACAGTAATTTTGGCTTGGGAACACGTCGGTGTGTTGATGTGGCAGGCAACTGGAAGTTCAGGGTCATTTTTACATACAGAACATAGGTATTCAGCAAAGTAGTCTCCTAACCAGCGTTTAGTTGCCCGAGTGCAGAGAGAGACCACACCATGAACAGCAAATACAGTAGACTTGATTGAAGGAAATACAGGTTAATCGCTGCTTTACCTGGAAGGTATGTCTGGGGCCTTAGATAGTGAAGAGGGAGGAAGAAAATGACAGGTTTTACCTCTTCTGAAATTGCATGGGAAGGTGTCTTTGGGTATGGGGGAATGTTGGGAATGAAGGAGGCGTGGACCAGAGTATCCCAGAGGGAATGGTCCCTGTGGAATGTTGACAAAGGGGTGGGGGTGGGGAGTAGGTGTCTATTTGTGGCATTCGGTTGGAGATAATGCAAATGGTGGCTTTGAATGCAGAGGCTGATGGGGTGGTAAGTGAGGATCCCTATCATTGTTGTGGGAGGGAAGAGAGGGGATGAGGGTCAAAGTGCAAAAGAAGGGCCAGGCATGGCTAAGGACCCTGTTGACTGCGGTAGTGGGCAGAAAGGTGATATTTCCGAGGGCCCCTGCAGAAGGTGACATTGTCAGAACAGATATTACACAGGTGGAGAAACTGGGAGAATGAGATGGAGTCTTTACAGGAAGCAGAGTATGATGGTGTATAATCAAGGTAACTGTGGGAGTCAGTGGTTTTGGAGTGGATATTGATGGCCAGCCTATCCCCAGAAATGGAAACAGGGATGTCAAGGAAGGGAAGGGAGGACTTGGAGATGGACCAGTTGAAGGTGAGGGCAAGGTAGAAATTTGGAAGCAAATTTGATAATTTTTTTCCAATTCCGGGTGAGAAAGGGAAGCTGCACCAATGATGCCATCGATGTATTGGAGAAAGAGTTGTGGATGGGAACCTGGGTAGGGCTGGAACAAGGAATGTTCCACATATCCCACAAAGAGAGAGGCATAACTGGGGCCCATGGGCCGTACCCACAGGCCATCCCTTTGACCTGAAGAAAGGGTTAAATGAAAAGTTGTTCAAAGTTACTTTTCTGTTTAGTTCCTCTTAATTAAAGGATAGCATTCCATTAATCTTCTTAATCATTTGCTGTACCTGCATGCTAACGTTTTATGACTGTCACACTTGGATCCTTCTGCACCTTGGAATTCTGCAGGCAGTCTCTGTTTAAATAGCACTCTGCTTTCTTTTTCTTTCTGCCAAACTGAAGAACTTCACATTTACCGACATTACACTGGATTTGCCAGATGCTGCCTATTCACTCTATGTCCTTTATACATATGCATCTGCAACCTCCTCATGTTGTCTGTACACCATTTCCAACCAGTCTTTGTATTATCTGCACCGTGCCTTTGTTCCCCTCATCGAGGTAATTGTTGTAAATAGTCAAAATGTGAAATTAGCTGAGGCCCCAGCACTGACCCCTGCGGTGCTTCACTTATCACATTTTGCCGATCAAACAAGATTTTTGTTCAAGTGAAACAATTGATGCCATGCTTTCCACCACTGAAGTCAGTTCCAGTTCTGATTGGAGAATGTATAAAATGAAAGGGAACGAGGAAGACGGTAAAGAATTGTGAATCAGAGCCCATTAAAATTATCACATGGACATTTATACATTGCTGACTGTTTTCTGCCAGCCAGCCAATCTTTTATCCATGTTTGGATGTTATCCCCTACCCCATGAGCTTTCACTTCGCAGAATGACCTTTTGTGGGCTGTTAATCCAAAAACCCAGGTAATGTTCTGGGGACCCACGTTCCTGCCACAGCAGATTGTGAATTCAAATAAATTTTTTCAATTAAGAGTCTAATCATGACCATGAATCCATTGTCGACTGCCAGAAAAGAACCACTGATGTCCTTAGGGAAGGAAACTGCCATCCTTATCTGGTGTGGCCTACGTGTGACTCCAGACCCACAGCAATATTGCCCTCTGGGCAATTAGGGATGGGCAATAAAATGCTGGCCTGGCAAGCAACTCCCTCATCACGTGAATGAGATTTTAAAAAAACCATGGCAGTGATTATTGTATAACAATAATGACAGCATCCAACAACCCATCTTGTTCACGAATTCCTTTTTGGGGGTAGCACGGTGGCTCAGTGGTTAGCACTGCTGCCTCACAGCACCAGGGACCCAGGTTTGATTCCATCCTTGGCTGACTGTCTGTAGAGAGTTTGCACGTTCTCCCTGTGTCTGCATGGGATTCCTCCAAGTACTCCAATTTCCTCCCACAGTCCAAAGATGTACAAATTAGGTGAATTGGCCATGCTAAATTACCCATAGTATTCAGGGATGCCTAGGTTAGGTGCATTAGCCAGGGGTAAATATAGAGGAATGAGTCTGGGTGGGTTGCTCTTTGGAGGGTCAGTGTGGACTTGTTGGGCTGAAGGGCCTGTTTCCACACTGTAGGGATTCTATAAAAAAAAAATTGTCATCCTTCTCTTCGTCTGATTTACATTTCATTCCATATCCACTGAAGAGTGGGACAGTCTTAATTATCCTCTGAAGTGGCACAGCAAACCCCTGTCCCAAAGACAGAAAGTGCAAGAGAAACTCAACAGGTCTTGCAACATCTGTGGAGAGAAAAATCAAGTTAACATTTCGAGTCTAGTCACCCTTCATCAGAACTGAAGATGGGTCACTGGACGTGAAACATTAACTCTTTTTTTTCTGTACAGATGCTGTCAGTCATTTCTCCAGCTCTTTCTGTTTGGTTTCAGATCTCCAGCATCCTCAGCTGTTTGTTTCATTTTACCGAGCTGATCGGTTTGGATTCAAGATGACAGTTCAGCACCACTGCTTTGAGGGGATGGGAATAACTGCTGAACTTTCCACTCATACTCACATCCTATGAATAAGTATTTCTAAAATGTTGCGTGGAGGTATCCTGTTTCCCAGGTGGTTGCATTGGTTTGGTAACTTACAAGTATATGAGTTAGGAATAGACTGTTCAACCTTACAGGCTTGCTCTGTCATTCAGTAACGTCAGGGTTAATCTCATTTGTGTTCTGAATTCCACACTCACTCCCATCCCCAATAACTGTAATGATAATCTGTCTACCCCCTTCTTAAAAATATTCTGTGACTTCACTTCTACTATATTCTCAGCCGGAGTTCTAAAGTCGCACAACCATCTGAGAGAAAAATATTATCCCTAGTCCATGTCCTAGAAGGGCAAATCCTAATTTTAAAGTAATGTCTCTACTTCTGGACTCACCCAACATTATATGTCCACTTTTTAGAATTGGTAGAATTTGAATTAATTATCTGGACCCTCTCTGAAATCTACTGCAATTAGAGTCACAGAGATGTACAGCATGGAAACAGACCCTTCGGTTCAAACCGTCCACGCCGACCAGATATCCCAACCCAATCTAGTCCCACCTGCCAGCACCCGGCCCATATCCCTCCACCCTTCCCATTAATATACCCATCCAAATGCCTCTTAAATATTTCAAAAGAGTTAATGTTTCACATCCAGTGACCCATCTTCAGTTCTGATGAAGGGTGACTAGACTCGAAATGTTAACTTGATTTTTCTCTCCACAGATGTTGCAGTCTCCACCACTTCCTCTGGCAGCTCATTCCATACACGCACCACCCTCTGCGCGAAAAAGTTGCCCCTTAGGTCTCTTTTATATCTTTCCCCTCTCACCCTAAACCTATGCCTTCTAGTTCTGGACTCCCCAGCCTATTTATCCTATCCATGCCCCTCATAATTTTGTAAGCCTCTATAAGCTCACCCCTCAGCCTCCGACACTCCAGGGAAAACAGCCCCAGCCTGTTCAGCCTCTCCCTATAGCTCAAATCTTCCAATCCTGGCAACGTCCTTGTAAATCTTTTCTGAACCATTCTGAAGGTGAAAGGTTCTCCTAATCTTCTGTCTCCCATTGTCATGTTACAAGTTCAGTTACTGTTGTTTCCTTAGGATTAACATCACTGCATTGTTAAAAGCAGACTGGTTTCTGCTTGGAATCACTTGCACAGCACCATCTCACCAACTACAGATTAGATTACTTACAGTGTGGAAACAGGCCCTTCGGCCCAACAAGTCCACACCGCCCCGCCGAAGCGTAACCCACCCACACCCCTACATCTATCCCTTACCTAACACTACAATTTAGCATGGCCAATTCACCTGACCTGCACATCTTTGGAATGTGGGAGGAAACCGGAGCACCCGGAGGAAACCCACGCAGACACGGGGAGAATGTGCAAACTCCACACAGTCAGTCGCCTGAGGCAGGAATTGAACCCGGGTCTCTGGCGCTGTGAGGCAGCAGTGCTAACCACAAAGACGCACACTGCCCTGACTTGAGACTATGTGACTGTTCATTCATTGTCACAGGCTTGAACTCCTGGAACGTGCTTCTCAACAGCACTGTGGATGTACTAACTCCACTAGGACTGCATCAGTTCAATAGGGCAGCTCCCCACTACCTGCTCAGGTAGAGACGGGCGATAAATATAGGTCTTGCAAAGGATGCCCACCTCCCATGAGCAAATAAAAAGTAACATGAGGGGAACCTGCAAGTCCCCAATCAAAAGTTTGGAAGACGTGGAATGACATTTTACTCTAACCTGTCGCCTTGTGATCTGTTTTTTTTTGCAGTGTCTATCTGAGGCCATTAGCACACAAGATGGGAGCGTGTTTAACTCTGAGCTCCAGAATCTCTACACAACGATAGCAGCAGCCAAAGGGAAGCGAAAAAGAGGGCAGGACTCAGGTAGGTGTCTGCAACAAATATATCATGATTCGAAACCACGTCCTGCTAAACTGACACAAAGGACCAATAATCAGGATTGGAGGAACTGGCAGGGATGGGAAGTTAATTTAATGGCACAGGACACTGAATTTCTCCCCTTATCACAACACGAATTAATATGAAGAACAGCACATATATTTTTGCTCACACCTCTCAGCTATGTCTCATTCCAGTGGTGTGCACAACAGTTTTCATCTGTAACCACTTTGCTGTAATAAAGAATTGCAGAATACGTCTGAGGGATGTTGCCAATCCAAACTTACTGCCAATCTACAAAAGAGTTAATGATAAAGTGAGGACTGCAGATGCGGGAGATCAGAGTCAAAAAGTGTGGTGCTGGAAAAGCACAGCCAATCAGGCAGCATCCGAGGAGCAGGAGAGTCGACATTTCGAGCATATGCTCTTCATCAGGAATGTGTGATGAAGGGCTTATGCCCGAAACCTCGACTCTCCTGCTCCTCGGATGCTGCCTGACCTGCTGAGCTTTTCCAGCATCACACTTTTTGAGTACAAAAGACTTAACAAAGACAGGTGGTCAGATACTTAGCTGAAGATCTCATTTTTGAGGAGCAAGTTTCTGGGCAAGACAGAGACTGAGAATTCCCTTCTTTCTTTGGGTCCGGGTCCTCTGTTCCTCCCATCTCTTCCTTTGCTCTTCATGTTTTTCTTTCATTTCTCTCTTACTCTTTCTCAATTTAATTTGTTTCTTACTTCAAATGAAACAATTTACACCATGCTTTCTATGGAAGTCAGTTCCAGTTATGTTGGAGGATGTATGAAATGAAAAGATAAGAGAGAAGAGGATGTCAGTTGTTGAGAATTGTGAATCAGTGCCCAGGAAGAGTATTATCATGTGGGCTTTATTCTTTCCTGGGATTTTGGTGTCACTCTGAAAGCCAGCCTTTGTTGCTCATCCCTAATTGCCATTGACCAGTGGCATGCTAGGCTCTTTCAGAAGCGTCAACTATGTTGCTGTGGGTCTGGAGTCACTTGTGAGCCAGACCAGGTAAAAATAAGTTAGGTTGGCAGATTTTCTTCTCTAAAGGACCTTAATGTACCAGGTAGGCCTATACAACAATCAACAGTGGTTACGTGGTCATCATTGGACTAGCTTTTTAGTTTCCTTATTGAATTCAAATTATATCATCTGACGTAAAGTTATCATTGACCCACTCCCTCTATAGAGAGAGGCAATCATGCCTCAGGCAAGGGAAGCGATTGAGAAGGAGTATCCTTGCTGGTTTGAGAGTTGACATCACTCTGCATCACAAACCAGCGGTCCATGACCATCTACCATTGTAGGATTCAGCCCCATGACCTGGAATATTAGCCTGGGGTTCCAGATTACTAGTCCGGTGCCATCACCTCCCATATTGCTATGCATTTAGTATCAGATCCGTAATGATGGCACATTTCCTTCCCTAAGTGAATCAGATTATTTTTGTAGTTTTATACTACAGACTGCTTAGAGTCATTGAGATGTTTTCCCTGGAGCGTCAGAGGCTGAGGGGTGACCTTATAGAGGTTTATAAAATCATGAGTGGTGTGGATAGGGTAAATAGACAAAGTATTTTCCCTGGGGTGGGGGAGTCCAGAACTAGAGGGTATAGGTTTAGGGTGAGAGGGGAAAGATATAAAAGGGACCTAAGGGGCAACTTTTTCACACAGGGAGTGGTGCATGTATAGAATGAGCTGCCAGAGGAGGTGGTGGAGACTGGTACAATTGCAACATTTAAAAGGCATCTGGATGGGTATATGAATAGGAAGGGTTTAGAGGGATATGGGCCAAGTGCTGGCAAATGGGACTAGATTAGGTTAGGTTATCTGGTCAGCATGGACGAGTTGGCCCGAAGGGCCTGTTTCTGTGCTGTAAGGATGTTGTGAAACTTGAAAGGGTTCAGAAAAGACTTACAAGGATGTTGCTAGAGTTGGGGGATTTGAGCTATAGGGAGAGGCTATATAGACTCGGTCTGTTTTCCTAATTGAATTTAAATTCCATCAGCAGCCATGGTGGGAATTGAACCTGTGTTGAGAGCATTGGATGTGGGCCTGTGGATAACTAGACCATTGATATTACCACTATATCTCCATTAAGGCCAAAGGATGAGGCTTGATATCAATGTTCAAAAACTCAGGTGGTGACTTTTGGCTCTTCAGGATTTTGTTGAGAAGGTTAAAGGAACCAGCCTTAGCACTGGAGTAAATGCAGTGTAAGACACCCTTTCACATGTACACAGAACAGTTAATAGCATCAGAGGAACATAGAAGCCCCTAATAAATGTGCAAAGAAAATCTGCATTGTTGATGAAGGAACAGAGAGATTGTATTGATCAGAAAATACTGGAACTGACCGAGACATCATTCTCTAGAAAAGAGAAGGCTGAAGCGTCTGATGAGGCCTTCCAAATTGTGGAAGAGTTTGACAGGGTTAGTTGTGAAAGATCATAAATGCAATATTGTCATTACTGAGATAATTGTGAATCTTTGGGAATTCTCTCCCCTCGGCCTACATGTGACTCCAGACCCACAGCCATGTTGATTCTTGGCTGTTGTGTGAAATGCCCTCAACAAGCCACTCAGTTCAGGAGCAATTAAGGATGGGTGATGAATGCTGGCCTTGCTCCAGTGAAAGGAGCAATGAAGAAAGCTCTCTGTTGTTTTCTTCTTTCCTGTTATTAATTCCTCAGGCTCATCCAATGTCCACTTTAGTTACTCTTTTTCATTAATCAGTAACCTGTTTTATATCTCTCTCCAATTTTACTTTGTTTGGGGAATGGAGTATAAAATTGCTAAAACACTACAAGGCACTAGTCTCAAACCACAATGAAATTGTGTGAGCATTTTAGGTGTTTTATCCAAACAAAGATAAATTGGCAGTAGAGACATTTCAAGGAAGGTTCACTAGTCTTATGAGGAGAGGTTGAGTAAGTTGGGTCTGTAGTCATTTCAATTTAAAAGAATGGGAGGTGACCTTATTAAAATATACAAGATTCTTCATGGGTAGCAGCAGAAAGGCTGTTTCCCCTTGTTGGAGAGTCTGGGGCCAGAAGGCATCATTTCAGAATAAGGGGTCACCTATTTAAGACAGAGATGAGAAGGAAGTCCTTCTGTCAGAGAATAGTGAATCTGTGGAATTCGTCACCAAAGAGGACTGTCGAGGCTGGGCCATTAAACATATTCAAGGCTGACAAAGACAGATTTTTAATCAGAAAGGGAACCAAGGATTATGGGGGAAAGGCAGGAAAGTGGAGTTGAGAATTAAAACAGAAGAGAAATCAGAGTTAATGTTTCGGGTCCAGTGACCCTTCAGATCTGCTGAGCCTTTCCAGCCATTTCTGTGTTTATTTCTGATTTACAGCATCCGCAGCTCTTTCAACCTTTATTAAGAATGTCACCAGCTAAACCAGGCAGAAAACAGAAGTAAGGATATTCAAGTGTCCAAGCCTATCCATTTCTTGCTACAAACTCTCCTGACAGTAAAGTCCCTAAGCTCCACATTCCAGCTGACTATCAGCCTCTGTGTAATGATGCTATTCTTGGTATTTGATCAGAATTTATTTTCTCTAGTTTATATTTATATCCTTTACTCCCACTCCAATACAATACTGACGATCAGCTTGATATTCAATCTGGAGGGCTGTAGGGTCCCCAACCAAAAAGTGAGGTGCTGTTCTTCTAGCTTGTGCTGAGCTTCACTGGAGCACTGCAGCAAACCTGAGACCGCAATGTTGGCCAGGGAACAGGGTGGGGTGTTAAAATTACAGGCAACACTTGGAGTCTGAGGG
Source organism: Chiloscyllium punctatum (assembly GCF_047496795.1). Lineage (NCBI taxonomy): Eukaryota > Metazoa > Chordata > Chondrichthyes > Orectolobiformes > Hemiscylliidae > Chiloscyllium > Chiloscyllium punctatum. The sequence continues at coordinate 112,960,721 of NC_092748.1, read as the reverse complement.
TAGGGGACTGAGAAAAGGTGGGGTAGGGGAAATGAGAAAGCTGGAGAAATCTGCATTCATCCCTTGTGGTTGGAGGGTTCCTAGGCGGAAGATGAGGCGCTGTTCCTCCAGGCTTCGTGTAGCTATGGTCTGGTGATGGAGGAAGCCAAGGACCTGCATGTCCTTGGTGGAGTGGGAGGAGGAGTTAAAGTGTTCAGCCACGGGGCGGTTGGGTTGGTGGTGTTTTAGGGCCTGAATTCTCCCATGTCCTAGCCCCCAACCCCACACACCAGGCCTTGTTATCACATAGTCTGTATTTACACACTACCTATTATTGGCCAGAAACAGTCTCCATTATCAGCTATTCACTCTTCCAGACAGCTCGATATCCACTCCTTTGTCTATCCAACTATTCTTCACTCTTTCTTTGGGCTCTATCCCTACCTATCGCTTACTCCTCATCCCTCCCCACTCCGATCTCCTGTTGTAGCCAACATTTTCCTAGCTGCATCAGTTCTGAGGAATGGTCATTGGACCCTGAAACGTTAACTCTGATTTCTCTTCATGATGCTGACAGACATGCTGAGCTTTCCAGGAGTTTCTGATTTACAGCATCTGCAGTTCTTTCAGTTTATATGGGGTTGAGAATTATCAGATCAGCCATGGTCTTATTGAATGATGGAGCAGACTGAGTTGGCTGATTGGCCAATGTCTGTTGCACCCTCTTACAGTCTTATGGTTATGGCTACACAGGTACAAGCAGTCAGACACAGAGACACATACAATGCCTCATATCCCTAATCTGTCACTAATAATCACAGCACAAAAATCTCAAACCTTACTGTAAAACATACATGGATAAAGCACAGACACTTGGATAAGTTCTGTGGTTTATTTTCTGAATGCACGAGGAGCTGGCTATATGTTGTTCTTGTGGTTACCCCCATTCGATTGCAGCATTTCTTCATCTTTGCAGGAGAGGAGGATGATGGGAATCCTCAATCTAGTCTTGGAGACGAACAGAATGTAACTTCAGCTGAAACAAAAGAAGATGATGTCACTCTAACTCCTGAAAGGACTTCAAAAGTCAAGAACCAGGTAGATGAACATTTTGGGAGCTGTTTGTCATCTTACTTATTCATTAATCAACACCATGGGGGTTGAAAATCTTGGAAATCCCTTTCTAAGGGTGCTGTGGGAGTCCTGACACTACATGGATTGCAGCGATTCAAGAAGACATATGTTTAGGGTGAGAGGAGAAAAACTTAAAACGGACCTAAGGGGCAACTTTTTCACACAGAGGGTGGTGCGTGTATGGAATGAGCTGCCAGAGGAAGTGGTGGAGGCTGGTACAATTGCAACATTTAAAAGGCATCTGGATGGAAATATGAATAGGAAGGGTTGAGAGGGATATAGGCCAAATGCTGGCAAATGGACCTGGATTAATTTAAGATATCTGTTCAGCATGAATGAGTTGGACCGAAGGGTCTGTTTCCGTGCTGTACCACTCTATAAGGTATGTCACCACCATCTTCTCAAAGGCCCCAGGAATTTGCAATAAATGCTGGCCTTGCAACAATGTAAGTAGCTCAAGAATGAGCTCTAAAATATATTGCCCAGTACATTTTGCAACAAAAACAGAAAATGCTGGAAAAACTCAGCAGGTGTGGCAGCGTTAGTGAAGAGAAGTCATGATTTGGAGATGCCGGTATTGGACTGGGGTGTACAAAGTTACAAATCACACAATACCAGGTCATAGTCCAACAGGTTTAATTGGAAGCACTAGCTTTCGGAGCGTCACTCCTTCATCAGGTGGTTGTCCACCTGTCCAGGGCCATTTGTCCGCCAGATGAACCATAACCACCTGATGAAGGAGCAGCGCTCCAAAAGCTAGTGCTTCCAATTAAACCTGTTGGACTATAACCTGGTGTTGTCTGATTTGTAACTTAGTGGAGAGAAAGCAGAGTTAACATTTCAGGTCCAGTGATCTTTCTTCAGAACTTTACAGCAAGGTTGACTTTGCATGAGATATGGCAAAGCATGTTATGAGAAGTTTTGGGCAATCTACCATGTCTTCAAATCTCTGCAGAGGATTTCAACAAGGATGGTGCTGATTTGTGGAAATCAAAACCCAACCATTGATAAGTTGAGATCCAGTAAGAAAAACTGGCATTTAATCATTAATCATTCCCCTGGCAAATAGCAGTAATTCTTCATTCAATAAGTGAGCAAGAATAAATCGGTGTTTGAATATAGTAGGATAAATGGGTCAAGGTTAGCCAAACCAAATGGGTTAAATTGCCTTCTCCTGTTTGAATGTCACAAAATAGGGACAGGATTTGGCATGAGATATGAGAATGAGGAAAGGTCATAAGAAAAGGTCACAAAAAGAGCTATAAACAAAAGTAAGATAGAACATGAGAAAAAACTAGCACAGAACATAAAGACAGATCGCAAAAGTTTATATAAATATATAAAATGAAAAAGAATGGCTAATGTAAATGTTGGTCCTTTGGAGGATGAGAAGGGGCATTTAGTTATGGGTTATGATGAAACGGCCGAGGCATTGAACAGGTACTTTGTTTCGGTCTTCACAATGAGGACACTAATAACATGCCAATCATTGACAAAGACAAAGGTAAGGGAGGACCTGGAAACAATCATTATTACTGACGAGGTAGTGTTGGACAAGCTAATGGAGCTAAGGATAGACAAATCTCCTGGCCCTGATGGAATGTATCCCAGGGGACTAAAAAAGGTAGCAGGAGAACTAGCAAGTGCACTGATGGTAATTTTCCAAAATTCACTGGACTCTGGCACAGTCCCAGCAGATTGGAAAACAGCAAATGTGATGCCACTGTTTAAGAAGGGAGGTAGACAAAAGATGAAGAGTTATAGACTGGTTAGCTTAAACTCTGTAGCTTGAATCTGTGATCAAGGAAGAAGTAGGGAGACATCTGGATAGAAATTGTCCCATTGGGCAGACAAAGCATGGGTTTACGAAGGGCAGGATTAGTGGTGCTGGAAGAGCACAGCAGTTCAGGCAGCATCCAACGAGCAGCGAAATCGATGTTTCAGGCAAAAGTCCTGATGAAGGGCTTTTGCCCGAAACGTCGATTTCGCTGCTCGCTGGATGCTGCCTGAACTGCTGTGCTCTTCCAGCACCACTAATCCAGTATTTGGTTTTCAGCATCTGCAGTCATTGTTTTTACCTTTATGTAGCTAATCTACTGGAATTCTATGAAGAAACATGAAAAATTACGAAGAGAATAGATAAGATAGAAGTAGAGAGGATGTTTCCACTGGTGAATGAAGCTAAGACAAGAGGGCACAGCCTCAAGATTAGAAGAAGCAGGTTTAGGACCGAATTGAGAAGGAACTTCTTCACCCAGAAGATTGTGATTCTGTGAAATTCCCTGCCCAGGGAAGTAGTTGACGCTACTTCAATAAACATTTTTAAAGCTAAGATTGTTTTTGAACAATGAAAGAACTATGGTGAGCAGGTGGATAAGTGGAGCTGCGTCCATGAAAAGATCAGCCATGACCTTATTGAATAGGGGAGCAGGCTGGAGGGGCCAGACGGCGTACTCCTGCTCCTAGTTCTTATGATCTTATGTTGCATGTAAAACTGTGGTTGTTCATTTTTGTGCTAATCTCTTCTCCCTGTTATATTTCAGGCACCCAACAGTCTTCGCACTTCAGCAGCTGCAAGAAATTCTGTTCTTTCCACTGCAAAGCAGAAGAAAAAGAAAAGCAAAGGAATTTTTAGTTGATTTTAAAGCCAATGGCATTGTATTTTAAGGAGAACGTCTTCCATATTCCCCACCCCTCTGCTCTGCCACTTTCGCACCCCAGCCCCGTATCTCACAGCCAGAGGCCATGACAGTCACACAGCGGATGGTGTCAACAGCATTTTCATTCAATTTGTGAAGCTTCTGTCCTCTTCCCTACATTGAAGTTTGTTCACAGTATCTCGTGAGTGATTGAGAACTATAGCAACATTTCACATTTCGGCTCAAACTTTACCAAATGTGGTTCCCAAGATTTAACAGCAACTTAATAAAGTCCCCAGGGAAGTCCTACTTTCTGTAGTCCCAGGAAGTGAGTCTCTGCAAAAGATCCCCTTTAAGTGTGCAGTCAAGAACTGTGTCGAATTCATTAGACTTGTCTGTTTCATCGACTGAAGGGGTTCATTTGCATGATGATGATTGCTGTGGTAATTGTTTCCAAAGGACGACTGTGGAGGCTGGTTGAGTTAATTTTCAGTTTACTATAATAATCCCACCAGGAGAACCGGAATTAACTTTAAATTCCAAGGTGCAAAATTGCAATACAACATACAGGAGGATTTGAGGAGCAGGAAGCTGCATGCCTTGTTTCCATCTCCCTGTAAACTATGCCTGAGACAGACTTGCTAACTGACTCCGTTTTCCCTTTCAGTGCCCTACTTAAGGTGAAACTCTAGCGGGCAGGTCATCTTACTGTTCCCAGTAATTTACATGCATTTTAAGTGCCTGTAATTTTATTGAGAATAACCTTGGTATCAGAGGATCGGTCTAACTACATGTCTGCCCTTATCTCTATTTACCCTTTAATTTTGCTCAGCTTTCCCCATTCCTCTCCTTCATCCATCTCCTAACCTCTCAGTGTCTTCATCTCGCTCATTTCTCATTCTCTTCTCTTTCTCTTCATTTCTCCATTCCTTTTTATTCTCTTTCCTCTTATATTTCTGGCTTTGCTATTTGATTTTTCATCTCTCTATTTAATTTTTACTTCATGTTATTTATTTTTCTCTTGTCATTCCCTTCTAATTCATTTGTCTCTTTATAATTCCAATTGTCTCTCGTTTCTCTCCACTGCTGTCCATTCGCTCTCTTTCCTTTGTCCCTTTCCACTTCTTGGCTTTTTTGTCAGTCTCACATCTCCACCACGCTGGCTCATTTTCATCCTCTCGCACTTCTTGTTGTCAAACCTATTTTGTTTTTCTGTCTGTCTCTCTCTCTCTCTCTCCCCCTCACTCTCTGTCACTCCTTCATCCTCTCCGTCACTCCTTCATCCTCTCCAGTGCATCTCTCCTCCCTTACCCAAATGTACTATAACCATTTAATGCAACCAAATTTTTAAAAAGTGCTGGCTACAGAACTTTTATTAAGCTGTATATATTTTGTCATGTCGACAACTCTGGTAATAATCAGACTGGCAGGACTTCCTTTAGAACTTGTCAGTCAGACTGATGCAAGGACTCTATAATAAGTTTTAAAAGATAATGAACTTTTATTAAACTCCCACTTGGTTTGGATGTTGCAGGCACTTTTTAATTTCAGAACCCGCTAATCACTATTTCTTCATTAGCAATTTTTTCCGGTTTCCCTCACCCACCCTAACCTGGTTTAGACTGCAAGATTTATAGGTTCGCATTCATCATTCCAAATTTAAATTAAATAGTTGTAAATTACCACTATGCCAGCAAGAGTAACTACTCTGTCTAATTAATTAAAGGCTCTTCAAGATTGCCAACTTGGGGGCAACAGATGGTATGAATTTGGCAAGTAACTGCTATCTACTTCATTTTACAAAGGGCTCATTTTATGTTTCAAAGGAAACACTGAAAACTGATCATGATGACAAAAATCTTACCTGGAATTTAGCTTCAGTATCCTTTGCTTTTTAAATGACTTAACTATTGCTCCATGCACAACAAATTGCCTCTATTTTTTAACATCAGGATTTTCCCTCTTCCCTTTTTCCCTTTTCCTTAAACTGCCTGCTATCACAATTGAATGATGTGTGAATTTCTTGAGCTCTCTGCCTTTGATATCCATTTTCTATTTTAAAGATTGGCAGAGTGTGAAAAGTCCTGCTGCCATAACATTGTGTAAATACCTCCTTAAACTAAACAAACGTTGCTTTTACAAATCTTGCTTTTACTTTCTTTTTAAAAAAAACTGAACATTAAAATAAAGATATTTTTTAAAATTCACAAATTGCTGGTCCTTTTTGTTTCGGTGCACGTGTTTATTTATCTTTTAACTTTCCTACACCAAGCAAAAACCCTTGGAGTTAATATTATGTTTCCAATTTTTTTCAGAATGCTTCTACATCAGCCACCAAATATCATGCTGTCTCCCACTAAATTCAGCCTGTATCCTCATTCCTAGTACTGTGCTGTTGGCCATCAGCTGTCCAGCTAGGGTTGAGCAGCGTACATAAGAAGAGGAGAGCAAAACGAAGATCTAAGACCCCTCGAAGGGCCTCTTGGTTTGAGATTGGTCAAAAGAATTGACGAATGCAGTCCATTCAAAAAGCAAGGGTCATTAGTTTATTGAATTAGATTAGATTAGATTACTTACAGTGTGGAAACAGGCCCTTTGGCCCAACACTGACCCGCCGAAGCGCACCCACCCAGACCCATTCCCCTACATCTAACACTACGGGCAATTTAGCATGGCCAATTCACCTAACCTGCACATTTTTGGACTGTAGGAGGAAACCGGAGCACCCGGAGGAAACCCACGCAGACACGGGGAGAATGTGCAAACTCCACACAGTCAGTCGCCTAAGGCGGGATTTGAACCCGGGTCTCTAGTGCTGTGAGGTCGCAGTGCTAACCACTGTGCCACCGTGCTGCCCATAAGGTACCTTGACGCAATTCTATCCAGCAACACAGAGATTGAAGCTTCTGTATTCCGTGGTGAAGTGGCTCAGTGGTTAGCACTGCTGCCTCACAGCGCCAGAGACCCAGGCCTTGGGCAACTGTCTGTGTGGAGTTTGCACGTTCTCCCCGTGTCTGCGAGGGTTTCCTCCGGGTGCTCCGGTTTCTTCCCACAGTCCAAAGATGTGCAGGTCAGGTGAATTGGCCATGCTAAATTGTCCGTAGTGTTAGGTGCATTACTCAGGGGTGAATGTAGTGGAATGGGTCTGGGTGGGTTGCCCTTCGGAGGGTCGGTCTGGACTTGTTGGGCCAAAGAGCCTGTTTCCACACTGTAGGGAATCTAATCTAATCTAATTACAATTGAAAATTACACAGCCTTAATTACAGGAAAGACCAATCACATATAATAAGGTGACATGCTTTACAGTAAGTTAATCCAATGATATTTCCTGGGAAAGGGTTCTCAATCAGTAAGTCAAAATAGGTGTCGGGGGTGTGGGTTTTGCTCCCCAATTCCTGACATTGCCAAAGGATAGGGAACAGGTGATTGGGTACCTTAGGTCACAGGTCAGAGTTGTCCCTCTGCCTGGACTCCAAGCATCAGCACTCAGAAGAAAACCATCCACCCTACCACAACAGCTTGGTATAAATTCTGTGGTTTAGCCAACAGGCATTTGCCCAATTAGTACCAATTACTGCAAGAAGCCAGGGGCATTCCACTGGGAATTGGAGACCATCCACATTGAGGACTTCAGCTGTCAAAGGGCGGAGATGGACATCCCCACTCCATGTTGTCTAAATTGGATTCAGTCCCAGAGGTGTTAACACGCTGTTCCATTCCATCCTCCAGGGAAACTTTCATTTCTGTGAATGTGGCAGCCTGTTACTTCTGTTCTAACAGATGAGCTGTGTTATCATTGTTAGTTTTGGACTCTTCCCAGTGGCTGTATGCAGTAGGATACTTGGCCATATGCATTCTGAAGGTCTCACCCTACAATGCCCGTGCTTAGTCAGTGGTGGGAGTCCTTGAATTTGTTCCAGCAAAGTGAATTTGGATGAAGAGAGAAAGAAATAAAAAGTCAGCCAGAGTTCCGACTCTTAATCAGTACCAAAGACCTTGTGGTGCCAGAAGGTGCCGTGAGCAGATCAAAATAATAAACGTAAGCACCTGCAATCGAGCTATTTGTAGAAAGAAACTGCTTTTTTACGTCATCTTTCACGATGGTAGGTTGACCCAAGATTAATTTTTCAAGTCTAGTCACTGTCGTAAAGTGGAAATGCAGCAACCAATTTAAGATTAGAAGGCTCCCTCAAACAGCAATAAAATTATCTGTTTAAGCTGAAATATTTGCGTGATTAATATCGGCCAGGACACCGGGGGAAAGCCTTTCTTTGAATAGTAATCAAGAGATCTTTTACGTTCTGCCTGAAAGAGCAGACAGGGCGTCAGTTTAATGTCTCATACAAAAGGCAACAACTTCAAAAGTGTAACGCGACCGTACTGAAGTGTCACCCTAGGTTATTTGCTCAGTGCTGGTTTCGAACCCACACCCATCTGATTCAAAAACAAGAATGAAGCACAGTTGGCAAGCTTTGGTCAAAGTCCTTATGGAATACTGCAATGAGTTGCGCTCCTGCAGCCGTGGCCTTGGAGATTCATTAGAATGGTATCAGGCAAAAAAGGCTTGAATCATGTGGACAGGTTGCATAAGTGTAATAAGTCCCTTGAGTTTAGGAGGTTGAGTGGTGTTTAAAACAATAAAAGGATTTGAGGGGTTTGGATACAGAGAAATTATTTCCTCTGATCAGCAAGTCAGGTGGACGAGATTTCAGGAGCATTTTTCTTACACCAAGGATAACATGACCTGTTCCACGTACTCCTTCTGTACTATCCCTAAACCATTCACAAACGCTGTGGGTAGCAGAGAGATTTGAAGACTTTCATAATCACGGACCAAACCACCAAATTTATGTTACCATCTGGCTAGAGACTCCAAGCATTAATTGCTAAGAGAATAAAACCACAATGTTCCATTGTTTTGAACAAAGCAATAAATTTTGCTTTACAAATGTAGAACAGTAACACAGGCTGTATGTATATGAATTACAGCAGATATATATTCTAACATTACAATTAGAATTAAATGGATGTAACTACAGACAAACAATGAGTTGGAGGAGCCAGTGTTGGACTGGGGTGGACAAAATTAAAAATCACACTGTTCCAGGTTATAGTCCAACAGGTTTATTTGGAAGCACTAGCTTTTGGAGCGCTGCTCCTTCATCAGGTGGTTCGTCAGGTGATAACCCCCTGATGAAGGAACAACGCTCCGAAAGCTAGTGCTTCCACATAAACTTGCTGAGCTATAACCTGGTTCTGTATGATTTTTAACTTCATCAAGTAGCGAACGTGCTTAAAGACAGATCCCACAGATTCCTCAGCAACTGGCCCTGTACCTTGCCCTGACACCAGTGACACTGTGGGTTATCAAGTATTGTTAAACTATATGAGAGATTCCAACTCCTCACCACTGAAACCCTTGTTTCAGAATTGTCTCAAAAGTCATTCCATGACAGTTTGTCTCGAACGATTGTTTTGTTCATTCACTCTCCCGGTTGGGACTCATTCCATTGGATTCTGGAAACAGCCCTTCAGCATCTTCTCTCAGGCACAACTTCTGCATTTTACTTCTGCTGGCTGTGGGATTTTTCACTCTCACCACACTGAGCTATTAATGACTCATAGCTTCTAGAAAGCCCCTGCACATCTCGGGGTTTTCTCCTGAGGCCTAACCTCAACACTTTGCTACACTTCCAAGATCCCAGACTGCTCCTGAATCCTCATGTTCAGAGCCTGGTGCAACTGCATCTTTTCAGAGCAGAGCCTCTTGTCTTTGCTGACTGATTAGCAGCCTCATGGTAGCCTCTGACTGCCGCTATCCAACCAAGGAACTAACTGTTCAATAAAAGGCGAATGAACTGTAAATCCGAAACAAAAACAGAAATCGCTGGAAAAGCTCAGCAGGTCTGGCAGCATTTATGGAGAGAAATCAGGGTTACCATTTCAGGTCCAGTGACCCTTCCTCAGAACATAGAATATTACAGGGCAGTACAGGACCTTCAGCCCGCGATGTCGAGCTATCCTATGCTATTCCATTTTCATCCACATATTTATCCAGTGACCATTTAAATGCCCTTAAAGTTGCTGAGTCTACTAACTCAAGGTCTATTCCTGTGCATGGACACAATATAATCCAATGGATGACAAGCTGTACGTGGGCAAGGGTATTGAGGATTACAGGACCAAGGGTAGAGTTAAGATCCAAATCAACAATTGTCTAATTGAATGGTGAAGCAGGATTGAGGGGTTGAACAACCTATTCCTGTGTTTAAACCCCACTGCAGAGATTTCTGTTTATAATCTGGCCTCATGCTCCAGTGCTGTGCTGATAGAATGCTATATTGTTGGATGTGCCATCTTTCAGTTAATAACTCAGGCATCATCTCTTAAGTAGTTTGAACTTTCTGAGGAAGTGGTGGATGTGAGCACAATTATAACATTGCAAAGACATTTGGTTCAAGCACATGAATAGGAATGGTTTGGAGGGACATGGGCCAGGAGCAGGCAAGTAGGGCTAGTTTATGAGATTATGTACGGCATGGACTGATCAGACCAAAGAGTCTGTTTCCATGCTGTATGACTCTATGACATAAAGATCCCTTTGTACCATTTCAAAATGAAGTCTGGGAGTTCTCCTGGTCAGTATTTATGTATCAATCAACATTTCTGAAGCAAATGATCTGATTGCTACCTCGTTGCTTTTTGTAGAATCATGCTGTGCACAAATTGAAATGTTTCCCATACTACAACAGTGAGCACACTTCAAATATCCCTCCTGCACTTGCAAAGTGTTTTAGTCGTAATCGACCAACACTCTGTCCCCACACCCTCAACCGAGATCATCGAAGACACTGTGTGCTTGTGAGACTTTCCGTTATCGATTTTTAAGAACTTTCTGTTATGTCGAACTGATTGTTTCAGAGTTTTCATGCTCTTTTCAATTAGACTTGCCAACACAATGGCTTGACCCATCGTTGAATCCCACTCTACTGCACCCAGAGTAGCGCATGTCTAAGACTCCCTGGAGCCAAGATAGACTGCGCTATCTCTGACTTCATCCAATGCAAACCCCAGCTCAAAAGGAGAATCACTATCTGCAAATTTATCAGTGATTTCTCATGAGATAGTGATAAATCTCAGAACTTTCGGAGACTCAGTGATGGTCAAAGGGAATAGGTATTTCAATATGATAGGACTTTGTTTGACTGCAAAAACAAATTCAGCAAAGAATCCTTCACCATTCCTGTATTTTAATCGTTAACTTGCAAGATAAACAGAAATAAATCATTACTCCAAGGTTATTGATGGCTGCTTGTCCATTCTCTACCTTTAGAAAGCATAGAGTCAATGTTATTTTCCTTGACTTTGGTAACACTTCCAATTCTGAGGTCAAGCATTAGGAAAGCGGCATTAATTTATTAATTTGACTCAGATCATCACAGCAGCATCTAGTGCTTGGTCCTGCTGAGAATACCCAACATTAACTCTGATATGAATATCACTGAATTGACACTAAGGGAGAGAATGCAAAAGCCCTGCACCATACTGAGTTGGAGTGGCGACTTTGATTGTGGTCCTCCCACCTTCAGGGAAAAAGGTTAGGTGGCCCAGCAATGTTTTCATTTGAGCAGCTTATGTAGATGCACTGCTGAGGGAGTGCTCCGTTACTAGAAAGCTGGATCAGCTTTGGGACAAGACATTAAACATAAGACTCTTGTCAATTCGAATAAAATACCCCATAGCTCTATTTAAAGAAAAGCAGTCACATTTTCGCACTGTCCCTGAATGGTGATTATTTGTCAGTCAAAAATAGCAGAAGACCATGAAGTATTCATTGTTCAAGTAGAACAAAATGTGGAAGATATCCAAATTCCTAAGGGGTGGCCTTAGAGAGGTTTATAAAATCACAAGGGGAGTGGAACGGGTGACTGGCCAAGGTCTTTTTTCCAGGGTACGGGAGTCTAAAACTAGAGGGCATAGGTTTAAGGTGAGAGGAGAAAGATTTAGAATGGACCCAAAGGGTCAACCTTTTCACACAGAGGGCGGTGCATGCATGGAATTAGCTGACAGAGGAAATGGAGGCTGGTGCAATTACTGCATTTAAAAAGCATCTGGATGGGTATTTGAATATGAAGGGTTTGGAGGGATATGGGCCAAATGCAGGCAAATGGAATTAGATAAATTTAGAATATCTGGTCAGCATGGGCGCGTTAGACCGAAGGGTCTGTTTTTGTGCTGTACACCTCTATGACGCTAAGTAACATTCATGCCACACACATACCACGGAATGACCATCTCCAACAAAAGAGAATCTCACCATTGCTCCCTGACATTCAATGGCATTAATATCAGCAATAATCCTGCCGCATCTCTCCCTCCTGATTATAGTGACACCATTACCCATTGGGAATGCCCCACCTCTGAGATCTTGGATGCTGCCTGAACTGCTGTGCTCTTCCAGCACCACTAATCCATCTCTGATATCTGCTGAGCTTAGCAATGATGTTGGCTATCCTACCCTGTGTTATCATAGTCTTTCTGACTGTTCGGGTGGGGTGGGGGATGGGGACTGCAGCAAAATGACAAGAGAACCTGGGGAGGGCTACATTGTGAGATCAGTGGAACTCTTCCCTCTCCCCCTCTACCATTTCCACCTCACAAAATGCGATTGCGATTGAAGGATTCAGGACTGAGATGGTAAGCTTCTCGTTCAGGAAATGAGAATGGAAAGGGCCTTTTAGTTTTAACATTAAGTGATATCAGACAAACCTGAGACCTATCACCATGTTATTAACTGTCACACAACTAAATTGGGTGGATGGAATTAAGAAACAGATCACTCAGTGAATGGCAGAATAGGTTCAAGGGGTTGAATGGCCTCCTCTTGTCCCTACAAGACTAGCAGCTGTGTATCAGCAGTGTGGTTTTACACCCTGTTTGATTTCCATTGAGATGAGCTGGAACTGAGAATTGGACAGTGTGTGTTTGACAGCCAACTGATATGCCAGGTTCTCAGATCGAACGCGAATGTCAACCCTTTGGTATCTCTAGGCTTGGGTGCATCTAGCTGCAACTCAGTCAGGAGCCCTCCAGTGAGGGATCAGTGCCCCTCCAGTGGGGTGATCAGCTGAAAAGAGTGCGAATCGAGCAAAATTCCATCTCCAGCAATGCCCTACTCCCCACTCGAAGTGAAAAAGCAAGAATCAAAGTAGACGACTTAATGTCTGAAGCAAAATAACAGTAACCTTTTCATAAGAAACCTGAAACTGTGGAGCCTCTACATAACACTGCCTTTTCATGCAAAAAAAGAGAGTGGAGAGAACTTGTTGTATATGGCTTCTGTATTAGGGGTGTAGCCATAAAAAGCATTGCATCAAAGGCCTACAGTGAAATGATACTCTACTTTTTCAATCAACTACAGTAAAATCTGGTGAATAAGCCACACTATCTTGGTTCTATTAATATCTTGGAAATATATGAGGATTCATCCTATGAGCGAGCTTGATTTACAGGGAACTGTTAATTTGAGGTCTTCTTACAAAATTACTGGAATTTGATGGTGAATCATTTGCCAGTTACACTGTGTGACACGCAAGTAGCCCTGCGTTGTAACTTCACCAGGTTGACACCTCACTTTCAGGTATGCCAGGTGCTGCTCCTGGCATGCCCATCCTGCACTCTCCATTGAACCAGGGTTGATGCCCTGGCTTCATGGTAATGATGGAGTGGGAGTTATACCAGGCCATGAGGTTACAGGTTTGCGTTTGATTCTGCTGTTACTGGTGACCCACAATGACTCATGGATGCCCAGTCTTGAGCTGCTAGATCGGCTTGAAGTCTGTCCCATTTAGCAGGGTGATAGTGCCACATAACATGATGGAGGTTTTTCTCAAGACTGGGCATTATCCCAGCAAGGGCTGTGCAGTGGTTATCTTACCGATACTACTGTGGACAAATCCATCTACAGTAAGGATGGGGTTAAGTATGAGGCTAGTAACTATATCCTTTAGGACTCTGCGTGATGGTTTAGTACAACTGTGTAGTTTGCTGGGCCATTTCAGAGGTCAGTCAAATGTCAGCCACTGTGGGTCTGGAGTCACATGTAGGCCAGACCAGGTAAGGATGGCAACTTCCCTCCCTAAAGGACATTAGTGGCTATAACCGTCAGTAATTATTACATGGTCATTTTGAGGTTAGCTTTTCAATTTTTGTTAACCTGGATCCCAGGGACTGCAGCAGTTCACTACCAGCTTCTGAAGGGAAATGGGGAGATCCAGCAACATCTACATCAGGTGAATGAATAAAAATATGCTATATAATTGCACATTGCTGTCCTCAATCACTTCCTAACTTTTGCACTGGCAGTTCTCATTAGTTTGCCCCCAACCCTAGTATCTCCATTCCCATTGTCCACACAATGTGGGATAGCCCTCAAGCCATTCCTTTCCCACTTGCTCAGTTGTAGTAGCACATCACCAGCAATGCCTTTTCTTCATTGAAATTCAACCCCCTAATGATATCGCCCTTGGACCCTATCAGTTTCATCAACATCAGACCATCAGTTAAAGAATCATAGAATCCCTACAGTGTGGAAGTAGACCATTCAGCCCATCGAATCCACACCAACACTCCACCCAGACCCAACCCCACTACCCTAATCCTGGAACCCTGCATTTCCCATAGCTGATCCACCTAACCTGCAAATCTTTGGACTGTGAAAGGTAATCCATGCAGACATGGGGAGTATGTGCAAACTCTACACAAAGAGCCACCTGACCGTGGAAACAAACCTGGGTTCCTGGTGCTGTGAGACAACTGTGCTAACTACTGAGCCACTATACCATCCCAAAGCATTTGCTTCTGCTTCAGTACTCATATAAACATGTGTCACACAAGCCACGAGCAGAACATTCAAACCTTCAAACCTGCTCTGCCAATCAATATAATCGTGGCTAACCTGTTTATGATCCATCTATTACCAATAACCGTTCTACCCTCACCTGACAAGAATTTACCTGCCACGTGTCCCCCGCTGACCCCCACCAACCCGACACCTCCGCTGTTTTCTGAGGCAGAGTTCTGGGATTACAGAGAGTACGTTTACCTTCATCTCTGTCTAAAAGGGCTACCCTAATTTTAAAACAGTAACTCCTAGCTCTGCTGTCACCCTCATCCTTTTCACATCCACCTTCTCAAGGTCATTCAGGTTTATATGAACTTCAATCAATCACACCTCACTGTTCTGAACTCAAATGAAAATTCGAGTTGAAAAGTGTGCCACTGGTAAAGCACAGCAGGTCCAGCAGCATCCGAGGAACAGGAGAGTCGCAGCATAAGCCCTTCATCAGGAATGAAGAGCACTAATGAAAATTAGTCCAGCCTGTCCAATATTCCCTCGTAAGACAACTCATTCATTTCAGGCACATCCATCTTTAAATAAGGAGACCAAAACTGCACACAATATTTGAGATGTGGCCTCACCCATGCTTCTATAACTAAAGCATAACTTCCTTATTGTTATGTTCAATTCCTCTCAAAGTAAAGGCTAGCATTCAATTAGCCTTCCTGATTATGTGCTGTACCTGCATGCTAACCTTTGGTGACTTCTACACCAGCACATCCAAATCCCTCTGCATTTGGAAATCTGCAGTCATTATCCACTTCAGTAATTCTTTGAATTTATATTCTTCCCACCAAAGTCAACAGCTTCTCACTTTTCCCACAGTCGTCTTCATCTGCCAGAGTTTTACCCACTCACTTAACCCATGTGTGTTCTTGTATGTACTTTCACAATATACTTTCCCATTTATCTTTGTATCAACTACAAATATAGCCACCACGCCCACATTTAATCCATTGATACAATAGGTGAAGTATTGAGGATACAGTACGGACCCCTGCAGGACTCCATTCACTATCTCCTAACAATAGATAAAAGACCCTTTCTGCACACTCTCTGTTTTCTATAGGCCAGCCAATCTTCCATCCATCCTAATATATTTCCTCCAACATCATGAAGCCTTTGAACAGAGAGCATAGAACATTCCAGCACAGTACAGGCCCTTCAGCCCTCAATTTTGTGCTGACATGTGAAACCAATCTGAAGCCCATCTAACCAACACTATTTCATTTTCATCCATCTGTTTAATGAATGACTATTTAAATGCCCTTAAATTGGTGAGTCTACTACTGTTGCAGGCAAGGCATTTGACGTCCTTACTACTCTCTCAGTAACAAACCTACTCTGACATCTGACCTAGATCTACGTGCCCTCGTGCTAGCTATCACCATCCGAGGAAAAAGGCTCTCCCTGTCCACCCTATCTAACCCTCTGATTATCTTGTGTGTCTCTATTAAGTCACCTCTCAACCTTCTTCTCTCTAATGAAAACAGCCTCAAGTCCCTCAGCCTTTCCTCATAAGACCTTCCTTCCATACCAGGCAACATCCTGGTAAATACCCTCTGCACCCTTTCCAAAGCTTCCACATCCTTCCTATAATGCGGTGACCAGAACTGCGTGCAATACTTCAGTGCAGCCGCACCAGAGCTTTGTACAGCTGCAACATGACCTCATGGCTCCAAAACTTAATCTTCCTACCAATAAAAGCTAACACACCATATGCCTTCTCAACAACCTGATCAACTTGGGTGGCAACTTTCAGGGATTTCTGTACATGGGCACCGACAATCTCTCTGCTCATCTATGCTGCCAAGAATCTTACCATTAGCCCAATGCCTTCACAAAACCATGTTCACTATCCCTAATCAACTTATTCCTTTTAGATGATTATAGATCCTATCTCTTAAAACCTTTTTCAACATTTTACCCACAACTGAAGTGAGGCTCACTGGTCTATAATTACCAGGGTTGTCTCTACTCCCTTTCTTGAACAGGGGAACCACATTTGCTATCCTCCAGTCTTCTGGCATTATTCCTGTAGACAATGACGATTTAAAGATCATTATTCCTGTTACTCCTTCCAAAGTGAATCACCTCACACTTTTCCACATTAAATTTCATTTTCCACCCCTCAGTCCAACTCTGCAGCTTATCTATATCTCTCTGTAACCTGCAACAGCCTTCGACACTGTCCACAACTCCACCGATTTTAGTGTCAGTCGCAGATTTACTAACCTGTCCTTCCACACCCTCATCCAGGTCATTTATAAAAATGACAAACAGCAGTGGCTCCAAAACATATCCTTGTGTTACACCACTAGTAACTGAACTCCAGGATGAACATTTCCCATCAACCACCAACCTCTGTCTTCTTTCAGCTCGCCAATTTCTGATCCAAACCATTAAATCACTCCCTATCTCATGCCTGCATATTGTCTGCAATAGCTTACCGTGGGGAATCTTACCAAATGCCATACTGAAATCCATATTTACCACATCAACCACTTTATCCTCATCCACCTGCTTGGTTACCATCTCAAAGAACTCAATAAGGTTTGTGAGGTACAACCTACCCTTCACAAAACCATGTTCACTATCCCTAATCAATTTATTCCTTTTAGATGATTATAAATCCTATCTCTTATAACCTTTTTCAACATTTTACCCACAACTGAAGTAAGGCTCACTGGTCTATAATTACCAGGGTTGTCTCTACTCCCCTTCTTGAACAAGGGAACCACATTTGCTATCCTCCAGTCTTCTGGCATTATTCCTGTAGACAATGACGACATAAAGATCAAAACCAAAGGCTCGGCAATCTCCTCCCTAGCTTCCCAGAGAATCCTAGGATAAATCCCATCTGGCCCAGGGGGCTTACCTATTTTCAAACTTTCCAGAATTACTAACACCTCCAACTTATGCGCCTCCATTCCGTCTAGTCTAATAGCCTGTATCTCAGTATTCTCCTCGACAACATTGTCTTTTTCCTGTGTGAATTCTGATGCAAAAATATTCATTTAGTACCTCTCCTATCTCCACGGACTCCACACACAACTTCATACTACTGTCCTTGACTGGCTCTAATCTTACTGTAGTCATTCTTTTATTCCTGACATACCTATAGAAAGCTTTAGTACTTTTCTTCATCCTACCTGACAATGACTTCTCATGGAGAAAGTGAGGACTGCAGATGCTGGGGATCAGAGCTTAAAAATGTGTTGCTGGAAAAGCGCAGCAGGTCAGGCAGCATCAAAGGAGAAGGAGAATCGACGTTTCGGGCATAAGCCCTTCTTCAGGAATGAGGAGGGTGTGCCAAGCAGGCTAAGATAAAAGATAGGGAGGAGGGACTTAGGGGAGGGGCGTTGGCAATGGGAATTCTCATGTCCCATCCTGGCTCTTCTTAGCTCTCTCTTTAGGCCCTTCCTGGCTAATTTGTAACTCTCAAGCACCTTAACTGAGCCTTCACGTCTCATCTTTACATAAGCCTCCTTCTTGCTCCTGACAAGAGATTCAACTTCTTTAGTAAACCCCTAAAGAAGTCCCTTGCTCAACCACTTCCTCCCTGCCTGACAGGTACATACTTATCAAGGACACACAGTAGCTGTTCCTTCAATAAGCTCCACATTTCAACTGTGCCTATCCTCTGCAGTTTCCTTCCCCTTCCCATGCATCTGAAATCTTGCCTAATTTCATCATAATTGCAATTGCCTTTCTCCCAGCAGAAGGCGGAAAGGGGTGGGGAGGGAAATATATCCCTGGTGGTGGGGTCTGTTTGGAGGTGGCGGAAATGTTGGCAGATGATTTGGTTTATGCGAAGGTTGGTAGGGTGGAAGGTGAGCACCAGGGGCGTTCTGTCCTTGTTACGGTTGGAAGGGTGGGGTCTGAGGGCGGAGGTGCGGGATGTAGACGAGATGCGTTGGAGGGCATCTTTAACCACGTGGGAAGGGAAATTGTGGTCTCTAAAGAAGGAGACCATCTGGTGAGTTCTGTGGTGGAACTGGTCCTCCTGGGAGCAGATACGGCAGAGGCGGAGGAATTGGGAATACGGGATGGCATTTTTGCAAGAGGTAGAGTGGGAAGAGGTGTAATCCAGGTCGCTGTGGGAGTCGGTGGGTTTGTAAAAAATGTCAGTATCAAGTCGGTCGTCATTAATGGAGATGGAGAGGTCCAGGAAGGGGAGGGAGGTGTCAGAGATGGTCCAGGTAAATTTAAGGTCAGGGTGGAATGTGTTGGTGAAGTTGATGAATTGCTCAACCTCCTCGCGGGAGCACGAGGTGGCGCCAATGCAGTCATCAATGTAGCGGAGGAAGAGGTGGGGAGTGGTGCCGGTGTAATTACAGAAGATCGACTGCTCTATGTAGCCAACAAAGAGACAGGCATAGCTGGGGCCCATACAGGTGACCATGGCTACCCCTTTGGTCTGGAGAAAGTGGGAGGATTCAAAGGAGATATTGTTAAGGGTGAGGACTAGTTCGGCCAAACGAATGAGAGTGTCAGTGGAAGGGTACTGTTGGGGATGTCTGGAGAGGAAAAAACGGAGGGTTTGGAGGCCCTGGTCATGGCGGATGGAGCTGTAGAGGGATTGGATATCCATGGTGAAGATGAGGCATTGGGGGCCGGGGAAACGGAAGTCTTGGAGGAGGTGGAGGGTGTGGATGGTATCTCGAACGTATGTGGGGAGTTCCTGGACTAGGGGGGATAGGACAGTGTCGAGGTAGGTAGAGATGAGTTCAGTGGGGCAGGAGCATGCTGAGACAATGAGTTGGCCAGGGTGGTCAGGCTTGTGGATCTTGGGAAGGAGGTAGAACCGGGCAGTGCGAGATTCCCGGACTATGTGGTTAGAAGCTGTGGGTGGGAGATCTCCTGAGGTGATGAGGTTCTGTATGGTCTGGGAGATGATGGTTTGGTGATGGGGGCTGAGGTCATGGTCGAGGGGGTGGTAGGAAGAGGCGTCCTCGAGTTGGCGTTTGGCTTCAGCGGTTTAGAGGTCAGTGCGCCAGACTACCACTGCGCCCCCTTTATCTACTGGCTTGATGGTGAGGTCAGGATTGGAGCAGAGGGATTGGAGGGCCGTGCGTTGTGAGGCTGAGAGGTTGGAGTGGGGGAGGGGGTAGACAGGTTGAGGCGGTTAATGTCCCTGCGGCAGTTGGAAATGGAGAGTTCTAGGGCAGGTAATAGGCCAGCGCGGGGTGTCCAGGTGGATGCAGTGTGTTGGAGGTGGGCGAAGGGGTCCTTGGAAGGTGGGCGGGAGTCCTGATTGTGAAAGTAAGCTCGGAGGCGGAGGCGACGGAAGAATTGTTCGACGTCACGGCGTGTATTAAATTCATTGATGCGTGGACGGAGGGGGATGAAGGTGAGTCCTTTGCTGAGGACTGATCGTTCGTCAGTGAGGGGGAGGTCTGGGGTGATGGTGAAAACTCGGCAGGGCTGGGAGCTGGGATCTGGTGCGGGTGTAGAGCTGGGAGTGGGGGCGGAACCTGTAACTAGAGTGGGTGTGATGGTGGGGGGAATGGGGTTGGAGTCATGAGCAGGGGTAGTGTTCCCCTCAGGGTATGGGGGGGTGGGAATAGTGACAGTGGGATCTGTGGGGGGCGTGTCAGCAGAATGCAGGTGAGTGGCGCTGATGGGGGCGGAAGTGGTGGTGACCACGGCAGTAGGGGTGGCGGGAGTCACTGAGCGTGTGACATCAGCGATGATGTGAGGGGCGGAAGTGATGTCATGTGTGATGCTGAATCTGGTTTCCAGCATCTGCAGTCATTGTTTTTACCTACTATCACTAAAGTGCTCATCTACCTCCAAATCTAACAGCTGGTCAGGTTCATTACCCAGTAGCTAATCCAATGTGGCCTTGCCTCTTGTTGGCCTGTCTACATACTGTGTCAGGAAATCCTCCTGCACACATTGGACAAAAACTGAAAATCTTAGCAGGACTTATACACTTAATGATAAGGTCCTAGGGAGTGTTGCTTACAAAGAGACCTTGGAGTGCACGTTCATAACTCCTTGAAAGTAGAGTCACAGGTAGATATGATAGTGAAGAAGGTGTTTGGTATGCTTTCCTTTATCGGTCAGAGTATTGAGTACAGGAGTTGGGAGGTCATGATGCGGTTATACAGGACATTGGTTAGGCCACTGTTGGAATATTGCGTGCAATTCTGGTCTCCTTCCTATGGGAAGGATGTTGTGAAACTTGAAAAGGTTCAGAAAAGATTTACAAGGATGTTGCCAAGGTTGGAGGATTTGAGCTATAGGGAGAGGCTGAACAGGCTGGGGCTGTTTTCCCTGGAGCATCGGAGGCTGAGGGGTGACCTTATAGAGGTTTATAAAATCATGGAGGGCATGGATGGGATAAATAGACAAAGTCTCTTCCCTGGGGTCTGGGAGTCCAGAACTAGAGGGCATAGGTTTAGGGTGAGAGGAGAAAGATAGAAAAAAAGAACTAAGGGGCAACTTTTTCACACAGAGGGTGATACGTGTATGGAATGAGCTACCAGAGGAAGTGGTGGAGGCTGGTACAATTGTAACATTTAAAGAGCATCTGGATAGGGATAGGGTTTGGAAGGATATAGGCTGGGTAGTGGCAAGTGGGACTAGATTGGGTTGGGATATCTGGTCGGCATGGATGAGTTTGACTGAAGGGTCTGTTTCTGTGCTGTACATCTCTATGACTCCATGACTCTATGTAACGTACTCGAACTATAGCATTTTCAGTCAATATTTGGTAAGTTAAAGACCCCTGTTACTTTTGCTCCTATCCCAAATCATCTTTGCCATCCTTTCCATCTACATCTCTGGAACGATTCAGAGGTCTATAGAGAAGTCCCAACAGGGTGACCTCAACTCTCCTGTTTCTAATCTCAGCCCATACTACCTCAGTCGACAAGTCCTCATCAAACGTCCTTTCTGACACTGTAATACTGTTCCTGACTAACAATGTCACACCTCCTGCTCTTTTACCACCTTCCCTGTTCTTACTGCAACATCTGAATCTCGGAACCTGCAAACAACCATTCCTGTCCCCCCTCTATCCATGTCCTCGAAACGGCCACAACATCGACGTCTCAGATACCAACCCATGCTGCAAGTTCACCCACCTTATTCCAGATGCTCCTGGTGTTGCAGTAGACACAATTTAAACCAACTTCCTGCTTGCTGGTACACACTTACAACCTTGAAACATTATTTATGATCTCACTATTCTCAACCTCCTAACTTTGGACTTTGGACTAAACCTTTTCTTTGCATCATGTCAAATTGCCTTCTGCAATTCTCGAATTATAGAATCTTTACAGTGTGGAAGCACTGCCCATCAAGTCCACACTCACCTTCCAAACTGCATCCCATCTGCACCCTACTCTATCCTTGTAACCCTACATTTCCTATGGCTAATCTACCTATCCTGTACATCTTTGGACCATAGGAGGAATTCAGAGCAGCCAGAGGAAATCCACACAAATGCAGAGAGAATGTGCTAATTCCACACAGACAGTCGACCCAAGTGTGGGATTGAACCTAGCACTCTGAGGCAACAGTGCTAACCACTGAGCTACTGCACCATCTCAAAGTACAGTACATCAATGGGTTCCCCTTTATCCACAGCACATGGTAATCATTCATATAATTCCAATAAATTAGTTAAACATGATTTACCTTTAACTAATTCATACTGACTCTTCACAATTGCCTTGAGGTTTTCCAGCTGCCCAGTTGTGACCTCCTTAATGATTGATTTGAGCATCTTGCCCACAACAGATGTCAAGCTCAATGACCTATCGTTTCCTGCCTCCCTCCTCATTTGCATATTTGGCACTTTCTAGATGGGACCTTTCCACAAATTTGCTCAGCACTGCTTCCTTAATAATAACAATTTCACTCAGTTTATCTCTTCCTTCAAACATCTGATTTACAGGTATACCTGGGATGTGTTTTGTATCCTCCCCAGGAAGCCAGAATCAAAATTATTTATTCATTACATCATTATTTCTTCTTTATCTATTATTAACTACCCATTCTCATCACCTAGAGAACCAACACTTACATACAATTTTCCTTTTTAGGTATCTATAGAATCTCTTGCTATCTATTTTTGCATTTCTAGCCAGTTTTCGTTCACGTTTTAATTTTTGATCCTGGTTTATATTTCAGTCATTCTCTTCATATTCTTGCCAATCATCTGACCTGCCACTCACCTTTATGCAACTATATGCTGTTTACTTAAATTTGATAACAGAGTCACACAGCACGGAAACAGACCCATCGGTCCAACCAGTCCATGCTGACCGTAATCCCAAACTAAATTAGCCCTACCTACCTGCACTTGGTACATCTCCCTCCAAACTGGCATGGTGGCTCAGTGGTTAGCACCGCTGCCTCACAGCGCCATCGATGCAGGTTCGATTCCAGCCTTGGGCGACTGTCTGTGTGGAGTTTGCACATCCTTCCTGTGTCTGCGTGGGTTTCCTCCGGGTGCTCTGGTTTCCTTCCACATTCCAAAGGTGTGCAGGTGAGGTGGATTGGCCACGCTACATTGTTCATAGTTGTTAGGTGCATTAGTCTGGGGGTGGGTAGGTTCCTCTTCGGACAGTTGGAGTGGACTTGTTGGGCTGAAGGGCCTGTTTCCACACTGTAGGGAATCTAATCTAAACCTTTCCTATTCATGTACTTATCCAAATCTCTTTTAAATGTAAATGTACTGGCATCCATCACTTCCTCTGGTGGCTCATTCCACACACGCACCAATCTCTGCATTAAAAGGCTGCTTTTCATGTCCTATTAAAAGTTTTCTCCTCTCACCTCCACCCTCCACTCTGACCTATCACTATCACCCTCCCACCTTCAACTATCAACTTCCTCGCTACCTTCCCTCCCAGCCCCACTCCCTCCCATTTATCTCTCAGCCCCCTTGCCAACACCCCCCTCCTCCCCCACATTCCTGATGAAGGCCTTATGCCTGAAACGTCAACTCTCCTGCTCCTCAGATGCTGCCTGACCTGATGTACTTTTCCAGCGACACACTCCAGACTCTGATCTCCAGCATCTGCAGTCCTCATTTTCTCCTACTCTCTGCCTTTGCCTAGCTTCATATATCCTCAATGTTCAGAATCCAATCCTTGTCGCCCTCTGGCCAAAATGCAACAGCCATTAGATTGTATTCATTCACTTCAAAGTGCAGTACATCAGTCCATCTATCTACCACTTCCCCTGGCTGTCCACCCCACACCAAATTGTGGACAAGAATTCTCATTTCCTTCAGCTGAACATCAGGAAGGCTGAAGCTGAAACTTACAAAGACAGAGCAGCTCTGAAGCAATTTGATTATCCCATTGTTTTCCATCTTCTTCCATTATCCATGATATTTCTCTGTCACTGACCTCGTCCTTGTCCCACCTACAAAGCTGAGTTTCCTGAATGTTAGTAGTTTGCTCAACCAACATCCAATCCACCAACAAAACCATTTTTTTCCACCTCCATATCACCAACTTTCATCTCCACTGTTGCTAAAACACTGACCTATTCCCTTGAAACCTCTAAGTTCAACTACATCTTGCTGGTCTTGGACCCTCCAATAAATCTCATCTCCCAAAATTTGAGTATTCTCCACTAATTTATTCATCAATTTTGTGCAAATTCATTCATCCTCGTATTCAGTTTTATAGTAATCCATTCATCAGTCCTTGTATTTATAGAATCCCTACTGTGCGGAAACAGGCCATTCAACCCATCAAGTCCAGACCAAACCTCTGAAGAGCATCCCACCTCCCCACTCCTCCATCCCTGTAACCCTGCATTCCCCAGGGCCAATTCACCCAGCCTGCGCATTGTTGGACATTGGGAGAATGTGCAAACTCCACACAGACAGTCACCTGAGAGTGGAATCGAACCTGGGTCCCTGGCGCTGTCGGGCAGCAGTGCTGGTCACTGGGCCGCCATGCTGCCCAGTTTTACACTAATCATTCATGAACCCTTACATTCAGCTTTGCACTAATTATTAATCAATCCTTGTATTCAATTTTACCCTCTGCTGTCATTGTCAAATCCTACTCCACATCCATAACATCCAGCAGCCTTGTATTCCTTCTGACCCTCTT
Organism: Chiloscyllium punctatum; assembly: GCF_047496795.1. Taxonomy (NCBI): domain Eukaryota; kingdom Metazoa; phylum Chordata; class Chondrichthyes; order Orectolobiformes; family Hemiscylliidae; genus Chiloscyllium; species Chiloscyllium punctatum. The sequence continues at coordinate 112,935,981 of NC_092748.1, read as the reverse complement.
TGGTCTTTTGACTTTGACCTCGTAAATGCACTGCTCTCCCCTTGCGAGACAACAACCTCATGTGGTGGTAAAAGATCTCACAGCCATTATTTCCATGAGGAGAAGGTCATTCATAGAGTCACAGGTAAAGTCATAGAGATGTACAGCACTGAAACAGACTCTTCGGTCCAACCCGTCCATGCGACCAGATATCCCACCCCAATCTAATCTCACCTACCAGCACCCACCCCATATCCCTCCAAACCCTTCCTATTCATATACCCACCCAGATGCCTTTTAAATGTTGCAATTGTACTAGCCTCCATCACTTCCTCTGGTAGCTCATTCCATACCCATACCATCCTCTGCATGAAAACATTGCCCCTTACGTCCCTTTTATCTCTTTCCCCTCTCATCCTAAACCTATGCCCTCCAGTTCTGGACTCCCCACCCCAGGGAAAATACTTTGTCTACTTATCCTATCCATGCCCTCCATGATTTTATAAACCTCTATAAGATTACCCCACAGCCTCTGATGGTCCAGGGAAAACAGCCCCAGCCTATTCAACCTCTCCCTAAAGGTCAAATCCTCCAACCTTGGCAACATCCTTGCAAATCTTTTTTGAATCCTTTCAAGTTTCACAACATCCTTCCAATAGGAAGGAGATTAGAATTACACGCAATATTCCAACAGTGGCCTAACCAATGTCCTGTACATCCACAACAGGACCTCCCAACTCCTGTACTCAATACTCTGACCGATAAAGGAAAGCATACCAAACACCTTCTTCATGATCCTAGCTACCTGCAACTCCACTTTCAAGGAGCTATGAACCTGCACTCCAAGGTCTCTTTGTTCAGCAAAACTCCCGCAGACCTTACCATCAAGTGTATAAGTTCAGCTAGGATTTGCTTCCCCAAAATGTAGCACCTCACATTTATCTAAATTAAACTCCATCTGCCACTTCTCAGTCTACTCCTCCTGGCCCATCTGATCAACCCTAGTGTCCAGTCCAATATTTACCCCTTAACTTAAAACAAAACATCGACCATCCGGTCATTCTCACATTGCTTCTGTGGGATCTTACTGTGTGTACATTGGCTGTGGAATTTGTTGACATTACTGGAGCGACAGCCCATCAACAAGTGTCTAACTGGCTGTTAAGAATTTTAGGACATCCATGAGATAATTAAAGATGCTATCTTAGTGCATTTTTTTTCATTTTTAAAGACATTCTAAAAAAATATTTTACCAAATTCCTGACCATTCCTTCACTCCCATCACTTTGTGGCTTTCTCTGTGAAGAGATTGTTTTTGACACTATGTGCGCTCTATAATAGCAAGTACTTTACAGTTATGCACATAGACTCATAGAGTCATAGAGATATACAGCACAGAAACAGACCTTGCCATTCAACCGACCAGATATCCGAAACTAATCTCGTTCCATTTTCCAGCCCCTAGCCCATATTCCTCCAAACTCTTCCTAATCATATACCCATCCAGATGCCTTTTAAATGTTCGAATTGTACCAGCCTCATTCCATGCATAAACCACCCACTCTGTGAAAAAGTTGCCCCTTAGGACCCTTTTAAATCTTTCCCCCTCACCCAACCTATGCCCTCTAGTTCTGGACTCCCCTATTCTGGAGAAAAGACCCTATTTACCCTATCCATGCCCCTCATGATTTTATAGACCTCTATAAGGTCACTCCTCAGCCTCCGACGCTCCAGGGAAAACAGCCCCAGCCTGTTCAGCCCCTCTCTCTATAGCTCAAATCCTCCAACCCTGGCAATATCCTTGTAAATCCTTTCTGAACCCTTTCAAGTTTCACAACATCCTTCCTAAAGCAAGGAAACTAGAATTGCACACAATATTCCAAAAGTGGCCTAACCAACATCCTGTACAGTACAGCCATGTTTCATGTATGGCTAACCCTCGTTGAGGTGAATGTAGATAGAGATGATTAAATAATCAGTGGCTGCTGTGCCGCTTGGTATATACATAGCAGCTGGAAAATCACAGATCAAAGATGAACAGCAGAGATGTGAGGAGTCTGGTCCCTTTTTCTGAGGACAGATGTTCTGTCAACAGACGGAGTGCAATCGAGGTTCACCATACTGATTCCTCAGAGGGCAGGACTGATGAATGCGGAGAGACTGAAGTTTAGACGAATCGGGGGGGATTCTCATAGAAACCTATAAAATTTTAACGAGATTAGAGAAAAGAAAGGATGCTCTTGATGATCAGGGAATCCGAAATCATGGGTCACAGTCTAAGGATATAGGTTTGGGCTATTTATGAGGAGAATTGTGGAATTCTCTGCCTGAGAAAATAATTCAGGCCACATCTAAGAAGGAGTTAGATACAGCATTTAGAGCTAAATGGATCAAAGGGTATGGGGAGAGACCTGGAATGGGGGACTGAGTTGGATGATCAGCCATGATCATATTGAATGGTAGAACAGGATCGAAGGGCCGAATGACCTACTCCTCCTCCTATTTTCTATGGTTTTATGTTTCTATGTGTAAGTAGAGTCCTATGATGAAGCATTCTTGTGTAGTTCGATAATCTTTAATGTTATAGGGTGAGGGGGTGTGATGCGCTTTGGAGGGTTAGTGTCGACTTAATGGGCAAGTACGCCTGGAGATTGTGAAGATTTCATGAGCCAGAAGTATTTTAACTCACAATAGGAACAGGGCAAGGTGCTTTTCAAACTTCTTTCCCACCTTCATTGGCACTTAGTGGAGCGCATTCATGAATATAGCCAAGTCTAGTTGCCTGTTTCCATGGCGTATCATCTTTGTAGTCCAGGATTTCCTAAATGGGGTCATGAGCCACACTCTTGGGCCAGTGGGGCCTGGGACAGTAATGGCTGCCACCAAACTCCGATTAAAGAAACAGCCAAGAGGCACCTTGAAACTGTCTCAAACTGTCGGCTCAGCCTTCAGGCCTGACACCCCTCCCCCAGGGTAAATATCCTGCTTTACCTCGTAACTGTATTTCACACTCTGTCCAATCGCACACCTCACTCTGACAGATCTGTCTCACACCCCGCCACTACTCCCTACCATTTCCCTCTCTGTCCTCACCCCACCCAAGCTTGCATGAGGGATGATGGATATCTTAAGATGGATTCATCATGCCCAAAACGTCGATTCTCCTGTTCCTCGGATGCTGCCTGACCTGCTGTGCTTTTCCAATCTCCAGTGCCGGCAGTATCAACTTTCACCATGGATATCCTAAGATGACCCCAACCTTCCCGTAGCCAGTCATTTTGACACAACATTCTGCTTACATGCCCCATGTGTCTGTCCCTCAGCACTCTGCAGGGTTCCCGTGAATCAGAGCACAAACTGGAGGAAAGACATCGCATCTTCCGACTGGGCACGTTACAGCCTTCTCGGCTTAATATTGAGTTCAACACCTTCAAATTGTGCTGCCACTCCTATTCCTTCCCTTTATTTTAGCTTTACTTATTACATTCTCTGTCACCGTGTCCTCTCTCCCCTCTCCCCCCCCCCCCCCCCCCCCCCCCCCCCCCCCCCTCTCAGTGGACTGTCTGTCTTTCCTAGTCTGGCAGGTAGATACATCATTGTTCTGTCATTATCATATTCCAATCACTGAGTCTAAACTACCAACATCCTTTCTCCCCCCACACTCCACCTCCTCACTATTGCCCTCCACATTTCACTTGGCTTTGATGAACAGTCACCTCGACTCAAAATGTTAGCTTGCTCTCTCTCTACGGATGCTGCCTGACCCACTATATTCTCCAGCATGTTTTATTTTCAGTCTTGAAATATCATCTCTGTGTGAAAAGACATGGGACCCCTATTGCAGCCTGTCATCCGTCACTGAGGAGGTAGCTCTCTGAATTGGAGGTGATGGGGTTTGGTCCCATTCTGTAACTGGAACGCAAAAATCATGGAATCCCTACAGTGCAGAAGCAAACCATTTGGCCCATTGAGTCCACACTAACCCTACAAAGAGCATCACACTAAGTCCCACCCCCTCACCCTATAACTCTACATTCCCCATGTTAGCCAACTAAGCCTGCACACTACAGGCAATTTAACATGGCCAATTCACCTAACCTGCACATCTTTGGACTGTGGGAGGAAACTAGAGTACTTGGAGGAAACCCATGCAGACACGGGGAGATTGCACAAATTCCACACAGACAGTTGCCTGAGGCAGAGAATTAAACCCAGGTCCCTGGTGTTGTGAGGTAGCAGTGCTAACCACTGAGCCACTCACAAGGTTGACTCAGCAGTGCGGTGCTGAGGGAGTGCTAGCCTGATGGGGCTTTTGCCTTTCAGAAGAGAGATTAAACTGAAACACAATCCGTCTCTTAAATAGGTACAGCAGCTCTCTCAGGATTGCTCTCCAAGAGAGTAGGGAAGCTCTCCCCAGGGTCCCGGACAAGATTTCTATTTCAATCGATGTAACCAAAAGCAGATTATCTGGTCATGATCACATTGCGCAAAACTGGCTACTCACACCGACACATAACTCAATCAGGAAAGATTGAGATAATCTGCAGCACTTTGTTGAGGGATGACCTGATAGAGGTCTCTAAATATGAGGAAGGGGCTTGATAAGGCTGACTTAGAGAGTATTCCATTTGTGGGAGAATCCCAAACCAGGGATCAGAAAATATAGTGGTCATTTCAGAAGGTCCAGGAGGACAGAAAAGGCTGGTGGGCTATCTCTGTTAATTATAGAATCCCTACAGTGCAGAAAGAGGACATTCAGCCTATTGAATCTGCACCAACCCTCTAAAGAACATCCCACCAAGACGAATCCCAATAAGTCCACAGGGGTTTTTTTAAACTTTGCCAATCCACCAAACCTGCATATCTTTGTATTGTGGGAAGAAACCAGAGCACCTGCAGAAAACCCACACAGACAACATGCAAAGTGAGCTAAGGCTGGGATTGAACCCATGTCCCTAGCAGTGTGAGATAGCAGTGCTAACCACTGAGCCACTTGATCCCTAGTCAATGATGCAATCATTACAATAATGAGAAATGATCTTGGTTCAGAAGATCACGATGTATAATCAGTTTGAGTTTGGATTCAAAATAGCAAAAAATAAAAGCAGGAGCAGGTTAGAAGTCCATTGACAGGTTTTAGATTACTTACAGCATGGAAACAGGCCCTTTGGCCCACCCACTGAAGCGCAACCCACCCAGACCCATTCCCCTACACCTAACACTACGGACAATTTAATGTAGCCAATTCACCTAAGCTGCACATTTTTGGATTGTGGGAGGAAACTGGAAACTGGAGGAAACCCACGCAGACACGGGGAGAATGTGCAAACTCCACACAGAGAGTCGCCTGAGGCAGGAAATGAACCCGGGTCTCTGACGCTGTGAGGCAACAGTGCTAACCACTGTGCCACAATGCCGCCCATAATTAGGCCTGGTCAGATGGAGTCAACAATTTCTCCTCAGAGTGTCTCAATGTTTTCCTCTGTAGAGGTTCCATCACGTTAACAACTTTGTATGAGGAAGTATTTCGCTTTCTGCTGCTGTAAAACCATGTCCTATTTCCGCACATCTTCAGCAAAGTTACGCACAGATTTTCAAGATGTATCATTCTTTTGCTTGCGCTGGGTGCTGCCTGTTCTCAAGAGGCTTTGTTGCTCCTCAGTTCCAACATTGGTCCATGGTTTCTGCAGTTTGGCAAACCACTTGTGTTGGCTTGTTATGTGTAACTGTAAATCGCTTATATGCTATAAAGTGGATGGCTTCTCCTGCTTTCCTGTGATAAGGTTGTCCTTCTCTCAGGTTTTGCCTGTGAGGCTTCCTGGTTTCTACATCCAGCACAATCAAAATTGTTTTCTCCAAAGTTACAGCTTCCTTGGACTCAAAATAATTCTGACAAACTCCGTCATTACAATTTTCCTTTAAACTGTATGAGGTCATTATTGAAATTGCTTATGAATTCCCCAGATGCTGTTAAATTGTGCTTTTTTAGGAATTTTATTTGTTCTAATATTGAAGTAATTATCAAAAGTTGTTCAAACTTCTTCAAACTACCTGTGCCCTCTTTCATATTTTGACAATTATAACATCATCAGGTGTATGTACCAGTGAATACAAAGTGTATTTACTTGTTCAGCTTGAGGTTTAATTTTGAAGTAATTCTGTATTTTAAGAATTATTTTCTATAAGATGTAAGCTCTGCATTCTGTTTCACCTATATCTGACATTAGATCTTTGAGTTAGTATGATTTTTTACAGTGAAGTGCCGTCCCTACTACCTGCCGTGCAGGTTCATCTCCACTATCCTGACAGCTTCTACATCCAGGCAGATGTGAAGAGTGAACTTGATGTAGTATACAACACTACAAACAGTTTTGAGACGGAATATCCTAAGGCCTTATTCATTCCAGCCAGTGACTTCAAGCATGCCAACTTTAGGAATGAGCTACCAAAGTACCACCGACATGTCTCCTATCCTACCACATGTCTGAACATCTTTGACCATTGCTATACAACCATCAAAAGTGCCCACTGCTCAATCCATCATCCGCATTTTGGAAAATCAGATCAGAACGCTGTGCTCCTCCTGCCATCTGACAAGCAGAAATTGAAGTGTGAGGACCCAGTACAGAACGGTTTTCAGATAAGCACATGAACATGCAAGGAATGGAGGGCTATTGACCAAGGGCAGGCAGAAGGGATTAGTTTAATTTGCCACAACCTTTGTCACCATAGTCCACATCAGTGAAGCCTTTATAAGATCCTGTTCAATGTTTAATTTGGGGTACCTCACATCTGTTTCTGCAGCTGTGCCTCATGATGCCTGCTCACTCTGTCAGTGACTGAGCTGGAACTAATACCTAACTCTTTCCAGCTTGGGTTACCACACTGTTTTAAACATCTGTGGTACTGGAAAAGCACAGCTGGTCAGGCAGCATCCAAGATGCAGGTGAACCGACGTTTCAAGCATAAGCCCTTCATCAAGAATGTAACTTATGGCCCAAGGGATCTGAAAATCTCTCAGCCCCCTTGGGCCACAACTGATGAAAGGGTTATGCTCAAACGTCGATTCTCATGCATCTCGGATGCTGCCTGACCTGCTGTGCTTTTCCAGCACCACACTTTTCGACTCTGATCTCCAGCATCTGCAGTCCTCACTTTCTCCTAGTTTAAATGTCTCCCTAGCTCACAGAGAAGTTAATCTTTAGTCACGGAGCTGCTGGTATCTGTTCATTCACTGCTGCAAGTCTGACTGTCCCTCATTTTGTGATGTGGTAAGCGTCTCTTGTGGATTACTAGCTCTCCTTCTGCAGGGAGTGTCCAACACTCTGCTGTTGTAGTGTTTCACTCACCAGGTGTGAAATGCTTTTACCATTCACTATGGTATTCTTCATGCTAAGGATTGTTACGAGGGTTCTCAAGTCTTTAGCTTTTCCCTGCTCCGTTGTTTGAGAAGGTAACTTCAGGCTGAGTCTGAAGATTGCCCATCACCGCTCACCGTGTTGTACAGACGGTCAAATCGAATCTGGGCTGCTGCAACTGTGTTGAATAAACATTCCGAGTGACTATCCAGTGTAAGTTCTGCCATTATTCTCTGAGGAAACTACAGGATCTGCTTGGATGACTGTAGTAGAGGAACACTACTTCCTGGTCAAACTAGAAAAGTTCCTTCTAGTTTGAGGACAAGGAGACTCATGCAGAAGGTGATGGTGCTGCCTGAGGAGGGTTAAACTTTAACCTTTTTGGATGAGCATTTGAAACGTCATAACTTTTAAGACTGTGGGCCAGGTGTTGGAAAATGGGACTATTGTGGATTTAGAGTAGCTTTTTCATTGGAGCAGGCTTGATGGGCCGAAGGGCCTCTTCTGTACTGTATAATTCCATGATCCTATGTTTAGCAAAGATATAGTCCCGTGAATAGAAGGAACTAGTTTGTTTTTTTATTCTTTGTGGATGCTGCTTTCTGGCTATCATTTATTGCCCATCCCTAGCTATCCTTGAGAAGGTGGTGGTGAGCTACCTTCAGTCCATAGTACAGGTTACCTGAGGCTTAGTTAGCACTGCTGCCCCAAAGTGCCAAGGATCTGGGTTCAATTCCAGCTTCGGGTGGAGTTTGTACGTTCTCTCCATGTCTGCATTGGTTTCCTCCAGGTGTTCCAGTTTCCTCCCACAGTCCAAAGACATGCAGGTTAGGGTGGATTGGCCATGTTAAATTGCCCGTAGTATCCAGGGATATGCAGGCTAAATGGATTAGCCATGGGAAATTCAGGGGTACAGGGATAGGGTGGGGGTTTGGATTTGGATGGTTGGTGCAGACTTGATGGATGAATGTACTGCTCCCGCACTGTAGGGATTCCACGTTATATTTTGCTACAGAGTCTACGGGGAGGGGTAATTTTGGGCCTGATTCCTTTGATATCCCATGCTGCTCCGCCCATAAGTCTATGCAACATCTTAATAGTGAATTGTCCTGATGATAGCCTTTAGCATTAACCCTTTCAGACACACAGACAGCATTGTTTGGGATTCTAGAACACGAGGGCATGATCTCAGGATAAAGGGTCTATCTTGCACTGTCATTTCTTCATAAAAGTGAATCACTCCTGCTTTCCACCCTGTCACAGTTTTACACTTTATCCCCACCCCCAGTGTGCCCTGATGCTGTAGGGGTCTCAATAGGTCTAAGTCCTATTACAATGTTGACATGTTCCTGTTCTAATATAAGGTCATTGATCTGAAACATGATCCCTGTTTCAGATGTTGTTTGATGAACTAAGTATTTCCAGCAGTTCCTTTTTTTATTTCAGATTTCCAACATCCGCAGTATTTTCAATTTGCCTTTTCTCTTTATACAGAGGCACATGTTTCAATTGCTCTCCTCGAGTGTTACTGACGCGCTCGTGCTTCCCAAACCTTGATGAAATGAAACACTGTTTAATTTGGCTTTCAATCCTCAGATAAGATGGCTAGGTTTTGGTTAGAAGTGGTTTGATTTGAGTTATTATTGTCACATGCGCTGAGATACAGTGAAGAATTTTATTTTGTGGGCAGTACAGACAGAACATACCAGACAAAGATCATAGAGGGAGGAATACGAACTTACAGATGCAAAGAAGGTACACAAAGGACAAGGTCAACATTAGGTTTGGAATTAAAGAGAAGTCTAATAAGAGCAGGGAAGAAGCTGTTCTTGAATCTGATGGCATGTGTATTGAAGCCAATTAGGAGACAGTGAGGTCTACAGATGCTGGAGATCAGAGTTGAGAGTGTGTTGCTGGAAAAGCACAGCAGGTCAGGCAGCATCAGGGCTGATGAAGGGCCACAGCCCGAAACGTCGACTCTCCTGCTCGTCGGAGGCTGCCTGACCTGCTGTGCTTTTCCAGCACCACTCTCTCAACTCAAACGTGTGTGCTTAAGCTTTTGTATCTTCCACCTGACGAAAGAGGTTGCAAGAGATTATAACCAGGGAGGGAAGGATCTTTGATGATGTTGACAACCTTTCCATGGCAATGGGAAGTGTCGATGGAGTCATAGAGTCATAGAGATATACAGCATGGAAACACACCCTTAGGTCCAACCATTCCATACCGACCAGATATCCTACTCATTGGCCCATATCCCTCTAAACTCTTCCTATTCATATACCTAACCAGATACCTTTAAAATGTTGAAATTTACCAACCTCCACCATTTCCTCTGGTAGCTCATTCCAGACACACACAACTCTCTGCGTGAAAAAGTTGTCCCTTTAAATCCCTTTTAAATATTTCACCTCTCACCCTAAACCTATACCCTCTAGTACTGGACTCCCCCATCTCAAGGCAAAGACATTGTCTATTTACCCTACCCATGCCCCTCATGATTTTGTAAACCTCCATAAGGCCACCCCTCAGACTCAGGAAAACAACCCCAGCCTATTCAGCCTCTCCCTGTAGCTGAAATCCACCAACCCTGGCAACATCTTTGTATATCTTTTCTGAATCCTTTCAAGTGTCACAACATCATTCTGATAGAGTCAATGCATGGAAGGTTGGTGTGCATGATGGACTGGACAGTGTTCACAGCTCTCTTACAGTCCAGGACAGAGCAGTTGCCATGCCAAACCCTAATCCATCCAGATAGAATGCTTTCTATGGTGCATCTATAAAAGTTAGTGAGGGTCCTTATGGACATGCTGAATTTCCTTAGCCTCCTGAGGGAGAAGATGCATTGCTGTGCCTCTTGACTGTCACATTAACATGGGTGGTGCAGGACAGACTGTTGGTGATCGTCACTCCTTGGAAATTCTGAAAATGACCACCCAGCATCTCAATGACGCCACAAGGAAGACAGTCCAAATGATAAACTCATTCATAGTTGGTATGTTAAGTCCTACAAAGGAAGGGTAACCATTTAAAGAGAAGTTGTAGGCTGGAAAGCTGAAAGAGGCTTAAATCACATGTTTGGCCAATGAGAATACTTACAGTTGTTTAAAATCACCAGGAAATTCAATGAAAAAACTTTGAGTAAGGGACACCTAATAAGGAAATCGTTATAATAGCTGTATAATTCAAATGATTAGAGTCATAAATAAAAAGGTGGAGGATGGGTTTATTAAACGGGTTGAGTTTATGATAAAATAAACTTAGATATGCAACTGCTAAATTTTCATTAAGATGCAAAAACACCTTGAGCTGTATAAAACTTTATTGAGGTCACTTTTGGAGTATTGTGTGCAGCTCTGATCGCCACGCCACACGAAGGATGTGGCGAGGGTGCAGAAGTGGTTCATCAGGATGTTGCCTGGGATTGGAGTGTGTGATCATGCTGTGATTTTAACAAGGTTCTGCTGTCCTTGGCTGTTTTTTTTTCAGAGAGGTTGTAAAAGCAGTGATTCCACAATGTTTGAAGGGTTTTAGAGCCAGTTTGATTATAGCCAACAGATATTGCCTCAGGAAAAAGGCTTTCAAGTTTAAAAAAAGCACTTGTATAATGAAAGGAACGTGGCCTGTTCTCCCAGCTCAGCTTCCTCTGATTTAGTTTAGTTTGGTCTGGCTATTCACTGAAAGCAATCAGTCAGTTGCGAAGCTGCTGGACTTAAAGAAGCAAGTCCAGGCTGATCCTCCCTCCCTCTGACATCTCTCCTGTAAGACCCTGTGTTTGATTTTACCTTTTTTTGGAAAGGGATGTTTATGGGGATTGGTGCAAGTATTTGGAACAGCATCATTAAATTGGAATAATCTGTTGAGTTTTCACATAGCTTACATTATTCTGTATTCTGTACTCTTTCGTTTGTGTTTCATTTGGTAATCTTGCAAATAAATTCTGTTTTGTTTAATACTAAGTGCTTGGGCCAGCTGCATCACTCCCAGAATATCCACTGTACACCTGCTTAAAGCAACTGGCAAAATTAGGGTCTGGCTTACTTTCTTGAAATGTTTTGAGGGGGCATGGCCGGTTCCATAACAAGTGTATTAGCTATATGGAGGATAGTGGGCTAGTGTAGGTTAGGTGGGCTTGGATCGGCGCAACATCGAGGGCCAAAGGGCCTGTACTGCGCGGTATTTTTCTATGTTCTATGTTCTATAAGATTAGAATGGATTAGATTCTTTACAATGTGGAATCAGGCCCTTCGGCCCAACAAGTCCACACTGACCCTCCGAAGAGTAACCCACCCAGAACCCATTCCCCTCTGACTAATGCACCTAACACTATAGGCAATTTAACATGTCCCATAAGGAGAGGTTGGACAAACTTAGGTTGTTTTCACATTCCCGATGAAGGGCTTATGCCTGAAATGTCGACTCTCCTGCTCCTCAGATGCTACTTGACCTGCTGTGCTTTTCCAGCGTCACACCTTTTGACTGGATTGTTTTCATTAGAGCTTCAGAGGTTGAAGGGCAACTTGATAGAAGTTTATAAAATTATGAGAGGCCTGGACAGGATCGGCAGTCAAAGTCTTTCGCCCAGGGTGAAAATGTCAAAAACTAGGGGGCAAAGATTTAAAATGAGGGGGAATGTTTAAAGGAGATGTGTGAGGCAAGCTTTTTACACAGAGGGTGGTAGGTGCTGGAGGTGCCAGCGGAGGAGGTAGAAACAGATACAATCACAATATTTAAGAGGCATTTATACAGACACATGAACAGGCAGGAAAGAGAGGGATAGAGACCATGTGCAGGCAGATGAAATTAGTTTAGAATAGCATCATGGCCATGATGGGCTGAAGGGCCAGTTCCTGAGCTGTACTCTTCTATATCCTATGTTAACAGATCCATGCTGTTTCTTTAAATCAAAAGCAACACAAATTAAACACAGAAGAAGCAGAAAGGGCACGAATTATCTATTTTTGTTGAAAAGGGCATTAAATCACGAAGAAGAAGGCGAAATTGACAAAAATCAATAATCTTTCTCCATCATCTTGGAAAACATAACGAACGGTACTCGTTTGTGCTAAAACATTTAAAAGATTTCATTTCATAGATTTTCATAGAATCCCTGGAGTGTGAAAACAGGCCATTTGGCCCAACAAGCCCACACTGACCCTCCGAAAAGCATCTCACCCACACGCATCCCCACTACTATATCTGTAACTTTGCATTTCCCCTGGCTAATCCAGCTAACTTGCACATCCCTGGACACTATGGGCAATTTAACACGGCCAATCCAACTAACCTGCACAGCTTTGAACAAGCAAATGGCCGGAGCACCACTGACAGAAGATATTTTATTCAGTACAAATGGGAATGTACATCTGAAATATTTAGAGGATTTGAAATTTTAATGAATAGAAAAATTAGGTTTCAGAAAAAAGTGAAAAATCTTCATCAAAACAATAATGGTTCTTATTGGTGAAGTTTCACTGGTTATTCATTTTCATTGTCCTAGAATTAAAGAAATAATCACAATTATTATTGGAATCTAAAGGAAGCTGGCAAATTGGATACACAACTAGTTTGGTAGTTGGAAGCAGAGGGTAATAGTGGAAGGATGCTTGTCGGACTGGAGGCTTGTGACTAGTGGAGGGCTCAGGGGTCGGTGCTCTGCCCATTGCTGTTTGTTATCTATACCAATGATTTGGATGAGAATGTACAAGACATGATAAGTAAGTTTGCAAGTGACACTAAAATATTGTGGACAGTGAACAAGGTTATCAAATTGGAATGGGACCTTGGTCAGCTGGGGAAATGAGCTGAGAAATGGCAAATGGAGTTTAATATAGATAAATATGAGTTGTTGTATTTTGGAAAGTCAAATCAAGGGAGGAGTTTCATGGTGAATGGTACGGCCTTAAGGAGTGTAGTGAAACAGAGGGATTTTGGAGTTCAGGTGCACGGTTCTCTGAAAATGGAGTCACAGGTAGACAGGGCAGTGAAGAAAGCTAATGGCACACTGGCCTTCATCAGTCAGTGCATTGAGTTTGGAGGTTGGCAAGTTATTTTGTTGTTATATGGGATGTAGGTGAGGCTGCACATGTGGAGTATTGTGTTCAGTTTTGATCACCATGCTATAGGAAGGATGTTATTAAACTGGAAAGAGTGCAGACGAAATTTACAAGGATGTTGTCAGGACTCAAGGAACTGAGTTATAGGGAGAGGTTGGACAAGCTGGGATGTTTTCTTTAGAGTGTAGGAGATGAAGGGGGGATTTTATGGTAGTGTATAAGATCATGAGAGGTATGGATAGGGTGAATGCACTCAGTCTTTTTAACAGGGTTGGGGAAATTGAGGGCTAGAGGGCATCAATTTAAGGTTAGAGGGGAAATAATAAAAAGGAACCTGAGGGGCTACTTTTGTACCCAGAGGGTGGTATGTACATGGATTGAGCTGCCAGTGAAAGTGGTTGAGGCAGGCACATTCACAACATTTAAAAGACATTTGGACAAATGCATGGATAGGAAAGGATTAGAAGGAAATGGGCAAAGTGTAGGGAAATGGGGTTAACGTGGATGGATATTTTAGTCGACATGGAGCGGTTTGGGCCGAAGGGCCTGTTTCTGTGCTGTAGGCCTCAGTGACTCTACAACTCTAAGTAGAAACACTTTCTGTAGGAAACAAATGTTTAGTATTATTGAAAGGCATAAAACATGGAACTGTACAGCACAGGAACGATGTTGTGTAGAACTTGACGCCAAAATAAATTAATGCCTTCTGCCTACCTTTGGTCTATATTCCTCCATTTCTTGCATATTCACGTGGTTATCCTAAAGTCCCTGATATGCCCCTAACATATCTGCCTCCACTACTATCCAATCAGCATGTTCCAGACACCTACCACGTCTCCTTTAAACGTTCCCCCCTCACCTTAAATGCATGTCCCTTAGATTTAGACATTTCAACTCTGGGAAAAAGATTCTGACCGTCAACCCTATCTATGCATCTTATAATTTTATAGACTTCTATCAAGTCTCCCCTCAGCTTCCGCCATTCCAGAGAAACCAACCGAAGATTTTCTAGCCTGTCTTTATAGCTCATATCCTCTAATCTAGGCAACATCCTGGTAAACCTCCTCTGCATCCTCTCCAAAGCCTCCACATCCTTTCTGTAATGTGGCGACCAGAATTGAACACACTACTCTGAGAAACAAAAACAGAAATTGCTGGAAAAGCTCAGTAGGTCTGCAGCATCTCTGAAGAGAAATCAGAGTTAACATTTCAGGTCCGGTGACCCTTCCTCAGAACTCTAAATGTGACCTACCCAAAGTCTTATAAAGCTGCAACATGGCATCCTGACTCTTGTACTCAATGTACAATTTAAGACAATAAATAGCAAAACCAACTCCATCTACATACGATGAAAGAATTCCAGCAACAGCTTTTAAGTAAATCATTTAACTAAGTAATAAGAACAACAATTTCAAATGCAATGCAGTGCAGAAAGGTGTTAGATTTAAAATCACAAATGCAGAGTTAAAATCACAAATACATCAGACAGGGAGAAATGTATTTTAAAAGCAAAAATATATTTCAAATGCATTGGCAGCAGTCCAAAACAAATCTAGCCTGATTCCTGAGATGAAGGGTTGATTTATCGAAAACCACTTAAAAAGTTTGGGTTTAATTCATTAGAGTTTCGAAGGAAAAAGGGTGATCTATTTGAAACAGCGCTTAATAGGTGAGGTGTTGAGAAGAGGTTTCTACTAGTGTGGGAATCTCGAAGCTGGGGGACATGAATACAGAATAAGATGGCATCATTCATGATTGAGATGCCAATGAATTTCTCCTCTCAGAGGCTAGGGAATGGCTGAAATTCTCTACCCGAGAGACTTGTCAGTGTTTGAAGAAGAGGTAGTTAGGATTTTGAAGTTTGAAGAGTTGAGGACTATGAGGCGGCACGGTGGCACAGTGGTTAGCATTGCTGCCTCACAGCGCCAGAGACCCGGGTTCAGTTCCCGCCTCAGGCGACTGACTGTGTGGAGTTTGCACATTCTCCCCGTGTCTGCGTGGGTTTCCTCCGGGTGCTCCGGTTTCCTCCCACAGTCCAAAGATGTGCAGGTCAGGTGAATTGGCCATGCTAAATTGCTCATAGTGTTAGGTAAGGGATAGATGTAGGGGTATGGGTGGGTTGCGCTTCGGCGGGGCGGTGTGGACTTGTTGGGCCGAAGGGCCTGTTTCCACACTGTAAGTAATCAAATCTAATCTAATCTAATCTAATCAGGAGCTGACATGAAAGAGAAGTTGAGGCCTGGGGCAGATCAACCTTGATCCTAAGGAATGATGGGGTGGGCAATTGAGGAGCTGAAGGACCTCCTGCTGCTCCTGTTTCTTCTGCCCTTATGTCCTAACCAGGACAATACAGAAAAGCCAATGTATATAGAAACACAGAAACATTTGGCTCATCAAACCTGCTCCACTGTTCAGTACAATAACGGCTGATCATGCAATCTCAGTATCCCAGTCCTGCCCTCTCCACATACCCCTTGGTCCCTTTAGCCACAAGGACCATGTCCAGCCCCCTCTTGAATAAATCCAATGAACTGGCCCCAATAGCTTTACGGAGACAGAACTGTTTCAGGATTGCAGGAAAATACCTAAAACAAATGAGCATATTTGTTTATTCTGTAGGTCTAATAACAGATCATGTTTTAATACAACGGCACGTTAGAGAAGAGACAGATACCTTTAACAATGTTCGAGAAGTATTCACCAATGCCTTTATAGCAAGTATCAATCATATGATGGCGAGGGAAAGATTAAATGGAAGAATATAGTCTCCTGGAGAAGTTGTTTCATCAGCAATCTTTGTAGATTATCAACATTTATGATTATAGTGATTAAAACCAGAACTAGTCTCAAAGAGAATTGCTGTTAGAATTACTGATCCATTAGTTTCAATAATGTGACAATTAGAAGAGGATTTTACATTTTACACAGCAGGTAGCAGAATTAGAATTCAATAAAAGAAAAGTGGGAATTAAGAGTCGAACAATGATCATGAATCCATTGTCAATTGTTGGGAAAACCTATCTGGTTCATTAATGTCGTTTAGGGAAGGAAACTGGTCTGGCCTCCATGTGACTCCAGACCCACAGCAATGTGCTTGACTCTTAACTGCCCTCTGGGCAATTAGGGATGGGCAATAAATGTTGCCTAGCCAGCAACACTCTCATACCCTGAATGAATAAAGAAAGAACCATTTAGGCAATGATTAAAGCTGGAATTTGAAAACATCCCAAGAGACACTGGGGAAGAGAAAGCCAACAGCAAGCATCTTTGGATGAATCAGAATAAAGCTGAGGAAAAGATGTATCAAATTCAAGTCATTCCTCACACAGCTCCTTGTTTCCTGCTTCAAAACAGTTTCCACTTCCTCTCAGCAACAGCACCAACCTGAATTTGTATAGCACCTTTCGCATGTTGGAACATCCCAAGGTGTTCCACAAGACCCACTACTAAACAAAATTTGATACCAAGTAATGTAGCTTCTTGACTTGGAATTATAATTGTCTTTTTCTCACTGTGGCAGGAATGAAATTGTAGAATGGCCTTCCTATCAGCAGCGGGGGCACACTCACACCAGTTGGATGGTAGTAGTTCAAACTTGAGGCTCACCACCAACTTTTGACAGGCAATTAGGGATTCCTGCCTAGCCAATGGCATCCACATCCCATTAAGGAATACATTGAATTGAAGTGACTTGGTTTTACAGTCAAATGTATTGCAGCATCATCCTAGGTACAAAGATACCTCGGTACAGATACGGAATATTAGATTAGATTAGATTACTTTTCTTTAGATTAGATTAGATTACTTTACAGTGTGGAAACAGGCCCTTCAGCCCAACAAGTCCACACCGACCCGCCGAAGCGCAACCCACCCATACCCCTAACCTAACACTACGGGCAATTTAGCATGGCCAATTCACCCTGACCTGCACATCTTTGTGACTGTGAGAGGAAACCGGAGCACCCGGAGGAAACCCACACAGACACGGGGAGAATGTGCAAACTCCACACAGTCAGTTGCCTGAGTCGGGAATTGAACCCGGGTCTCTGGTGCTGTGAGGCAGCAGTGCTAACCACTGTGCCACCGTGCCGCCCACGAATATATTTAAAAAGGAGGGGAATTAGATCAGGTAACTAAAGTTTGGTCAAAGAGGAAGATTTTAAAGGAGTATCTTAAAGGTGGAGAGTAAGTTAAAAACATTGAGGAGGGAATAAGACAGGCTGGACCACCTAATGATGGGGTAAAGTGAATTACCCACTTTCTTGCCATTCAAGTGCCCTTTCAATGCCAAGGATTAAACCCAACGTGGTGCCCTTTTTCCTCTGACATTCCCAGCTTTTCACTCCCTACCAGCTCAGTCTTGTTCCCATTCCAGATCAAATTGTACTTTGCTCTCAGCAATGATCATGGTATCAATTGCTGTTTCTGTGAAATGTAGACTGGACCTGCAATTGATAGGGATTAATGACTGTTAAGAGGGTGGGGTTGAAATACACTGCCACTACAATGTTGAGGAAGATTGATTCTGCAGCTAACTGTACAATGTCAGAGCTTGTGTTGCTCGATGGTCCCGATGGAAAAGCTTGTATTTTCCCAGCTCAGACCTTGCATTTATAAGATGTTGTTCATTGAGTAAAACATCGCAAGGTGCTCGGGGGTTCCAGCACATAATAACTTGTTGTGTAAAACTGATGGCTGGTTTGGTCCTTTTCCCAACAGAAATCTGTCTCCTCTGGCTTCCATTGCTCACTTTAATTAAAGCAACATCTTCCTATGCATTCAATCAAAACCCTCATTGTCTTCAACAGTCATCCTGAAATCATAACATAGCCTCTGTGATTGAGATTATAACCCTGGTATCATTTGATTCATAAATTTCTTCTAAGCCACTCTGGAATATCTTATTACATTGTTAGGTCTTTATAATTTTTAAAAAAAATGCATTCATTCATGGGATATCGGTGTCATTGAAGGCAGCAAACAATTTTTGTTGCCCTCCCCTAGTTGCCCCTTGAGAAGAGAGTGAGCTGCCTTCTTGAACCACTGCAGTCCATGTGCTATAGGTAGACCTGTAATGCCCTAATGGAGGGAATTCCAGGATTTTGACCCAGTGACAGTGAAGTAACAGCGATATATTTCCAAGTCAGGACGGTCAGTGACTTGGAGGGGAACTTGAAGGTGGTGGTGGGTTCCCATGTCTCTGCTGCTCTTGTCCTTCAAGATGGAAGTGGTTATGGGTTTGGAAGGTGCTGTCTAAGCAGCTTTGGTGAATTTCTGCAGTGCATCTTGTACACAGTGTTGGGATTGAGCGTAGAGTTGGGGGGTGTGGATGTTTGTGGATGTGGTGCCAATCAAGCAGGGGCTGCTTTGTCAAGATTCTTGAGTGTTGTTGGAGCCACACCCATTTAGGAAAGTGGGAACTCCCGGTGTGTGCCCTAGAGATGATAGTCCGGCATTGGGTAGCCAGGAGGTGAATTACTCATTGCAAGATTCTCAGATTCTGACCTGCTCTTGTAGCCACTGTACTAATGTGGCTTGTTTGGTTCAGTTTTCGGTCAATGGTCACTCCTGAATGGTTAAAGAACATCAGTAGACATTTAAGAATATCATTAATAGCTCACAACAAAAATATATCCCAGTGATCAAGGCGGATTCTAGGAAGGAGATAAACAAACCACAGAAGATAAGGATAGTGTCAAAATGAAACTGAAAATATACAATATGGGTAAGTGATAAGATTAGTGGCAAGGCATAGGACTGGGAACACTTTAAAAGTGAACCAAAGATTGTCAAAACAAAAACTGAGGGAGAGGGTGGCATAGTGGCTCAGTGATTAGCATTGCCACCTCATAATTCCAGGGACTCAAGTTCAACTCAAACACAAATTTGAACATCCTCCCTGTATCTGTCTGAGTTTCCTCCAGGTGCTCTGGTTTCCTCCCACAATCCAAAGATTTTCAGGTTAGGTGAATTGGCCATGGGAAATTGCCCATAATATCGAGAGATGTGTAGCCTTGATAGATTAGCCATGCGAAACGGAGGTTTACTAAGGACAGGGAAGGGTGGTGGATCTGGGTGGGATGCTTCTCAGAGGGTCGATGTGGACTTAATGGGTTGAATGGCCTGCTTCCACAGTGTAGGGATTCTATAAACAATGAAGGCAAGCTAGCAACGGACGGTAAGAGCTTCTTTAATTATATGAATAAAAAGAGAAAAATCAATTTGAACAAAAGCCCTTTGAGAATGAGGTTGGAGAGTAAGGAAATGGCAGAGTAATTGAATAGCATACCTTAGACTTCACCGCCGCTAACACTTTACATTCCAAAAACACTAAATCACCAAGAATCTGAACTGGGGCAGGAGATAAACAGCTTTAAAGAAGATTCACTGGACTCAAATCATTAATTTTGTTTCTTTCTGCTCAGTTTCTGCCAGACCTGCTGAGTTTCTCTGCATTTGCTTCATTAGGTTGCTGTCTGGAATAACATGCTGTATTGTGACAAGAGCCAGAGTAAGTATTCTCTGGAGTGTTGAAGAAGGTCTGGTGATTTCGTTGAAGTCTATCAGATTTGGAGTAGATTTGTTTGCATAGATACTGAGAGATGGAGAGCCCTGGTCAGTGAATCTACAGCTCAGCAGCATTTGGAATCCTCTTCTCCGGGGAGGATTGAGGATGCTCCACCATTGAATACATGGCACAGACAGATTGTTTGTCTCAGGGAATCATAGGATATGGGGAATGGGCAGTAGGGTGGAGTTGAGGCACAAAATCAGCCATCAACATATTGAAAGATATGTTGGATGGGATGAATGTGGGTTGAGCTTTGGGTGCTGGAAAAGCACAGCAGGTCAGGCAGCATCCAAGGAGCAGGAGAATCGACGTTTTGGGCATAAGCCCTTAATCAGGAAAGGGGTCTTGCCTGAAACATCACTTTTCCTGCTCCTCGGATGCTGCCTGACCTCCTGTGCTTTTCCAGCACCCCCTCTTGACTCTGATCTCCAGCATCTGCAGTCCTCCTTGATGGGCTGAATGGTCTATCCTGCTCCTACTTCTTGCAAGGGCTTCCTAAAATCCAGTTCCCAGAAAAGCTGAGCCTGACCAAGATATTACTGAGGTTGGCTTAACTTCCCTGTTTGTCCTTCCAATCCCCTCTTAGTGAAGTCAGTTTTTTTTAACAACTTGACCTGTGTCCTTCAAGAGCTCATGTTAACTTTAAATCATTCATGGGGTGTAAGTGCTGCTAGTTAGGTCAACTTTTATTGCCTGTGTCTGGAGAAGGTGGTTCTGAGTTGCCTTGTTAAACAGCGGTAGTCGTTGAGGTGGAGACTCACCTGAAATGTTTTTAGGGAGGAGTTCCAGGACAGTGACTCAGCGACAGTGAAGTACCAGCGATATATTTCCAAGTTGGGATGGTGTGTGTCTTGGAGACGGACCTGCAGGTGATGGGTGACCCCATGTATCTGCTGCACCTTTCAGATGGTAGAAGCCACAGGCTTGGAAGGCCATGTTGAAGGAGCGTTGGTGTGTTGTTGCAATGTATCCGACAGATGATATGCACTGCTGCAACTATATATCAGTGGAGAAAGGTCTAATTGTTCAATGTGGTGGATGAGGTGTCAATCAAACAGGCTGCTTTGGATGGTGTCAAGCTTCTTGAGTGCTGTTGGAGCAGCACCCATCCAGGCAAGTGGGGAGTATTCCATCACACTCCTGCCTCCACACTCTGTTGTATCTTCTCTTTCCCCATTTATTGCCCTCCTGAGTGTGTGGGATCGCATGGAGGTGATTTATAATATTTTAGCATAACTGCTATCCTTCTGAATCAGTTTCTTAGGTAAGTCCCATCATAATTCCAAACTTAGCCAAATTTAAATGCCTAAGCTGCAGTTTTTTTGCAAATGTTCAAGTCTCACCTTCAAGAATTGAGTGCACCATCCAGGCTGGTACGTCACAGAGTGCTGAGGGAGTGCTACACTGACAGAGGTGCTTTACAAAATTAGAATTAGAATCCCTACAGCGTGGAAACAAGCTCTTTGGCCCACCAACTCCACAACAACCCTCTGAAGAGTATCCCACCCAGACTCATTACCCTGCATTTTCCCCTGACAAATGCACCTAACCTACACATCCCCAAATAGTGTGGACAATTTAGCATGGCCAATTCAACTGACCTGCACATCTTTGAATTGTGGGAGGAAACTGGAGCAGCTGGAGGAAACCCACACAGATGCGGGGAGAAGGTGCCAACTCCACACAGACAATCACCCAAGGGTGGAATTGAACCTGGGTCCCTGGCGCTGTGAGGCAGCAGTGCTAACCACTGAGCCACCATGCCACCCAAAACGAAGGCTCGGCTGAGAGCTTTCTTATGGGAGAGTTGGTAAATATGGGTCTATCTGCTCTCTCTGATGGATGGATTAGATCCCACTGCACTATATTGAGGTAAAACAGGGCCCCCCTGGCCAATAATAATGCATCAATAATGTCACTGAAGCAGGTATCCTGATCATCGTCATACTGACTAACATTTTTCCTGTGTTACAATAATGACAGTGCAGCAGAAAGGACTTGATTGGATGTTAGTTCGTGTAGAATGTCATGTGTTCATGAGAAGTAATACTTATCATTGTCCCTTTAATCACAGTTACTTTCCATCTCTCACGTTCTCCAGTTCTGATGGAATGCTGTCAAGCTAAAACGTTTACTTTTCTTTATCCTTCACACATGAGTCTGAACATTCTCAGCATTTATCATATTTTATCATGCTACTATATTTTGCAGGAACAATCTGCCTTTCAGTTACATTATTTAATTCTTTCCCTTCATAGAATCCCCTACAGTGTGAAAGTAGGGCATTCAGCCCACACCGACCATCCAAAGGGTATCCCACTCAGTCCCACCCCCAAACCCTGTCCCTACAACTGTGCATTTCCCATGGCTAACCCTCCCAACCTACACACCTCTGGACACCATGGGCAATTTACCATGGCCAATCCACGTTAACCTGCACATCTTTGAACTGTGGGATGAAACCCGCACAGATAGAGTCATAGAGATGTACAGAATGGAAACAGACCCTTCGGTTCAAACCGTCCATGCCGACCAGATATCCCAACCCAATCTAGTCCCACCTGTCAGCACCCAGCCCATATCCCTCCAAACCCTTCCTATTCATATACCCATCCAAATGCCTCTTAAATGTTGCAATTGTACCAGCCTCCACCACATCCTCTGACAGCTCATTCCATGCACGTACCACCCTCTGCATGAAAAGGTTGCCCCTTAGGTCTCTTTTATATCTTTCCCCTCTCACCCTAAACCTATGCCCTCTAGTTCTGAACTCCCCGACCCCAGGGAAAAGACTTTGTTTATTTATCCTATCCATGCAAACTCCACACAGATAGTCACCTGAGGTGGGTCCCTTGGACTGTGGGGCAGCAGTGCTAACCACTGAGCCACTATGCCATGCATTAAAAAAGTTAGGACTGTTCACCCTCCAGAGAAGGCAGTAGGCTGAGGTTTTCAAAATCCTGAGCAAGTCTGGAGAGAGCAGACAGGGAGAAGTTGTTTCTGTTTTTATAAGAAACAAGAGTGAGAGGGCACAGACAAACAAAACCAAGGTGTTTTGAGACAAACAGTTTTCATGCAGCGAG